>NC_142180.1:37346500-38076500 GCF_026936395.1 Plectropomus leopardus | reverse complement strand
TGGGGGGGAGAATGTAATTTGAAAAAAAAAAAAAAAAGAAAAGAATCTACCAAAAAAAAATGAGCAAGAAATTAGTTAAAAGTAAAAACCTGGAAATGATTAAAATTCTAAAAAAGAAAAAGAAAAAAAATAATAATAATATAATAAACAAAGACGTTTTTTGTACTTCACTTTACCTGATTTATGAAAGTGCAACTTTTCAGAGTAAAAGAAAAACCTACAGAGGTTTAAAGCGCCGATTCTGTTTAGAAAAGTCCAAATCTGTCCACGTAAATAAATAAAGTTGTTACAGTCGGCGGTTTGATACGTCCGGCCGTGACTCATTCAGCCAAAGAGTTTTGGGTTTTTTCCTCGTTGTTTTTGAAGTTTTCTCTCTCTTTTTTAGGTCTGAAGGCGTGAAACCGTCCAGTGATTCAAAGAGAAACAAACATACAGGAAAGACTAAACTTGTGAGGCAGAAATGTATCAAAGTGTTTCCTGTTTTCTTCTCTGAGACTCTGCCGTCGTCCAAATATTCACACAATCACATGACTTCTGATGCTTTTCCACACGTTCTAATCTTTATCTGGTCATTTTCTTTCTCCTGCTGCCATTTCTATTCACTTTTAATTAATTCCACCCTCTATTTTTATTTTATTATATTATGGTTGTTATTTCTCATAAACTTGTTTGATTCTTTTTACGCACTTTTTCTGTTTTTACTTTTGTTGTTTCATACTTACTTACTATATTTATACTTCTTTTATTTGTTTTCTACCTCTGGCAACTCATTTCCTTTGTTATGGTATCCACGTGCTGTAGAATAATTTTATTATTCTTAATTCGTTTATTTTTACATTTATACATGTTTATATCTCTATATATTGTTGGGTTTTTGTTGATAGCACTCTCACATCTGAAGCACTTTGAGCTGCATTTTGTGCATGACAGGTGCTATACAAATAAAGATTATTATTATCATCATCATTATTAATATTATTATCATTATTACCATTCTCATAATCAAAATTAATGATTATTTTCAATATCCGTAACTCCACTGCAGGCTTAGCTGTACTAACAGCCGACACTTAGATGTAGTGGCTGAGTACAAGTACAAAAATGTAAAAACTCAGGAAAAGTACTTTTAAGTATTTTCAAGCTGAAGTTCGCTTTAGTAAATGTACTCGCAAAGTTTATTTATTGACTTATTTGACTCATTTATTTTATTTTATTGAACAGTTTAAAACATAAATGTTAGTTTCCATGTTAGTTGTGTTCCATGTTTCTCTCTTTCATTTGAAGCTAAAAACTCTCACATATTCGTTCTGACTGCGTTCAGATGGCGGCGTGTCTCGGCGGGGTCGTGTCGAGGTGCAGTCCGCTCGACGTGTTTCTATGATGTCACTTCGCCTCGCGTGTTTCTAAAGAAAGCGTCTCCAGCAGCACAATTGGAGGATATCAGTGTGTCGGCGAGATAACGGCGTCCAACATACAGAATGTGAAGGTTTCCACTTCACCTTATACGACCTGCACGCTTGATCCCGAGCAAACACCAAGTGTGTGTGTGTGTGTGTGTGTGTGTGTGTGTGGGTGTGTCATTGTATGTCTGTGTGTGTGTGTGTGTGTGTGTGTGTGTGTAAAGACGTCTGACCCACTTCCCTCCGTCCTCCTGAGCTCTTAAAGAGATTTGGAGCTTCGTCTCTGAACTAGTTACTGCAGCTCTCAGTCTGCAGCCACACACACACACACACACACACACACACACACACACACACACACACACACACACACACACACACACACACACACACACACACACCAGCTTGTGATGTCACCTCTGCACCTCCGTCGCTCATGTTTCCATCTCTTCAAACACGTTTCAGGATTTTAAATTCTTGTGGCGCCAAATATTTTGGGGGGAAATTTGGATGAAACTTCTTAAAACATCCAGAATGTTTCCAGCTGATTTATGGTGAAAGAAAACATCATGTTTTGGCCGAAAACATCAGTTTTTCATGGCAACATTCCCAGCAGGAAATCTATGATGTCTGAAAAATGACAGGAAACGCAGTGATGTCTAAAAACACACCTAAAAATGTTTACGGTATCTTATTTTGGTAATGTTATGACAGCTGTTATGTATTTACTGTTTACTCTCCTGTCTTCTTGATTTAAATATATATATATATATATATGTATATATGTATATATCTATATCTTAAGACAGACAGAAAGGACTTCTTCCTAAAATCTGTCCGATCAGGTGAATAAAAGGCGCGTGCTGCGTGCAGAGCGAGTGGCGGCGGCGGCGGCCTGAATCCACCTCTGTGATTCTGCTGCGGAGCCTCAAACTTTAATGTCGAAGTCGTTCTCTCAAACTTTTATGATTCCATCTCTCTAATTATGTTTAATTGACTTTACTGCGCACATAAATATTATCTCGTCTGTAATAAACGTTAACATCTTTATTTCCGCCCGTTTAAATCACAAATGCCGCCGAGACAAACTGCCGCCGCCGACCTCTTCCCACCTTTTGTTCACCAGCCGACGCACGCCACCAACCAGCCCGCCGTGACCACGCCCCCTGCAGCTCTCAGTGTGTGTGTGTCTCAGTGTGTGTGTGTGTGTGTGTGTGTGTGTGTTGTTAAAGGGGGGTGTTTATCCTAGAGGTTAAATGCTCTGATGATAGGGGTCACGACCTCCACGCTGTGACCTACGACCTTCCGGCACGTGTTGAGCGTTCCTGTGATAGTGACACCCGCTGCCGCCGCCACCGCCGCCATGGGTGAGCTCGTAAATCAGTGAGAGGAGGAGGTGGGGGTGACCTTTGACCTCCAACTTGTTCCTGAGCGCGCATGCGCACACACACACACACACAGCAACTGCTCAGACATATGAATGGGGTGCTGCTGTGTGTGTGTGTGTGTGTGTGTGTGTGTGTGTGTGTGTGTGTTCATGCTTGACTGCAGTCAGTGAGAGTCTGTTAATTTGAAAAGCTCCACCTGTTAGACACCCAGCAGCTACTTCCTGTTCAGCTGTTCGCCCGTCTGAGCGACCTGCGCCAAAACCGGCGAGGAACATTTAACCATTTCAGCCGCATAATTTTAGAATAATTTGTTCATCATTTTGTCTTTAAAAAGTCAGAAAACACTTAAAATAAGTGACATCTTTAACCCTTTGAAACCTGGACTGACGTCCCCTTTAGCTGCTCTCAGACGGCTTTCACAAATATAACAAACTGGTCTGATTTCTTTCAAAAACAGTCAGAAAAAGTACAAGAAACCCTGGAAGAAATGTCGCTCACTGTGCAAAAAAAATGATTTAGAAAATTCAAAACTATTTTAAAAAAGCAACTTTAGAACTATGTCATTATCAGATAATTATGCAGAATTTAAACACATTTTTCTGGTTTTGAAGGGTTAAATGTAAAGAAGTCAAACACAGAATGATTTTTACTTAATAAATGACTTAAAGGTCTGAGTTGTTTTTTTTGTCCAAAACTTTACATCCTTTTAGACCCGGAACAATCTATCTGCGGCGTGATAACATGCAAACGAATCGCGTCTGTCGTTTGCAGAAATGCCAACATTTATCGAGCCGACCGCGCTGCGAGATGACGGAATAACGTCCTCGAACGGGACTCGAGTGCTACAAAGCTGCACTGCATTTCATCAAACTCCCTGCAGACAAAAACAAACAGCTGCAGACGAAAGAAGAAACAAAGACAAACACAAACCAAACTTCACGTTTCACGTCTTTGAAATCATCAGTCCGTGAAAATTCACCGCAAAAATGTTTCAGAGCACGTCAAAGTTAACGCTTAAGATTCTCAGGATCTCAAGATTTCAGGATATTTTTTGGAGCTTGCAGGACCTTTGAGGTAATTCTGGAGAGTAACTGCCACGTTTTGAATTGTTGCAATAATAATATACGTACAAAAAGCAAGCACATCTGTCCACTCCATACTGACAAGAGAACAAAAAAAACCCTGACAAACATCCCTTCAAGGTACATGAAGAACAAAAAATCCAGCTCTAATTTTCAGGTTATGTTTTTGTAAAGTTCTAATGTATTTGCTGGATAATATCATGCAAATGTAACATGTTTGTCCGTGTTTTGCAGAACATTTATTCTGGTGACTCAGACAGAAGATACTAAAATAAAGTGCTACAAAGCTGCGCTGCATTTCATCAAACTTCCAGCTGCAGGAACAAACGTCTGCTGCAGAAACGAACACAAACTAAACTTCACGTTTCACGTCTCTGAGGGCCGAACATCCTGCTGCTGAACACTCAGAGGATTAAATAATAAATGCTTGGTGGTGCGCTGCGGTTTCTACTGGCAACACTGTGGGTCTCCAGTCGCCCCCCCTCCAGCCTGAGTCAGTGGTACGGGGATGAATTTAATTACCGAGTCGGGCTGCCCTGACAGACCCCGCCTCCGGCCCGGCAGCCCTGAGGTCAGTCTGCCTTCACATGGCTTTTAATCAACGCTGCCGCTCCAGAAAAGCTCCGCTGCCTTAAATAAGAGGCAGGACGAAACCTGATCCTCCTGCAGACCACGAGGGAGGACGAGGGGGGACGAGGGGGACGAGGGGGATGGGGGCTCCCTCTCACCTCCTTTAAGAGACTAAATCCTAAAAATCCTGCTGTCACAGATTTGCACAAAACCTAAGCATTGTTTCTGAAATTCGGATATGACTGCTTTTCCACTGAGTGATGTTCTGCAGCTTCTCCTCTGGTCCTCAAAATGACTTTAATTATAAAACGACTCCAGTATTCATCAAATATAGCTGTTGATTAATTGTCTGTCAGTTGCTTAATTGAATAAATAAACTGCTGAAAAATACGGCCAAATCCTGACAGTAATGTGCAGTTTTTCGGTGGAAAACACGGTAAAAAAATATAACAGTCAACATGGAGCTGACTGTGTTTCCACTGAGTGATGTCATGTGACTTCTCTGGTGATAACATCCCAGTAACCATGGCGATGGATGTTTAAATCATCAGCAGCTTTATTTCTATTGCAGCCACCGCACTAGCCGTCATTATTTCAATCCAAGGCCACGTAGGCGTGTTACGGAGCCGTGATGGAAAGGCGAGCCCCTTATATGTGGGAGTGGCCACGTATGAGGGATTTCTGGGAGATGTAGTCCACGATTTCACAGAGGAATTGTGGATTCAAGACTTTCTCAGAGTTATGTGATACAATAACAGCTGTTGTAGCTCCTGCTAAGTCTGAAATACCGTCTCCTGTCAGAGGAAAAGCTTGATAATTCTCTCCATTAGGCGGATCTCATATTTGAGGGTTAATGAAAACCCCGCCTACTGTCTGACTTCCTGTCTGTGTCGCTCAGCTCGGAGCCCATCGGTTCCTACTGCGGACGTAAATATTTTGAAAACATTCATCTATAATATCACCTGTGATTTCCTCCAACAACGAAACCAACGATGTAACAGAGACTAAAAAGTCGGAAAAACTGCATCACAAAACATTCGTAAAATTAAACAAAATTTAAAAAAGACTAATATTCTTTCAGCAGCGATATGGCTTACAGAAAGGTCAGTTTTTTAGATGTATAAAAAATTTAGTTAAATCTTCATTTCGAACACGGCAAATAAAATAAGAAAACAATATAAAACAAAATATAGGCAATAACTAAAATAAAATAAGGGTCAAAACTAAAATAAAATATGGGCAAAAACAAAAACAAATCAGACGTTTCATCACAGCAAAACACAGTGTCGGCTGTAAAGAAACACCGATGTTCGGCGCCATAATCACTGCTCGAAATGCAGCATCATGTCACTATAAACACCCACGTTTGGCAGCACTGATGCAGCTTTAAACTCAGAAGTGATTCGCTAAAACACACCCACGTTCAGCGGCCCAAACGCTGCTGGAGATGCAGCAACAACTCCCAAAAAAAATACAAAAAAATACGTTCTGTGGCACAAATGCAGCTGTTCACACAGCTACAAAACGCCTACGTTTAGTGGCTCAAACCACACGTGACGCGTTTCCATTATTTTATATTTGCAATTTTCGAGGGTTAACGGAAACCCACTTACTTCCTCACTTTGAGCCAAAAATCAGCTTTTCCGACCTCGAAATCAAACCACAAACCAGCGAGCGCAGCAGCGTTTCAGCCTCCAAACCTTTTTCCTCTCAGACTGAAGGGAGCTCAGTGTGAACCTGCACACAGCTGATTACTGCGACCGCACAGTGAAAACACACACACACACACACACACACACACACACACACACAGAGGCGAGGGCTGGGAGGCTCCGTGGACGGCGAGCAGGAGAATGGGAGCAGTCTTCGGGCTCAGAGAGGCTTTAGTCTGCGAGAAGGAAATGATTGTAATTAAGGTTCAGGGCCGGAGATCTTTCCAGAACGCTGCGAGTGTTTGTGTCTGCTGACGGATCGCAGATGAAACTTCAACCTCCGCGCAAACAGACCCGAAGGTAAATCTGTAATTAAAAACACCTTTTTTTCCCCAGAAAACATCTCTGTGTCACATCATGTTTTTAGATTTTCTGTCTGAATCTGAACTCTAAAAAATACTTTCTCTCAAAAGAAAGTGAAGAAAATCTCAACAACTTCTTGTTAGTAGAAATCGACTTTACAGAACATTTTTTAAAGAAAAGAGCGTCTGCATCTTTAACGGGGAGAAGAACCATTGGGGCGCTTTTGTTCAAATGACGTGATCTTCCTCCGCAGATGGAGATGAAGCGTTTATCTTAGACTTTTAACAGAACAGTCTAAAAAGAACTGAAAAAGTCTTTTTAGACTCAACTTCTGAAGTTCAAGTGATATGACTGAAAGCTCCTCACAGCTGCTAAATGGACACGGAGGTGTGACTCTGTGCAATGACTGATCCCAACATGTTTTTAGAGAAATATCTTTGGACAAAATCAGAAAATTGTGGCATTTTGAAGCAGTTCAAGTTTTTACTGCAGTTTTTTGTCAATAAAAAAAGTATTCAGATTCAGAGACCTCTGCACCTGCTGAAGTTCATTTGATACGACTGAAAGGTCCAGAGCAGCTGCTAAATGGACCTTGAGGTGAGACTTTTTGCCAACTTCAAGAATAAATTTTGAAATTGAAGAAAAAATGAAACTAGATTTAGAAAATACCTGAAACAGCTGGACTTTTATTGTAAAAAATGTTGAAATTTTCTCAGATTTTCTGGGATCAGAAACCTTCAGGGACTCGGTTACAGACAGAACCGATAAAAACGACGTGTCTAAGTATTAAAGTTTTCCTGCTGAAGGATTCAGAGAGTGAAGCTCGCTATCTGGAAGCTTTCCTCCTTTTTTAAAGAAAACTCTAAAGCTCCGACAAACTTTGAGCGAGCTCCGTGCCAAACACTTCAACCGTCTGCCAAACACCTCCTCTACACGCCCGCTGCCGCACGCACAAACATCACAACCGGCCAAATTATTTTCCCGTGGAATCAGTCGGAAATCGTGGAAACGTGCTGAGCAATCGCTGCGGAGATAATTGTGTTTTTTCTCCTTTTTTTTTCAAACCTGAAAGGTGTGCCAGCTTCACCCAGAAGCCCCCCGACCTGCCGCGCTCCCGGAGGGCCGCGGGGTGACGAGGTTCTGGCACAGACCGTCCTCTCTCGCCTCAGACTTCTGCTTTACTGACCGCTGATGAAATTACGCCTGTCTGCAGCTGATAACGTGTTTGTCTCAGAGACGGAGAGCAGCTCGCTGCGAGGGGACGCCGCGTTTTTATCCTCAAACTAACAGATAAACAAGTTTCATCAACACCAAGACGAGGATTTGGACCCTAAAAAAAAGATACTTTAGGAAAAAAAACTGTTTCCAGCATAAATTCAAAAGTCTGCATCTTAAAACAGGAAATTGTGGCATTTAGCAGCAGTTGTGGAGTTTTTAATTAAATCAAATCTGCAGCAGATGGAGTTAAATTTTTATTTTATTTTATTTATTTATTTATTATTTATTATTTATTTTATTTAATTTTTAAATTTCCATTTTTTGTGGCTTAAAAGGTTGAGTCGCTCTTCTGCACCTGCTGAAGTTCATGTGATTCGACTGAAAGGTACCAAAAGCAGCTACTAAAGGACCTTTAGGTGAGACTTTTTGCAAAAACTGATTCCAAAATCAAAAATAAACTATAATATTCAATAATGAATGAAGTGATATTTATGTATTTTCTTGCATTTTTTTGTAGCAAATCCCGTGTTCATGTGTGTTTATATATGCTTACAGGTATATTTTATTTTACTGTTGTCTTACTGCTGTGCTGTGTGGCAGTTTGTTCACTTCCAAAAACCAATAATGACAATGATTTGATGATCAGTTAAAACTCACATTTAAATCCCTCAAGAACACAAAGAGACGTTCACCAGAAAGTCGCTGCAAAATGTTTCAAATCTGCTCGTAACGAAGCTGTTGATGGAAGTTATTAACAGATTTGAGCAAATATTTCATCCACAAAAAAAAAAAACAGAAGCTGCGACAAAACAGCTGAGACAAACCGAGAAAAACAAACAGTTAGAAAAAGTTGAGATAAAGTAAAGAAACATTATGAAAGGCTATTTGGAGGATTTAAAATGAATTGAGATGTTCAGTAAAGAAATATCGTCCATTTTAGCTGCTGTTCTCAAGTCAAATGCTGCAAAAATTAGAAATGCCGCTAAAAAGTTGATGATTTGAGTCGTCAGTCGAGAAGATACAAAGTCGAGTCACTGCACTTTATTTTCTTTAAAATAAAAATACATTCAAATATATACTGATAAGATTATAGCTGCTGAATGCGTCAGGCATTTTAAAGAAGAAGATTTAATCTGCATCAAGTGGGACTCGAACTCGCAATAATGGCCTAAAACAGCAAGTTATCATCGCGTTGAGCTACCTCGCCCGTGTAGAATTTAATTCATGCTGTGATACAGCCGACCACCAGGGGGCAGCAAAACACTGACTGAGTGATTTCTTTATTTCCATGTCACGCACACGATGTGCCAAAACCTCGCGGGTTTATAGACACCAAAACTGTCGTTGCAGCCGTCAAATAATTCATTACATTTCATTTCATTACAGAGATCAAAATATAATTCAACAGCTCGGTCTTAAACCAAATATTCTGACTCAACAAGAAAATCTGCAACAGTTCCCTTCCTCGAGAACTCAAATTTTTCATGATCATCCAACCAAAACAAGTCGGCACGAACTGACGACATCTTAGTAAAAAGTTTTTTTCTCAAATCATCATAGAAAGGGCAAAAAAACCAACCAGAAACAGCTGTATGCTTATTTCAAACTGGTGTCAAAAACTCACTTATGGATGCTGAACGGACCGGCACTTGTATGTTTCAACATTTCTGACCACGAGTCACATTCACACGCACATTCACACGCCGGTTGCCGAGGCTACCGAACACGTGCCACCTGCCTCTCAGTTTTTAACCGTTCACACACACTCACACACTGATGCCGCCAGGAGCAGTTTGGGGTTCGATATCGTGACTAAGGATACATCGATGTGTTGACCGGAGGAGCCGGGAATCGAACCTCCGACCTTCTGATTAGAGGACAACCCGCTCTACATCTGAGACCTTGAGACATTTTTTCGAGACAAAATTCTGACAAAAAAACATCTGGAACGTCTTTTTACAAACATCGATTGATCCGTAAGTGAGAAAAATGAAAGCTGCTCTTTTTCCTTTGAGCGCTTCGGGCTTCATGATGACAGAATTCACAAAATATGTCAAAATTCAGTTTTTGATAAACAATTCTGAACGGCTGTTTGTGCTTAAAATGCTTTATGTTGTTATTTCATGTTGCTTGCATGGCTGTTTGTGTTAAAATGCTATGATGTTGTCGCTGTGCAGTTGTTTTGTGCGGTTGTTGTGCAGTTTCTTGTTGCTCTGCACGGCTCGTGTTCCTGTTGCAGCTGTTGCTGTCTTTACGTTATCTGAATTTTATCATTTTTACAGGTTTCACAACACCTTGCCGAAGGACTACAGCTGGAAATTATCCTGATGGCTGTGTGTGAAATCGTACATTTTTTCATGAACACTGGAGCTTACTTTACCGTTTACTGAGACGCGTTTTGATGCACCGTGGAGTCAGTTTTCTGAATCTGTAGGACAGTGCGTCGATGCCGGTGTGTTTGGTGTTTGGTGTGAGAAAAAATAAAATGTGGGAGGAGGAGACGGATTTTTTAAGATTTACGGTTTTGATAAAATCAGAGTGAACCAAGATGATGTCAGAAAAGCCCAGAAAGCTACACATTTTTTACACGCTCACTCCACCCAATAATGCCTGCAAACTTAATTTAAACTTGACTTTACATTATTTTAAATTGTCTTTTTATTTTTGCATCTCTTGTCTGCACTTTTGCTAATTTTAGTGATATATTTTTTTTATTTTTAATCATTTATCAATTCATTATACCTTTTACATCTATTTCTCTGCTGTTTTCTTGTGAATCTGAATTATTGGTGATGTTTTTATATTTTTACATCTGTGCAGCACTTCTGAGTTTCTCTGTTGTACAAAATGTGATGCACAAATAAAGCTGCTTCGCCGTGATGGACTTCAACATTTGCACCAAGTTGGATTTACAAAAGTGTCAGACAAACAGCTGATTTGTTATTTTGAAAAAACAGTCGCTGTAGCGACACCATCAGGACGACCGGCACCCAAATCCCGCTGAGGAAGTCAGGCACGGGACTGGACCTGTGTGCCAAAGTCTGGTTTATTTTCAAGCACGAGAAGTTCCTCAGAAAGCAAGAGAAAAGGAGAACTTTGGCAAAATCAAGAGGGACCGCCCGCAGAGTCGCCCCGCCCCTAAAAAAGCTCAAACCAACAAACCAACGAGCACAAACTCACGCACCAAAGACGAGCTGAGACAGAGCCGCGGGCCGAAACCTCTGCAGGACCGCCACGACGCTCAGTCACACACAGAACCAGCAGCGGGACCCGGCAGCGCCAGGCATGTGTGTGTTTGTGCTCGTCACGTGCACTTTGACAGCGATCAAACAAAGAGCTGCAGCTGCTCAGCAACTCATGCAAGTCACACACACACACACACACACACACAATAGAGACGGGGATCGTTTATTTTTGTTAATATCGATATCATGGTCAAGACTCCTTAACGATCAGAGTCCTTATCGATGCCGCCATCAAGGCTTTTTTCTTATATGAGATGCTGAAAAATATGTTTTAAACAGATTTTTTTCACTTTCAGTCGAGTTTTTGTGTTTAGAAAATAAATCATGTATTTAAATTTAAATATTTACTTTAAAAAAACTTAAGCATCAGAAGTTTTAGTGATGTAATATACGATGATCCGAGCTCATGATTAAACAGAGATTTCCATCTCTAATAAACATTTTATATTAGTAGTCGGAGTATTTTATTTATTCAGCCCTCAGTTTGTCTGTATTTTTGGGTCGGGTGTTTCTAATTTTTTGGAATTTTGTTTTTTTTTTTACATCTTCCTCGCTGTAGGCCATATTATTAAATTAAAACAGAAAAATGTTTGAACATTTATCTAACGAGTCTAGAATATATTCAAATTTCACTTTCTTAAATATCTGATGGAAATCCTTTTTCATAATACTCTTTTTTCTTCAGATGCACCTGTGCATTTTTTTGCAAAGGCATTTCTGTTAAAGGGTTAAACGAGTCGACTCGAGCTGTGATGTGACGTTATAGGACCCATGGGAGTTGACAGCGGTATCGACAGGCTCAAATGTGGATTTTTGGGTTTTTGGAAAAAGCAGAACCGGGTTTCGATCCCCGTCCCTGAGACATTCACATGAAGAAGAAGAGAGTTTTGGGACTTACCTGCGTGCACGAAGTAGGCCAGGTACAGATCCAGCTCCTTGACTGAAACTCCAATGTGATGCGGCTGCACGCACAGGGTGGGGTTCGAACACTGAGGAGACTTTACCAGCCTCTCCCCGTCAGTACTTTCGAGGGGAATCCCTTTGAATAAAATCACCATGACCAGGTCCAGCCTCCACACTTTGTCCGCCTGGCGCAGACAGTCGATCCTCCTCATCTTGCCCTTCTGGTCGGGGTTGGACAGCACGCAGCACGGCGGCTTCTTCCCCGTCACCGTCAGCACAAAGTCCTCCCTGAACTCGGGCCGGATGTCCTTGCGCAGCTTGGCCAGGAGGCGCGACGCCCACTTCTGTTTGACCTCGGGCTTCTCGCCCAGCAGCTCGTCCTTCACGGCGCGCTCCTCCTCCTTGGACATGCGCTTCTCGTGCTTCTTGAAGTACTTCCTCTTGCGGGCCTGCAGGTTGAACCATGTGTAGGCGAAGGCCCGGACGTGGGGCAGCAGGGCTTCGATGAAAGGATGGAATTCATCCTGAGGGACGGAGAGGAGAGACGCCGTTAGAGGGCGAAGGAGCAACAATCAAGCCGACATGCAACACTTTTTTTTAGTTTAATGTTGGAAAAATTCCACTTTTTCCACTACAACAGAATCATATATGCATATATATATACACACACACACATACATATACACATACATATACAGGCACATCTAAAAAAATGAGAACTTTGTGAAAAAGTTCAAGAATTTCCATCAGTTATTGTGATATAAGTGACATTTTGAGATATTCTAGACAAACCAAAACCATTTTTCTAGTCTAATTTTAATAATATGGCTAGAAAAAAGTTTAAAAAAATAAATAAATAAGAAAGATTTGTAAAAAAAAAAAAAAAAAAAGTAAAAAAATACAGAGGCAGAATATAAATAGCATAACATATATAAACGAACAGACTTTTTATTGTTGGACATTTCTGTCCTGTAAATAATTTTTTGAATGATCCTGGAAATTATTCTAATAATGTGAGATACTGGGTTTCTGATTCTCATGAGCTATAAGACATAATCATCAAAATTATAACAAAAAAAGGCTTAAAATATTCTGAATATACAATATATGAACGTTTACCTTTTTGAATTAAATTTACAAAGAAAATTAAACTTTTTGACGATATTCTAATTTTTTGAGATGCAGCTGTAAACTGTGCATCATCTCTTATTATTCCATCAGACAGAAACGTTTCGTAGCATCAGTTCAGACACGATCACACAAACACGTGTGGTGTCTTTTTACGTGTGGACACGTAAAAAACTGAAATTAAACTTCAGTGAGTTTGAACAAAGTTCGGCTGCTCAGCAGGAGTTAGTTCTTAAAATGCTGCCAAAGTCACAGAAAAAGTCACAATGATTAAGACTTTATGTCTTTGTCTGTCTCTCTGTCTCCGTCTGTATTCATATCTCTGTCTCTATGTCTCTGCCTCTCTGTCTGTCTCTCTATGTCTCTGTCTGCCTCTGTCTGTCCGTCTCTGTGGTCCACACAGACTCCTCAGTGTCCGCTCAGTTTGTCTCGCCTCTCTCTTGGCTCTCAGGCAGGAATGTGTGTGTGTGTGTGTGTGTGTGTGTGTGTGTGTGTGTGTGTGTGTGTGCGCCCCCCGAAAAAACAACACACCAACCGAGCAGAATCCCACCAACTAAACAACCAACCAACCACCACCCGGCGGCGAGCGCGCGCTGCGGCGGCGCTGCGTCCGGAGGATTAAAGGTGTATTAAAGGTGCATTATGGGGCTTTGGGCTGACGAGAGTGCCGCGGTTATTATGGGGAGACGTGGTTAGACGGCATGTCGTGGATTAGACCCAATTTGGGGTCGGTTACACCTGCCCCCCCCCCCCCCCAAAAGCACCACAAAACCAGTTAATCCACAGCAGGAAGTGAACACAGGAGACAGAGAGCGCCGTGCGTCTCTGCCGCGGGACGTCTGGACACACGAGTCAAACGGGACGGAGCTGAAGGAGTTAAAGACGCCACGCAGAGGACGAGGACAAAGTCTCCACAAACTCAGAGCGGCTGACGCTCTGTAAAAACCATCCACTGACGTGTTTCTTTAATATTTTTTATCTTTTTTGTTTGTTTCGTCCTAAAATCCTAAAAACATCCTAAAATCTTACAAATGTTCTAAAATCCTAGAAACATCCTAAAATCCTAAAAACGTCCCAAAATCCTATGAGCGTCCTCAAATGGGTGAAATGCCTCAAAATCCAAGAAACATCCTAAAATCCGACAAACGTCCCAAAATCCGAGTAACGTCCTAAAACAAAAATGCGTGGTGCTGCTGTGTTTGGCCCATGTCCTGCTGTCTTTTGTCTCCGTCACACTGAGGTGAAATAAATGGAAAACAACGGCTGCCAGGAAAAAGCAGGTCGAGATGAAAACGTGTGTAATTCTACTGATTTGATTCGATGAGTTTTTTTTTTTTAGTAAATGTTGATACGGCCCTGTAAACATTCGGCTGTTTTGTCCTCAGGGTTTGGACGTTTGTCTGCAGGGACGCTCGCAGGAAACCTGTCATTTCAGTTTGTCCGTCTAAACACAGACAGAAAAACAAGTTTCATCACAGAGGAACGACGGCGGAGGAGAAAAGAGACGAGTGGAGCGCAGAGGACACAGACGGACAGAAAACATCTTCATGGAACATTTTTTATTTGGATAAAAGTCCTCAGAGGGTTACTGAGCGGGACGGGGCGGCCGGGGGAGGAGGAGGGAGGCAGGAGGCCACGGATTTAAAAAAACAAAACACTCGACTATTCATAGATCAAAGAGGCTCACACACATCTCCATACGTGAGAATGCTGCGCTGCAAAAATCTCCCCTTTAAAAAACGTTCTGAGCCGTAAAAACTTAAAAACAAGCGAGAAAAAGTGTTAAAAATGAGAATCTGCTGCACTAGAATCAAGAAAAGTTAAAGTTTTATCCGTTAATCCTGAGTGGTTGCACCTGGATGTTTTATACTGCAGTTTTTTAGTCGTAAGGTCCCTCTTTTTTTTTTTTTTTAGAAAAATTAAAGAAAAGTTTCAAGTGCAACAATCCTGAAGTAGCTCTGTCTGTGAAAACCTCGTCTTCATCTGCAAAAACAAAACGCTCTCATCTCAACTCGTTAAAAATCGCCGTGTCATCAGTGTTGATCACGTCTACATATGACGCGACGGGTTTCCTCCTGCGTCTGGACATTCTGGGACGGCGAGACAATTTACGCCTTTTACATGCATCGTGTCTTTTCAAAATACACTTCTGTTTTCACAGGAAATGTATCGTTCCTGCTGGTTAGATGCATTTTTAGAATAAACTTAGTAAAACACCTCGTGTTTAAGTTTATTTCCTTGTACAACAAAAGCACGTGGTGAGGTTTAGAAAAAAACACGGTTTTCAATATTTACACGGGAAATGAACGGCGAGCTCCTGAGTGAAAGTCCAGGGTTTGTTTGACCAATCCACTGCCCCTTACCCTATAATGTCCTAAAATCCATGAAATTACCAAAAATCCTAGAAACGTCTTACAATCTCATTATTGTCCTAAAATCTGACGAACGTCAAAAAACCTGACTAATGTCCTCAAATGCTAGAAATGTCCAAATGTCGGAAACACACATGGCGTGCACCCGCAGGGGTTGATATCAAAATGTATTTTAGACACTTTAAAAAATGCCTAACTAAACACTCAGTATCAGACGAGTATTTTCACCGCTTTACCTCGCCACGATCTTTTCCTCTGACATTTCTTATCCGCCACTGCTCAGCTATTTGGCTCAGAAAGTGCTTTTAGCAGCCGTAACAATCCGACTGCAATGAAGCTTAACGTCAATAACACTCAGTACAGCGTCCACTGAGACTGATTTTGTATTTTTTAGTTCACTTAAGTGGCTAAAACACGTAAAGCCGTGAGGTGCACGCCGTCTGTGTCTGCGAACTGGAAGCGCACTGACCGCCAGCTGCTGTACGTAACACACTGAATATATATGTAAGTATCTGACACAGCCCAACTTCAAAAATCCACAACCATCACTTTAAGTCACGTTGTTGACCGGTTGCCTGTCGTACCGCCATGAGAGGATATCTCTTTTCATCGACCTGGAAATCACAGACTAAGCAAAAAAACATTTCAGCTCGTTTCCAAACTGAGTCCAACACGTTCTCATCCCAGGTCATCACATGTTGCCGCTTTGCAGTCGAATTCTCTTTCGGTATCCTTCTGCGTCTGCAGCTGACGTTCCAGGATGCTGCTACAGTGACGTCAACACAAGCACATGTCAGCCAAGGCCGGGACACCACAAAAAAAAATCACATCCAGAGGGAAGGCAAAACCAGCACGAGTCCTGCATGAAAGTCCGGGGTTTGTTTGATCTATCCACCGGCCCTCCTGCCCGCCCTGCAGACGCCCCTGTGCTCCTTATATTACCGGCAGCGTTTCAACCTGCCGCCCGCGTGCACATCATGCTGCTGCCAGCTGGTTGTGATGCCTCGAACACGTCCAACACCAACGTCCCATTTTAACAAACATAACTACGACAGACCGCGCGAGAAATCTCCATGATGTTCTGCACAAACACGGGGGGAACCGTTCTGCAACATATGCTACGTTTACACGGGACACGATGCTTTTCTGTCGCAAAACACAACCGGAGAACGACCTTAAGACGAAGACAACAGACGGGACAAATCACCCCGACAGAGTTACACCTTTACGTGCAGCAAGAATCAAAGTTAGATCAAATATGCAGGTTAGAGGGAACGTTAGTGTGTAAATCACAAACTCAGAGCTGTCCTCCTGCGTCTTTTTTGACATGCTGGGACGGTATGTGAAAGTAGGCCTTACATGCGGTGCATCTTTCCAAAATAAACGTCCATTTTCACAGGAACTGTACAGTTTTTGCTCGTTACGTGCATACAGCCTTTATAAAAACAAACTTCCAGCATGGGTTTGTTTATTGTGTAATACTGTGCAAGCAGAGTCCCTGATGTTCTGCAGAGACACACAGGTAAACTGTTGTGAGAACCACACCTGGAGAACGACTGAAACACGTACGAGACAAATCACCACAACACAGGAAATTACATCCACGTCTATACATGCAGACAGAATCAGACTGAGTGTCGCATAAATCACAGACTCATAACAGTGCCGTTTTTTTTCTCGCTGGAAAACGCAGCTTTTGTTTTGTTTTTTTTTAATTATACAACAAAAAAAAAATTGCAACTATTTTTTTCACTTACTGCACAAAAAAAAAAAAAATCTAAAAACATTGCATCATGAATTTTCTTCTAGAAGCTGCTGGGAAATCGATCATTTTAGATCACAACAATCGCCCCAAAAAACGGTGCTGATTTGAGCGTGAAGACGCTGACCGGAGGAGTGAGCAGCTCTGAAAACAGCCTTCAGCTTCAGCTCTTTACTTTCTCTTCAACTCTTCGAAAACTGCAGGAAGTTGAGGAGTTTTTCTGCAGCTGTCAGAAAATCTTCCTGTCAGATTAAACTTTGGAAACTGGACCTACAGGCTCGGCATTACAACACCAGCTGCATTGCTTTTTTCATTCTATATATATTTTATTTTTATATATATTTATATCTATATATAAAACAACAGTGTTCACCCTCCCTTGACAAGGGGTCTGAATACAGCACATTGTTTCTTCTTGGAGACGGTCCAGGCGAACGGGTTTGCCTCCAAAGCGCCTGCAGCCGCTCTGCAGCCGACCTGCAGCCGCGATCTGAAATCTCACTCCAGGACGGCCGAGAACGCCGCCTTTTGTTATTTGTGGTTTCGGAGCGAGATGTGTTTCTGTTTGTGTCCTCGGGCAGTTATTAGGACGACGAGCGGCTGCTGGACGGATGATGTGTTCAGCCTCCCCACACACACACACACACACACACACACACACACACACACACACACACACACACACACACACACACACACACACACATTCCACAGTGGATCTGCAGCTCGGCGGCTCTGGATGTTCGCTGCAGCCACATACCAACATTCCTCACAGCCCAGTGCAGCGTTTCAGCTTCCTGACCCGCTCACACACCGGCCTCCGCCGCCGTTTCACACTCTGTCTGTCCGCCGCAAACAAAATCCCACTTAACAAGTCACTCGGTCTCATATTCAGCCTCAAAAAAACGTGCTTTTCTGCCGGCGGGCTGAGATAATCCCTCTTGTTTTCAGCTTTGCCTCCTCTCAGGAAGGTTTTCTCAAACAAAATAATCCTGTTTCTGCATCCGTGTCGGGAAAATGATTCAAGAAAACTACGGATACAAGCTGATTTATACGGGAGCGCGAAATGATGTCAAACTAATGGCGGTTTTTGGGGGCTTGTTTTAGGGGATATAAGGACTCCTTCACTGGATTTAGGTGGAGTTTTTCTCTCATTTAAACAAGAAAAATGTGTGTGCAGCTTCTGTTCTTTCAGGAAGAGGAAAAACAAAGCAGCTTCACCAGAATCAGCAGAATTATTTCTCTACATTTATTTAAAATTGAAAATGTGGGATTTTTTCAGTCTGATGGCTGTTTTTGGTGCTTACTTTAACAAAATTAAACATTTTAGGACGAGGATTTCTGGAGAATTTGTGCACTGCAAACAACATCCATCTACACAAGTCATATTAAAGCATTAAAATTCGGTTCTTACTCTTAAAATAACATCGTATTCAACCTTTGAGGTCAAATAATCAGGAATTTTTGCCAGCATTTTGAAATAAGAAAACAAGGCAGATCTCTGCGGTAAAAATCAAGGACATTATCCTTTAAAAGGAGAAAAGATTGATTGATTTGTGCGGGAAACATAAAGAAATCCCTTTTTTTGATCTGCTTATAGAAAACTGGACATTTTCCAGCTTCTGTAAGTCACTAAATGATGTTGTTCACTGTGTTTCCACTTCAGCTCCACATTTCTTTATGAGCAACTCTTTTCTTTTCACATCTGGCCTCAAAAACATGTTTCTGCTTTTAACAAACAAGAGTAAATTCTGCCAGTTGGTCTGAGATAATCGCTCTCGTTCGCGGTGCGCTCTCTTGTTTCTGGTATTTATTTTGTCAGTGATTTTGTATCTCAAAGCTGCAGACACGAGCAGACGGCTGCATCTGTGTCCAGAAAATTTAACATGATATTTATTAAAAACAGGTGAGAATAAGCTTGTCTGTTTGCAGATTATTTGTCTGTAAGATTTTGAGTGAATAAAAAAGAGCCGCCTGGTTAAAACGTGCTGGGGAGGTTTTTGAAGCGGACGTGTGACGCGGCTCCCCGGGGTTTCTTTCTTCTTCCCCTCTTTTGGGGTCATTCTTTCTTTCAGCGTTTTCCCCTCCAAGGAAATCGGCGTTTCTAAACCTGCGAGGGGAGTCTGAGGGCCGGGCGAGGCTTACACGTTCCCCCTCTGCACCTTGGTGACAGATGTAATGGGCTCCCAATAACAGGCCTGTAACAGCAGCCCCCTGAATAACAGTCATTTAGAGGAGCAATAATGGTAATCCTCGCCGCCTCCCTCCCCGTCTATTGACACCGACACACTGAGGGAATTATCGCCGTGTCACTCGGGCTCAGCGGCTCGCCGCCGAGGCCCGACTGAGCCGGCGAGAGCCTCGCCGTGAACGGCTGCTGACGGACGACTAAACACACAGAGGAGGGAGATTTACACAAAAACACAAACACCCCGCCAAATATCACCAAACCTCCCGAAAAACGACCGGAAAACTACAGCAACATTTGTGGTGAATATGCAAAAAAAAATCCCTCTAATCCATCAGGACTCGATACAACACAAAAGACGTGAGGACGTCAGAGCCTTTCTGCATCTAAAAAGACACATTTCTGGGTTCAGCGTCTCCGAGAGAGACAATAACTAAACGCACATCCTGAGGGAGCAACAAAAAAACCTGCAAAGGCGTCAACGCCACCACACTCAACTTAAACAAAGCAAGGACGCACATTTTTTGGGGGGACAACACGTGAAACAGAGGGCACCAGAAAATTTGGAGTGTCACTTCCTTTCCTGCATTTTCATTTTTATGCATCAATTTGTACCTTTTTTCCCATCGATTTCTGCAGTAAATGTCTTTAATACTGTCAAAATTAATTCTTTTATAAATGCACAAGTTCTAAATATTGAGGGGGACGTGTCTCCTGCCCCCCCAAAATTTACGCCCATGCAGCAGAGACAACGTTTCCATCCAACCTGGATCTTCGTCAGATTAGAAAATCTATTTTTTTTTTGACCTGACGAAGACAATTTCTTAATGGTTTCAAATGTTTAGAAGACAAATCTGATTTTGGGAAAACAGACAAAGTGGCTGATCTACAGTGAATGGGACTGAGTTTCTCATTTTTATTTTCTTTATTCATCTGTTTCTCTTTACACCGGTTCTTTTGGTTGCTTCTGTGGCCACGAAATAAAGATCTGCACACTGCCGAGTCTTTTTTTCCCCCACAATCAATAAAAAAATCGAATGCCAAAAAAAAAAAAAAAAAGTACATTTGAGAAAACTTGAATAACGTCTGCCCAAACACCCGGA
Source organism: Plectropomus leopardus (assembly GCF_026936395.1). Taxonomy (NCBI): domain Eukaryota; kingdom Metazoa; phylum Chordata; class Actinopteri; order Perciformes; family Serranidae; genus Plectropomus; species Plectropomus leopardus. Next base: position 38,056,126 of record NC_142180.1, on the reverse strand, counting down.
GTTCGTCAGCATCACGAATGCTGTGACGCGGCACATAAACCTCCCAAAGTTTGTCACAAAAATCCCAAAACATACCACGATAAATAAAAGCATCTTTTAAAACTTAAATTAGGATTTAAAAAAATTTCGATTACGGGCGCCCCCTGCTGGCTGGGCTGCACGACGCAGACGCTCGCTTCTCGAGCTCAACGTTTACGATTTTATTCGCTTTTCTTTGCATCTCAGCAGGAAATCCTCAAACTTCACACCTCACGCTGCATTATTTGATCAGAAAACACAAATTCAACTTTAACCTTTTTTTTTTAGTTTGGACCACTAAAATTAGATTTATTAATAATAAATTTGGGATCTATGGTACCAAATAAAAAATACAGTGTGTGTTCATACGGTTGTTTTGATAAAAAGTGTAACTGAGCACACACACACACACACACACACACACACACACTTCTATTCAATTTCAATGGTGAGAAACAATCAGAAATATCAGAGATTAATTTTAAATAAGCAAAAATTAAATCAATATGTCAAAAGGAAAACTGCTCAATGAGAATTCTTCAAACTAGCAAAAAAAACACATCGGTTCAAAGCACTACGACACGTTTTTTCTGCCCTTCACTGAGCAGGATTTATAAAAGCGACTCCGTCTGCTGATTATTGGTTTTACTGGCTGATAATCAGATTAAACGTTAAAGCTCGTGTTCGCTCCTGCAGCAGCTTCACATCCAACAAGCTGAAGCTCCAACCACAAAATCAACATAACAAATCGGTTTTGGGGAAGAATTTTTAGATTCCAACAAAAACTGCAGCAAAAATGAGAAAAAGACGACGTCAAATAGAATCCAACTCGACTGGATCATCTCCTTTCACTGTGACACAATATTCACAGCCACGATCAATAAATCTATGCATTTATTAATTTAATATCTATTATTTTGTTTCTACAGAAATTAGTTACAGCAATAAATAATACAATATTAATTTCATTTCAGGCCACTCTTGGCAATAAAATGCATTTTAAATAATTAGTTAATTAAAATTATGAATCAGATTCTGACATCAAAATATTTAAATAGACGATTCTGTTTTAGGATATAAATTCCTATTTGTGTCTATTTGCTGTGGTTAATTTCAGGAGATTAAGACGATAATTCCTGTAAGGGGCAGCCAAAATCTGCAGCCAAAATCTCCATGAGGTCACGCCCAAAAAAAGCTCTTAAATCCTTTTTTTTAAACCTCTGACCCTGAACACAACTCTGTGTCAGAGAGGTGGGTTTTTTTTTAAAAAATAGGAAAATTAGGTCAAATTTGGAGGATAAATATGCAAAATGGATTTATTTAAATGTACAATTTGTGCTGTAAGGAAATCGTGAGTGGCTGCAGTTTGTGGTGTTTGGGTGTAAAGTGGCATTTTGTTGCTGCTGTTTGGTGCTGGCTGCAGGTCTGCTGTGTCACCTCAGGTCACCTCTGACACAAACACTTTGTGTTTTTCTGCAGAGACGCGGATTTGTGTCAGGCCTGAGGTTCCTCTGTGAGGCCCGAGCAGCAGCAGGAAGGAAGCAATTAATGATCAAATCCACTTTGATTTTTACACAACAGGATCAACCTGCAGTGTGCAACACAAGCAGCCCAAAACAAGGAGTGAAACCCCCGCAGCTGACAAACACCCGCGCCCCGCTGATCCTGCGTCAGCACGCTCGTTTCTGCACAAATATAAAGCCCACAAACAGCACGTGTCACAAACTGCTCGAAAAAAATTAAATGTTTCCCGTAAAGTCAGCGCACGAGTGCAGTTAAAAAGTTTTGGGGGTAAAGAAAACCTAAATAAGCAACAACTGTAGGCGTCCAGAATTTGCGCAAATTTAAAAAAACTTGACACCGAGAAGCCCGAAATGAACCGCGCGCCGCAGCTCCGGTCAGACAGGCCGGGCAGCGGAGCCCCGAGCCGGGCTGCAGTCAGAGCAGCAGCCGGGACAGAGTGCGTGCAGCCCGCGCGCGCACACACACACACACACACACACACACACACACACACACACACACACACACACACACACACACACACACAAGCAGCGGCTCGAACTTTCACAGCAAAACAAGCCCAGAAAAGTTGCCAACAAAAGAGCGCGTAAAGACGGAAAATGTCCCTCTGCGCTAAATGATTCGGGGACTGAACTTGTCCGCCATGTGCTGCGGCGCAGAGGAGGACGCCAGCTCCACAGAGAGAGCGGAGGTGCAGTCTGCAGACTATAGGGAGCAGTCTATAGAGTCCATACAGTCCTCAATGTACAGTCAACAGTCTATAGGAGCGCGCGCATAGTCCGCGCGGCTGCAAACAAACAGCGTTAGGGACAAAAAGTTGAAAGCTCACTCACCTGTGTTAAACATAGCGGAGAATACATATCTGTCGGGTCTAATCTGAGATCTGTGTGTGTTTGTGTGTGTTACTGTAACTCCAGTTTGTGTGTGTGCGCGTGCGTGTGTGGAAAAAAAGGAAAGAACAGAAAAAAAGGAGTGAGAGTGAGTGAGAGAGAGAGAGGGGGGAAATAGAGCCCTCCTTTTGCCCCCTTCGCTTTCACATTTCCAACCAGGGCTGAACTTTGACCCCGCCTCGGGTTACATGGACTGTCCGGACCTGTTAGAGGCCCTCCGCCGGGGAGCGCACAACTTTCAGCCCAGACACCAACAACATCTCCTCGGCGACCAGAGAGAAAAAAGTCCCGTTAGAAAAGCTGAGAAAGAATCACAGGGCAGCCCGGTGCGGTGCTGGAGGGCGAGGCGAGAGCGGCCGGTGCTGGCGGACGGTGCAAAGCTCCAAAAACGTCCCGAAACTGCATCTCAAAGCGCCGGGGCTCCGCGGCGACCGGCGGACCTCGGCAGCATGTCTGTCCGTCCTGCGGGGCGCTGTGGCCGGCGTGCGGCGGTGCGGCTCCTCGGTGCTCGGGACGGAGGGCGCGGTGCAGCGGCAGCAGCGGCGGCGGAGTCCCGGGAAAAGAGCTCCGACGAGGAAGAAAGAAAAAGGCAAAACGGGATCCCTGAGCTGCCAGACGGCCGCCTCGCCTCTAAAACAACCGACAGCTGCTTTCCGTTAATTTATCTCCAGCAGGAGGACACGGTGCGGGAGAGAGAGAGAGGGGGAGAGAGAGAGTCGGTGTGCTGTCCCGGGCGCAGAGAGGAGCGCCACCTCCTCTCCGCTCCTCTGCCTGTCTGCTGCTGCTCCCACAGCTCCGGGACCTCCGCTCGCTCCGCCGCCGGTCTGCGTCGGTGTGTGTGCGGCCGCGGACTGTGCGCACTGACCCTGCAGAGCCCGAACTGATCACACACTCTGCGTATCGATCACAAAGAAAGCCATCGATCCTCCTCGCGCAGTTTCACAAGTAGAATCCGGTGATGCCGCTGCTGCGTGCGTGCGTGTGTGTGTGTGCGTGTGTGTGTGTGTGTGTATGCGTGTATATATGTGTGTGTGTGTGTGTGTGTGTGTGTGTGTGTGTGTAGCAGAGTTCCTGTGTGCTCCCGCCGATGCTCAGGAGGAAACTGATCAGTCTGTGAGGTTATTGATCGGTATTGATTAGGCTACAGGAGCTGGACATTTCTCCAAACGTTTCCACAGAAAGTTGCTCCGGCGCGCGGCGGAAACAAACCGCTTTAACGCTTCAAGGAGGAAAAAGTGGATTAAATCCAGCAGCGGAGCGCGCGTGAAGCGGAGAGTCACTTTCTGTGCGGGTGAATGAAGTTGCGGCTCCGCCACAGTCCTGCGTGTTTCCGCACAAGTTTGGATCGTAACTCGCCGGCTGTCCGCCTCGCTCCCCCTGCGCTAAATCAAGTCCAGCCTGCAGCTCTGCAGCTCCGCTCCCTCTCACTCCACAGGCTTTTTTTCTCTTTCCTGTCCCGGTGTGTGTGTGAGTGTGTGCCTGTGTGTGTGTGTGTGTGTGTGTGTGTGTGTGTGTGTGTGTATGTGTGTGTGTGTGTGTGTGTGTGTGTGTGTGTGTGTGTGTGTGTGTGTGTGTGTGTGTGTGTGTGTGTGTGTGTGTGTGTGTGTGTGTGTCTGTGTGTATCGCTTGTGTGCGTGCATGCACTCCGGCGCTATATTTTGGGTCCTAACGGCACTGAAAAGCAGCAGAAACCCATAGAAAGTCTTTGCGCTGCGCCAAGACGCAAAAAACAGCCGCTCCAGAGTGAAGTCGATACAAAGCTGACAGTCAGAGGAGCATCTGACAGGATCCACACACACACACACACACACACACACACACACACACACACACCTATTATCATCATTATCATTTTTTATATGAATTTTTAGTTCTATTATTCTAATTATCAAATAATTTCTATTATTATGGTTATTATTATTTTCTTTTGCCATTAGATTATTATTATTAATTTATTTCTATTATTATCGTTATTTTCTATTGACATTATTATTTTTATCATCATCAGCTGAGGCTGTTGGAGCAGAAATCTGATTTACATAACACACACACACACACACACACACACACACACACACTTATATAATATCAGTGTTGAGACGTTGCCAATCAGCTCCGTTACCATCTGATATAAATAAACGTGCAGCGTGTGCGTGACCTCCTGACCTCTCACAGATAATATTCTGTTTTTTATGATGTGAAATCACCCAGATTGATGTTTAAAAAGTAACACTGAAGACAATGTCAGATTAAATGAGCTATTATTCTTGTTTTGTGTTTGAGTGTAATTATATACATTTGATTTATTTAGCTTTATTTTATTTATTGGTTTTGATGCACCCGTACACTTTTTTCCTGTGATTTTGCCTCCATGTTTTCATGTGAACTCACTCAAATCGTATTAAAAAAGTTACAGTGGAGAAAATTCACACATTACATGATCTTTTATGATCTTTTATTGCTACTTCGTATGTGTGTAAGTGTGATTATTTACTATGTATATAAGTATGTATTTGATTTATTTATTTTTTACTCTGTTTTATTTACTGGTTTTGATGCACCTTTGCACTTTCTGGTTTTGCCTGTTTTTGTGTTCAGTTTTGTCAGTTTGAGAAACAATATTTCATTTCAACTGTTTGTTTTTTTTAAAAATAGTTTTGCATGACTTCTGAACTTGATCACATCATATTTCCAGCTGTTAACTGGAAAAAAGCAGTTAATAACTCATTAAAATATCTGCACTTTAGATATTTAACTTGCAACAACTGCACTAAATAAGGTAAATTTGACTACATTTTAAGTAAACTTAAGAAACAGAGTTAATGTAAACATGAATTAAGACTGTTTGTTATATTTAGTTACATTTTTCAAGGTTATTAATTTTAAGTAAAATTAAACTGTCAGATTTTACAGTGTTTGAAATTTTGTCAGTTTAAGAAATTATTTTTTTTAAACTTTACTGATATGTAGTTTTGAATAACTTTTGAACTTGAACTTAAGTCATGCACAAAATTCCAGCGCTGGGACAAAATGTTTCCACCTGTTTAAAGATGTTTAATGATCATTAAAAAGTGGAAGTTCTGCACTTCTAATAAATATTACTGAAGCGTCTGCAGCAGCGTGGGTATGATTTCTGCCCACCGCCTGTGTACGCAGTATTATAATAAGAGGTAAGTACATGTACTTTAGTTTGTAGTGGAGACAAAAAACTATAACTAGTATTGAGAATTTGTGGGAGAAAAATAAAAGTATAAATTGAGTCTGTTCACAGCTTTTGCATGTGAGCGTGTGTGATGTTCGTGTGTCTGTGCAGGTGTGTAAACTCCTGATGAACGGAGCTGCAGTCAGTTAACAGCGCCCCCTACGTCACACCCACACAGCTCGCAGCCAAACATGCAGAGAGAAGCACAAACCCAGAATCACAACATCTCCGCTGAAAACACACCAAAAACTCAACGTTTGGAGATTTGAAACGATCTCTGCTTGTTCGCTTCACTGTGAACTTCTGCACATTTTGCAAAAAAACTGCATCTTATTCCGAAACAGCTGCACTGAACATATTTGTCTGTAATTTTTAAAAGTGTCTTTGCATTTTTTTTGTAGCTACATTTCTCTGTTCTGCAGTGCTTTGCCTTATTTTTATTCCTCTTAATATATTCATTGCATGTTAAATGTTTGCACCAAAAAACCAAAGCAAATTCCTTGTAAGTGAAAAACTGCTTGGCAATAAATATTTTTTTCTGATTCTGAGAAATGTGGAAGAATTCCCCCAAAAATGACATTAACCCTTCGAACGTGGGTGAATTGGCTTGATTTCTTTGAAGTGTGGGGAAAGGCTAGGGGCAACTTGAGTGTCAAATGACGCAAAAATTAGCAAGAAATTAGTAATAAATAAATAAAAAACAGTACAAAAAAAGTACAATACAAAAATACTTGAAAGGCCAAAAAAAAAGAATATATATAAAATATAAAAATTATTAAATTGAAAAATATGCTTAAAAATGTAGAAATTCTATAAAGTTTTAAATATATAATTATGATAATTAAGAATATAGTTTAGATTTAGACATTTTCCTCAACTTTTTAAAAAGTAATTTTCTAAATAATTTTTGTTTTTTGCACAATATGAGACATTTCTTGCCAAATTTCTCATTGTCTTATTCCCCCCACGTTTTTGAAAAAAATCAGACATTTTTTCTGGGGGTCAAAAGTTTAAACACTTGTGAAACACAGCACGAAGAAAAATGAGGTTTCAAAGGGTTAAACTGCTGGACTGAGCAGCTAGCTGTCTTTACTTTTACGGAGATATTACACACAAAAATGGGATGTTTGAGGGATTTCAAACACCATAAAGAAGCCTAAAGTCTCACCTGAGAACCTCAGATACACCATAAAGGTCTTTACAGGAACATAAGAGGAATATTAGTCTGCAGGGACGCCACACAAGTCTCTATAAAAATCCAGCCGAGCCTCCGTGAAGCTGCAGACAGCGTGTCCCCGCAGCGCCGTTACAGACGATACAAGAGGAGATCAAACTCCACAAACAGACACATAAATCACCTCCGAGAACCACAGACACACGGCGAAACTGGATCTGAATATGACAGACTGAGGAGAAACCACAGGAGGTCGAGTCGCCGTTAGGCTCCGCGCTGCAGAGTAACACGAGATTATCAACATAAAAGACCACAAACTGACCACAGACGCGATTAAAGGAAAATCACAAGACATTAGACCGCCATTAAACTCCTTCAGCTCAGACTCACTGGGAAAATATTGATATTTTGGGAGATAAAAATGCAATAAAGTTCAATTAAATGACTAATAAGCACAATGGGGACGTTGTTAACTCCCACAGGGACGCTGTGTTAAGATTAAATCTCATTAAGTGCAATAAAGTCACTATAAACACAAAAAACAGACACAGCGGCTTCAGAGAGGGAGGAAATATTTTAAGAAAGTGCACTCTAAAATCGGACAAGTTCATCTCAGTTAAAATAATGGCTGAGATGAAGTTGTGGATGAAAACGTGCTGCAGATGTTTGACGGGTAAAAAATGGAAGTTTGAACATCGTGGCGAGCGCGTCAGACTCCAGAGCTGCTGCTGAAGAGACCTCGAGGCGAGAGCTTTGAGTGCAGCACGAACTTTAAAGTCATAATTTCACATACAGACACGTTTTTCATGTTTCCGCACAGAGATTTTTAGCCTTCACAACATTAAGTTTTTAGTATAAACTTTCACTGTAAAATCTGACAAGTTGATCTCACTTTAAAAAATCTCAAAAACTGATTGCCTTGTAAATATAACTTTTAATCTTAATGTGTACTCTATACCCAATTAATACGTTTACTCAAAATTTAGCTGTATTTATATAATTCTGTGAAGTTGTTGCAACTTAAAAATGACAAGTTTAATAAATCAGCATTTCTAAGTGTTAATAACTTCAGTAAACTAAGTTAGTCTGAATTAACGTCATCATCACAAAGAGGTCACAGTTGGTAGATCTGTCAGTTCTGTTGTGTTTACATGTTTAAGAAAATACAAATATGATTGACAGATTTGCAACCAGCCGAATACAGATAAGACACAGTAAACTTGGTTTACTCAAGTTGCTAAAACTTAAACTTTAGTTTTCTTTACCTAATTTTGTGAAATTTTTGCAACTTAAAAATGACATCTAAGTAAACTTAACAATTAGATACAATGTAAACGTACATTAAGTTACATTTTCTGACATTTTTCAAAGCAATCGATTCCCTAGATTTTTAAAAGGTAAAATCAACTTGTCAGGTTTTACAGTGTGGACAAACAGACACACAGAGAGACTTTGGGGATGTTATTTCCACATAGTGGGCAATAAAAGTGAGATTAAAGTCCAGCAGACTCACTAATAAGTAAAGTAAGGACTTTAAACCACTTCAAGGATAGTGTAAGTACGTTAAAACCATAATTTAAGACAAAACAGTGAAATAAACTCTGTACTGAGCTCCAGAGACACTGAAAGTTTACTGAAGTTGCAAAAACTTAGAAAGATTGATTTGATTAAACTTGTCATGTTTAACTTGCAACAACTTTACAAAAATAGGTAACTATAACTAGATTTTGTTTTTGTGTGTGTGGATTTTTAGTCTTTACAACATCATTTTTTTCGCATAAACTGTGACTGTAAAATATGAAAAGTTGATCTTAATTTCATAATCATAATTTAAAGATAAAAAATAAAAAAATATATTAATAATGATGAATTAACGTCAACTGCGAGATAAACTCCGTACTGAGCAGCAGAGACACTTAACATTACAGTATCATAGTATTTTAAATGAAAGTTATACTATAGTATTATTAAGGATTATATGGATATCACAGCAATAAAAACACAATTAAATCTATTCAAACTCCTTTAAGAGCTGATGAAGCAATAAAACACAAGATAAAATATCATAAAACACAATAAAACCACAATAAACTGAGCCTCTCTCTTTCTTTCTCTCTCTCTCTCTCTCTCTCTCTCTCTCTCTCACACACACACACACACACACACACACACACACACACACACACACACACACACACAGCACAGCCAGTCAGGAGCAGCTATGTCACAGCTAACATCCCTAACCGCGCTGTGATTGGACGAAACAAAGGAATTTGAACGGAGAGAGCTGCTTCCGATTGGACAAGGTGTATACACACACATATATATATATATATATATATATATATATACACACACACACACACACACACTCACAGCTGTCTACACGCGCGACAACGCTCTTGTTGACTGCATTCCCATAAACTGCAAACCAATATCTAGTACTACTACTACTACTACTAATAATAATAATAATGACGATGATAATGATGATAATAATAATGACGATGATAATGATGATAATAATAATGACGATGATAATGATGATAATAATAATGACGATAATGATGATAATGATAATAATAATGATGATGGATTATAGACATTGCTGTTGTAGTTACAGGGTTATAATAAAGTTATGGAGGCTCATACTTGCTTATGATGGCAGATATTCAGAGTGCAGGTCAAAGGTCACGGAGCCTGCTTCATGACCACTCTGTCACTCTCAGGTCCTCCAAAAAAAAAACAACCCTGAAAACACTGACAGGAAAAATAATCCAGAGGCGTGTCTGCAGCCTCGGCACAGCTCGGCACAATTCGGCACAGTTCGGCTCGGCTCGGCTCGGGATCAGAGAATTTAAACAGGTTGCATCAGTTCAGTCGCTTCTGTTGGTTTGTTTGTTTGTTTGTTTGTTTGTTTATGTCTGCACTCTCCTCCCGGTGCAGCTCGGTGTGACCCGGTGCGGCGGCTACTGAGCCTCGCGGCGCCGCGTGCATCCTGCAGCCGGCGGCGGGGAGCGCTCCCTCCCGGCGGGACGCGGCGCTCTGCGGAGCGGAGTCGGTGTACCGACACCGGCCGCTGCTGGTGATTATGGCCGCTGCACGTGGCTCCGTTTACCACACGGACGTTTGAAGACTGTCGCGCATGTGCGCGTGACGGCGAGGAAACGAACCGCGGTCGGTGCAGATATTTAAAGGAGCGACCGGGACAAACCGGCGGGGGTCTCACGTGCAGCCGACACACCTGAACTGTTACCTGCTAACAGATTATCGCGAGACTTTCTCTGACTCGGGTCGGTCTGTGTGTGAAGATCAACCGAAATCTGACCAATCAGAGGTCATTTAATTTCACCACCACATTCAGTCCAAAATTTACCGGGATTACACTGTAAAATATGACAAGTTCATTCGACTTCAGAAATCTAGGAAACGGAGAGTTTAGAAAAAAAGATGTAAGAAAAATATAAAAATTAGTCTTAATGTACGTTGTCAAGGTGATTTAAGTTACATTATTTTGTGAAGTTGTTGCAACCTAAACATGACAAGTTTAATCAAATTAATCTTTCTAAGTTTCTGCAACTTCAGTAAACTTTCAGTGTCTCTGGAGCTCAATACAGCGTTTATTTCACTTTTTAATCTTAAATTATGATTCTGAAGTGCCTATAATATCCTTGAAGGGATTTAAAGTCAGTACTTTACTTATAAGAGAGTCTGTTGGACTTAAATCTCACTTTCATCGCCCATAATGTGGAAATAACATCCCCAAATCTCCCTGTGGCCACAATGTTCAAACTTCCATTTTTTACCCGTCAAACATTTGCAGCACGTTTTCATTCAGGACACATAAAAAATCTGTTTTTTATTTCTCTCTCTCTGACCTCCCAGGTATCTGTTTATTGTGATTTTATTTTGCTTAATGAGATTTCATCTTAACACTGCATCCCTGTGGGAGTTAACAATCTTTCCCTTGGTGCTTATTAGTCGTTTAATTTGATTTCCTTTTTATCTCCCAAAATATCAATATTTTCCCCACTTTGATTGTGCTTTCGGCTTAAGATCGCAACTTTAAAAGCCACCTTTCGCTTGCACATGAGACGCCGCTGGACGATGTCAGCTGAGAACGCGGCCCGATGTTACCTGTCGTGTCCACATGAAACGTGTCAGCGTTTTTAACGACGTCAGGTCGACACGCTGCCTGTAACGACATAATATACAGACGTCAGGGCACCTACAGAGCGAGCAGGAGGGGCGGTGGATGGATCAAACAAACCCCAGACTCTCATGCAGGAGTCCGATGTTTGCTTCCTGTCTAAATGATGTTTTTTTCTGCCTCCTTCCCCTTATTATAATATCGTCTAATTGTTGACGTCCTGGCGTTGGTTGCCGGGTGTTTTTGTCGCTTAAACGTGCAGCATCATCCCTCCATGTGCTTGTGCTATGTTTAAAAAAAATGTAAAAATCTCAGGTTTCAAAAAGGGTTTAACTCGGTTCTTTCTCAGTCAAAAAAAAAAATCCTCGGATGATTTAAATCTGTATCTTCAGCCTAACGTGCAGCCCTTTCTTAGTGTCTCCTCATAAAATCCTTAATTTTGGTCATTTTCAAACCTCCATCAGCGTTCAGTGAGACGGCGGCCCGGCTGTGAACGTGAAGCTGCTCCTGTGAAGCACCTGTTTGTTCGAAGCTCTGTCTAAATAAATCTGCGCTGACCTCAGTCGATCTCTTCTCCTGCGGGTTTTCAGCCGTGCGGGTGGAGCTGCGAGTCGTCTGAGGTTAATGAACAGAAGCTTTTATGTTAATAGAAGGACAGACGGCGTGATTTAACGAGACAATCTGCAGATTTACTTTGGCTCAAACACATCCCGGGCTCCGCGATATTAGGCGGCTAAACAATGAAGGTCAAGACAAAGAGAAGCTAATTAGATTACAGCAATTAAATTGGGTTTTCGATATGATCAATAATCCTAATGTGTAATCATGGATTACTCGCCCCCCCGACACGAGACATTGAGAGCCGAGCTGATTCCCGCCGAGGAGAAATCTGTTTGTGTTTTAGCTCAGGTGAGCAGGACGGAGAGGCTGCGTTCACACTGCACATTAAAATCTGAATTAAAGTGACGGCTTTCAATCTGACATGTTTCATTCTGATTTTAACAACTTGGTTCTTTATTTCCCAATAAAAATAGATATAAACTCGAGATGCACAACATATATTGGGTTGATAAAAATAAAAAAATATCTGAAAAAAAAAAGGCCAACAGTAGGTCCTTTAACCCTTTGAAACCTGCATCGACACTGTTTTTCTGATGACCATTTGAAAACTAAGCAACCAGGTTTGATTTCTTTTAAAAACGTGGGAAAAATGCAATGAAAAAAAAAGTTTTAAAAAAGAGGGGAGGGGTTATTACAAAATAATCCCCAAAAAGGAAAAAAAGCCAAGAAAACTTTATTTATAATAATTTTATATTCAAAATTATATAACAGAAAAATCTAATAAAATATATAAAATAACACATTTTTTTAGCACTTTTTCTAAGTCATTTTTCTTGTTTGTTTTTTTTAAAACTTTTTTCTGTGCTTATTTTCTAGTTATTATTTTCTAGGTTTTGCTGCAAAGAAAAGGTCTGCAGAGTGATGACGCTCTGAGATAATTACATTATACATTAAATTTAAAAAAAGGATGTTTTCTTTCTGCTTTTATGTTTTTCCTCCACTGATTTCAGCACAAAATGTTTCTCTAATTAAATGAAAGCAGTGAGTCAGTAAAGCAGCCTGAGGCGCCATCTAGAGCCGACCCACCGACACTGCAGCACTGTGTGTGTGTGTGTGTGTGTGTGTGTGTGTGTGTGTGTGTGTGTGTGTGTGTGTGTGAGCAGCGTGAAGCCTGTGCTGTGTGTCCAGCTGATCATCAGTGTCCAAATACAAACAATGTTCTGTCTGTAAAAAAGCGGCGAATAAAACGACAGACTTATAGTGTAAATAAAGATAAAAAATGAAAAAATTCACTTCAGAGGCTGTATTTAAATACTTTGCATCACAAACTGCAATATTCAACCTACAGTACAGTAATGAAATACATACAATGCACATTTTTTTATTTGTCTTTTTTTGAGTGAATTTGAAATTACCTACGTGTAAATTAAAATATTATCATTTGAAGTTGCAGTGTTCATTGATGTGCACGGCCTGTTTTTGTGTAATTTTGTGCATAGATTATTTTTATTTAGTATGATATGGACCTATTCTATGTGTCCTTAATAAAGTCATTGTTATCACCTGCAAGATAAAATTCAAAAGTGAAAATCAATTAACAAAATGATTTAGCTGAAAATACTTGAATCTTTTATCATGATCAGGGTGAAAAAAAAAAAAACTCAAATCATTTTTATAGAGGACGTGAAACTTTTTTCAAACTATTTTTTAAATATCCATGAATTTTTTGTGGCAACAAATAAAATAATGTTTAAAGTAAATGTAATGTCATTAAAAATATTTCCACACAGCCTTAATTGATTGTGTTTATACATTAATTTAAATTTAAAATTATGATAATAAAATAATACTACTATTAATGAAATATCTAATTAAGACTGAATTATTAAGAATTTTAAAAAACACTTTTTCCCGGCCTACCAAAAAACTACACGGAGGCCACAGGACAACACAAAGAGCTTTTCAGAGTAAAACTGCCCGGCGACAGGTGACAGAGCGCTGAGTTTGATTTCTGATTTCAGCATGACGTTAAAGTGAGAGAGAGAAAACTTTTATATTTATAGAATTTAGTTTATATGTTGAAAAAGCGAGGAGGATTTTTGGGAAGAGGACGTTTTGTTCGGCGAGAGTTTAAGAGTTTAATAAATTAAAGTAATGTTTGAATTCAGGGTCCACGAGGGTCCTCACGAGCACAGAAGCACAAACGCGTGCACGTGTGTGTGTGTGTGTGTGTGTGTGTGTTGTTGTTAATTACAGCGTCCAGCAGGGGCGTCGCCTCAGAGGTCCTTCACTGCCATCATCACTTTATGAATAAACAAACACCACTGCTGTGTGTGTATGTGTGTGTGTGTGTGCTCACTATAAGCCTGCACACACACACACACACACACACACACACACACACACACACACACACAGGTGTTGCCTCTTCACACACACCTGTCTGAGTTCACACGGCAGCTCAAATTCTCCTTCAGCTTCATCGACAGAAACTCGGAGTCGGACCATCAGCATCACAACATGTCAGCCGTTACTATGACAACGGGCAACTTGGGACATCATCCCTAATTTCCACAAAGGTTTTTGTTTCTGTTTTGTTTCACACAAAATAAGAAATTACGAGGAATTTAAAAACTACCGGCCTATTTTGTTTGACAGAAAGTAGCTCCAAAAAAAAGATGTGAGCAGCGAAGTCGTGTGCATCATCGAGCATAACCAGAACAAAAACACACTTTTCACACCACAATTTTTAAATACTGTCAGACGTCTCAAACTCTCGGCACATGAAAACCGGACTATATTTGCATTATATGTGATTTTACCATTTAAAAAGCTGAGCATATTTGGTATATTTCTTTTCAAAAAACATGGGGGAGAGGCAACAAGCAACTTCACGAGACATGGCCCAATTATTTGCTAAAGTTAGTGAAGAAATAAAAGTTACGAGAAAAAAAATGCCTACAAATAAGCAAAAAAAAAATTAAAAAAGAAAAGAAGAAAATTAAAATTAGAAAACAATGCTAATTTAGTAGAAAAGTTACAAAAAATAAAAATCAAAAATATTAAAATAAAAAACAAGAAATTAAAAAAAAAAGCAAAAGTTAGTAAAACAAAAAGCCACAAGAGAAATGCCTAAAAATAAGCAAATAAAAATAAAAATTAAAAAAACTGAAAATATCAATAAAAATCAAGAAAAATAAAATAAAAAATATGTATTTATTTAAATATTTTTTTCCTGTAACATGTTTGAAAATATAAAAGTATTATGATTATAAAATTCAATTTTCCCCCTTTTTCTTTTGTGATAATGTTTAATAACCCTCCCCTCTTTTTGAAAACAAATTTTTGGGTAATTTTAAACAGATGTCTTGCAATTTGTGGTATATTTCTTGCCAAGTTCTTTGCCCGTGTTTTTGAAAGAAATCAAACCAGCTCAGCTTTCAAAGGGTCAAACAGCTTGTGAAAGTCGTATGAACGCAGCAGCAAGTTTTCAAAGGGTTAAATAAACTCAGACTTTAACAGGATATCTGGAAATAGTCCACGAATCCTGCACGCACCAGACAGGGTGTCTGCGTCACAGCTCACGGAGGTAAAGCGCCGTCAGAGACGCCTTACAGAAGAGTCGGGAGCGTGAACGCCGTCAGAGCGCGTTCACGTTATTGTGGGAGATTCAAGTTACATCCCACAACACTTACAAACAGCCGACCAATCAGACGTGAGCAGAAACTCAAAAACTCGACACGGACGTCACCATGGAGACGGGCTGATGTCGGCGGCGGTTTGGGCTAAAAAACACTGCAGGACCCACAACGTGTGTGTGTGTGTGTGTGTGTGTGTGTGTGTGTGTGTGTGTGTGTGTGTGTGTGTGATGGGGGATGGGGGCTCCACCTGCTCCCACTGAGCTGCTGCCAGGCTGGAGATCAGCCAACAGCACCGGGCCCGAAACCAAGCCTCCGCCAAGCTCGCACAACCAGAGAGAGAGAGAGCGAGAGAGAGAGAGAGAGAGGGAGAGGGAGAGGGAGAGTAAAAAAAGGGATGAGAATAAGGTCAGGAAACCAGGAAGGAGAATTTGAAAAAAAAAAAAACAAGACGAAGATGAATGTGAGGGACGAATGAGGCTGAAAAAACACAAAAAAAGGACAGAAAGAGGTGAAAAAACGGAAGAATAAAGAGGAAGAAAAAAGAGCTGGAAGAGGAATAAAGTTTAAAATAAATGATGAGAAAGACAGAGAAAGAACGAGCAGAGCGATGTGGAAACATGAGACAAAAAGAGAAGAAAGTCAGACAACGGAAGAAGACGGAAGAGAGGAATCAGGCTGCAAAACATGAGGAGGAAGAGGAAGAGAAGAGCGACACAGAGACAGAACAAGACAAGACGAGCAGAAAGACGAGGAACAAGAGACAGGAAAGACAAACAGAGACAGACGGGGACATGAAGGAAACTATGGGAACGAAGAAAGAGAAAGAAAGAACAAAACAACGAAAGATAAAAAGACAAAAAGAAAGAAAGACATAATGAAATAAATAAAAAGAAAGAGAGAAAGAGAGGTGGAAGAACTGAGAAGAGGAAAGAAGAGTAGAGCGACGTGGAAAAAGAAAAACAAAGAGAAAAAAGAGGAATATGAGAGGAAAGAGAGAATAAGAAAAGAAGCAGAGAGACAGAAATAAGAAGGAAAATATCTCAAATATTTATATCTTATGTTCTTTATTTAGTGTTGCAGTACTTTGCCTTATTATTATTATAACTATTATTATTACTGTAATTTTAAGTCCTCTAAATATTTTTATTGTATTTTTTTATACATTTTTGTTTAACCAATTTTTAATTGTATTTTTTTCCTATTTTATATTCAAGTTCTTTTGTGTTGCAGTACTTTGTATTATTATTATTATTATTATTATTAATTATTATTATTAGAAGTAGTAGTAGTAGTAGTAGTAGTAATACTTTTATTCCTCTTAATATGTTTATTGTATGTTTGATGTTTGTGCTAAAAACTATAGCAAATTCCTTTTAAGGGAAAACCAAATTCAGCAATAAATACTTCTCTGATTCTGAAAATGGAAATACTCAAGTGAAGTAACAGTACCTCAAAACTGTATCTGAGCAATGTAAAGGAGTAAATGTACTTAGTTACTTCCCACTAATGCAAATTTGGCCTCAGCAGTGATGTGCGGGTGGTTCTTCTTCTGGCTGTCTCATACGATCGTCATCTTGGTTTCCTGTTATTGATTTATTGATTGATTGTGAAACCAGCAGCAGCTTTAATCTCTGGAACGTCAAACCTGAATTACTGAAGCTCGTTTGCAAAAGACCGAAGTTCGTTCGTTTACGTCGTCCCCATCAAAAAAACATACAAACAAATAAAAACAAAAATGAAAATAAATATGACTACATATTTCTACAGATCCGCAGACTGTCGCAGCTCACACATTATTTTTGGAGCCGCCGTTTGGCGATGACCTTGGCGGGTTGGACGACGTTCTGTTTGCCGTTTAGAAAGCACAAAAAAAACCGTCACGAATCGTCTGCGCCAAAATATCACCGCTCGGAAGATATAAAACTCATCTTCAAAACTGTGACGGGGCTGCGATGGTGTGTGTGTGTGTGTGTGTGTGTGTGTGTGTGTGTGTGTGTGTGTGTGTGTGTGTGTGTGTGGCTACAACAGAAGAGGAGGATGAAACAGGAAGCAGTTGTGTAGTGAGAGCGAGGCAGGAGGAACAGATGGCCTGGCAGAGCATGGGGAGAGGCCGGAACCCCCCCACCCCCCTCTGACCGACTTTCATTGATGAGCCAGTGTGTGTGTGTGTGTGTGTGTGTGTGAGAGTGAGTGTGTGAGTGAGTGAGTGTGAGTGTGTGTGTGTGTGTGTGAGAGTGAGTGTGTGAGTGTGAGTGTGTGAGTGTGAGTGTGTGAGTGTGAGTGTGTGTGAGAGTGAGTGTGTGAGTGTGAGTGTGAGTGTGTGTGTGAGTGTGAGTGTGCGTGTGTGAGTGTGTGTGTGTGTGTGTGTGTGTGTGAGAGTGAGTGTGTGAGTGTGAGTGTGTGAGTGTGAGTGTGAGTGTGTGTGTGTGTGTGTGTGTGTGTGTGTGTGTGAGTGAGTGAGTGAGTGTGTGTGTGTGTGTGTGTGTGTGTGTGTGTGTGTGCAGCATGTGTTAGACACGTATGCCATCGTACAATATTATTGAGAACAGCACCACCCTGAATATTTCAAGTTTATCCACACGGAGCGAGCGAGCCTGCCAGAGAAGACGGAGCATCACGTCAACGCGCTCGCAACAAACAAACAAACAAACAAACAAACAAACAAACAAACAAAGTCTCACCGCCAACGTGCAAACTCTCCTCCAGCTGCTCCGATTTTTTTGCAATAAATCACGTTTGTTGTTTTATCTGATGAAAGCATTTGTACGATTTCTTCTTTTTCTTTCTGAGAATCAGTTTCACTGGAAATTTAAATAAAAGGGCCCCAAAAAAGGCCCATTAAAGCCCAAACCTGAGCCCCGACTACACCACCGCGTACTGGTTTCAGCCGCGCCACAAGATCTTCAGAGGACTTTAAGACGTTTCTCGGATTTTAGGACAGTTCACGGACTTGAGGAAGTTTGTCAGATTTGAGGACATTTCTAGGATTTGAGGACATTTCTAGGATTTGAGGATGTTTCTCAGATTTCACAACGTTTCTTGAAATTTATTCATTATTAATTGATTTTATAACTTTTTTAGGACTTTTCTTGGAATTTCAGATGTTTCAAGGATTTGCTGAAATATTTAGGATTTCAGGATGTCTCTTGGATCTTAGCACTTTTTTACGGCTTTAGGACATTTCTGGTATTTTAGGACATCAGTGTCTCAGCTGTGTCCTCTGTCGGGGTGTGGGGGATCCTCCTCTGGCTCTTTTTTTGATCAACAAGCTCTTTTTTGTTTTATGTCTCTGACATCTTCTGGAGACTAAAAGGACAAAAACTATTCACAGAGTTGATCACTTGAGTTTTACTGGCTGGGGGCCCCAGGGGCCCTGTCGGGGGCCAGATTTGTTGAGTATCTCTGCTCTGAAGGATGGTGAGGAAAGACTCGAGGCCTCTCGGAGCTGGATCATCATCCTCGCTCTGACCTGGACAAACTGATGAAACTGAAAAGTATTGAAGGCAGCAGATTTTCGGGGAGCCGATGGGAAGGAGCAGACAGTGAACGCAGCATCGTCTGCGTCCCGACCGAGAGGAGGGTCAAGGTAAGACGGAGACTGCTGGGAGGGACGGAGGACGAGTCGAGTCAGCGGTTCATCAGCGCACGAAAAACAAAAAGAAAAATCTCCTCTCACCTCCGGCCTCCCTCTGAGAGAGAGCGAGAGAGTGTGTGTGTGTGTGTGTGTGTGTGTGTGTGTGTGTGTGTGTGTTCAGTTTATGGATCCAGCCGAGCAGAAAGTTTCACATTATACAAGCTAACGAAAATATCTGGTAAGCGCTGAAGGGAAAGCAGCGAAGGGTCGGAGGTCAACCCTGACAAGAGACGAGCTCCTCACATTCTTCTTCTTCTTCGTCTTCTTCTTCTACTCTCAGTCTTACATATCTAAACCAGGCTCACTCACACACACACACACACACACACACACACACACACATATTAATGCCTTCGCTCTTCCCTCAGCAGCAGATTGCCCACGCACACCAGGTTTCACCAGGACCCAACCTGACTGGGCGCCCAAAAAAATACTCTGCCTTCTTTGAGAGGAAGAAGCAGGAAGCCTGCGGCGAGATGATGGGGAACGTAGGCAAGCTGTCAGCGGGGCGGGCATATGCTGGACCCCCCCACCCCCACCCCCGAAAAAAACAGACAACTCCTCCACCCAAACACCCCCCACACCTCCTTCTGTCTCCTCTCAGTCTGCAAACCAGTACACCAGTCTGAGCACCACGTCCTCGCACGCTGGACCTGCTGCAGTTTGAACCGCGTCGAGATGTTTTTTTAAAAGCTCACGATGGCAGTGATACTCAACTTCAGACCCGCGGGCCAAATCTGGCCCCTGATAGGGTGCCGAGCGGCCCCCCAGCTATTTTCTGATTCACAATCAAAATAAAGTGATTGACTGTGAATACAAAACAGCATCAAAAAAGAGCCAGAGGAGGATCCCCCACACCCCCGACAGAGGACACAGATAAGACACTAATGTCCCAAAATACTGAACATGTCCTAAAATCTTACAAAATGTCTAAAATCCAAGAAATTTCCTGAAATCCTAGAAATGTCCAAAACTCTGAGAGATGTCCTAAAATCCTAGAAATGTCCTATATCCGAAAAATGTCCAAAAATCAGAGAAATGTCTGAAATTCCAGAAAACGTTCTAAAATCATAGAAATGTCCTCAAATCAAAGAAACGTCCCAAAAAAATAGAAATGTCCTCAAATCTTCCTAAAATGTTACAAACAGAAAAAACCTGAGAGTTTTAGTCCTAAAATCTTAGAAAATTAAATCTTAGACAAATATCCTAAAATCTGAGAAATGTCCTAAAATCGCACAAATGTCCTAAAATCGCACAAATGTCCTAAAATCGCACAAATGTCCTAAAATCTGAGAAATGATTTTCAATGAAAGTGAATACGCCACAGATGTCCAGACTCTAGAGTTTGACGTGTGAATGACTCTCTACTCTCGACTTTATTGTTCTGTTTCTTTGAGTTTTTGGTTTTTAGTCGTTGAGTTCGTGTTCGTGTTCGTGTGGCACAGAGAGCCTCTCAGATCGGTTTATTTACGGAGGATGGACGGCGGCTCACTGAGTTTATTATTCATTCATTAAAATTAAGATTGACAAGAGTTCTTCAGCAGAGGCATCTGTAAGATAAGTTTGTTATTTTGTTTTTACTTGTTCTATTTCTCATTTTTCTTGCGTTGTAGTTTTATTTTTAATTGTTTGTTGTGGTTTTGTTGTGAAAATGATGCAACTCTACAAACTTAAAGAGAGACCATTCCTCTGTGGGACCGTTTTAAGCTTTCTCTGTTTGTTTCTCTTTTTTGTCCGACGCTCTGATGGAAAAGTTTTTGTGATTTGATTCATTTTTATTCACATTTTCTCATTTTGCGCTGCAGTTTTTTGCTTCCATAAAAACAAAAATTCCAGCTTCATTTTATTAATTCCTTATATATTTATTTATTGGTTTTAACCTGATCTCAAGACACCATACCTCTGGTTCAGAACATTTCTGAACATATAAAACATATTTTAAAGCTAAAGATTTGTCTCAGGAGCATTTCACTTTGGATTTATTCAGTTCAGGCTCTGGTGAGGACGTTTCTTAAAAAACAAGTGTGCTTCTGCTCCTTTTAAGCTGAACTGCACAAAATGTCTTTTATCTGCAAGTTATTTGTGAGATCAGACCGTTAAAGTGAAAAAAATATTTATAAAAATGTAACATTTGCTTTCAAAAATCTCTGTGAAACATTTCACCGCAATAATGGCGTCTCTGAGCAAACATTAATATGAACACAAATATGCTCAAAAATGCAGAATTAGTTAATTATTTAACGAAGAATCAGAGCTGACATTAAATATCAAACATAACGTGTTCAATCTGACGCCGCGTAACGTCCAAAAGGAGCGGAGAGCGACCGACAGACTGACAGACAGCTGCTGTAATCGGCTCGTTGTGTTTATAATGGAGTGAATTCACCTGAACAACAACACGACTGGAAGGTAACGAGGCAGCACACACACACACACACACACACACACACACACACACACACACACACACACACACACACACACACACACATACAAACAGATGTGCAGTCTCCCCCCGAAACACAATATGAAAACAACAGAGAGACCTGCCAGCTGTTCACATAAAAACAGGGAGTCTGCACACACAGCTGGAGACACACACACACACACACACACACACACACACACACACACACACACACACACAGGACCTGGCAGGTGTGATGGCAGGACGGGAACCAATGGGATAGCTGCATTAATTACAGCGAGGAGGTGATTGATCAGAAGCTCATCAGACGACTCGTTAGAGAGCTGCTCTCTGATTGGACGGCCAATCAGCCAATCAGGACAATGCACACAAAATAAAAGGCATACAGTTTTTTTTTCTAAGTGTTAAAATGTGGAGATTTTGGAGAAAATTATTGTGGAAATTTAATGAGAAACAACTCAAACTAGAAAAAAAGCAAAGTTGGTGCATTTTATTAATGTACTGAAATTAATAATATCTATGATATATTTGAATATTAATAGAAGATCAATCTGCTCTTGATGTGTTTGAAGTGAAATTCATATTTAACTGGGTAAAAAGAATACCGTTTCCTCAATATATGATGCATGAAAATAGCTGATTTCTGTTTATTGAAGTCCAAGTTTCCAAAAAACCTTAAACAAAAACCATTAAAAAATAATTTTACTTCAGCACAGACCCCCAAAATTATAATAATACATAAAAATAAAATAATAAAGATTCTTATATTTGTAAAAATTTCAGAGTTTTCATATATTTTTTAGTTGTTTATTTGGATGTGTTTGTTACAGCACTTTAAACTTGAAGCTCTTTCGTTTCTGATCAGATTTCCATAAATAAGAGACGAAATTAAGTCACTGAACTGAGAATTAGTGCTGAAACCAACGATTATTGATATTCTCCATTAACCTCTTATACCCTCAGCAAACTGGCTTAATCTATTGCAAAAAAAGATGAGCAACTTCACAAGAAACTGCCCCAAATTAGCAGGGAATTAGTAAAAAGTTACAGGACAATTATCTGAAAATTAGCACACAAAAAGGAAAAAAAACAAAGGTAAAACCAAACCAAACCAAAAGGACATGGCTTAAAAAGTGCTTCAAATGTTAATTAACTTTAAATATAAAACAGAATTAAATAACTATTTTTATCAGAATATTTTTTTAAAAATATTTTTCACTCCCTGTATGTCTCTTTTTAAACAATAATTTCAGTTTATTTTCTTGCCAGCTTTTCCTAATTTTCAAACCAGCTTTAAACACTTGTCAAAGGCGTCCGAATGTTGCAGAGAAACTGAAGTCGATTTAGGTTTTTAAAGGGTTAATGCGCTGGTGATTTTTTTTTGTTTAATTGTTTTGTCTGAAAAAAAAAAGTCATTAAATAGTGAAAAATGTTTTGTCTTGTTTTATCAGTAAAATTGATTAAGCTGAAAAATCAATAAAACAGAAATATGGAAATGCGAGAGGCTAAAACACTTTCATGATTAATCGATTATCAGAATGGTTGGCGGTTATGTTTCTGTTGATCGGTTAATTGATTAAATTAACTAATTGTTGACGCTCTAACGTGATGACGTCAGAGGAGAAGAAACAGGCCGATGTAGGAGCTGCGAGAGAGCGATGGTGGCATCGGCGGGTTTGAGGCCGGCGTCACGTCCTCTGGTTTTCCCGCTCTAATGCTTTTTTAATTGAACGCTGCGTCCGTCCCGTCGTCTCCTCTCATATATCTGTCTCCAGAGGTGTGTGTGTGTGTGGGGGGGGGCGCAGACAGGAGCTTTTCCGCCGAGGCCTTTTGTGGCCCTCGGCGGCGGTCGGGAGGCCGGGCCCCGTCTCCTGCGGTGTGACTAACGCGGGGCGACAGCGCCAAGGCGGCGGAGGGCGGCGGCCGATTGCCAGGGAGCCTCACGCCGCTCGGCTCGGCTCTGGGCCGCCTTTGTGCGCCGCCGCCCGCCCGCTATCTTCCCACAACATGTGCTGCTGTCGGGGGCCCGAGCGGGCCAAATCTGCTTTTTTGGAGAGAAAGCTCCCCACAAATCCTCTTGATGCGCTCCCGCGCTCCCCTTTAATGTCTTCATTTACCATAGCCAGTGGCCTTGTAGTGCGTTTGAAGTGGGAGGGGGGTGGGAACGGATGACTAATTCATACGAGCATTGTGTTTGAACTTCACACGCACGGCCGGGAAAATTCACAGGCTCCGTGCGCCGCGATTCTGCAGCAGCCAATACGCAGCCTGTCAGGTGCTGATTGGAGATGTTTGTTATGAAAGAGAGCCGCTTCATGGAATTACAAGCAGCTGACAGAGACGCACATTCCCCTCTAATCGACAGTAATAAACGTCTCAGTGTCAATAATCGCCTTCACTCACATGGTTTTAATTCCAAAGAAAACACATCAGCGCGGAGACAAACGGAGGAGATCAGACGCTGAAAGCATCAAATCATTAATGAGACGGAACGAGACGAGGACATCCACGGTGTGATGTCTCCCTCTGCTGGAGCGCTCGCAGAAACACAACCATCTGACTGTCATCCAGACAGCAGCAGCAGAGGGACGTCTGCCCCGCAGAGGTCACGCAGGGGTCACGCAGGGGTCACAGAGGTCAAACACAACACGCAGCCGCCGGACAAGACACTTCCTTCCGTGATAACTCCCCAAAAATGATCACAAGACAACATCTCAGAACTTTTCCATGACTTTTCAAGGACCTGAAACATTTTATCTTCTTGCTGCCTTCTCTTAAAAAAACCCCAAAAAAAGCAAACTTAAAACATAATTCAGGATCCTGCACACATAATTTACTCTGAAGGACTGATACTTATAACAATGACTTCTGCTTTTACACTTTCCGGCTGTGATAAGTGGAGTAATTTTGCTGATATTTAAAGAAAGAAAAAAATCCAATTATATGAAAAAGAGAAAAAAAGTCACCGAAATTTCAGTTTTTAAGAAATATATATATCAGATTTCTTTTTCAGTTTTCTGTGAAAACAAATGCAAATTATATATTTTTTAAATGAATTTTAAGAACAAAAAGCCAGTACTTCGAACATTAAATCACATAGTGTGATTTAATTTATTTTGCACAAGTTGTCATAATCTTTCTGAAACTTTGATTTGTAACAGTTCCATTACTTTTCCAGGTCTGGAAAAGTGATCGTGGAATTCCATGACTTTTCCAGGTTTTCCACGACCACTGGACGCCTGAATCGATCACTCTGAGCTCACACGCAGCAGATATTTTCTAACATCTCGTGTTCGGATGATTCAACCTCCAGAGTTTCATGTCGATTCCAAAACCGGCTCTCTGAGAGCATCACTGCAGCAACCCGAAATATCTCCCGCTGCCTCCACTCCCTCTCACAGAACCACCTCCTCACACCGACCGCCTCCCACACCTCCTCAAACCACCTTCAGCTCAGCCCACAAAGCACACATTTCCAAAAAATAAAGAGGCTCCACACGCAACTCACACAGAAATAAAACCGACGTCCCACCAGATCCCTCGAGCTCCAAACTCTCCGTGTTTCTCCTGGTTTATTCTAAACGATTATTTATTTATTGATTATTATTCATCTTTATTATTACTATTAAAACTAAAGGAAGAAAAGGCACATTTTATTTTAGGGGTCGACAGATGATCGGCCGGGCCACTTATTGCAGCCAATATTTGGTATTTTGCTGATTATCTGTATTTTTTTTATTAATGATCGCTGATAAAAATTGATTGATTAAAACGTGTCAGCATGGGAGGAACTTCACTTCCTCAGGGAGCTATTTTTATTTATTCTTTTTTTATTTCAATTTTCACTTAAACATTTTCTAAAGGCATTTAAACTAAGTTTTGTGTTGGAGTTTGTGAAATTCCAAATTCTAAATATTGACAGAAATATTTTCATTTTTATTGTAAATGCATATCAGTTACAAATATCCGTTATTGGTCTCATTAACTGCTCGAAATTGGTTTCGGCTCTAAAAAAATTTACTCACGTACTGTACCTAAAGAAGTATTATAAGTATTGTTATTATTATTATTAATTTTTTTTTTTATATATATATATATATATATATATTTGTTTTTTTAAATGTAGTTGTTGTCTGTGTTATAAATTTTAAAAGTTTAGCTGACCTGAAGAGACTCAAAAACTGAGCACCATCTTTTACATTTTAGTGAAATAATTCGCTGTGTGTGTGTGTGTGTGTGTGTGTGTGTGTGTGTGTGTGTGTGCGCGCGTGCGTGCGTGTGCGTGCTCAGTGGACTCGGAGGTGTGTGACCCGAGTGTGGAGGAGAGTGATGAGCGCGGCGGGGGCGACGGTGGGAAGCGAGGACGGTGAAGGATGCTGCAGGAAGAAGTGGGACGCAGGGACGCCATCACTCACCGACCCCGTCACTCCCTCCCACCCCCTTCCTGCCGCCGCCCTCCATATGTGGACCGGAGGAAGATGGATCTGGGTCTGCGGATGATGCATGGACCGGAGGAGACACCCGGGCGCACGTCCAAACATGTTTGTCATGAAATCTGGATCAGTCGGTTCACCTGTCGTCACGAGTCGTCAGCAGCTTCTCACACACACACTTTAACCCACAAAGTCCACCTTAACAACCAGCCACAACTCCTCCTACATTTGCATGAACACAGCCTAAAATGTTCAAACAGTCCCCGAGGGTGACACAATTTTAATATCTTTATCAATTATGGCTCTTTGACCTCTTTTTGACCTTTTAGCTTCAGTTGTGCAGATTTTAGAAATATGAAGCATTTGAGGAAACTCCAAAAAAAATTATGTCAAAATAAAGAAAAACACGAACGCAGATACTGGAGGACTGTTTCTACTGCAGAGTCCAAAGGGTTAAACCTCCTAATTCACCACAGTCCACCTTAAACACTCTGTACACCACCTCTGATTCCTGTGATCAACACCTCCTGATACCACCTTAACTCCTCCTCACAACCTCCAGACCACCTTAAAAACACATCAGCTGCACCTCCAGCTCCACTTTTTGTCCTGGTTCCCTTTCTCCTCCTCCTCTCCTCTCCCTCCTCTCTTTCTCATCCTCTCTCCTCCTCCTCTCTCTCCTGCTCTCTTCTTCTCTCTCCTCCTGGAGTCCGGCTGTGATTTTGGGCTCTGCAGCAATAAATGACTGTGCCCTCCTCTCTCCTCCTCCTCTCTCTCTCTCTCTCTCTCTCCTCCTCTCCTTTTCTCTCCTCCTCTCTCCTCCTCCTGGAGTCCGGCTGTGATTTTGGGCTCTGCAGCAGTAAATGGATGTGCCCTCCTCTCTCTCCGCTTTCTCTCTTCTCTCTCCTCCTCTGTCCTCCTCTCTCTCTCTCTCTCTCCTCTCTCCTCCTCCTTCCCTCTCCTCCTCTCTCCTCCTCCTGGAGTCCGGCTGTGATTTTGGGCTCTGCAGCAGTAAATGGATGTGCCCTCCTGAGTGAACGGGTCAGCACTTATTTCCGCAGCACTTAATGAGAAGCACATGGCTGCTGTAACGTCTCCTCCTCCTCCTCCTCCTCCTCCTCATGCTCCCTTCAGGCCTCCTCCATCCGGTTGATGGAAACCGGAGGGGAGGCTGAATCCCCGGGAGGAAGATGGAGGAGCGGGTTGACTCCCCATGAGAGGGAGGTGAGCGGAGGAGAAATAAAAAGAGACCTGACAGGATAATGTCATGTGATGTAACAGAACAATTAAAGCACTCCAGTCTGAGACTGACATCAGACCACCTTAACTGCTTTCAAACCGCAACAGTCCACCTTAACAACCTCCTTATACACTTTCAGTGCTTTATATGGAGCTGCACAACCTCCTTATTCCACCTTAAATCCCTCAGAGACTTTACCTTTCAAATAAACCCCTTTTTCAACCTTAAGCCCAACCTAAACAAATTAGTCCACCTTAAGGAGTTACTTTCCCTCCTTAAATAATTTCAGCTTCCACATACAGAGCTGCACAACCTCTTAATACCGCCTTAACTCCTTCAGAGACTTTTCCTCCCATCTAAAACTCTTCAGTCTACCTTAACCACAGGACTGGCCGATATGGAAAAAAGTCTTATCGCACGATAATTTTTTTCATATCAGTCGATATCGATATTTATCAGAATATACATCAAATCACTTTTGAAAATAAAAATAATATTGTGTTTGAGTTCTCGTGGATCTACAGAGAGGAACGTTCCCCAAACTGTCAGGAAGCAGCAGCTACAGAACCGTCCCTAAGTCACGGCTCTGCTGTGATCTCTGCACATTTACATCAAACATCAGATATCAGTTTATTCTTTCAGCAGAACCGAAACTCACTACACCTGAACTCGAACCGCGTCCAGCGTGTCCTCTTGTCATGTCCTCTCATCATGTCCCCGTCACACACACACGGAGCAGAAGGAGGGAGGGGGGAGACAGCGGAGACATCGGCGGAGAATGAAAGCGAGCGGACATTCGGAGACACCGTGGGAGACACTGGCGGAGACACCGGGGGAGAATGAGAGCGAGAGGACGTGGAATGCCTTCTATCATTATATCTCATATTTCAGCAGAGGAAAAGTTATATCATTTAAGACCTCAATTGTATTCTACACCTCTTTCTACCTTAATCCCCTCCCAAACCAAACATTTCCACCTTAAGAACCCCCTCACACCGCCTCAAATACTTCAGAGACCTTATGCTACACCTCTTCATTTTACCCAAACGCTTCCTTAACCACAACAGTCCACCTTCACGTTGTATGGAAAACAAAAAGACATGAGGACGTATTTGTGATGAGCCGCCAAATCCGATTCAACTGGCATAAATCTGAGACTGGGATTATTTTATTTTATCGAATCTTATCTTGTGTATTGTTTTTGATTATTCCTTTAGTTACAAAGAGGAAAAGAGAGATACAGTTAAAGTTAAATTACAGAGAGAACTGAGAGTCCTGAGTTCTGGATCAGCCACACACTCAAACATCTGCACCGTCGGCACATCAGCTGTGTGTGGTGAATAAAACCGGTCGAAAAATGATAAAAAATACAAACTTAAAGTTGATCTAAGAGTTTGACTGAGACGGTGAAGAAGAGATTTCAGCGCCTTGTTAACATGTTAGAAGATAAGAAGAAATGTGTGTGTGTGTGTGTGTGTGTGTGTGTGTGTGTGTGTGTGTGTGTGTGTGTGTCCAGCTGCAGACGGACCGAGGCCCTGGGAATAGGTGCGTCATGAATATTCATGTCGGAGCCTCTGGTTGGAACAGCTGCCAGAGAGAGAAGCAGGCTGCTGGGAGACGATCGATCGCCACGCACGCACGCACACACACACACACACACACACACTCTGCTGGCTGCAGCAGGTGGAGGTGGAATCTGTCTGTTTGTCTGCTTCAGGCGACTTCAGGTGGAGACGCACAACAACAAGGCCGCGCTGTCGCCAACATGTGGCGTTGAGGCGGCACGGCGGCCCCGCTGTCCGCTCGCTGTTATTCAAAGAGTGACTGACAGCTGCAGAGATAACGGTCACATGCCGAGCGTGTGGACGCGGCTCAGATCTGACGTGTGTTCGGCTGCAGTTTCAGCTGCTGCTGTGATGAAAAATCGACATTTTAACACTTTTACATTCAAATCATTGACATCAAAGAACGAACAGCGATGAAGCCGACTGTCTCACCAAAAAGTTAAAACGGAAACCTGAAGACTGACTTGAGATTATTTTCTGGATGATTCAAAGAGAAAAATCAAAAGCAGAAAAAGCAGACGAGGGCAAACGGTGCAGGACAGGCTGCAGAGACGAGATCAGTGATACTCAATGTACAGCCAACTCTGGCCCCTGACAGGGGGCCGGGTGGCCCCCCAAACATTTTCTAAGTCACAGTAAAAACACTCTGGGAACTGTTTTTGTACTTTAAGTATCCATAAGGTGCCAAAGTGCAAAAAACAGCATCGAAATCAAGCTTGTTGAGCTAAGACCCAAATGTCGTAAAATCCTAAAAATGTCCTTAAATCCTAGAAATATCATAAAATCAAAGAAACATCCTAAATTCCTAGAAATGTCATAATATCAGAGAAATGTCCTTAAAATCCTAGAAATGTCCTAAAATGGGGACATGGGATATGTCAGTGTGTGAGTGTAGCTGCTGACAGTCTGGGATATGTCAGTGTGTGAGTGTAGCTGCTGACAGTCTGGGATATGTCAGTGTGTGAGTGTAGCTGCTGACAGTCTGGGATATGTCAGTGATCAGCAGCTACATTGACTGTGACAGGTCACCTAGTGGAAATAGCATGTATTTCCTCCATATGCCAAATATGGTCAAAATGACCTCATCAGGTGGAAAATAGTCAAAATGACAAATTCAGAGTCAAAAGCCCAGAATGACACCCAGAAATAATACAAGTCCTGTTTTTCTGCTCTGATGGCTGTGGGATCAAAAATGTCAGTTTGAATGGGTTTCAATGGAGCATTTTTGGACCTGAACAGTCTGAATGTAACTATTTAGTTTCCACAGTGTATTTTAGACTTATTGTAGGAGCTGAGCTGCAAATTCACTGATTACACTCAGATACACAATCTGGACTACATTTAGGACACATGCATCAACACACACACACAATTATCAAAAAATGAAGAATGAAAAGAGACTAAAATGAGACAAACAGTTTCTAAAGGGTTAAAGTTTTGGGGGTTATTACTACAGTTAAAAAGTGAAATACGAGAGAGATGTGATTTATTGTCCTGCAGCTCAACCTATCAGGTGATTACATGATTATTGGATATAATATTTTTGCACAACCAGAGAGAAAAAAGAAGAAATTTGGGAACTTGTGATGAACGTGTTCTGATCTTTTATACACTGAAGAGGTAGAATATTAATCAATAATTAAAATAAACTGTACAGAATGAATCTGATCAGGACGATATTTAAATTTTGTATCCAATAATCATCATCTATGCCGCTCAACAAGAGCGGTGTTTTCTTTAATTATCATTATTAAATTGTTAGATATGAAGATGTATAGTAAAGGTACAGCCTAAAAAATAGCATTTTTAGAGCTCTCTTTTCTTTAATTATCATTATTAAATTGTTAGATATGCATACGTATATTAAAAGCACAGCCTATAAAATATTTGTTCCCAGGGTTCCTGGCTGACGTGACGTTCTCTCGCCTCTGTCAGAACTTAAAGGAGAATCAGATGTCATTTCCTGTTTGATTCCAGCGGCCCCGAGGCCAGTTTCCAAAACTCCTTTTTCAGGGTTAAATCAAGTTCCCTCCAAACTTTTCCCCGAAATATTACGATTGTACCATCGGTGAATGAGGGGGGGCAGACAAATCCTCAGTTGGCCCTCCAGATGTTTCAGCAACAAGCAACAACTGTCTGGTCCCCAGGAGAGCCGGCCCTCACATGTCACTCAGCTGTTTGTGAATCGCACACCAACAAGGCTGCACCTCTCATCTGTGCACGTTTACTCCGTTTACTCCCCTTCAGCTGCTCTGCTGATCGTCATTTACCAAAAGACTTTACTTTTACAAAAACTACTTTCTGCAGAAAGGTTAAATTCATGCCAGGTGGTGATGAAGCTGCAGAATGATTCAAAAAGTCGTTTGATTTAAAAATGTTTCCAGATTAATTTGTGTATTTATTTTTTCTGCCACGAACAGGAGGTGGATTTTAGACGCTTCAAAGTGAGAGCCACAAATCGCCAGAATAAATGTCCACATTGTTTCACCACCTTAGAATTATAATGTTGTATTTGCACTCAGAGCAGTTTTTGATGTAAAATATCCCAAAAAGGCACAAAACTTTAAAAACACTTTAACCTCTCCCAAAACCATGCAACCTTCCTAAAACACTACCACATGTCCCAAAACACTACATTTCCCAAAACATGACATCATTTCCCGAAACACTTCAACTTTTCCCAAAACACTACAGCATTTCCCGGCTTGGTGTGTCAGGGCCTTCACCTGAAGCTCCACTTTACTTTCACTCTTTGTATCACCTGACTGTCATGATGCTGTTTTTATTCTTTAGAGTTTCTCTGCTTTCAGATCCACAGACTGTCGAACGGTTTGTCGTCCTCATCGACTTTTTTGTCTGGCTGCTTGTTTGTATAACCATTTTTCATTTTCCTTTTGTACATGTTTGTAATAAATCAAATCAAATCTCACCTTGTGTTGTCAAAAGTATTCCTAAATATCACATCACACTACATTTGTTTAGAGCGTGTTTTTTTTTCATAACAACTAACCGCTGAGGATTTTAAAATTTCCTCGTAACATCTGAATTATTTCCGGATCAAATACAGTTTATCTCATCATTTTTCTGATCACTAGAAAATAAATCATGAATGATTAATATTTAATGTGTCCGGCTTTTCATATGTATTTAGGATGGAAATGTAGATTTCAGGGAGAAAGTTGTGCAAATATTTCTTGATATTTAATTGTTTTGTGATTTGAACAAACATCATAACTGTAGATTGAAAAATCGTCATAAATAGTGATAATTACTAAATAATTAAAGTTTACAGCTACTTTTTCTGCTCTTTGTTATCATTTATCTTTTGTTGTATTTTTTTCTGTAAAGTGTTAATTTAGGGGTCGTTTTTTAAAAGCCTCTGGCTTCTGGATCTCCCCTGAAACTTTTTTTTTTAATTCATTGTTTTATTTTTTTTATTCTGGCTTTTATGCACGTGTGCAAAAAATGTAAACTAAACTGAATATTGAGAGCAGTTCAGGTGTAGTTTTCGTGTCACGCAGAGCGACAGACGGCAGGTAGGAGCTCAAAGACCATCTGAAAAATGTAGATTAAAAAACTCTATCTGGGTCACGTGTCCGACTCTCTCCACCTCTGAACTTGGGCGTTGCAGCGTCTCCTCCTGCTGCCTCTCTGAGTGTGAAAAAGGAAAAGATCCGTCTCTGTTTACTCTGTCAGATCTGTTTATTTCATTTTTTGCCTGGTTTTTTCGCGGCGTCCCAGTTATCAGTGCAACATGAGCCAAATGTGTTTGGGGAAACCGGTGTGTGTCATGGAAGCGATGCAGAGAGGGGAACAGATGGGCTAAATTAATTAGCCCATGTATGTTTAAGTAGAAAGGTATTTATTTGCGTGAGTGGCCGAGGGGCTGGAATTAAACGGAGGAGGAAAGCGGGACAGGGGAGTAACTTCCTTTTTAGCGAATCTCGAGGAAAAGCGACGTTTTCACAAGCTCCCAGCGATCGGGTTGCAACGCAGAGTGGTTTCAGGGAATTATAAATAAATCAGAGTCAAACGGGCGATCTGGACGGAGGAGGAGAGCTCTTTGTTTACGGCCGACTCTGGAGACCTGAAACGGACCCTCCGAATAAATAAATACCACCGCTACAGGAAGTTCAGCCGCTTCCCCTCAGGCCCAGTTTAGTTTTATTAGCTACAGTCCTGCAGAGATACCAAACAATGAGACCTCCTCCCCCACCTCCTCCTCTTTAAGCATGTATGCTGCTCTCTGGCCTCAGCTGCATTTGTTCAGAAAAAACATGGAAGCCACCAGAAATGTTTCTGCAAAAGTTAAAGCTGAGCAAAGACGGGAAAACTCTGACTTTAACGCTTTGTTGTACGAAGACATATGAACAGATACCAAGTTCTCTGCAATAATTCATGAGCTAAGATCTCATAACAACCCCCAAATTCACTACCTTTTAACACGATTAGTTTCTGATGTAATGAAACCTGAATCAGCATCACTTTTCTTGTGCTGCATTTTTCACAAGTAATTAAACCTTTGAACCTGAGCTAATAGGTGCAACTTCTTCAAAAACATGGGAAAAAGGACAACCATAAACTTGGCTAGAATTGTTCTACAAACTGTAAAATGTATATATTTATGTATTTTTAAACTTTTTTTAAAGCTAGGTAAAAATGTTCGATGGAAAAAACTTTTTTGCTAATTTTTGCTGTTATAATTGTAAG
This sequence comes from Plectropomus leopardus, assembly GCF_026936395.1. Lineage (NCBI taxonomy): Eukaryota > Metazoa > Chordata > Actinopteri > Perciformes > Serranidae > Plectropomus > Plectropomus leopardus. Next base: position 38,022,956 of record NC_142180.1, on the reverse strand, counting down.
ACATTTGTGTCCACAGTACTTTATTTATAAAGCTCATATATATTAATATATATATATATATATATTTTTTTTTTTTTAATTATTTTTATAAAATGACTATAATTTGTACATTTATTCAGGTCATTTTTTTCTTTCTTTTTAAATTTTTTTGTTGTTGTTTGTTGGGGGTGTTGTTGCTAATTTTCAGGTCATTTTTTGTTGTTTTTTTTCCCCCACCAATTTTCTTGTTAATTTTTGGGTCATTTCCTCTTAAGTTTATCGCTCATTGCTTACTTCCCATGGTTTAAAGAAATCAAGCCACTTTGCCATGGTGTCAAAGGGTTAAAGCAAATACCTTTAAATAGACACAGACTGATTCACCCTCCAGTGTTAATGAGCACAGAGCTGTCAAAAGTTTGATAAACCGACTCATAATATTTCAGCTCATCTGTGCTCGCTGTTCACGTTTCTGTTTCTGAGGTGTTACAGTTTTCCCTCCTGGGTCGCGTTTTAATGCGCTGTGATTGACTGGTGCTGCAGAGCTCCCCCTAACATTATATTGGTAGAGGAAACACCCTGCCCCTCCCCCCGAAAAGTCAAATCAGTTTAATTTTATTCTAGTCTATATGTCGCGCCAAATCACAACAGAAGTCCACTAAGGTCAAACCGTGTTAAATGAATGAAGCACGGCGGCTTTTACGAGCGTTTCGTCACCTGACAAAGACGACGAATAAATCAATGGAGCAACGTCGACCCCAACTGTCAGAAAAAAGATCAACAGGAAACTAGCATCAGTGACGAGGACGCAAACGTCCAAGTCCTGAACACAGAACACGACCGGCTCTCACCGCAGGATGAAGGACTGCGAGGAAATACTCCTCCTGACTCAACAAGACTGAACTTAGTAAATAAACAAATCCATAAATGAAATAAAATAAATACACAAACAAGCAAGCTCTAGATATATCGAGTACAGAGAATATGAAGGGCGAATTATTTAAGTTTTCTGTATTGTTCGGTTACAGAAGCTGTAGGGAGGGGTCCCCATCCAGCCCAGCCATGTTTTTCTTAGAAATCCCCAAACATGGCACCATGTATCATAACCAGAAACTAAAAACAGAAATTATTGTTGGATTTTCAGATTTTCCAGACTCTTTGAACAGGTTTGTGAAACAAAATTTCAAGACTTTTTCAGCATTTTTCTGGTACATTTAGTTTTCCAAAACTTTTCCAGCTTTTTCATGAACTGCATGAACTCTGTCTATAAAATAAAAAGTACGTGTTTGCAGAAAATCGTTTTCCGTGCTCCCCCGCTCTCTCTGGATTGGGGCACAAATAAAACAGGAAGTTCATGCATGCATTCTTTAGGCTGCGTTAATAATTGAAGCAGCAGGTCAGAGGCCGGTCTGCAGTGTGGAGGTGGAGGAGGAGGAGGAGGAGGAGGAGGAGGTGATGGGGGTGGTTGGACAGGTGTGTTCAGGGTGAGGAGGGTGAGGAGGGGTGAGGAGGAGGGCCTGGAGAACAACAGCTTGCTCTCAGCAGGGGTCCCAGGAAGAAGCAGGTGAGGAAGGTATCCATTGCACTGCTTTTTACAGCGTCTACCCGACACCGGTTCTGAGAGAAGGAGGAGGAGGAGGAGGAGGAGGAGGAGGAGGAGGAGGCGCTCGCCGTCAATATTTAAGAAAAAGCACAGAAAGCAGGAAGCTACTTTCTGACAAAAGAATGGACAGAAATCGGACCAAACAGGACAAAAGTCTCTCAGTGACGTCTGAACAACAACTCCTGACTAAAGACCCAATATCATCTTTTTCCCAAATTTAAAATCTTCACACCTCACTGCTCGCCACAGAAGAGAGAGGTGAGGTGCACGGAGGGTTAACCTCCATGATGTCATCTGCTCAGATGAGGTAAACCCCCTCTGTATGACTGACACGGAGCCAGAGGGCAAAAGTCACGGGGGATTCGGATCCGCCCGCTCTGTTTGGAGAGAGTCCCGTGGCGGCCGTCGTCACCTGTCACTCACAGATCAATACGCCCGCCGGGACTCGTTTAATCAAGGTGTGTTTGTTTTTCTCAGCAGCGGAGATAATAGTCCGTCTCTCACGGCGCTCACATTTCTGACTCAACAAAAACTCCACAAAATTCACTTAAAAGTCTGTTCTCTGCATTTAAATATAAAATCCAGCAGATAAAATATTATGATGGACGATGCCCTCCATTATAATGTGAATTAATGCATTAACCCATTAAATGCCATTCATTTCCTTAAAACTGGAAAATATGGTATAATAAATAAAAATGCTTGACAAATATTGCTTTTTCCAAGATTATCTTTCACTTCTTTGATATTTACTACAGATGATAACAATGAATCTATGATCGATTAAGCAGTCGTAATCATAATGTATTGCATTGTAATGTATCATATCGTAACGTATCGTATTGTAATGTATCATATCATGGTGTATTGTCATGCATCGCATCATGATGTATCATATCCTATCATGTTGTATCATATCCTATCATGTCGTATCGTATCATGTATCGTATCGTAATGTATCGTACTGTGATATATTGTATCATGATTTATCATTTCATGATGTATCATATCGTATCGTAATGTATTGTATCGTGATGCATCATATCATAATGTATTGTATCGTGATGTATCGTGTTGTATCATGATGTGTCGTATCGTACCGTCTCAAAATGTATCATATCGTATTGTATCGTACCGTATAATGCATTGTATGGGGGGAACTGGTGTGTGTCATGGAAGCGATGCAGAGAGGGGAACAGATGGGCTAAATTAATTAGCCCATGTATGTTTAAGTAGAAAGGTATTTATTTGGGTGAGTATCAAATCATATCGTGATGGGTCATATTGTATCGTATTGTAATGTGTTGTATTGTACGACAAACACCGCAGCGACCATAGTGAAGCTGGCAGTGAAGCTGATGTGCACTTTTTAACATTTCATGTTGGTTACAGAATGGAGCCAACCACAACAGCATGAATTAGCATGAAATGTGGGGTCTGAGGACACTGTCGTCGCTGCTACTGCTTGACATTTCCACTTCTGAAAATAAGCAACTGATGTATTTATTTGACAAAAATGGAACACAACAACGCTGATAATGTGCTTCCGGTATACATGGTTGACATGCAGACAAACCACTCTCATGCTATTGTGTGATAAAAATATCAAACTGAAGAATATTATCCAAAGAAGTTAAATTTGTGCATAAAACACATGAATTGGACCCAGCTAGTCATGAAGGCTGACCTGCTGGTGTTGCTCAGAGGTCAGAGGTCAGAGTGGGCCTGCGATATAGCGGTATAAAAAGTGCAGGTATTGTTGGGAGCCTCTGAAAGTGAAGCCTGCTGACCTGCTGGTTCTGGTGCCAGCTCTGAGCTGTGTTTGTGATATCCAGCTGGGTCTCTGCCTCCTCTGTTTGCTCCTCATTTCACTGGATTAATTAAATCCGCTGCTCGCTGATCCCATTTCATTGTCCTCCGGCCTCTTCAACAGACCTCTCCATTCACCCCCAAAATGGCTCTTTTATGGGACGGGCTCCGGTCTAAAACAAACTGCGGAGCTGGGAGTGGGAGCTGAAATGTGTCTGAGGTGGAGGGGCTGAGAGGCAATGTGCTGGATCTTTACCTCTGACATGCACTTTGCATCACATCTGTTTGTTGTTTTATTTTCACCACAATGCTGCTTTCTCAGCCTTTTCTAAGATTTCAGGACATCGTGGGCTAAGTGGTCCTCCTTTTTGATGAATAAGCTCTATTATGATATTTTTTTAATGCAGTATGGCACCTTATTTATCATGGAAAACTTTTTTTAAAACTTCAATCGTGAATTGTGATGTCAAAAATATGAGTAGTCGTTAGTATTAAGTGCTGAGTGGAAACAGAGTACTTTACAGCTGCTACTATTAAACATTTAATGACAAGAAAAATAATCTGTATTTTTGTTAAAATACCCCAGGCCCACAAGTTTAAAAAGTATTTCTTTACCCCCCCAAAATTGGCAAATTTTCCTTTTCTTTTCTTTTTTGGTGTTTTTTATTTGTATATATAATTTATTTACCTTTTTATTTATTTTCTATTGAAATGTTTGATGCATGATTTTTAAGAAAACTTTGTGGGTTTTTTTGTCTTCATTTAGGTTTGTTTTTTTCTTTAATATTTTTGGTCGTTTTTTTTCCTTTCTTTTAAAATTTCTGGTGATTTTTAAAGGAAACGTGCCTTCTAAACCCAGGAAACCACCAATATAATATAAAAAAAATCACATCCATAAACTCAAAGTATCAAACTTATTGGTGGATTGTGAAATTTCTGGCGGTCCTTTAACACACCATCTGGGACGAACGCTTCATGCATTTTCCTCGAGTCACTGAGGTAGGATAAAATGTTTGTAGGGAGGATCAAAATAACAAATTCAGCATTCAATTCATTTCTTTTGTTGTTGCTGTTGTTTGTTTGTTTCTGTTTTTTGGAGGGGGGGGGTTGTTTGTTTAAACTTTTTTTGCTTGTTTTCAATTATTTTTCTTTTTTCTTTTAAATTTCTATTTATTTATTGATTTACATTTTTTGTTCATTTTTGGGCAATTTCTTGTTAATTTGCTGGTTGTTTTCCTCCCTATGTTTTTGAGAGAAATCAAACTAATTTGCTCAAGTTTCACAGGGTTCAGGTAGTTGTTGGTTTTCTACTTCTTTTTTTTCTGATTTCTGCTCTTGGACATCCTAGTTTTCTTTGAGGACCATCTTCATACTGGTGAAATACTTCTTTAAAATAGCTCGGAGTAGTGCAGACAAATGTACTTCATGCCGAATAAGTCGGTGCCCCACCCGGGCCCACAGACCAAAAGAAAAGTGTGGATACGCCACTGCTCAACACTGCAAACTACTTTTACTGTTGGTCAAAAAATGTCGATCTCATCATGTTTTTGTTTTTTTTTAAACTGTGACTACACTTCTATAAACTCTGGATGACCACCAGAGATGCTTTGCATTTTTAGCGCCAAACCTCTAAAACAACAGCAGTTAGGAGTCTAAACTCGCCGTGTTTCTGCGGTGAAACGCTCTCCGTGGTCGGCGCCCGAGGAACCCCGCGGTGGTTCACGGTGAGGAGCGCTGTTGTTCAGAGTGTGGAGGCCTGCGGGGCCACGCCGGGACACCTAATCTGCTTCATTAATGCTCCCAGTCGACCATCAGCAGCGAGCTCCCACAGTCCTCTCTGGTTTCAGCGCGTCCTGTCCGAGGCCTCGCTCACCTGCAGCTGTACCTGCTCCGCCACTGAACTGCATCCGTAACGGTCACACTGGAAACTCTGCGGATACTAAAGCCTCAGCTTTTCCCCGTCTGACTTCGCTGATTCAGACTCTTAAAGGACAATGTACCGCTCTTTTCTTTAACCCTTTCAAAACCCAAGTGACATCACTTTTCTTCAAATCTTAAACTTTTGAACTCAGACCAAATTGGTTTGATTTCTTTCGAAAACATGAGAGAAAAAGGCAATGACCAACTTGGCAAACAATGTCCTACAAATTGCGATAAATTAGTGAAAGGTGACAAAAAATGCCCAAAAAAAAGATGTGAGGATTCTTAGAAAATGATCCCAAAAATTTCCAGAAAAACATATTCATAATTATAATGATTCTGTATTTAAAATGATGTTAACATTTTTTTGCTCTTTTTTCATCATATTAATATTTTTTGTTTTTAATTTTTTTGTATTTGTTTTCAGGTAATTTTCTCTTAACCCTAACCCTAAAGTTATTTCCTGTTGTTGTTTTTTGAAAACTTTACTTTTTATTTCATTTTCTCTCCCGTTAGTTTTCAAGTAATTATCTTGTAATTTGACTAATTTCTTGCAAATTTTTCAGGTCATTGCTCATCTTCTTCTCATGTTGTGGAAAGAAAACAAGACAATTTTGTTGTTGTAAAGGGTTATATAAAGTTACATTTCTCATGCATTTTCTTTTTTATGATTCTTAGCAATAAACCTGATTCTGATGCAGCTGCGTTTCATTATTTTATATTCCTGCAGATATTAGGACATAAAATGTAAAATGTGCTTCTTAAATTTAAACTATTTTACTCTAAAAAGGTTTAAATTGCCAGAATGTTTTTTATGATGGAAGTATTTCAGAACTACTTAGAAATCTGCAAAATTATTCATCTTTGTCAACTTTTATGTCCTTTCTGATTGGAGACACTCTTACATTTTAAACAGTCTAAGCTTTGAAAAGGATTTTTGAGCCTGAGAGAACGTGCTCACATAAATCCTCCTAATCTGTAACATTTTTAAAGCAATTATTTGACTTGGAGATACGTGGTTTGTGGAATCTGGCCACAAATTCATTAGAATCAGGACCAATCAGAGGAGCCGTCTGGTATTTATCAGTTTCAGCGTAATTATGTAATCAAGAGGATGAGGCTGAGCGATTTATCAATAGGAATAATGTATCGGAAACACGCGGTCCGGAGCAGAAATGTAATATCCTTCAGTTGATCTGTTAATGGCTGCAGGTTGTGTAAGCGGATTGTTTCGCGTCCACAGAGTAAAGCCTCCCCGCGTTCCCGCTCTGAAACCAGAATCGGCGTGCTGGAGCCCTCAGCGTGGAGAGAATCAGGAGGGGAGGATGGAAACAATTAGGAACGTGCAGATGTACGGCTGATTAGCAGAGAGGATGGATCCAGTTTGGAAAAGCAGATCTGCAGCTTCACCTTCTGCGGGCCACACCGGAGCTGGACGGAGGCCCGAGTGCATCTGTCACAGTCACTTTATTTCCTCTGACTCTCGCAAACTGATGAAGGAAAGATTCAAGTCCACCGCTCGATGAGAAAAACTTACACCGATGTCAGAAATATTTCATTTCGCTCTGAGGCGACCTCGTGGTCAACGCAGCCGTAATTTCTGTGACGTCGTATCTGAGCTGGCTTTGATACCGGGAAGAGACGCCTGCCGAGCTGCAGACTACTGCAGATCAGCGTTCAAAACCAACAAACAACAACAACAACAACAACGCTTCTGTTAATAACCAGGGGCCACGTTTCCATCAGCATTTCTGCCATCAAAATTATCCCCAAAAAATACTCAGAAAACTATATTTATAGTTATAATATTTCTATTTTCAAATGATGTACAAAAAATATATAATAAAATATATAAAATTAATATTTATTTTCACACCAACAAACTACAACAACGCTTCTGTTAATAACCAGAGGCCATGTTTCCATCAGCATTTCCACCATGGAACATGGTTTGTTTTGTTTTGTTTTGTTTAGGTTTCTAAACAAATAAGACGCGTGCCGAGCTGCAGAGCACTTTTCAACACTGACAAACAAAGAGCACCTCATTTCTACCATCCTACATGGGTGCTTTACAGCAAATTATGTGGTGACTCATGGCTGCTTTCTCAGTATTTGTGCCACCGAAACGGATTATTTTTTAGCGAACCATTGCCCACGTTTCCAGTGGCTTTTGTTCCACTGAATAACGGTGTGTTTTTGCGCCCAGGGGCTGCATTTCCAGCAACTTCTCTGCCACCACATGAGTGTTGTGTTTCCAATGAATTGCAGAATTTCCAGCGCCATTCATGCTACCAAGCGTGCGTGTTGTTAAGCAACTGGCTGCCACATTTACAGCAGCACTAGTGCTGCCAACCATGGACGTTATTGTTGCAACCCACTGCATTTCCAGCTGTGTTTGTGCCACCAATCATGGCCGTTTTTTTAGCGACACCTCACCAAGTTTCCAGCAACATCTGTGCACCAAACATGGGTGTTTTCTTGCAGTCCGTCCGGGCATTTCCAGCATCATTAACACCATCATACGTCGCTGAATTTCCAGTGGTATTTTGTGCCACCAAAAAAGGGTGTTTTTTGCATCTAGTAGCCACATTTCCAACATTGTTTGTGCCACAGAATGCAAGTGTTTTGCAGTGACTGTCAGCTGTGTTTCCAGCAGCGATGGTGCCACTGAATGTGGGCCTTTTAAGCCAAAACATAAACTTTTCCTAACCATTACCTTTGGTTTTTATGCCGAAACCTACTCTAGTTAACAACAGTATTGCTAAAACAACGCAGCAAATCCGCTAAATGATGCCATGCAGGTATAACGTTTTCTGTGGTTTGCAGAAATACACAGTGCCAACATGTTTTTGGTGACTGGTTTTTCCAGGACGGTTTCACAACTGTAATTTTGGTTAAGATCAACCTGAAAAGAAAGAAAGACTGGACCAAAGGACATCGGTGTGAGAGGGCCAACAGGGTCAAACACCAAACCTGAACCCTTACTGGGTCTGTGACCATAACCACAGTTCACAGTTTCCCCAGAAAGAAATAACTGTCAGAACATTACAGATATTACTGTTGGTTTTGCAGAATCGTCCAACATCTCTCCTGCCTCCCCCTCCTCCCTCTCGGAGCAGCAGGAGGCCCCTCTCTCCTCCCTGCCAGCCGGGCAGCGTGGAGGGCGGCGGGGGCACAGAGGAGCCCCATGCTGCCTGATGGCGGTCAGGACGGGCCAGGCTCAGCTACAGATGTGATGCCAGCTTTTGCCAGGGGTCACCTTGGAGAGGCCGATGGCAGCATGTTCACCCCCTCCTCACCCACCCCACCCCCCCAGCACTACAGCTGGCTCCCTGCTTAATCCGCCACAGGAGGGGGGGACAGGAGGCCACACGGGCCGTTACATGCTCTCTACATATACAGCGACTGAGTGTTTGTGGGATAAAAAGGAAAATACTAAATCAACCAGACGCACAGTGTCACACTGTACTGAGAGGAAATGTACTGCTGGTGCAAATCGAGTATGTTACTAAATTTTTTAGCCGTTGCTTCAGTTTTCTAAAAATCAAACTACAAATGAATAAGGTGCAGGTAAAAAACAGCAAAAGAAAATGGGAGTGAATGTCTCCATCCAGCCAATATCTGAAAAAAAAAACACATTCAGTGGGATGAATGGGGATGGAAATGAATGGGGATGGAAATGCTGCAATGGGTGGCACAGACGGTGATTGAAATGCTGAATTGCTACAAAACATCCATGTTTGATGGCACAAATGCTTTTGGAAACGTGGCAACCAGTTGCTAAAAAATTGCCCACATTCAGTGGCATAAATGGTGCTGGAAACACTGCAACAGGTTTCAACAACAACACCAATGTTTAGTGGCACAGATGCTGCTGGAAATGCAGCCACTGGTAATTACGACACGTTTGGTGGCACAAACTGTACTGGAAACGCCATGATGGGTCGCTTAAAAAAACCTCAAACTCTGTGGGACAAAAGGTGATGGAAACAATGCAACTGGTTGCTACAAAACATCCACATTCTGTGGCATGAATGGCGCTGGAAATGCAGCAATGGGTTGCAACAAAACACCAATGTATAGTGGCACAGATGCTGCTGGAAATGCAGCCACAAGTTGCCAAAAAAAACCTGCTGTAAATGGAGCCATCGGTCGCTACAAAACACCAACATTCAGTGACACAAAAGGTCCTGGAAACGCTGCAATGGTTCACTGGAAAACACCTATGTTAAGCTGTACAAATGCTGCCAGAAACATGGCTACCCGTCACTAAAAAACACCCATGCTCAGTGGCATGAACGGCACCGGAAAAGCTGCTACGGGTTGCAACTAAACACTCCTGATCCGCTGAAAATGCAGCCAACGATCACTACAAAACACCCAAGTTTGGTGACAGAAATAGCGCTCCAAACGCCATGATGGGTCGCTACAAAACACCCACATTCAGTGGCCGTAGAGGCGATGGAGATGCTACAGTCATTACAAAACACCGATGTTGACTAATGCACTTGTCTAAACTTTGAATTTTGTGTTGTGTTGTCGTGTATTTTACACGTTTGTTGGCTCTGCTGATCAACTGTGTGTCTGAAATGTCTGTTTTTATCTCGGAGATTTGATACTGTTTGTTTTATTGTACTTACGGTTGTTTTCAGTATATTTATTAAAGCCTTTTCGATGCACAGAGCTGTCTCTCAAATGCACTGTGAGAGTTGGCGAGAAGAAATAACAATAACATGAATTTTGAATCTTGGATAAATTTAGAGAAACACACAATTATTATTGACTTTCATACAACGTGGTGACTCCACAATCAGAGTCGCTACATCTGTAAATAAAGTTAATGACTGTAGAGCAGTATAAAGTACAAAATTTACTGAAAAGCATAAAATACAAACACTTAAGTTTGGTACAAATACTTTAAAATTGTCTGTACGAACAGTACTTAAGTAAAAGAACTTAGTTTCTTTCCACCGAAGTCTAAAGACAGTCTGCGGATCCTGAACAGGTTAATGACCCCCTCTGACCCTCTCAAGGACCCCTGGAGGTCCTGGGACCCCATGTTGAGCCCCAGCAGATGAAAGGAATGGAGCGGACATCGTCCCACAGCGAGTGGGTGTTTCCATGTGTGGGAAGCAGGACGAGGTCTCCCTAAATGCCCCCACCAGCTGTTCGTCCTCTCCTCCCCGCAGGGGGCGGGGCTGAGGGTACGGGAGGCCGGGGGGGTCAGCGGCTCCCCCTGTCGGAGGCGTTGGCACAACACGGCGACAGTCTCGGCGGGGTCGGCGGGCGCCCCGGACCGGACAGCCATAAGTAATGGGGACCTGCGCGCTCACAGGCACGGCTCTGAATCAACTTAATTAGACGGGGGGGTTGTGGGGGGGGTCTGGCCGCGGGACAACGCTGAGAGTTTGTACACACGCTGATAAAGAGGTGATCACTCCACATTACCGCTAATGAACGAGTCCTTGGAGGTAGCTGCTGACAAACACTCCTTCTCATCCCGCGATTTTTGGACGCTGTTAAACGGCCCTCTGAAGTCCAAACATATGGTGCCACCGCGACACCGTTTCTGCAGCTTCCTCCTCTAAAAATAATTTCATACTAATTAATCTGTCTTCACATGGAGAGGAAATGTGTGTGTGTGTGTGTGTGGGGGGGGTGTCAATTAATAACCGTGCACATTGTTACGTTCTGCACTCTTAAACATTACACTTTACATGGGGGTGGGGGGGGGGGGGTTCAGGATTTGGGATTGTACAGTATTGTACATTGTAATTTTTATTTTGTACATATTTGCTGCTGACAGTCTGGGATATGTCAGTGTGTGAGTGTAGCTGCTGACAGTCTGGGATATGTCAGTGATCAGCAGCTACATTGACTGTGACAGGTCACCTAGTGGAAATAGCATGTATTTCCTCCATATGCCAAATATGGTCAAAATGACCTCATCAGGTGGAAAATAGTCAAAATGACAAATTCAGAGTCAAAAGCCCAGAATGACACCCAGAAATAATACAAGTCCTGTTTTTCTGCTCTGATGGCTGTGGGATCAAAAATGTCAGTTTGAATGGGTTTCAATGGAGCATTTTTGGACCTGAACAGTCTGAATGTAACTATTTAGTTTCCACAGTGTATTTTAGACTTATTGTAGGAGCTGAGCTGCAAATTCACTGATTACACTCAAATACACAATCTGGACTACATTTAGGACACATGCATCAACACACACACAATTATCACAACCCTGAGGGGTTAAAGTAAAGATGGTCATTCTTCCTCCAGCAGCGTTAAAAAGCTCCGTAAAGCTGCAGCGTTCGATGATTTATGTCATTGGATTGATTGCTAATATAAAGTATTGATTGGTGCCATCTTTCAGTCGTATGTGTTCCTGCTCTGCATGCTGTTGGCGTGTTAATCACATGACCCCACCGTGAGTCCGTGTTCCCGTCACACTGACCGCTGCTCTCTAATCACACTGACGCTGATGTGCAAACATCTGGCTGCTTCACTTAATCCCCACAGCCTCTAATCACAGTCAGATAAGTAGCACTCTTGATTTTATCTCCATTTGTCTGATTGTTTAATCACCTCGATTGCGATTAAAGCATTAACAGGTTCGAAACGCTCGGCCTCGCTCTGAGGTGATTAAAGGGACATTTCACCGCGCTGCACAGCTGCTGCGATCTGAGAGGAAATAACTCATCAGGACGAAGCCGCGACTGTTGGTGTTTTTTTCTTGTTTGAAAATTTTAGCAAATTTAAACAGAAAAAAAATGGCAACTTTATCTTTTTCTTTAAATTTTTTTTCCTTTAAAAAGTTTTTTTCAACTTTTATTTTGAAATGTTTATGTTTTCCGCTTTAAAATTTTAAAAGTCAAATACCTTCAGTATGTACTTCAATAAAGTACTTGAGTAATCCTACTTAGTCATAATCCACATCAAGAAAATGCATCATGTGATTGAGGGTCCTCACAATGATAGAGGTACGAACAACACGTGTGTGAAGATGCTAAATCTTCTGAATGCACGTCTGATGGTCGTGTGACAGAACAGGTGATATTTACGCAGGAAGAGAAAAAAAATGGCAAAAATCCATTTCTGCCAATCGAGTAAACAGCAAACACCCAGAGCTGCTGCCTCGCTTTAAATGAAGACTGACACCTCTGCTGGCAGCCAAACGCCAAGTGGCTGCAGACCAAGAACTGTGTGTGGCGCGCGCGCGCACACACACACACACACACACACACACACACACACACACACACACACACACACACACACACACACAGCTCCCAAATACCAGATGGTGTTTCTGGATTCTGTTTCCATTTTTTTTCTTCTTTTTTTGTTTCTGTTACAATCACAAAAGAGCGAGGCTGTAAAACCACAGACACGCAAATCAACAACACACACACACACACACACACACACACACACACACACACACACACACACACAAATATCTGATCGGACAGGTGTAACAAACAACGTCGTCAAAATGTGTTTTTGTTGGAGTGATTCACTTTCAACGTTTTTTTCTTTTTTTTAATGTGAGTCAGTTTCAGAGTTGCAGGTGAAAACTCAGCCCTTGTCAGAGAAGTACTACTTAAAGATTACTTAAAGAAAGCATTCAACTCTACCAACTGAGCCAGCCACCACCCAGAATTATTATATTTTTTAAGCACTTTTTTTTGCTTTTTTTAAATTGCTATTTTTATTTCATTTTATTTATTTACTTTTATTATTATTACTATTTTTTTTCTTCTTAATTTTCAGGTAAATTTCTTGTATTTATTACTAATATCTTTCTATTTGTTTGGGTCACTTCTTCTTTGTTTGCTCATCACCTTTTTTCCATGTCTTTGAAAGAATTCCAGCCAGTTTGCTCAGGTTTCAAAGGGTTAATGAATGTTTACATGCAGCATACAAATACTGAACACGCGTTGGGGGCTGAAGTCAGTACAAACTCTGCTGACCTGCCGTGCACTACGACTACAGCGTTCGGTTAAAATGAGTCCGCCGTGACGCTTCAGAAACGGGACAGAAACTCCTGCAAACAGCAGCTGCTCCCAAAAACCTGTCAGCCAAAAACCACTGAGACCGTGTGCAGAGAACGACGCTCTCGCTTAAAGAAATCCAGTTCTGCTGCCTCCCTGTTTCCACGAGAGAGGGGGAGGAGGAGAGGGGGAGAGGAGGAGAGGGAGAGAGGAGGAGAGAGAGAGGAGGAGGAGGAGAGGGGGAGAGGAGGAGAGGGAGGAGGAGGAGGAGAGGGACAGAGGAGGAGAGAGAGAGGAGGAGGAGGAGAGGGAGAGAGGAGGAGAGAGAGAGGAGGAGGAGGAGAGGGAGAGAGGAGGGGAGAGAGAGGAGGAGGAGGAGAGGGGGAGAGGAGGAGAGGAAGAGGAGGAGGAGGAGAGGGAGAGAGGAGGAGGAGAGAGAGGAGGAGGAGAGGGAGAGAGAGGGGGAGGAGAGGGAGAGTAAAGTGAGGAGGAGAAGGAGAGAGGAGGAGGAGAGGGGGAGAGGAAGAGAGGGAGAGAGTAAAGAGAGGAGGAGAGGAGAGACAGAGGGAGAGAGAGAGAGAAAGAGAGAGAGGAAAAAGAGAGAGAGCTCATATGTAGAAACCTGCAGCGTTTGATTCACTGACTAACAGCCTCGACTCAGAGCACAGAAACAAAGCTCACTTTGTTTAACAGGATCCTTCAGGTTCAGAGAGAGAGACTTCTGTCCATACACCTGTCCCCCCCCCCCACACACACACACACACCCCCACACACACACAGAATATTCAAATATTAAATATATAAAGTATAATGTTTCTTCTTCCTCTGTGCTGTTGTTAAAAACACGAGTGAACCAAACTGTGTCACATACAGGTGTATCTCCAAAAAATTACAATATTGTGAGAAAGTTCAATTTTCTTCCTACTTTAATTCAAAAAGGTAAACTTTAATATATATTGTATATTCATTACACATACATCAAAATATTTTAAGCCTTTTTTTGTTGTAATTTTGATGATTACGTCTTATAGCTCATGAGAATCAGAAATCCAGAATCTCAGATTATTAGAATATTTCCTAAAATCATTCAAAAAGTGATTTACAGCACAGAAACGTCCAACAGTGAAAAGTCTGTTCATTTGTTTGTTATGTTATTTATATTCAGCCCTCAGCTCCTCTGTGTTTTTGGCGTAATTTTATCTTAACTCTCGTGTTAAATAGGACTGTTTGGCTTTCCGTTGTTGTGTTGACGTTTATTTATCCCATTCCTGCTTTGCTTTGTTTGTCAGAAACTTTGTAAACTCTGTTTTTAAAGGTGTTATATGAATAAAGTTATTATTATTATTATTATTATTATTATTATGTGATGGCGGAAGGTCGGAGTTTCCATGTTGATGAGCTTTGAGCTGCTGAAGTGGAACAACATGAAGCTTTTTATTTATTTTAAATATTTTATATATATATATAAATATATATTGTTTTAGGTGACTATGCATGGACAGCAGCAACATTATACCGTATTACACTTTACATTTGATCAAAAATTGATCGTCAGATTGTCAAAATTGTCAGTGTTAGTTTTCTGGCTGCTGCAGAGTTCACAGTTTGCTGCAGCTAACAGACGCACAAACTCAAATGTGACTAAAAGTCACTGAGAGCTACGAGGAACAAAACAACCAAATATATCATTTTTAGCGTCAGTTGTTGACACTGTTAACATGATTTCTGACATTTCTGACTCTGCAATATATGTATGTATGTATGTATGTTTGTATGTATGTATGTATGTATATGTCAAATTAATGAATTAGACTGTTTTGCTTTTTTAATTTGAGATTCCTTCTCACCACTAGAGGGAGCATATCGCAGTTTGAAAACCAGCATTACAGCAGCAAACGAGGGTTAATCTGCCACTGAAAAACAGTCCAAACGAAGACACTTTTTCCTCCTGTTTGTTTGACAAAACTACGATGAAACGCTGTTTGAAGAAGTTACTGATGACGCTTTTTATTTTTTTGTTTTTAAAGATCTTCAGGAGGAACCGATGGGCTCGGAGCCGAGAGACAGACAGGGAGACAGTTATCAGACAGCTATCAGAGTTTGAGTCTGAATGTCGGGAATATCAATGACATCATCATCATCATCATCATCATCATCATCATCATCGTCATCACTGTCCTATTGTTTCTCTTCCCAGCAGGGCGCACACACACACACACACACACACACAGAAACACACGCACAAACAACAACGGAGCGGCCTGAAGAAGAAGCAGCTGTCTTGGCTGGTAGCCATGTTACTCCAGGGAGGAACAGACACGGAGCAGGAGGAGGAGGAGGAGGAGGAGGAGGAGGAGGACAGCGATAGAGGGGGTGATGAAGAGGAGGGAGTTGGAGACGGATGAGGAGAGTGACAAAAAAAGGAGGAAGAGTCAGGAGGAAGAAGGAGAAAAAGGAAACATCCTTTCCCTAACTTACTGTGAAAGGAATCAGACAAAATATTCAAAAACAAAAGTACTCGGCCCAACATTTTCAAGAAGTATTATCTGTATATAGTTACTGCTCTGTGTGTGTGTGTGTATGTGTGTGTGTGTGTGTGTGTGTAGAGAGAGAGGGAGTATCTTGTATCTGTGTTTGTCTCGGTTGAGTCAGGTTGATGCTGAGGTGTCAGCGGCGGGTCAGAGGCCAGAGAGGCAGATGATCCTCTGGATACAGTAACACACACACACAGTCAACAGTAAACACACACACACACACACACACACACACACACACACACACACACACACACACACACAACTTTAGCTCTACTTGTTAACATCTATGAAGTTTTTTTTTTATCTGTTGAGTCAAAATGTCTCTTAAAATCTCCTAAAAATGTACTAAACTGTATTATTTTCAGGTATTTTTATATTAAATTTTATATACACTCTCAGTGTTGAGCTAATTTCCTTTTTACTTTTGCTAAGGATGAAGGTGTCGAATAGATCACACTCTCCAATCCAACTCACTATGAACATTGTCTTTCTATCGTCTTTAAAAAGGCTGTTTGAATACATTTGGATTTAGAATTAAAATAAACAAACGCACTGTGAGTATATTTTCATCGACTGATTTCTATTTCTAGTTTGATATATATTTAAAATACACCATACGATGAGATACAATGCGATAAGATACAAAACGATACGATACGATATAATACGATTCGATATAATACGATTCGATATAATACGATGCGATGCGATATGATGCGATACAATACAATATGATAATTATCCAGTGGGAAATTGCTGTGCAGAAGTTACAAAGCAAAGTTAGATGAGTGCAGATACAAAGCATGCAACATGCAAGGACTAAAATAATATATCAGAAAAAGCAAATGTATAGCAAAAATAAAATACAATATACAGCAAATATAAAGTAAATATTAAAAAATAAACATATACAATAAAAAATGAAGAAATAAAAATGCTATATTTATATAAATGTGAGGTTTTTTGGAAGTTTTTTTAAGAAAAGAACTCAATTACAATTATTTTTCCTTTAAATATTTGCCAATTTTAAAGCCAAACTTTTTTGCAACTTTTTTCTTAAAAAAATGGTTTTTTGTTTTTTGTTTTTTTAAAAATTATTTTTAGTTATTATTTCAGAAAACACGCCTTTAAAAATCAAAAATTTCCCATGCTGGAAATTGCACGTTCCATGACTTTTCCTTGTATTTCATGACCATACGAACTTTGAAGAGTGCATGGTTACACACAAATCAACACTAAACAGACTAAAAACAAAAACAGATAAATTCCAGGATAAAAATACTACTATTTGTGTCAGAATTTTCTGATCATCAGTGTAATCGACGCTCATACATCCATCATTTTTATACAGTCCACGGTCCAGACCAAAATGAGTCCTCTAGTATGTAAAGAAGGCTCAGTCCTGGTTTGGGAATCTGTCTCTCTGACACAGTAATCAGCTGAATTCGTTCCTGCCCCCCTCCTCATCCGTCTGGACTGACTCCAGACCAGTTTGTCTGTTTTCTCACACAAAGCTCCTCCAGCTCTTCCTCCATCTCTGCTGCTCAGCGGCCAGAGAGCCACGCTGCTGCCAACAACCCCCCCGAGCAGGAACAAAAAACCATCAGTGCTCAGGATTCACCTGCTAACTGCTTCATTCAGCTCACACAAATGAAGTTAAAGTCACATTTTACAAAGATATCCAACTGTCAGATAAACTCTTCTGACGGCAGTTTGATGCTGCAGGATACACACTCATGTTATTTTGTGTTTGTCCCTTTCCTGTTTTAATATGATGCAAAGTCAGCTCCACACCAGACCGACTAACCAGACGTGGACTGCGGCTATAAACCGACCATCGGGCTGCTGATTTTGGCCGACATTATTTCACACGGACCAGTCCACACTACATCAAGGGCAGTGCATTCTGGTAGTTGTAGGTTTTCTATCTCTTGAGCAGAATTGTCCTTTTTCTCAGTTTTCTTTGGTGATTTAGCACCAATTTCAAAAGTATTTGTGTCTTTCTGTTGCAGAGACAGAACAGTTTACTGTGAGGAGACTCTTTATATCTTTGAAATACTTCTTTAGGGACTATGTGGAGCGTTTTAGGCGCTTTTCATTCAATTTTTTTGACAATTTGTCTGTGTTCATGCATATGTCCTAAATGTAGTCCAGATTGTGTATTTGAGTGTAATCAGTGAGTTTCCAGCTCAGCTCCTACAATAAGTCTAAAATACACTGTGGAAACTAAATAGTTACATTCAGACTGTTCAGGTCAAAAAATGCTCCACTGAAACCCATTCAAACTGACATTTTTGATCCCACAGCCATCAGAGCAGAAAAACAGGACTTGATTTATTCTCGGTGTGATTCTGAAAAAATAAAAAATAAACTGAAAATAGAAAATCATATTAATGTATAATATTTTTTATGGCCTGATTTTGTGTGCAGAGCGGTATCAGGGTGTGTCACATTAAAGCTGTGTGAGCGGGTGTCAGAATCACGTCTACTGTTCAGGTGTCTACATACTTTTGTCCATGTAATACAGTATCTTTGGACTTTTAGGTCGACACTTTGGGCCACAGCGTCGCTGCTTCACCTTTTTCTCTCCACCAGTGATTCAATCACTAAAAACCACGAAGTTACAAAACTACGAACGTATGAAATAAGCAGACAGGATCCTCAGCTCGTCCTCGGGTCGGCCGGGTTTCCCTGCAGCCGCCTCGGGCTCGGCTTTCTCTCACTAAGTCCAGCAGCAGAGCAGCGGATATTACAGCCCCGAGCCTCCACTCACTTTATTGGAGCTGAAAACAGGAATAAACAAGCTGCAGAGCCGAGCAGGTTAACGCACCGAACCAACACTAAGACCTCTGACACTCATGAACAAAAATATTTCACTGATTCTGATTCAAACACAAACCAGCCCACTGCTCAGTTTCAGTTTGTTTATCAGATAACTTCATGCATCCATCTGACCACACTGGAGAGGACAAGAGAGAGACGGGAAGGATAAAAATATAAAAAGGACAGACAGATGGAAAAGAGAAGAAAATAAGTTGGAAAAGAGGAAAATCAAAAGAAAGAAAACTGTAGGGAAAAGGAAAACAGGCAAAATAAAGGGAAGGAAAGATGAAGAGTGGAAAAAAACTGAAGATAAGAAACTATAGAGAAAGAAAAAAGAACAGATGAAAGGAAAGAATGGAAAAGGAAACGGAGGGTATGAGAAGGCATGTCAAAAAAGAAAACGGAAGAGAAAGAAAAAAGAAAGAAGTGACAAAGAAACAGAAAGATTACAATGAAGATGCAATGGACGAGAAATAAGATTAAAGGAAAGATAACAAGAAAGGAAAACCAGGAGAATGAAAGGAAAGAATAAAAGGAAAAAAGGTGGGAAAAGAAAGACAAAAAGAAAGTGATGTTTAAAAAAGGAAGAAAGGCCAAAGGTTAAAAAGACAAAATGAAGAGAAGGAAATCTAAAGGAATGACAAAGGGAGAGAAAAGGAAAATAAAGATAAAAGAAATGGAAAAGGACAGAAATATTGTAAAGGAAAATAAGTACCATACTGCATCGTAACGCATCGTAACGTAACGTATCGTATCGTATCGTATCGTATCGTATCGTATCGTATCGTATGGTGTTGTATGACAGGGAAAGGAAAGTAAAGATACAATGAAGGAAAGATAAAATGAAAGATTAGGAAAGATGAAGAGGAAAGATGAAGAGAAGAAAGGAAGCAAAAAGGAAAGGAAAAAGGAAAGCAAAACAAAGCAGAGCAAAGGAAAGGAAAAGAAGATTAAAAAAAAAAAAGAAAATGGGGAACAAACAGAAAGATGTGTTGAGAAGTAAACCAAGTTAGAATACAGAGATATTAAAGAAAATTTAAAGAAAAGAAAAAAAACAGAGAAAAGCAATAGGAACAAAGAAGACAAGATAAAAGGACAGGAAAGACGTAGAGAAGGAAACCAAACTAGAATGAAGAGGAAAAAAGAAAGTTAGAATAGAAAAAACAGAAAAAGGACAAAACAAACAGAAAAAACGATGATGTACAGAACATAAAAAGAAAAACAAAGAGAAAAGAAAGGAAATACAAAAGCATAGAGGGAAAGATAAGAGGGGAAAATATTCAAGTTAAGGAAAGATGGAGAGAAGGAAACAAAGATTGACTGAAAGGATGGAAAAGAAAGTTACAAGACAGAAAAGATGAAGAGCAGAATATAAAGAAATAAAAGAAAAGGAAGGATGAAAGTAAAGAAAGGAAAAGAAAGGAATGATGGATGGAAGAAATTAATCGAGAAAAGATGAGAAAA
This sequence comes from Plectropomus leopardus, assembly GCF_026936395.1. Classification (NCBI taxonomy): domain Eukaryota; kingdom Metazoa; phylum Chordata; class Actinopteri; order Perciformes; family Serranidae; genus Plectropomus; species Plectropomus leopardus. The sequence continues at coordinate 38,002,827 of NC_142180.1, read as the reverse complement.
CAAGAAAATGGGAAGATGCAGAGAAACAAATCAGGGAAAGAAACACAAAAAACAAAGGACAGAGAAGAAAAGATAAACGGACAGGAGAGACGTAAAAAGATTGAATGAAGGGAAAAAGAAACAGAAAGACAAAGAGAAAAGAAAGCAAGTACAAAAGCGAAGAAAAAGGAAAGATACAACGAAGGAAAAAAATAATCAAGGAAAGATGGAAAGAATGAAAAAAGATTGAAAGGAGGAAAAAAGGAACGTTAGAACAGAAAAGTTAAGACAAAACGAAAAATATGAAGGAGAGAACCTAAAAAGACAGAAAAGAAATGATGCATAAAAATGCAAATAAAAGAAATCAAATGACAAAAAGAAAGGAAAGGGAGGGAGGAAATGAGGGAAGGAGGGATGAAGGAAAAGACGAGGAAAGGTAAAAGGTGAGCGGAGGAGTGAGTCATGTCCGTTGGACAGTGACAGCCTGAGACACACCGGGAGCTCCAGGACTCAATGTGTCCTCACACTTTCCACACCACAGGAGGACGAGAGACTGCCAGGACGAGTGGACGGACAGAGAGAGAGAGAGAGAGAGAGAGAGAGAGAGAGAGAGAGAGAGAGAGAGAGAGAGAGAGAGAGAGAGAGAGAGAGAGAGAGACACAGTGGACTCAGGAAGTTCAAGCAGACAATTCTAATCCCCCAATTTCCTCCTCTCTAATCATCTCTACCGCTCATGGCCGTCTCCAAATTGGAAACATCTTCTGCACAATATGACACTCCCTCTGCAACACACACACACGCACGCACGCACGCACGCACACACGCACGCACGCACGCACACACACACACACGCACACACACACGCACACACAAGCACACGCACACAAGCACACGCACACACACAGAGACGTGGACTCTGCGGTGCTGAAAAGGTAAAATTAGTGTGAAAATGTGACTCATTTCCATCAGCTGATCAAACTACAACTAACAGCAAGGTCACGTCTTTTTTCTTTTAAATTAAAGGAAAAGTTCCACTTTTTCTTGTCCTCTCAGACATCAGAGACTGTCCAAACGTCAGTCGGATGTGTGAGAGGACTCCTCTGCGTGTCTGAGTGTGTCGTTGATGAGTTCAGGTTGTAGAAAGTCGTCTTGACAAACAGATTTATTTAGTTTTATGCACGGAGAACAAAAACCAGTGTGATGGTTCAACCAGACTGACAAGATACAAAGATCCGAAGAAATCAGCAGTCGTTGGTTAAAGAAACTGTGCAGATTTAAACAGGCTCCAATAACGTCTCAAACAAGCTGGATTCACTTCAGCAAAGCTCTTCTTCAAACTCCACAACAGACACAGGAGGTTAGTCTACGGCAGTGATACTCAACTCACGGCCCCCCTATAGGGCCCCTGGTGGCCCCCCAACCATTTTCTAATTCACAGTAAAAATAAAATAATTCACACTGGGAATTGTTTTTGTACTTTTAGTATCCATGAGGTACGTAAAACAACATCAAAATAGAGCCTGTTGACCTAAAATCCTAAAAACATCCTAAAATCTTAAAAGATCCTAAAGTCCAAGAAATGTCCTAAAATACTACAAATTACCTAAAATCATAGAAGCTTACTAAAATTGTAGCAATGTCCTTATATCTAAGAAACATCCTAAAACAAAAAACAAACAAGGCATTAAAACATGTTTCTGAAACAAATGTAGGCTCACCATGATGCCAGCTCTCATGCTGCATCATGTTAGTTGTACTATTTGTGTAGTTAAACACCCTTTGACAATATTTGCAGACAGTTTTTTTCTCATCTTTACTTCTGACTTCAGGAAGCTCAAATGCCGCCACACTTTGATTTGAAATTTTGACTCTTTAGCTTAAATCCGCTAACATCTGACTTTTTAATGCACTGGGAATATGTACAATCAGCATTCACAACCAGGTCAAATGACTCTGCAGTAGTCACGAATATTCATCACCTCTGGCTGCGATCGGCATTGATGGAAACAAAACAACCAGATCGACACACTAATTTTAGCCCCTTTACCTGCGAGATGCAGTGACACACTGACACAAGTTACCGTCCGTCTGTATCTAAGCAGCTCAAACTCTGATCCAAACACATCTGCACCGAGTCTGAAAAACACACTGAACCAGTGAGAGAGATATTCATAGAGAAGTAACCACTGTAAAGCTTTCACTGACCTCTGTACATGCTGTTTTCTACCATTTACCCATGATGTAAAACAACATACTCGTCTGCTGCAGAGCTGTGTACACAGTTCTGCTCCACTGACAATGGACAATGTAAAAGGTCGCCTATTTTCAGTGGGTTTATCCGTGTAACAGTAAACCCTGTAAATGCACTTGTTGCTGCTGCTCTGCTGGACATGCAGTGTGTGTTACTGGAGGTTACTTTGGGACTTGTACTCTGCAGGTGCTCTAGACTGTAGTATATAATGCATGACTCTTAGTCTAAGGTGATCAAATAATATTGCTCTTTCCTGCCCTCTTTTACGCCAAATTTAGATTCAGATTCAAATTCAGACTGCGTGTTAAAACTTCTGCTTCCTGTTTTGCTCCATGTAAAATAAAAATCAGACTTTAAGGTGAGTGCTCCCAGGGTCTCCTCTGCTCTGCTGCGAGTTTCTGTCAGTCGTCCTCCAGCTAGCTCATTAATGTCGTGTTTCTGTCAGACTCGGGGGAGCAGTCCGACCCTCCTCGGAGAGTCTGGCTAATGAACTGGACCTCACACAGACCACAAACACAGAGCCCAGCCGCCGTCAGTCCGCCACGATCCGCTGGTTTCACAGAGGCCAGATTCACCTCTGCTCGCCTCCTCACAATCAGACTGACCAGAGGAGATAAACTCAGATACAACAGGCCGACGAGGAACAGCTCTGATCATCTGCAAGTCCCACACAAGTAACCAGAGTCCAACGTTTTTATCTTGAGATTTCATATTGTGATCAGCTGCCAAGAACCCAAAAACATGCATCCAAACCTATGACCTGTTAGATTTCTGTTCATTAACCCTGTGAAACGCATGCAAATTGGTTTGACAACCACGAAATTAACAAAAAATTTGCTTAAAAAAATGAAAAGAAAATTACCTAAAAACAAGCAAAAAAAATAAAATAAATAACATTATAAAAGTCCTGCAAATACAAATAATTAACTAACTTACTTACTTACTAAATAAATATTATTTGTTAATTTATTTATTTATGTGACATTTAAAATACCACCTCGTGAGCGTAAAAACTATTCTGGAATAAATGCGGAGTTATTTCCATTAGGCGTTTTTTACATTCACAATTTCAATTAGCACAGTTTGAAGGTGAATGGAAACCCGCCTAATAACTGGGCCGGGGCTGGACTCGCTGTTACGCAGCGGACTCACAGTGACTGAATCATCTGTCCTCCACACTAAACAATATATGATGTCGAGTTAGATCAGCGTAAACTAGCTGGTTAATGTGAGAGAAAGATGGCGGTTTAGAGAAAAGCGAGAAACTGAAAAGAAGCAGTGACCTCTGACACTTTACTGACCCTCTGATTCACCTCCCCGACAGATTAAATATCACAACAATCCGAATCTGCAACACCACAACAAGAGGTTACCTGTCAGGTAAATATAAACACAAACAACCAATGCAGTCAGCACACCGGGACTGCACCAAACACATTTGTACCCAAAAATTTTGAATAAAAAAACACTTTTTTCCTCTTCTCGGATACAACGTTACAGCCACACATGTGGTCTCATCCATGAAATGTTAGTAAATCTGAAACCAACACTGAATTTTTCACTAACACTGCCGTCACTCTGATTTGATGCTGGGCAGGTGTGTTTGTACATGAATGCCAATCAAACGGAAACTGACGGTCCGCTGATCAGCAAACATCCTCACCCATGAAGAGCCAGTCAGCGCCATATAGGGAGGTGATAATTACTGCGGATAGGTGCATCCTGTCCACCTGCAAACTTGCCACAAACAGAAAAAGAAAAACTTCAAGTAAATTTGAGTGAAGTGGAGTTGGAGAGAAAAAACTTAATGTTTTCTCTTAATGGTGGTGTGACAGTGACAGGTGAATCAAACACCTGGAAGGAGGTAACAGATGCCGTTACAGCCATGTCCTATATGTTGTTGGTTAGAGTTAAATAAAAACGGCTCGATATGAAACTTGATGCATAAAATGCTCAAGTGCACACACACACACACATGCACGCACACACACACACACACACACACGCACGCACGCGCACGCACGCACGCTCACGCGCACACACGCACGCTCGCGCGCGCACACACACACACACACACGCAAAAAAAAAAAACAGCTGTAGGAGGAGGCTTCTCCATCACAGCTGTCTGCTGCAGACCAGCATCCATTGGAGCAGCCAGCAAAAGTTGGATTTAAATCACCCAGTCACATTTTTGATAAACCTCAGCTGAAGCTTAAATCTGCTAACTGCCAACTGATTCAGCTGAATGTGTGTTGTGTTAATCTTTTGTCATGTTTAACTTTCCTGTTTCAGAGGCATGTGCATATTGTGAACATGCCAGAACAAAATCAGAATAAATATTGTAATTTCCTAAAATATCAAGCAATATTTGTGCATATTTCTTATTTACACTAGCACTACGAGCAGTCAGAGGCAGGTGCGGATTTTGTTGGTGCCTACGAAAAAAAATCTGAGCCACTAACATATCAATGAATACAAGTAAACATCCTGCTGCAAACAGTTTACACACAAATGATTTCTGCTCACGTTACATAAATTACACCTCTGGTATTTAACACGAATATTAATATTTATGTGTTAAGCACAAATGAAGAAGACTGCGTGATGATTCGAGTGAAGGAACTACACGTGAAGAGGATGCTGGTTTTTTAACGAACCCGCTCCACCTTGTACCTTTTTGTTACTGAGCTATTTACCCACATTTTCATTCTTGGGGCTTTGTATTTAATGTTTAATATAATATTTTTTCGGTCTGTCTTTACTGTCATCAGTATTAAAAGGACACCTGGTTAATGTGGTGTCACATGGGACAAATATTATAACGTCACAGAGTCGTTAAGGGACATAAAATAAAAGGTGAGATTTCTGGCAATTTAAGAATGCATATATATCTAAACACTTAATAAGACAATCAAGTGCAATATAAGCAAAACAAGATTTTTGTAGAGATTAACTGTTCAACAATTTTTTTTTTGTTTCTGTCTCATTACTGATTATTTTAATGTGCAAAGAAAACTTCACACGCTGTGGGGGGGGGGGGTCTGCTTACTGACAAATGGATTATGGGGCCATCACTTGTAGTGCCGCAGAAATCCCATTAACCCCTGTGGTGAACCAACACACACACACACACACACACACACACACACACACACACACACACACACACACACACACACACAGATAGAGAGAGAAAGTCAGCGCAGTTACCAGCTTCAAGGTTCGTTACTCTATCTCTGAAATAAGTTTATTTTTCTTCTTTATTTTCACAAATTTTTCTTTTAATTTTTAGTTTTAAATTGAATTTGAATATTTGTCACAGGAGGTCCACATGGACTACATGCCAATCTTAATGTAATTACAAGCTGTTTATTTATTTATTATTTAAAAATATATAAAATTTCCAGAAAAATGTCCACACAGGCTCAAACAGGCTGAGGTTGTATTATTTTATTTTTTTTAATTATTCTCTTCTAGCTGTTTCTAAGTGGGTCTGCTGGGCTCTCTGACTTCACACTGAACACATTAAATGTTAATATTAATAAGATCTGATTACACTGGAGTGTGTTTACTGTAGCGGAGCTGCAGACGAGTCGTCGGCGTGCGAAACTGGTTTCACAGCCATTTCACTGTAAGCCTGAAATTCAGGCGCAACATATACAAACTGGCAGAGATTCAAGTGTGATTATTAATGTGTTTGATTTTAATATGATTGTGCTAGTTGTGTAGTGATGCAGAGAGGCGGGAAAACATGGAGGGATTAAATGTAAATGTGATGATGCATTGATGTAAACAGAACGGACGGATAATGAAACGATAAAACCCAAAAACAGACTTAAGAAATGCAGAGAGAAGGCAGAAATTTACAACGGATTTCCTGATTAAATTTAAATTGAAATGTGATCACCCAGGTGCTATAAAACATACCTTAATACTTAATTTTTAATTTTTTATAGAAGCTAATTTTAAATTTTTGTTTAAGTCACTTGCAGCTTTTTAAAATAACAGCGCAGAGAATTAAAGAATAATGTGAAAAATGTGAAAATTTGACTAATGAGAGAATTATATACTATTAATATATTTAATTATTTAAATGAATGCAACATAATGTGTTTTTTTTAAGCCAGAATGACAAACCTGCTCCCATTTGGCACCATTAATTACGACACACATATTAATAAATCAACAGAGGAAACAAATTAAATCATCAAACATCAGGTTTTCACCGCAGTTTGTGGAATTAGAAAATATTTAAACATAAATGAGATTAAAAAAGTAAAATCCATTGAAACACTAAATTAAAAAATGGATCCGTTTCCCTGAAACGACCCGACAGAAATCATCACAGCTGCTTTTCAGATTTTAAGCAGATAATCCTCTTTGTGCTTTTAACCTTTTCTGCTGCTGCAGACTGGGACGTCCGAGCGCGCACGGATTTCTGTCCGACTAATTAGCCGCTACGGTCATTCAACAGAGGAGCGCCAGTGACATCTTAATAAAATAATACAACATGTTTTTATGGTACTGATAAATTATTTCATTTTTTGAATGAGAGAGGAGATTTTTTTTTATTTAGATTGGGAGAATTTTCTTGCACAGATCTCTGGAGAGAAATGTAGCCCGCAAAAAACTAATTAATTTAATTAATTTGACAGGAAAATGAAACTCTTTGTTTTACTTTTATATTTTAATGTCATATTTGCTTAAATCTGACAGTATTTTCTATATTATAGCTTTTTTGTGCAGCAGTTTATATCTATTTCATTAATAAAGTCCATCATTTTGTGTGAGGCTTTAAAACACTAGAAAATTGAGAAGTACAAATAACCAGAAAAAAAAAAATCAGGCTGTTTAACTTACAAGCTAAGATCACTTTTAAAATTCATATTTTTATAAAAATGCAAGACAAGTTTTTGTACACAAAGAATATAAATGTATGAATTGTAGTGCATTTAAGAAAAATGTTCAAAACACTGTGTGGCCAAAAGTAAAAACAGACTTTTAAATTTAAATTCTGCAGACAGAAAATCGTCACTGCTGCAGCTTAATGTGATTAAACATCCTATTTGAGACACATTATGGGACAGACACAACAAAGCGACGTTTACAACAACAGCTCAGCCACAGAAGACGTACTGTGGCTCCTTAAATCCTAATTATTTTGGGCTCAAAAAGGCACATCATTGCTGTGAAATTTTACTCAACCAAAGAGACTTTTCACCCACAAACAGCACAAAAAAAAGAAAGTTTTCTGCTTCTGACAGAGTGCAAATCCTCAGATTTTAAACACTAAATCAATTTTACAAAAATCAGTTTAAAAGGAATAAAACCACCAAACAAACAAATCAGTTTCAACACAAAATTCTCCGACAGCCGAGCCGGACGGCACATTCAGACCCCCCGCCCGCCCGCACACACACACACACACACTCGCGAACAAAACTCTCCCACCCACCAACTGAGCTTCCACACACACACACACACACACACACACACACACACACACACACACACACACACACACACACACACACACACACACACACTCCTCGGACCCTGAGCAGACAACCACAGCGGCCAGCAGAGTACAAAAACACCCCCATCAACATCCACGGGCTGCCCGCCGCCGTCCTGCTGCTGCGCGGAGAAAGTGTGTGTGTGTGTGTGTGTGTGTGTGTGTGTGTGTGTGTGTGTGGAGGGGGGGTGTTGGTGGTTTTGGTTTGACCGAGAGGAATTCACAAAGTTCACGGTCCTGTTACGGAGAGGATAAAGCCGCCTTTGTCTCTTTGGCAACACAACTCTTTTTCGGGAGGCTGGAGGAGGAGAGGAACCTGCACCGAAAGCGTCCGCAGCATCAGTGACGCTGGTAATAAAGTGTTAAATGTGACGGTGACAGTAATAATGAGCTGTCCTCTAACGAACCCGCAGCACTGGGAGCTCTTTCATCTCTCTGGCTCATTTGGACGAGCCGGCCACAATAGACTATTGTGAGGCATCAAAAACTCCCCCCGACCCCCTCCCCGCCTCTCAGCGGAGTCACCAAACTGCCCCTCAAACCCCCGTCTGCCTGCCAGCTTCTCCCTGCTCGGACTTCACCTCGCCCCCCTCCCGCTGCTCTCCACTTCAGCCACCGCCACGGCGACGGGGGTGTCAAAGGTCGGCTGGCCTCGCTGACCACGACAAGCTGCTAAATGTGGCCCCGGCGCTGCGGCCGGAGCCCCGGCGTGTCCTGGGACACCACCGCTGAGACGGGTGTGAGAGCGTTTGTTCCCTGGTGCGATGTAATTGCCACAGCGGCGGAGCGTCAGAGCGGCGTGATGTTCAGTTTTCGGGTGTTTTTTTCCCGCAGAAGTTTTTCTGTTAATTAGATGGACGGAGAGCAAAGAACAAAACTCCAGTCGCGGCTGCAGACCTGAGCTGGCACCCGTCCGCTAACGGGACGAGACAAGAGAGCACAGCGAGGGGGGGCGGCGACGGAGACGGGACGCTGACAGATAAGAGACAACAAACAGTCCGAGCCGGTCACAAAATCCAGGAGCTCTTTTTTTGGAAATAAAACACAAAGCTGCTGTGCAGGGCTGCCTTTTCTGAAAGCGAAGGAAGACAAGAAAGAGGAGGAGGGGAAGGTTCCTCTTTTTGGTTTTTAAGGAAAAGGGAGGAAGGAGAGGAAAGCACGAAAAAAAAAGAAAACATTGTGCCAACTTACCATCCACCAGGTCCTGGCTGAGATGTCGTAGCAGAGCTGCCATTTGATGGAGCCTTCCGAGGTTTTCCCTGCCATTACGCTGTCAGCAAGCTTCATCTGATGCGAGCGCGCTCACCGGAGATAAGACACCTAATTGAGAAAACATTTGCACTGGCATGTTGGGCAACATGTAGCCCGCTCCATACCATATGGAATCATGGGTCAAAAAAAAAAAAAAAAAAAAAAGCTCCTTGACAATGAACCAATCTCATGCAGACCCCGTGGCAAGGTGAGCGGCAGTCATCTGCTCAGAGAGGGAAAACACACACCCCCTCACACACTGAAATGCACCACACACACACACACACACACACACACAGCCGAGCAGAATGATGAGCCTTTTTTCCGCATCGCCGTACGCCTCGGGTCGCTTCTCCCTGCTTTTTTTTGCTTTTTTTTTTTCCTCGGGTATAATTAGGGCTTCATCATCATCATCACCAAGAGCAGGAGAGGAAGAGGAGGCAGCCCAGGCGAAACTCAACTGACTCCAAACTACTTTTTTATGGTCACTTTAACGGACGCAGGTAGAGAGAGAGAGAGAGAGGGAGAGAGAGAGAGGGAGAGAGAGAAAGAGAGAAAGAGGGAGAGAGCGCGCTCCGGACACATGGAACTGCTTACACACTATCATGCTATGTTTTGTTTTGGGTTTCCATCCTTTCCTCCCCCCTTTTTTTTCTCCCTCCATCCCTCCTTCAGCAGAAAACTCGTGTGTTTTGGCATAAATACCTCCAGACCGAAGGATCCAGTGAAAGCCCGGAGAGAGTGAGAGCGGACCATCACGCTCGATGAAGGGTGGACGCTGCCCGCCGTCCGTCCGCCTGAAAAAACACCACACATCAGTAAGTCTGCTTTTAAACTTCACTTACAGTTTACTTTTCTGCCTCTAGAAGAAGTAAAAGTAGCCATAGGACGGTGAGAAAACACTTCTGAACAAGAAAAACTGCATACAATAAATAAAAGTACTTATAATTCAGGAAAAATGGCTTAACATTACAAATAAAAGCACTTTTATTGACTTATAACCTGTATTTTAATCTTGTAGCTGGTGAAAACTGCTTTATGTATATTCCGGTTGGTAGTTTCAAAGTAAATCTAGTGGAGAAAAAGTCATCTTTTGAGTGTCGCTGCATTTAAATCACACTTGTTTTTGTTGGCTTTTATGTCGTTCTGACACAATAATGGTGAAAAATGTAGATATGAAAGATGATTGTCAAACTAAACTATCACTGTTTGTGGTGAACTTTTTAAAGACTGAGATCAAAACCTTTATGCTGACTGTATATTGTGACTCTGATTCTGCTCTATCGACTTTGTTTCTTCTTTAAAGAAAAAATAATAGAAAAAGTCTAATATTTGGAAGCATTTAATAATAAGAGTTTATTAATGTTGTAATGCAAAGTTATTATTTAGGGAGAGTACCTACACAAACCATAAATCCATGTTTGAATAAATTTTATTTCAGGCTGTCAAATGATTTATTTTTAGTTTTTTATCAAAATTAATAGCTAAATTTTAACAGTTAATCACGATTAATTAAATTATTTGATCACGTTTTCAATTCCATTATTCTGCATTTCAAAACAGTTTTGAAGTCCACGTTGATGAGGCGAAGCACTTCTCACCAGATTGTCTTAATTAGGAATCTTGAGGTCAGAGGTCGAGGGAGCCCCGTGAATTGGCCGTACTGTTTTTCCATCTCCAAAATTTAGCTCTAGAGCTTCATTTATCCCATTTTCCTGAGAAGCTAGTACGACATAATTTGTGTCACTGGATTCCTCAGGTCGTCTACTTTCATTTGATACCAGTTTTAAAACTCAGCCTCTTAAAGACAGAATGACAGCCTGCAATTAACACTTTTTTTAAATACGGGTAATGTACGGACCTTTACTGCATCGTGATCAACACGTTAACACCGACAGCGTTCGTTCAAATGAGACAAATAGTTAAAGAGCTTATTTTCCATTTTCTTACAATCAGATGCCTTTTTTAATGATTATTATATTACGTATGGTGCTTGTACAACATATTAAATATCCCTAGTCTTGGGTCAATAAACCTAAATTTGACCAAATATCTAAAAATACTGGTTCAAATGTTATGTTACTAAACAGTAAGTGGCCAAATGTGCACTAAATGAGTCTTCCTGAAACATTAAAAATTAAAGATGTAGCTAAAAGGCAACACAGAGGTGGTTGGTATTAATGGATTTTCAGTGATCTATAAAGCATTAGTAAATTATTTATCGATTTCTTGGTACTCAAATATTTCCTCTTGATATGTAGTGAAGTATAAAGCAGTATAATAAGTCCATGAAACTGTACTTCAAGTCAAAATTTAGTAAATGTAGTAAGTTAGAATCCACTGATGCTATCAGAGTCAAAACAAAATGTTCTGGTCCATTAATTATTAAGAATACTACATTCTAGCACTTTTTAGCGCATGCAATCATTTGTTTAATTTTTCTGTTTACCCATTTATAAAATCTCATGTCACATCAGTGTGCACATTGGGGGAAATGTTTATAAAATAATAATAACAGTGTCTTTATTTTTGTGATGTGTATTCATATAATATTATAATAATATTTATGTTAAATTGTCACACACTGCAGGAAAAATGTTTGAATTTTTCATCCAGATCAACATTATTAAGATGACAATTTGTTGGGTAAACAGCAGGGCTGAAGAGTGTAATACGTTTTTAATGAGAATGGTTTTATTTGCATACTACTACTGTCCGGTGGAAAAAAAAACACATTCATCCTCCATAAAACAGTGTTTCTTATGAGGTATATATGATCAAACACCATAAAAGATTTTATGTGCATTCTGTCCGTCTGTGCATCTCCTCCTTTCTAATGTTTGTGGAAATGCAGTTAAAGTTTAGATTATTTAAAAACGGGTTCATCTCACAGCCCACACACAGAATCCAGCCTGTAAATGCAGCTCTGTTTTGGATGTTTCATTTAGTCTTGAGAGGCTTTCTCATAAAACAGTTTGTGGTTAACCTCTTAAACTCTGCTGAATCAATCACTGACTCCTGAACGTTGCTCAAATCCATTTAACAGAATTTTAAATTCTATTGGAGACTTTCCAAAGCTGGAAAATTGGGAATTTCCACCAAAATGTTGGTAAAATGCTATAAACCTTAAAATGTATTGTGAAAACTGGTGGTTTTGTGGGTTAAAACTATCAAAACATTTATTTCACTGTTTTTCCAGAATAAACCAACTTGTTAACATTTTGCAGAACCGCAGTCATAACAACAGCTACTCATATACTCGTCCAATACCATCATTTATACCCAAAATGCTTTGTTAACATAATATTTTGGGACTAAATAACTTGTTAGGATGGATAGTTTGGCTGTTAACAAACAACTGTTGTTATTTTGGTTTTACAAAATTGTAAACGAGTTTTTACAAGAAAATAATAAAATTATTAGTGTTTAGCTAAAGTTTTAACAACAACTGATTTTCACAACAAATCTAACATTTCGCTAACATGTTGGTGGAAATTCACATTTTCCTATTGAAGTAGTTTTTGAAAGTCTGAGATCTCCCATAGAATAAAAATTTGTTTCGGTGGATTTGAGCGACATATAGCCGAAACAATGGAGCCAGCAATGGTCGAGCAGACTTTAAGAGGTTAAAGTTTCTCAAGTTAAACAGAAGTGTGAGATCCTTTTCAGACCACAACTGGTGTCATGATGTTTTCCATTTTGGTTTTTTTCAGGACAGATAAAAGCAGCGGGGCTCGTCCGAAGTGTCCCATCGTGTCGCACATCAAACATGTGCTCCAGCCTGTGAGATCATTTCACTGTCTGTTTGTGCTGCAGTTTGGGGGGGTGAGGGCGGGTGAGGGGGTAATAAAGGGCTCTGAGGGAGGTGCGGGGGGTCTGTGAAGCTCGGGTTCCTAATCAGAGGGGGAATACCTGAACCAGAGCAAAGCCGCCATCAAACAGTTCGCCCATTGTGGCGGCCAAACGGAGGAATGCGATTCAGCCGGAGATACGGAGGGACATTCGGGTTGTCGGGGGGTAAGGTACACCGGGCCAGGAGGTGAGGAAGAGGAAGAGGAGGAGGAGGGGAGGGGCTGTCTACACGTGATCACCTGAAGAATCGCACCGCTTCATCCACTGTTTTCTCGCAGTGATGCCAGCTGCATAAAATTGCTGCACAGTTCAACTTAGCCGAACTCTCAAGCAACAGGTACAAAAAGTTACAGGAAGTAACTTTTTTTCTCTTTTTCTGGCTGTATTTTGTGTTTAAAGGAAACATGCTTCAGAGGCAATTTGGGCCTTTTTTTTCTTCATTTTGGGCTATTTTTTTAAAGGAAACATTTTGGTGATTTTGTTATTCTTTAAATGTTATCAATGTTTTTTTAAGAAAAAAAAGATGACTTTTTCCCCATAAAAATTCTTGGCTATTCTCTTTTGTTCTTTAAAGATTTTTGTTTGATTTTTCAATAAAACACACCTTCCAAATCTGGTGGTTTACAAGGCAAGTTTTCTTTGAAAAAAAAAAAAACAAAAAACATTTATCATGGCCAGAAAATGTAAAAACAGAAATTATTGTCAGATTTCTGATGGTCCTAACACATCATGGGTTATTATAGAGGTTTGTGAAACAAAATTCCATTACTTTTCCAAAACTTTCATCTACATTTAGTTTTCAAAACTTTCAAAACTTTGTTGACCGTACAAACCCTGGCGTTTTTTTTACAGAGTGCACTGACCAAGAAGCTTAACCATAAAGTGTCTCACCTTCCATAAAATATAGCATTAATCTGATTTAAAATTAAATGTGTTTTTGTTTATTTACTCCCATCAGTACTACTATAAATTATACGGTGACTACTCAGCAAAGCTAACTGAGCTAAGTCCTTTGCACTGAGTTTGCACCGATCCAGTGCACCTGTACACCGCTTGAGAATATATGTTTTTAGGCCATATTTCCACTGCACAAAAACCTGCAAACACTGGCTACCATCTGGCTTTTTAATGTAATGGTAATGTGTACGATCAGCAGTCACATCCGCATGAACTTGCTTATTTTAGCCCCTAAACCAGCGAGATGTAATGACGCACCACCAGTAATTACCATTTGTCTCCTTGTACGCAGCTCGAAAAAAATCGATCCAAATTTGTCTGCACTGAGTTTAAAATAGAAACTGACGAAATCAGACATTTATATAGAGAAGAAACCACTGTTCATGCAGCTTTCTAGTGTTTACCTGTTTGCCGGCCAATACTTTATGTTTACTGTGACAGACACGCACATCAAGGCATACTCGGCTGCTGCAGAGCCGTGTACACAGCTCTTCTCTACTGGCGATGGGAAAGAAGTCTATAGACAATTTTTAGCACTTAAAAAACCTGTGCACACCTGCCAATTTTGGTGGGAAAGAGGTATTTAAACATAAATAATGTGTTTTGAACGGGAAAAGTGAAAGAAATGGGTTTTATTAAGTTGGAGGAGCAGCTGGTGTACAACCCACAACTTAAGTTGGGCTATTTTAATATTGCGTGCACTGATCAATGATAATAGTTTGGGGAAGGAATCATATAGTACATATAGTACTATAGTACAATATTATCACAATACTTAAATCATGATGCAATATTATTCCCATTTTGAACATTTTGCGATCTAATAACCAGCTAGCCAGAACTTAAATGTTTTAACTAACAACTAAATTGCTGAAACTGAAACTCAACTGTAAGGTATTCACTGCCTCGTAAAAACTGAAAACTGCTGCTTTCAGTTTTACATCGGGAACCCATATCAGTCAGACATGTAGTTTATGTGCCGAAATGAAGCTGCAGCGAATGCAAACCCCAGAACTCAAACTCATGCAAAGTCGATTGTAGATTACCTGGTTTCAGTGTGTGTAACTCCTGAACGTTTTTAATTAAAAAACATTTACATTTCACCAGGTTAATCAGACTTAATGCAACAATGGCGAATCATAAGCCCATATTCTTTAATAACATTTTATTTTATTGCTTTGTGTCAGCTTCACCCTAATGTGCAAAAAGAACAAATAAAACCTTCAAGAATGACATGCAGGTGTATATGTGTGTTTTTTATGCTGCTGTATTAACCCCTTAAAACCTGGGAAAATAGGCTTGATTTCTCTAAAAAAAAAAAAACATGTGAAGGCAAAGAGAAACTTAAGACGAAATGACCTAGAACTTTTCAAGGAATTAGTAAAAAGTAGACAAAACATTACCTGAAAATTAGGAATAAACACATGAAAGCAAAAAAACAACAAATAATAATAACAATAATAAAATAATAATAATATTTTTTATTAAAAGAAAGAAAATGACCTTAAAAAGTGCTCAACATTATTATATTTCTGTAAGATAATTTAAAATATAACTGTGATAATTACAAATTCATTGTTCTCATTTGCCTCTAGCTTTTCTAAAAATATTTTTCTAAATCTACTAATTTCTTGAAATTTGCGGGACATTTCTTGCCAAGTTGCTCTTTGCCTTTTTTCCCACTTTTGTGAAAGAAATTAATAAATTTAGTTTAAATATTTGTGAAAGGTGCCTGAATGCAACACTAGAAAAGTGATGTTGATCCAGCTTTTTAACGGTTGACAGAGGAGCTGTGTGTGCTTCCTACATGTCTGCATGTAAAATAATCAGGGATTTTGGACATTTAAGATACGTAAACGTGACACGACAACTGCTGGGAGTTGTTGTGTCACATGTTTATGTATCTTTTATTTTCCAGAGGAGACAAAGTTATGAAGTGTTGAGTTAAAATATCCAAATGTCAAAGCAAAATGTGTGACACTTACCTTTCAGTGTGTCACTTTAATGTGTAAAATAAATGATTTTATCGCATGTGTTGCAGGTCATACTATTCCTACATATAAAAACTCAATTCTCAGTGAAAATGCTGTTTCAGATTATTCATTCATCTCCCAGTAGGAGGCAGCGTTGTTTTTCTGGGTTTTATCTTCAATTTTAACTTGAAAAGGAAAGTTGAGTGAAACCAGGATGAATGTCTGTTTTTTATATTTTAACTCTGATTCTACTGAAGGTTTCTACTCACCTGCTCCCTGACTGTAGCTGACTCGTCCTGCTTTCCCAGGGAAGGAGTCTGTGTTCCTGCTGCAAAAAACCAAAAACATATAGAAGTCAGACAAGAAGTCAGAGTGAACTACCAAATTTGACCATAATTGACCCATTTGAACATAACTTGATTTAAATAACTTGTGCTCCATGTTAAGACAGAAGGTAAAAATGAGATTTATTGATTTGTTTATTTTGTTGACTTTTACACTTTACACATTAAATTCCATCTGCAATTACATGTAAAACCACAAAATGAAAACAAATGTTGCCATTTTGTCTATATGTGCAGATTGATCTGAATTTTCATCCGTATTCAAGACTTCAAACTTAACTTTATTCCTCTGAAGCCTAAACAAATGTTGGATTTCTTTCAAAAACATGAGAAGTCCATGAGCAAATTAACAAGACATGGCCCAAAAAATTGCAAGAAATCTGTAAAATCTGAAGAAAATGCACCTTAAATTGAGAAAAAAAAGAAACACACAAACAAAAAAGAAAAGACTGAAGAAAGTGCTAAGAAATGTATAAACATCCTAAGAACGTAGAAACATGTATGTGGCTGCAGCGACTGGCTCCTGGCCTCCTGTCATTTGTGGCCCTAAAGCAGAGCACGTTTAGTCTCCCTGCTGTATGTGCTCAGAAATCTTTTGTTTTTTTGTTTCAACATGATTACAGAAATAAATGCATTCAAAAATGTGAGCGGCGCGAACAAGAAGCTTGTAAAAGCATCTCATGAGGACCAAACAAAGGACACAAACTCCTGTCAGCATGTTGATGCTTCAGTCAGTTAAACTCCAGCAGTTTCCTGTCAGCAGAACAAGCCCCGACACGTTTCTCCAATTTATCCCCAAAATCCAATAACTTACCCAAATATGTGCATTTCACTTCCTTCCTCTCACTAACCGGAGAGACAGAGAGAGAGAAAAAGACCTGATTGTCAACATCTGTTTCCTCTTTTGCCCCTCTTTGTGGAGCTCGGCGGCGCCCCTGGGCGTCACAGCAGCAGCAGCGGCGGCACCCTGCCACCCAGCACCGCATCCATCCACCCATCCATCCATCCACCCATCCATCCATCCACCCGCCTGGCTGTCCCGCTGAAGCTCAGTGAAGCTAAAGTGTCCATATGAAGACACATTAACGGGGACGCCAGCTGTCCTTCAACTGCCACAGTCACCACATCAGCCATATTAAATGATCCTCTGTGTTCTCCTCCTCCTCACTCCGTCCAAAAGATCTTGTTCGCCTTGTCTCCCGTGTATTCTCCGGTTGTTCTTCCCCTAATTTTAAATGTTTAGCTCCGCAGCATCTGCACTTGCAGAACATTAGAGGATTTGGAGCACGGAGCATTTGACAAAAGCCAGGAAGCCTGCGCTCCAAACAAGAGTGTTTGTTTTCATGCATTTTTCCCCTCGTCCTGATTGCTGTCAGATGCCTTTGTGTTCCAGGTGGTTGAGACTGCAGAGGGAGAACCACACAGAGAAATAAACACCACACATCCTCCTTCATTTCTGCTGCTGTCGACGTATACATTGTACTCAGAGTGAAGTGTAAATAGGCCAAACGGCTTTGAAATCCACAACAGGAACTGATTACTCTCTCCAGGGGCCGGTGAGGAATCAGGACCATCTGACATACTGTAGGAGGTGAATGAGATCACAGAGGATTCACTGATTCACTGGGCTCGAGCTGTTTAACCTGTCCGACTCAAAATGTCTATTCGAAATACATCCATAAGCGCTTTAATGAGCTCCAGCTCTCATCTAAGGAAACAACCTAAAATCCTAGAAACGCCCTTAAATCCTAAAAACATCCTAAAATCCTAGAAACGTCCTAAAATCCTAAAAACATCCTACAAGCCTAGAAACATCCAAAAATCCTAAAAATGTCCTTAAATCCTATACATGTCCAGAAATTGTAGAATTGTCCTTAAATCCTAAAAAACATCCTTTAATCTTATAAAGGTCCTTAAATCCTAAAAACGTGCTAAAATCCTAAAAAACCTCCTGAAATCCTAAAAAGGTCCTGAAATCCCAGAGACGACACAAAATCCCTGACCCTGCATGGAAGTATTCAGGCTAGAGCAGTGGTTCCCAACAGGTGGTTCACGGTCCAAAAGTGGATTTCGGGTCCACTCTGAATGGCACCTGACTTGCAAACCTGTCAAGTTTCTTAAAAAAAAATAACCAAAACACTCTTTTTTAAAAATAAAGTGAATTTCCAATACAGAGAATTTTTTAGGTGCCATTTTCTGCTGTAGAGCGATCTCTACCTACTGCGAACATACATTTTTTTTTGTAATTTTCTAATAATTGTCACTGCATTTTAAAAACTGATTTTTCTTTGCCACCTTTTACTTATTTCTTGCAATTTGTGGGACATTTCTTACCAACTTGGTTACTGCATTTTTCTCCATGTTTCTGAAAGGTTTCAAAGGGTCTTTAAGCTTGCAAAAGGCATCTAAGGACCGCACAAGAAAACTGATATCAAGCATGGCTTTAAAGGGTTAATTATGTTCTGGGGACGAATGCTCCAGTGTACGTATTTTTCCCGTGTGCCCTGAATGCAGCGTGAGGACAGTAATACGGACCTGCTGGACACGTGCTCCGGCGATTAGAAACACACCACAGATGATCCAGCATCTGGTTCACCGAGCAGAAGAAACAAATCAGCGCAATAATGACTTCATTGTTCTCCAGCAGAGACGCTCTCCGACCGCACCTTCAGCTGAAAAATCAACCAAAATGACGAGTCGTCAAATGTTAAAAATTGTTTCAACAAGCGGTCGTGTCTCCCTGATCCAGGACCGTCATTATTCGTGTCACACTCCTTAATAAAGATGAAACGAAAAAAAAAGGTTCCAGGTTTTCTTGAAGTATTTTCTTGGGATCTAAAGGAGATTTCATAGGTTCCAGGGGTCCTTGAGGAGGTTCCTACGGTCCTGGGAGAAGTTTCAGTGATCCTTGAAGAGGCTGGGTTAGGGTTAGTTGAAAGATAACATTACCAGAGATCCCTGAGAAGAGTCAGAATTTCCTTGAGGAAGTTCCACAGGTTATTGTTGGGGCTTCAGGGGTCCTTAAAAAGCTTCAGGAGTCCTTGAGAGGTTACAGGGTCCTTGAAAATGCATAAGAGACCTTTGCATGATCTTTGAAGTGTCCCAAGGATTCTTTAGGAGTGGTTACAGGATCCTTAAGAAGGTACCAGAAGTCAAAAGGACATTTTAAATTGTCACTGGGGAAGTTTGTGAGGGGTACTTGAAGAGGTTCTTGGAGTCCTTGAAGAGGTTCCAAGGGAGGATCCAGCGGTAATGAGTCCAAGAGGGGTTACAAAGTCCTTGAGACTGTACATGATGTCCTGGAACAACCCTTAAAATTTTTCTTAGTATGCTCAAGGGATTCTTCAGGGGGCTCCTTAAAAGGGTTCCTGAAGTCATTGAAAATGTTGGAGGCCTCATTTAGAAAGTAACAGAGGTCCTTGATAAGACTCCTTTTGTCCTTGAGGATGTTCTAAGGATCCTTGCTGGAGATTGAGAGGTTTTCAAAGATGTTCATAGAGATCCTCGAGGGTTCAAGGGAATTTACAAAAAAAGACAAGATATCTTTAAGAAAGCTGAAAACATCCTTGATGAGTTTTGGGGGTTCTTCAAGGGATCTCTGAAAGAATCCTGGAGTCATGCTGGGATTCCAGGGTCCTTGAAAAGGTATCCACTGGAGACAAGTCAGGAGGAGTCAGTTACACAATTTAAATATGAGGGTTTTAAAGTGTCCTTCAAGAGGTCATGGATAACCTTTAGCAGGCTGGAAACATCATTCAATAGTTTCAGCAGTTCTTTGAGAATCCTTGAAGAGCATCCTGGAATCATGCAGGGATTCCAGGGTCCTTGAAAAGGTACCGGGCATCCAGTAAAGACTTACATTGACAATTGTGAAGATCAAGTGATCAATATGAGTGTTTTGAGGGGTCCTTGAAGGTGTTCCTGGAGACCTTTGTGGATTATAGAGAATTTAGAAAGAGGTACCAGATATCTTTAAGCAGATTGAAAACATCCTTCAGGAGTTTTAGTGGTTGTTCCAAGGATCCTTGAAGAGAATCCTGGAGTCATGGCGAGATTCCAGGGTCCTTGACAAGGTACCTTGGGTCCAGTAAAGACTTACATTGACATTTCTGAAGTTCAAAAGGACAATATGAGGGTTTTGAAGGGTACTTGAAGATGTTCCTGGAGTTACTGAGGGAGTAAACTGGTGCACGGCATCATTACTGTTGCTACGGTTACCTGCAGTTTGTTACCTCGAGTTTTGGTTGAGATCAGCTGACCAGGCTGTGAGATAACAGACAGCTGACAGCCAATCAGAGAGCAGGATTGTCCCTGGCTCTCGGCTGAAGTGGCCGCAGCGCTGAAGACTAACAGTCTGTCTGAGCAGAGACTCTGAGGAATAAACTGAACCGCTGAGGTTAATTTATTCTCCTGGAGAGTCTCCACACAACAGAGCTGACACCTCCACTGTACAACCAGCTGCTGCTGCACCATCTATACACTCCCTCTGTGTGTGTGTGTGTGTGTGTGTGTGTGTGTGTGTTTCCAAACATATTGAATGGTGAATGTAGAGGCAGCCACAGAACCCAGAGGGCTGGCAGACAACACGTACTTGAGTGTGTGTGTGTGTGTGTGTGTGTGTGTGTGTGTGTGTGTGTAGGGTTTTTTGAGCGTCGGCCATGAGCACCATCTGCCTCTCTGTCACTCAGAGCCAAGATGTTCGGTCAAACTGCTCGCCGGTGAGTTTGGACGTGGTTGTGAAGCTCGGCTCGTTATGTTCAGTTTGTTGTTTTTGTTTTTTTTCTCAGAAACAGTCGATTATCAAAAAAACGCACTTCATTCATCTGAGCGCGAGTCTCCGTCCAACAGCAGACACGCTGATGAAACACCTCAGTCAGTCAGTGTCTTAACTAAACTAAATAAATCTTTAAGCTGATTTTTTTTTGACCACAGAAGTGTCACATATGCTCATTTTAAATAACTGAAATTTTTTAATTAAAGCTGTAAAATGCGCATTTTATGAACTTTCCGTTTCCACAGACGACACTGATGTAAACAGCCCTTTCTCTGCAGCAGGGAATCAGTTACTTTGCAATTATTGTTTTTATTTTCCATTTAAAGAAAACAAATATATTTTGACAAACTGAGCCTGTTTGTGGCAGAGACGTGTACTCTGTTAACACCTGGGGACTGTTTGGCACTTATTTTGATCATTTTGGCTGTGTTCATGCATTTGGCATATATTTTGGCAAGATTGTGTATTTTTGCTCAGTCTCAGAATATCCAGCTCAGCTCCTTCAATAAGTCTAAAATACACTGTGGTCACAAAATAAGAAAAAATAAAAATAAGACTTTTATCGTCGATATTGTTGAGCTTCCGTTAATCAATATTCATTTAAATACAGAGATCGTCGCTTTGCAACCTACTTTCTCCATAGCAATCAATATATACATTATCATTTTTGAAGAAAAAAAAACAAATAATAATAAAAAAACATCTGAAAAGGACTCTAATTGGCAAAGACAATTTGACAAAAAGACCTTTTTTTCAGTTATGCAGTCTTCATGTTTATCTTTTTCTTTTTTTATGAATGATTATAGTTGTTTAATAGGGCAGAGATCTCCATAAGCTACACTTGGCTTCGGACCTCTTCTGCTTAGTGTTTTAACTTTTTAATTTTCTTTTTTGTCTTTTCTATACATGTGCAAGTACATATAAAATTAAACTAAATTAGCACCCCTGTGTCTCCTTTGTCTTTCATAAACTAAATTATGTTGGCAAAGAAGAAAACAGATAAAACAGACAGGCAAAGATAGATGGATAAAGAATTTAAAGATAAAGTATTGATTAAGATAATATTGATGAATAAATATTAATAAAAATAAAATTTCTCACTTAATCATTATTGCAGCAATATATAAATATGGTTCATTTAAAAAGCAACTGATTTTATTAAAGTAGTAGGCTACCAAAAGTTTAATTTGTATGTGCAATAATAATATTAATTAAAACACTGACACAATGCTTTATGCATGTCCCTGTACTCCTGTAAAAGACGATATTTAAAAAGGACTGAAATATGTCTGTTTCTATTTAATACATTTGGAGCTCCTCTGTGGAAATGAAAACTGAGTCACACGATTTAAAAACTTTCTAATTAAGAAGACTTGTTCTGTAAAATTTAAGGAGCTTTGAATGAGGTCACGGGCAGGAAAAGGTCACAGGGTGCTGTTTTTTTTGTCTGTTTATCTCCACCGGACGAACAAATGTCACAGGCCACCTGACAAAGATGTTTAATAACAGACAAACACCTCGGCGTTCCAGATTAATGAGGAGTTTCATGTGTCCTCTTCAGTTTTATTTCCCTCAGACGACTCCGCATGGCGCCCTTGAAGGCTATTTATACCCTGCGACCTTTAGCCGTGTCTTAATGGATTATCAGAAGGCACTCATCAATTCTGCTGGGTGAGGGCTGACGGTCACGTTGGCACCGAACATTAAAGTTTTGGAGTGATTTGTTCGGCGCTTTTTCCCGATAAAAAAAAAACAACAACACAGAGGCGGAGCGGTTCCCTCCAAACAGGCCCCGAAGACACGAGAGCGGCAGCCAAATGACACAGAGGCAGACGCCCGATGCCAAAAGTGCCGCGCTTCCTCCCCTAAAACAAGATATTGTGCAGTTCGTGCTGGCATGCGAGCGGACAGGCGGGGCTGGTAGCCAGAGAGACCCCGGCTGTGCTGATGTCCATCTTGGCACATCACAGCCGATCAGGAAGAGTGGCGGTGAGTGGCAGCCAAGCCTGTCATCCTCATGTCCTCTGACAGCCAGGATCCACCCCCGCCCCCCCCAAACCACCACCCCCCAAACCCCGCTCTCAAAACACTCAAACCTCCACGCCGCCTCCTCCTCCTCCGCAGGACCGACAGGGATTCTCTGGTATCAGCGCCAAACAGCACGCACAAACACACAGACGAGCGCGGAGGCTGAAAATAGCAGCCAAATGTAATTTGTGACTTCAGCGCCACGAGTCAGTTTTCACTTTAAAGTTTTATAGACGATATGACGTCGCGTAAATATCGAGTGTCTTCGTGTTGCAGCAACAAACTGAGAATATTTGACCCTCACATCAATTGAAAAACACGAAATACCGGGGAGACTCAACTTTCTTAGTTTGGGGGCCACTTTTGTAAAATGACAGGAGGCCAGGGGCCAGTCACAGCAGCCCAGAACATGTTTTAGGACTTAAGGACATTTATAGGATTTAAGGAGATTTCTTCAGTTAAGGGACATTTCTCTGATGTTATGAATTTTTTAGGATTTTAAGGAAGTTGCTATGATTTAGGTACATTTCTAGGAATTTAGGACTTTTTATTTTAGCGCAATTATTGGATTTTAGGACATTTCTTGGAAAAAAGGAAAATTCTTAAATTTGGGGGGATTTCTAGGATTTTAGGACATTTCTTATATTTTTTTGGCATTTATATGGTTTAAAGATATTTCTAGGATTTAAGTACATTTCTAGGAATTTAGAACTTTTCTTTGAGGGCATTCCTAGGAGTTTTTAACATTTCTAGGATTTTAGGATGTTTCTCAGATTTTATGACATTTCTGGGATTTTAGGGCGTTGGTATGTCATTGCTTTCTTTCCTTGCTTTTGCAAGAAACCATGCCAGTTTGCTTAGGCAAAGGGTGCTAATTGGCTATCTAGTGTCATAATGCTTTTCCTGTTTCCCTTTTTGAATGCAGATAATAAACGACAGTCGCCTGCTGGTTTGCAAATTTTTTTCCACTCACACAGATGCAGAACATACATGCTGGTTGGCTGTTGGCTGTAGTTTTTGCGGTGTGTTCAGGAACAACTTTTTGGCCGAGACGGGCATCATAAGGTTGGTTTTTAAATTGCCTCTGCTCTGGTTTTATTTCTGTCTGTTTGGTGTATCTGGGCCATTACGGGTTTAATGCACACCTGCTCTGTGTAATTACTTAACAACGTCAGTTACCAGGAACCATCAATAAGAAACCAAACTGCAGCTGATGTAAGAATCTATTCAAAAGACAGACAATGAGTCACTATCATCAACCTCCATTTCTGCTGGATGAATAAAGTTATATCAGTGTAAAATATCAACAAACTACATTTGAATTTCTGCATCTACTGCATGATGCACACCTCTGTGAAAGATGCAAGACTGGTGCACTTTGTAATGAAACACAGAGAGCATGAGACATCAATTAAAAAGCACCCTCAATCAATATTGATTGAGTGCTTTTGAGGTTCTTACCCTCTCGGCAGGCCGGAGCAGCCTCTCTAGCTGGCAGCTCCTCTCGTCCTGGCAGCTCTGCAGGGTTTCTCCAGCCAGCACAGACGAGCTGCAGCCAGCGGCAACACAACAAACATTTTTCCATGGTTTCTCTCTGTAAAGTGGAGGGTTCACCTGCATCAAGACAAAGAAAATCACTTCAATAAATAGTCCAAAAACACCATATTGTTTTACAGTGATACTAGCTAGGTTAAACTGGTAAGAAGCAACTATAAAACTATAACAGTATGTTTAGACGCACACTAATATTCCACTATCACAGAGAATATGGCAATATTTTAAATTTGATGTGGGTTGTGTAAACAGCAAATTCTGTTTGATTATCAAAATTAAGGTCGTTTTCCATTTTAGCATTTTCTAATGGAGACATGCAGGAAATGTAAGTATTTCTCAGGTTTTAGGATCATTCTTTGGTGAAGTATACAGCACATTAAGAATATGAGACTCAACTGGGGTTGAGACACACACACACACACACACACACACACACACATATATATACAAACACACACATACATTTTCCCCCTCCAAAAATAAGAGAAGGGCTCAGGGATGTTCTTAATTTATAACAGCGGGGGGTGGCTTTATCCTCCCCAAAGCTACAAATATTTTCCTTTAAGCACGCTTCTGGCTGTGATAAATTGTGTAGTTTTGGCATTTTTTATTTTGGCAGGCCCATGGGTTTAGATGGCACGTTTTCATTAAAAAACTGTCAAAATTAAAAATAATAATAATATTTCCTTAAAAACCCTAACCCTAACCCAGAAAGAAACAAATATTTTTAAGCAAATAAAAAATCTGAATTTTTTTAAATCACTAAACATTTTTCAAGAAAATAATAATGATATAAATGTTTTAAGGAGAAAAAAACAACTTTAAATTTTTTTGCAAAATCACCCACATTTTAAAAATGAAAACATGCCTGGTTTAAGCTGCCTAGTGAGTAACTCTGGACAGTTGCTACGTTATAAACGGAATAAACTAACAAAACTATGCAAGCTTCACAAAGCACAGCAAACTAGCTCCCGTGTGTGGCTAATATTAGTTGGCTAGCTAGTGAGTAAGACTGTTGAAAGATAATGTCAGCTAGAAAGTTGTGCCGCTATTTTAATAATATAACTTTGCTATCATTAGCTACTCAAGGTAGCCCTATAAGCTAGCTAGCTAGCTCCGTTGGTGTAGCTAGTCTTTGCGATAGGCTAGCTACTGAACAAATCCGGACAGCTGCAAGGTTAAACCTAATAACTCTAGACAACTGAAAAGTTAAACATACTAGCTAAAAAGTTGTGCAGCTAGCATTAGCCAAATAAGTATGCTAGCTGACTGGCTTATGTGGCTAATATTTGTTAGCCAGCTAATGAGTGAGGCTGAGTAAAGCTGTGTTTTTGCTCTGCTAGCTTGGTTTGCCTTAGCTAGCGCGTCACTGAAACCCGATGAAAGCTGTCATTTCAACACAGACGTTAGCTCGGAACTTGTGAAGCACCTTGAATTCGACTAACCGGAGTTACGACGGCCGTCTGACTGAAGCCCAAGCAGTCCGAAAAAAGTCCCACCGGACCAGAGGTCCATTAGCGACAAACTGCCGTCGTTACGCCAAACAGAAGCGCGTGGCTAATTAATATGTAGAACGTTCCCTCAGGGAAAGTTCCACGATGGAATGTTCCGAAGAACACGTGACCGCCCTACTCTGCCTCTGATTGGCTGCTATCGTCCAGTCAATTTCACTCAAAAAAGACTAGAGTGAGGCGAAATCACAGCAGTGATGCTGTTTTTCCTGAAGGATATTGAAATTACATTAAACTGCTCATTAATTTGACTAACTCTTAAGGCCACTTTAATATTACACGCACTCATACAGCTCTGTTCACAAATACGCTTTTTTAAAATTAAACTCTAAGAAACAGTATACACGAATATGATTTTCTAATTTCATTGAGTTTATTTTTTGCCCAACACCAGTCCTTATCATAAATATCAAATGTATCTATTTATTAATTTTAAGAATTTTAACCCCTTAAATGCCAGGGTTTTGTCATGATGCCACTATGTTTATAAATGAAAAAAAAAGATTATTTTCAATATACTACAAGCTAAGTTGTTGTTGTTTTGGGATATGTCAGAAAATAAGATTATTTTTTAAGCAACATCAATCATAATAATAAATATCAAATATTCATCAATTTTCAGAATTTGCCAGGTTGATGGTGCCACTATGTTTTTAAATGAAAAGAAACCCAAAACAAAATAAGATTGATAATTTTCAGTATGCTACTGTGAACTATTTTATTGTATGAAAGCGTAAAGCTGGTTGAATTTGTGTCTCGTACTATTAACAATTTTATATCCGGAAGGCTTTTATTTTGAAGGGTGATACCGGAAGTACAGTCTTTTTGTACTGTTGCGCATTTGTGCCAAATTAAGTTTGGATTGTCTCCGTCGCATACCGTTATTCCGTGTTATTATTTTCTTATGTTTTATTAAGTATAGGCGCAACAAACCCCTCGGCTACATTGGTGGCAGCGGTGGGAGTGCTTCCTGCTTTTACCGACAGCGACATAAGTGAGTATTAAGAGTTATAGAGGCAGTTTGTCAAAGTAGCAGCGTGTCAGCTAATGTTAGCACCCTGCTAACTCCGCTTAGCCCAGCTTTGTAGTGTAGTTAACATGAGTTGGAGAGTTTCAGAAATGGCAAATTCGACACTTTGAAACGTTTCAATACTTTTAAACCATTGCTTTGAAACCTTTTGAAATGCTTCAAAACTGGTTCCCTCTACATTGGCATCTGATGGTAGAAGCTTGCATTGCACCCATTTATTATTGTTTTTGTTGAAAGATCCCTTTTCCCCAACCCAAAAGCCTGTATAGCTATAATAACATATAGTTATATGTAGCTATATAAATCTATGCATATGTGTGTGTGTGTGTGTGTGTGTGTGTGTGTGGATCTATTTATATATAATAGTATATTATATGTATGTATTTATGTATCTGTCAATCTGTCTATCTTTCTATCCATCAATCTACTAACAACTCAGCTCAGTTTGCACAGATCTCCCTCTACTTCTTCGCCACAACACAACACCTCAAACGCCTGCATTTTCGGCGGTCTTTTAAAACTCTCTGCTGGGGTTTGCTACATGGATCTATTATAAATCTGTTTGGTACTGATCATGTGGCGTTTCGAGCTACGTGCTGAACCCAAGAAGCTAAAGATCCGTTCGACTCCACAGAGTGACGCGGGGAAAGACCGTTCGCCAGCAATGTGAGGATTGAGCTCCCGCCATCATTCACTGGGGAGGAAAAACAGAGTTTGGGCCAGGCAGTATGAAGTAGCTGTGAAAGTGCTCGTCAGAGGCAATGGAGGTGACTATGACTATAAAGTGGTCAGGATTTTGCCAACACGTCTAGCTAAAGCTGCTTTCCTCTTGTGACAGCCTGCCAGCCGCCATACAGTCTGATTATTCTGCCGTCAAAGAAAAGCTGCAGGAGGCTTTTGGACAAAAACATTTTCTCCAGTGTTTCAGAGCTAACCTTGCTGCTCGTCTCCATGCTCCATGTGAGAGTTTGGAAGTAAATGCAGCAGAAATAAGCAAACTAGTTCAAGATGCATTTCCCGGCTATGGTGACATAGCTCAGTAAGAAGAGAAGTTTTGCAGATTCTTGGCCGGGCTCGACCCTGCTTTGAGAGGTAAATGTCATGAGCAGGGGGCTACTGATTTAGAGGAGGCCCTGACTATAGCTGGCAGATGCAAAATGGCTAGAGAGACTTTAAAGATGGACTATATCAACCCCCATGTACGCCAACCTCACAATGGAAGTGAGGCTTCAACCATGGTGCACTCCATATCCGATGGAGGCGGATTATATAAAGCCATGGACAGGTTTACTGAGGACATGAGAGAAATGAGGATGGAAATAAGACGACTAACTGGGGAAAACAACCGACTCAGAGCCAGTGACTGGAAAGCTTCTCACCCCATACCTGCAGGTCAGTGTCGCTGTTCTTGTGGGGAGCAGGGCTGCCCGTCACACCAGCTATGACATCTACGGGCTCTTGTAAGGAAGAACTGTTTACCCCAGAAGCATGTGAGGTAAAAATGCATAAAATATCCAAGCTTCAGCGTACCTCATATGTAAGAGGGAGTACTGAAGGGACAGAAATCTCCATATTAGTGGACTCAGGTGCAACAGAGTCCTTTATCAGCTCTGATTTCAGCATGTCAGTTCCTGTCCTGTGCCATAGGCCCCTAAACACTGACTTCATCGCTGCGCATGCTGTAAATGCTGAGATGCTAGGGGGATGGTCAGGATGGTAGATGGATCCAACAAACCCTGGACTTTCATGCAGCAGTCCGGTGTTCTCGTCCTGTCTGAATGTGATATTTTTTTCTCCTCCTTCCATTCCTCTCATTCCTCTAATCCTAACCATCTGTGCCAGCATGTGCATTTGTTGACGTTCCAGCGTTGGTTGCCAAGTGCTTTCGTGCTTTTGTTGCCTGAACATAACCACGTGCAGCGTCATCCCTCCATGTGCTTCTGTTGACATCACGGTTGCGGCATCTGAAGAACATCCACAGCCGGAGAATACATAAAGCATGATATGTAGAGGCAGGAGTCCACTGCAAAGCGGCGACATGTGACGACTTTGAATGACATGTTGTATTTTGACTTCTCACTGAGTCATCAAATGACATATTTTAGCAAACTGTGTGTCAACCAAAAATAATCCTTTTGAAGGATATTTATAGTAAATCTCCTCAGAGGGAATCACTGGATCATTGAGGTTGACAGCGAACATCCCTGAGTCGTGTAAAAGCATCTGCATGTCTAAACTTGTGGTCATGCATGATTTGAGTTGGTGTTCCGCAGACGGACCGCAGGATGCTTCTGTTGAAACACTTTCATCCCCGGTGAAACCGGCAGAGTTTATCTGCGGATCAGAGCAGGAATGTCTTATTTACTGTCAACTGTATTGAGTGCGGAAGGCCGGCCACTTTCTACCTCCTGTAATGAGGAAGGCCAATCATTTGAAATGGTGGTTTTGGGATGTGTGTGTGTGTGTGTGTGTGTGTGTGTGTGTGTGTGTGTGTGTTCAGGGGAGGGTTGGGTGAAAGCTGGATCTAAGATTTCCCCTTCTTCGTATAATGCCTCCTTTGTTGTGACTGCAGATTAGAGACTGGAACTAAAGTTCACAGAATACCTGCTTCCCCCTGAGTGCGCTGCCTGAAAGCTCACTTTTATTCCTCCTTACCTTTTCAGAGTTTTTCTCCAGGCGGCCTCGGCGGCCGGCCCGGGCCAGGTGGCTTTCATCTGCAGATTCGGTGGAAGCCGGCGGCTCGCACTACGCCGCCTGAATTAGCCCGTCCATCTTGCAGACAATACTGCAGAATCTTCTTTGATATACGATCGGTTGCCTGTCGTGACAGGAAATGTTCAGCTGTGTTAAATAAACTCAGGTTTGAACAATCCTTCTTCTCCGAGCCCGACTTAAAGCCCAAATCTGAGATTTGTTTTCTGCAACATTTCGAAATACGTATTCATATCCTTAAGTAGACATACCACAGCATAAAAATACTTTTAGAAATTTAGGACATTTCTCAGATTTTAAGATATTTCTAGAATTTAAGGACATTTTCAGAATTTTAGGATATTTTTAGAAGTTTAGGACATTTCTAGAAATTTATGTTTCTCAGATTTTAGTACATTTCTAAAATTTAAGAACGTTTTTAGAATTTTAGGACTTTTCTTGGATTTTAGGACATTCTCAGATTTTAGGACATTTCTAGAATTTTAGGATGTTTGTCAGATTTTAGGATTTTTGGACGCTCTGGTAAACATCAGCACAGATCAAATAAAAGTGATATAAATACACATGGAGAACATAAAATAGGAGTACGTTTATTTATGAAATAGTACAACATTTCCTTTTTTGGCCACAGGAGGAGAAGTTTGTCCCAAAGTTTGCTGCTGTATTTATACCTGTCACCCTGATGGAGGGAGCGTCATTCAGCTGTGAAGGTGACTACAAACAAAGTTACACTCTGAGACATTTAGGGTCCGGTTCCTGTGGATCAGAGATCGGTGGAAGACCGGACCCATTTCAATCATTCAGGCCGAAACCAAACTCTCTGATCTCCTTTATATCTGCCTGAGCTGCAGAGAAGAGTTTTCTCTGTCTATCTGGAGAAATCGTCTTCAAAACTGAAATCTGTATCAGAGCGGGGCGGTGAGTGCGCCTCCTGCTCAGAGGAGCTGCTCCTTCCAGAATTAGACTGCTCCCTGCTGATGAATGAAGACATTAATTGAAAATGGTCGCTATAGGAGATCCCAACATGAGGCGGAGGGCCGTGCCAGCCCGATAAAGTGCTGAAAGAAAAATGAGACGCTGGGAGGAAAAATGGAGGTGAGGGGAGGACGGGAGGGAGGAGAGGGACACAAAGGACAATGTGGGAACTGAAGGTGATCTCTCTCCGTTGACTGTCTTTCTCCAAATTTTAGCACAGGGACTCACAACCTGCTCTGTTTGGGGGCCACTTTTGCAAAATGACAGGAGGCCAGGGGCCAGTTACAGCAGCCCCATACATGTTTCTCAGACTTAAGGACATTTTAGCACATTTTTTGGATTTTAGGACATTTCTAGAATTGAAGGATGATTCTCAGATTCTAGGACATTTCTCAGATTTTAGGAATCGTCAGGACGATTTGAGGATTTAAGGACATTTTTAGGATTTCAGAAAGTTTCTAGAAATTTAAGACATTTTTCAGATTTTAAGAAGTTGCTTGGATTTTAGGACATTTTTAGAATTTGAAGACATTTCAAGGGTTTCAGAACAATTTTAGGATTTTAGCACATTTAGAGAATTTTAGGACTATAAGGGTTTTTTGTAGAGTTTTAGGACATTTCTAGTATTTTAGGACAGTCTTTAGGATTTTAGGACTTTCCTAGGATTTTGGAAGGCTTCTGGGTTTTTAGGGCATTTCTTGGTTATAAAAATGTCCAAACAACTGTTTCACAACAGGGATTGTATGTGCACAGCATATTCCTTCATGAAAATGTTTTGTCCAGCAATTGTAGTTGTGTTTTGTTTTCCATGATGAGACAAATGGATACGAGACAGCGGTGTAAATTCCCGCTGGTCTCTTCCTGTCTCACCTATCGGAAGCAGCGTCTGTATGAACCCCGACAGAAACACGTTGTTTACCATGTTGTTGTTATTTCATGGAACAAGCTGGAACGTGCCACAACACTTTGCTTCATGATTCATGATAATGTTTCTGCCCTTCAGCCCTGTTTTTTAAAGAACTGGACCTGAGCTCTGACCGTCTCGTGCGGTCGTCACGGCTGACTGCAGGCTGCGATCTGTGAACGCCACCGGCCCGTCCGTTTATTTCTCAGGGAAACAATGTGGCTCAGTGCCCCCCTCCTCCCCCGGCCTCCTGCTTTAACTGCTGTTTAACATAATTAATATGATCGGCCCACAGCGAGGCTCAGTGCGCTCGAGCCTCCTGCCACTGGGAATCACATCCGCGTGCTAACCAGTTTAACGCCGGCGTGGCCGAGCAGCTCGCCGTGCATGATGAGAAACACTGAGAAGACACATCTGAACACATTATACCAGCTGCATGCTGCTGCACTCAACATGGAAAATTAACATGCATTTGAATCTGACTTTAATTTTAATGCACCTCATGGCCAAAAGTGTGTGGACACCCAAACACTGCATTGTGATTGTTAAACAAAAGCCACGTTTGTTATTGTGCTGCTGCAACAGCCTCCGCTCCTATGAACCTGCTGCTGGGGTTTGATCCCGGCCAGACACAGAAGCATCAAATGTCCTAAAATCCCAGAAATGTCCTAAAATCTAAGAAGTGTCTTAAAATACTATACATGTCCTAAAGTCTAAGAAGTGTCCTGAAAACCTGGAAATGTAGGCTACCATGATCCAAGAAAAGTCCTAACATCCTGCCAATGTCCTAATCCTAGAAATGTCAGAAAATCTAAGAAATGTCCTGAAATCCCAGAAATGTGCTAAAAGCCAATGTCCGAATATCCTATCAGTGTCCTAAAATCCAAAAAATATCCAATAATCCTGAAATCTTTCAAATGTATTAAAGTTTAGAAATCAAAATCAATTTTCCATTATTTCTTTTTTTTTTTACAGAAATCTATTAACAAATAGCATATTTTTTGCAGAATTAACTCTGAAATTCACTAAAAGCATTAAAATAAAGACATTTTTGAGTCAGCTGGCAGACAAAATGATACAGAAGCATGAAGCTGTTTGTCACAGAGGAAACCGTTTTCATTTGTCTTGTGCTCAAAGGAGGACACGCTGCAGTGGATGTGGACTCGTCCACAGCTGGAGAGATCTGATGGAGAGTCTGCTGGTGTCATAAATATAAACTCAGTGGAAACAGGACGACAGGGTGACCTCGGAGCCTCCTCCTCCTCCAGCAGCACATCAAAACTCTAAACAACTACACATCAATACTCTGTATGTCGTGCTTTTATTTTTTCCACGCTGCATTATTTTCAAGGTTTTTTTTTTAATTGCAGGGACACAAGATTGTCGTCTTTGTGGGAAGACAGCGCGGTGGAAACATATGTTGACCAACCCCCCCAGCAGATGTCCGACTCCAGGCTCCAACATGCCACTTCTGCTGCTGCTGCTGCTGCTGCTGCTGTGAGTCCAGCCTCAGCCGCCTCTTCCTGGTTCACAACACACAACAGCACGGATACTTTTAATCTGAATCTGAAAATCTGAATTTTATGTCTTTAATGAGATATTTAGACCTTTTCTTTCAAACGCAGGTGTGTGCAAAGTATCTTCAGAGATCCTTCAGTTGTTCATGAAGATCAGAAATACTGAAATGCGACTGTTCTGCACAAAATGTCCCAGATAGGATGAACGGACTGTTGAGATGTATTCCTAAAAATCACATTTGTCAAAGAAATTAGAGGCAAGAAACAACAGATTTTAAAACTTGATTTAATATCTTTATGCTTATTAATCCCTTATTGATTCCCCAATTGATTACTGATCAGTTGAACCCCCTGTCTGTTCCAGTTTCAAGCTGTAGCTATCCAGTTAAATCAAGGTAATAAACCCTATATATAATCTTTAAAGAATTAAGAGAAATTACCAACCAAACACGTGCTAATAGACCTCTGAGAATTAAAAAAAAATAAATCTGCATTAAGTCTCATAACTTGACCTTCAATTGCCATATTCTAATCAGTTCATTATTGAGTCGAAATTTACAGAAATTTCCTAGTAGTATTTTGAGATATTGCATTCATGAGAATTAATGGATACAAGGTCACCGTGACTTTTGGCCTTTGACCACCAAAATCCAGTAAGTTCATCATTTAGTCCATGTGGATGTTTTTGGCAAATTTGAAAAAATTCCCTCGAGCTACTCATGAGGTATCACATTCACAAGAAGGAGACAGAAGGGGACACCTTATACCTTAACCACCAAAGTCCACTTAGTTCATTGTTCAGTCCAAGTGGATGTTTGTGCCAAAATTTAGGATATTCCCTTGGGCTGTTCTTAACTTTGTGGCAAATTTGAGGAAATTTCCTCAAAGCATTCATAAGATAAATAACTGTGACGAGAATAAGATGGAAACTAGATCAGGCTGACCTTGATGTTTGACCAGCAAAATCTAATCAGTTCATTCTTAGGTCCAAGAAGATTTTTTGGGCCAAAATTGAAGAAATTAAGTCCTGGACCTCTTGTGATATTACGACCTTAAACTGCGACAACCAAAATCTAATCAGTTCATCTTTGAAGAAAAGTGGATGTTTGTGCCAAATTTGAGAAGATTCCCTTGAAGCATTCTCGAGATTTGAAAATGAGATGGACACAAGGTCACAGTAACCTTGCAATTTGACTAGTGATCATCAAGCTTTTTTTCAAATTTGAAAAAAATTCTTTCAGGCACTCTTGAGATATTGTGTTACGAGAATTAGATAGATGTAAGATCAAAGTGACCTTTGATACAAAAGTCCAGTCTGCTCATCATTATGTTGAAGTGGATGTTTGTGCCAAATTTGAGGAAATTTTTTTCAAAGCATTCATTAGATATTATGTACAAAAGAATTAGATTGAATGAGATCGTTGCAAGATCACAGCGACCTTTGACTACCAAAATCTAATCAGTTCATCATTGAGTAGAAGTTAGTATTTGTGCCAAATTTGAGGACAATTTTTCAAAACATTCTTGAGTTTATGAGATTAAGATAAAATCGGATGGATGCAAGATCACAGTGACCTTGACCTCTGAGTACCAAAATCTAATCATTTCATCATTGAGTAAAAGTGGACATTTGTGCCAAATTTTAAGGAATTCCCTTGAAGCATTCTTGAGATATCGCATTAAAAAATTAGATGGACGCAAGATTACAGTGACCTTAAACTTTGACCGTCAAAATCTAATCAAAATCTTGATAAGTCCAAGAAAAATTAAGAATTAGAAGAATAAGAATTTGTGCCAAATTAAAAAAATGTTCCCTCAATACTTTATTAAGATATTGTGCTCAAGAAAGAGATGGATGCAATGGATAAACTTTGACCGCCAAAATCTCATCAGTTCATTAGAGTATAAATAGACATTTGTGCCAAAGTATTTTTGAGATATTGGGTTAACGAGAGTCGGACGGAAGGACAGCCTAACAACACAATATTCCCAGCAAAGCTATCAGCAGCATGGAAGCATAAAAAATGAAGTATTTGAGTCCTTTCTGCAGACTTGTTTGTTCAAAGAAAACATTTTTATTTGGATGTAGAGACTTCACCTCTTTAGCAAAGGCTGAGCAGTGGGAGAGAAACGAGGACAAAGCCTGACTTCAGAGGGAAAGAGATCAGACAGAAGCAGCCGAGTGTTGCAGGAGGAACATGCAGTGACGTGCGGTGGTGAAGTGTTGCCATCTGCAGCCTGCCGGCCCGCTCTTGGCATCGTGTCCGTCAGCCTTTCCCGTTCCCGGCGAGCGCAGATTAACAGACAAGCTGAGCAGGCTGGCAGCCGCCTCCACCGTCCCCCCACCCACCTCCCCCATGAGAGAGAGGGAGCATTATCCCGGCCCTCTGCAGGCCCCGATACCAACGCCACTCCAACAAAACAGCTTTTCACACCCAAACACCCAGAGGAGGATGCTCCTCGTAACACTGCAGCACAGAGGACGACCATCTCCGCCCCGTCCCCGCTGCCAGAGAGCTGGGGACAAATCCAGCCCTCCACGAGGCCCATCGTACCTCGTTGTCTTTATCTCTCCTCTCCTGCTGCTGTCACCTCTCCAGCTTTCAAACCCGCAACCCCGAAACACCGTCAGCTACAGCGGAGACGATTCGGAGGTGGCTGCGGCTCAAAGTGAGGAGGCGTCTGAGGGTCAGTGGCCTGAAAACAAAGCTTGGCTCGGCCCGGGACGCCTGGCTCCGTCCTCGTGGTCTCGTCCCCCCAGGTCAGAGGGGACGACAGGGGGTGGGGGGACGGTGGAGGGGTCTTCATTACAGCCTGGCTCTGCTCCTCCTCTGGCTCTGCTGCTGAAATCTGATCCTGTAACTGTTCCCACAGCGGCCAGGTCTGGTTTTACCCCCGTTTGAACATGAAATTAAGCTGTGAGGCCACATCAAAATACACAGTTTGTATCTGGGAACGAAAAAATGTATTAACCCTTTCCTAATCAACTTGATTTTAAAGCTGGACTGAGAAGCGGCCCCCAAACAAAGCAGGTTGAGTCTGCCTGTCCGACACTCTGCTGTACGTTTACGCTTTATCAAGACGTTTAGTGCTGATTTTCACTGAGTAGTTAACGGAAAACCTTTGAATCATCGAACAAGAGATTTATATTGAAGAAAAAAAATCCATGATTCCAGACAAGATTAAAATATTCATGTGAACATATTTTCATAATCTGGTTATCTTGTGCTCGTCATTTAAATTCAGATTTTGATGAATGTTTGCACATTAAAGTGTGAGGCGGCCGCTGCTCAGCTGAGAGGAAACAGAAAATATGTCGAGTGTTAATGTTAAGCAATTCCTGGCTGCGGGCGGGCGGCCGGACCTGCTCTAAAATATTTAAATTGAATCTGGATCGGAGCCAGCGGGGCTTGTTTTGAAATCGGTGTCTGCCCTGCAGGTTTGTCACGGAGTTACCAGCCTCGGCAGCTTCAGGTCAAACATTTTCCAAAATGTAAAACTGGATGTAAATCGGTTTTGTTTGAGCGGTTAGAGGCTGCGGCGCTCGGTGATGTGCTGCCTGTGGGGCCGGCCGTGCACGTGAGAGTCATCAGTCATCGCCTGTGACGAGCACCACCTGCTCGCTGGGGACGACAATATGGAGGCCCTCGGTGATTAGCACCCCATGCTAACTGCTGTGACAGAGGGGCCCGTTCAGGGGACGAGGAGGGGGGTGTCCTGCCAGGCGACAGCGCTGATTAGTGCAGATTAATAGCAGTTAATATCATCAGGGACTTTCCTCTGCGTCGCCAGAGAACACACACTCATTAATAAGTGCTTTTAATTAGCGTCATTAGCCCGAGTTTGTCCTCTTCTAAACACTTCAGTTTGTTTCCTTCTGCATGACAGAGACGTCCCCGAGCAGCACGGAGACAAAACACCTCACATGAGCTGTCAGAGCGACTTCAGAGGTTTGTCTTCATTTCAAGTCTTAAACACAAACAGAGACGGAGGACGTCCTTACAGTTCGTCTTCTCCAAAACTTTTTACCACTGAAGTTAGAAAAAGTCGCTCCCAGGGACAAAAGTTTTAGAAAATTCTTTGAATTATGACATTTCTTATAATTTCTCCTTAAAGGTCTGTCCTAAAATCCTAGAATTGTCCTAAAATCCGTCCAAACGTCCAAAAAAATCCAGGAAACCTTTTAAAGTCTGACAAATCTCCTAAAATATAAGAAATGTCTTAAAATCCTAGAAACATCCTAAGATCCAAAAATGTCCTAAAACCATGAAAAAGTCCTACAATTATAAAAATGTCCTTAAATACAAGAAACGTCCTAAAATCTGAGAAACACTCTACAATACAATCCAAGAAATGTCCTGAAATCCTAAAAATGTCCTTAAAATATAGAAATGTCTAAAAATCCTGGAAATGTCCTAAAACCACAGAAATGTCCTCTTGGTAAAGATAAAAGTTATTCTTAAAACATCTGGGCCCTTAAGTGACTTCTGAGGTGAAAAGCTGTTAGGAATAAGGAGGAGGACTTTCGAGAGTTTCTTAACCCTTTAACACCTGGATCTCCCTCACATTTCTTTCAAAAACACGGGAACAGAAAGGAATATTCTAAGATTTATTTTTTTTATTTATTTCGCAGTTTGCCGGACTTTTCTTGCCAAGTTGCTCATTCAGTTTGGGTTTTTTAAAGAAATTTAACTTTTTACTAAAGTAAGACTTTGAATCCAGAAGTTTTACTTGAATCACAACATTTCTGCAATGTGATTTTGCTGCTGTATTTATAATTTAAAGGCACTCCTCTTGTGAAAATGATGCAGTTTGACGACACTGAGAGCCACATGTCACACTCGTGAACCACCAACATACTTCACATTTCAGACTCTCTCTTTTGGCTCTTTTGTGAGGCTCGTGTGAGGCCGTCTGACAGCTTCTGGGTGTCTCTCAGAGAGTCTTTGTCCCCCCTGTTGCTCACAGAAGTTGACAGCTGCTGGGTAATAAGTGTTTGAATGAGATAATTAACAAGGCTGTCAAACGAGCGCAGGCAGCTCTATCAGGGCTGAGAGAGACGCCGTCCTGTTAGGACCGAGCTGCACGCTGACGGAGGAAGTACTCGCATACTTTGCGCAGACCCTTGTCCTTGTCCCTTGTCCGGGCTGCGGACATGTTCGCTCTGGAGTGGGCTGTTGGAGATTTTTAGGCACTGGAACAGACTGTGGACTTGTCCACACGCTGGAGCGGGCTGTCGGACATGTTCGCTCTGGAGCGGGCTGTCGGACATGTTCGCTCTGGAGCGGGCTGTCGGACATGTAATATCATAATGAAATTAAATCACAGTAATTATGTGAACATTAAATTTGTTGTGGTCTTGACCAGACTCGAAAATCTAGAGTCCACTTTGTCCAAGACCGAGACAAGACAGAGTCATAATGGGTTTGATTCCAAGACCGAGACCCTCTAAACGTGAGACCGATCTCGAACACTACAACACTATCTAATCTAATCTAATCTGGCAAACAGCCAGAGTTCAGACGGATTTGAGGAATGCTTAGAAGACAAAAAAAAGGACAAAATTAGACAGAAATGACTTTTGTTCACTAAAACTAATAAAAAGTGACTAAAAATAAAAATCATAACCTTTGACTCCAGAGAGGACGCTGTGTCCTCCTCTCACTGAGTTACGGGTCATTTTGCGACATAATAAACTGTAATCCATGTTTAATATCTGGTTTCACACTGATGCCAGTTAAGTAAACAGACTGGAGCTGACTGGGAGAGATGGTTCAGATGAAAACCAAAGAAATCAACACCAGTTTGTCTGGCTGTAACGATGATGTCACCACTTTAGCAGCATCAGAAATATAAACGAGCCGGACGAGGAGCATCTGCTGCGTCCGTCCACGGCCAGCACGAGGAAGAGCGAGCACGTCATCATCATCATCACCACCATTACTCATCCTTCAATAATTCATGCTCACGCGGTGCCGCAGCCGAGCCGTCCTCCTGCCAGCAGAGCCCGCCGCCGTGAGCCGTGAGCCCGGGCCTGATTGAGTTTTGGCTCCGGCTGCGTTTGGGAGGATCCTCTTTCGGGAACGCCATCCAACATGTTTCTTGCCCATCAATGGAAACATTTGGAAGCATGACCAAAGGCGTCGTCCCGGTCCAAGTCGCTCCCGGCAGGGGGGTCCGCGGGGGCCCCTCAGGAGCCGCTGTAGCATCTCTGCTGTACGTTTACGCTTTATCAAGACGTTTAGTGCTGATTTTCACTGAGTAGTTAACCCTTTAGGGACTGTTTGTCTCATTTATTCATTCTTCATATTTTGATAATTGTGTGTGTGTTGATGCATGTGTCCTAAATGTAGTCCAGATTGTGTATTTGAGTGTAATCAGTGAATTTGCAGCTCAGCTCCTACAATAAGTCTAAAATACACTGTGGAAACTAAATAGTTACATTCAGACTGTTCAGGTCCAAAAATGCTCCATTGAAACCCATTCAAACTGACATTTTTGATCCCACAGCCATCAGAGCAGAAAAACAGGACTTGTATTATTTCTGGGTGTCATTCTGGGCTTTTGACTCTGAATTTGTCATTTTGACTATTTTCCACCTGATGAGGTCATTTTGACCATATTTGGCATATGGAGGAAATACATGCTATTTCCACTAGGTGACCTGTCACAGTCAATGTAGCTGCTGATCACTGACATATCCCAGACTGTCAGCAGCTACACTCACACACTGACATATCCCAGACTGTCAGCAGCTACACTCACACACTGACATATCCCAGACTGTCAGCAGCTACACTCACACACTGAGGAGGAGGAGACTGAAAATATTTTTTTTTTAAATCTAAAACTTAGTGGCATCATGACAAAAACCTGACATTTAAAGGGTTAAAATTCTGAAAATAAGATATTTGATTTTAGGATTATTAATATATATTAATAATATATATTAATATATAATAGTTTTTAAAGCCTGATTTTGAAAAGCACTTTTCATGTGCAGAACGTTGAGTGTATTTGATACTGAAAAATCACACATTACGTGGTGCTTACTGAACACTACAAGACTATAAGCAACTTAACAAGAAATGATCCAAAAATTAGCAAGAAATTGGTAAAATGCTACCAGAATATTGCCTGAAAAATAACACAAAAAAAAAGACCTGGAAAAAGTGCTAAAATTAAAATAAAAAAAGAAAGTCTATTCTACTTTGAATATAAAATTCTAATAATTATAAATATATTTTCTGGATATTTTCCCAGTTTAAAAAAAAAACACACTATTTTCTGTGTTGTTTTCTTGTCACCTTTTACGAATTTCTCGCAGTTTTTTCATTTTCTTTTCCTGTGTTTTTGAAGAGAATTAAATCTTTTTGCTCAGGTTTCATTAGTTTAAATACCTCTTAAAGGTGTGTGAACGCAGCACAACAAAAACTCATGTCCCTCCAGGTTTCAAAGGGTTAAACATCCCTTACAATATATTTAGTAAACCCCTTTTTTTCTACGCCTTACCATGTACATGCCCCAGGTGTGGTTTCCATGTGCTGTTGTGCCTAAACATGACAACGTACAGCGTCATGCCACCAAGTGCTTATGTTGTCACGGTAGCGGCGTTCTGGAATGTCAACAGCAGACGCAGAAGGATACTGAGAGCGTGATATGTAGACGTGGGCGTCCCCTGCAAAGCGGTAACGTGATGAGTTGGGATGAAACATGTTCTTGTATATTTGTTGTGCGCGTCTGAAGATTCTGTTTGTGTTTTGGGGTCACAGTTTGGACGCTCTCAGCTTTTTCGGAGAGTTTTCGTTGTTTATTTCCTGCTGAAAGTCGTCAGCCGTCGTCAGTTTGAATCATAGTGAGCAAAACATCAGATTTGCCTCCCGCTGTCTGCCGAGAGTTTGCTGTCAGAGGTCGGAGTCCCCGTCTCAGCTGCAGTGTCAGACTCTCACTGTCTCCGTCACAAGGGGACAATGTGAGTGACTGATGTGTCTGTTACTGGGGGACAGTGATGTCTCTGCAGACAGCTCCCAGTCTGACGCTGATGTTCTCCTGCAGGCTGCGATGAATGGGAGGTGCTGGGAAGATGGCTGACCCTCGGCCTGCACCGAGAGTGTGGTGTGTGTGTGTGTGTGTGTGAGAGAGAGAGAGATGAGCAGCCACACACACACACACTCACACACACACACTCACAGTTCTCCCAGTTGGTTTCCATTTGTGAATGATAGAAAAACAAAAATACCACCAACAAAATGGATTTCAGCTGTCTGGTTGGCAGCCGCTGGCACTTGGCAACGTGTGTGTGTGTGTGTGTGTGTGTGTGTCTGTGTCTGTGTCTGTGTCTGTGTGAGTGTGTGTGTCTGTTTCTGTCAAACGGTCTGAAATGATTCCTATTGTGATATTTTTTTATATTTTGTTCAGACACCTTTAACAAGTATTTAAACCTTTGAAAAAAAATTTTGATGACACTGGAGATGCTGAGTTGTGACGTTTGCGTGACGTTTTAGCAGAAATGTCAGAAATCATGTTAACAGCATCAACAACTGACGGTAAAAAATGTTATATTTGGTTGTTTTGTTCCTCGTAGCTCTCAGTGACTTTTAGTAGAGTCACATTTGAGTTTGTGCGTCTGTTAGCTGCAGCAAACTGTGAACTCTGCAGCAGCCAGAAAACTAACACTGACAACACGCTGAGTTTACAGCACGAGGCGCCGACGCCACGTCACAAACGCACAAACACGGAGGGAAAAGTCAATGTGTGGTCAATGGGAAGAAACTTTTGAGTTCATGTATTAAATATCTGTATAAAAATATATGTAAAATAAATATATGTATTTTTATCACATGTAAAGTGTAATACGGTGTTAATGTTAACTGCTGTCCATGCATAGTCACCTAGTATAAAAATATAATGTATGAAATAAATCAAAAATAATATAAAATGTAAATAAAGTGGAAACAGCTGTCAGCCTCTTGTTTAAACGCTCTCAGCATTAAAAGTCAGCCCGTCTTCTTTATAGCTTCGTGTTGTTCCACTTTATGACCTCAAAGTTCATCAACACAAACAAGTCGGAAGAACGACTTCCAAACTGGGAAACGCCGACCTTCAGACGTCACCTGAACGCAGCGTTTGTCTCCTGAAAGAATTCACGTGCAGCGAATCTGCATCAGAAGCTACGAGCAAATTTTGTTTAAACCAATGTATAAAACATCAAGTTTATATTTAACGCTTCTGCAAACAGTAACACGTCTCCATGCAATACATGTCCATATGTTCCAGATCTGTGTGTGTGTGTGTGTGTGTGTGTGTGCGCGCGCGCAGCAGCAGCAGTGTTTGCATGCCATCCAGCTCTGCACCAGCAGATCAATTAAAAATGGTGAATGAATAAATGAACGATGTTTGGGGCCGTTTAGGCTGAGTTGTCCATTCAGCTGAAAACAGAGACCAGGCTCTCTGGCAACATCTGGACTCTCCCCCGTCCTCCCCCGTCCTCCCCCCTCATGCATGTATAATAGATGTGTTGGCCCTGTGAGCGTCCTCAGGTGAGAACAGTCAGCTCGCTTCACTGTGACACTCAGCTTCTTTGACATTTTTTAAAAGACTGTAATGACACATGGCTGTCTGACAGAAAGGAGCGGTCAGTTTGAAATACAGGCTTCGTTTAAACAGATTTTTTTAGGTGTCTAAGATACACCATCCACAGCAGTACATTTTTTAGTGTCTGTGTTGCTGTCTGCTTCTCTAAACTGGGCACGCCGACCGGCATCAGGTAATACACTCTGTATGTTTATATGATGTTAGAGAATGTTGAATAATTCTGACTAAAACTGGATTTTAAAAGTAGTCCGACTGAAATTTTACTATTTCTGGCAGTGAGACAAACACACCTCGATGATGCTGCTGGGGGTCGATTTCCTCTTTCATGTAAATTTCCATAGACTGTATATAAGTGTGTCCCTGCTTATACAATTACTT
The DNA here is from genome assembly GCF_026936395.1 of Plectropomus leopardus. Taxonomy (NCBI): domain Eukaryota; kingdom Metazoa; phylum Chordata; class Actinopteri; order Perciformes; family Serranidae; genus Plectropomus; species Plectropomus leopardus. The sequence goes on along the minus strand of NC_142180.1, from coordinate 37,959,728 downwards.
ACAAAATATCCCAGATACAGCCATGTCATTCGGAGACAGCGTCTGCGCAGTAGTGTTATCTGTGGTGGAAACACCTGTCTGACCAATCATGAGCAGGCCCGTTAAATGTGAGCGCACGGATTGGCTGTCACAGCTGTCAGTCGAGGCAGAAAATCCCCTTTTTGTAGAATTTAATAACTCATTAAAACCAAAATTATCGTCAAAATGATCACTTTATCAAGCATCGGGGTGATGAGGGCCACCTTCAGTGACAGAAACCATTTTTGAGAAAGAAAGGTTGGAGTGTACTTTGAGTTTTTAGTTTTATGTCCCATTCACCAACATGGGGGGCGGGCTTTATGACCTGTACTGCAGACTGACACCATGAGGCAATCTGGATTGAAAAGTTAGAGTTTGGGGGAGCCATCATGTCGTCCATGTTTATATACAGTCTGTGGTCGGTACTTCTGTCTGCTTCTCCAAACTGGGGGCGTGCTGACTGATGCGTGTGAGCTTCCAATGACAGCGCGGGAAGCCATCTACGTGACGTGCTTTGCGTTCAAGTTGCACGGAAACATGGACGATAAAGTCAGCGTTTAAATGCCACCGAGACTAACAACTGAGCAAGCTGGTTAGATATACACATCACATACTGCAGGTAATGCAAAGGCAGAGCGTCCGAAGAAAAAGATCAGGCCACTGGGAATAACAACATTTTATTTACATAAATATTATAAAATCGCGAAGAACGACTCCATACAGCTGAAATACAAATATGTTAACTTGCTGCTCATTCTGAAGTTGTCAGAGGCCGCCGTTTTTGTAGTGAGTGAAGCCTCACTTAAAATGCTGGTGTTTTTTGGGGGCACATCTCGTAATGTAAAGACAGTTTGTAAGATAGATTTTCACCAGGAGACCAGTCCCAGCTGATCAGGCTGTGTCCTTTTTAAAACCTTTTTAAAAACTAAATGATAAAGTAAAAGAATCTGTGTGTTTTCTGCACTCTGATTAAAGATCTCTTCCAACACTTTTTTATTTTTTGGGGTATTTTAGGATCCAGATGAAGCGGCCTCGGGCTGATCTGTGACATCGAAAACGTGAAGCTGAAACCAGAATCAGCTGCTGGTTCACACTGACTGGTGAGTCTGAAAATTTAACTTACAAATGAAACTCGAGGAATCAGAGATGCATCTTGAACTCTGTGTGTCCGTGTGTGTGTGTGTGTGTGTGTGTGTGTGTGTGGCAGCTCCCACCCTGATCATACTGAGTGTCCTCGCTGTCATCTGAAACTTCACCAGCAGGGGGAGAGCTCTGCCCTTAATGCTGCAGGGCAGCACACATACACACACACACACACACACACACACACACACACACACACACACACATACATACACACACACAGAGGTACAGCTGTGTTTCCAGTGTGTAGTTTGATGCTGAAGCTCTGCAGAAAATCTGAAACTTTTTAATTATCATTTTAATCATTTGCCCCATTTGTTTGTGTTTTTTTAACTTTCTTTTTCTTTCCGCTCTGACTTATTTGTTTTCAGTCGTTTTCAGGTTGTATTCTTGTACTTTTTTCTTTTTTTTAAATTCCAATTTTTTGCAAACTTTTGGGTAATTTGTTCTTGTGTTGCTCATTTTCTTCTTCTTGTGTTTTTTTTTCTTCTTTTTTTTAAAGAAATGAAGCCAATTTGTTTAGGTTCCAAGGGATTAAATAATCAAATGAGGAATAACCTAATTAAATCTGCACTATTTACATACATTTTCAGAACAGAGATCTGGACTAAAATAAACTTCTGCATGTGTATGTTGGATGTTGTTTTTTTTTTCCACAAATTTAAAAGAAAACATAGAAAACTATATTCTTCATGCGTTACAGAAACTTTGTTGAAGGTTTTGATTTAAAAATGGCAAACTGTAAGTGTGAGAGTAGTTTAAAGGTTAAATGATGAAACAAAGAGCGTCTCCGCTCGGCTCGGGGTCACAGAGCTGCTGATGAACAGCCACCAGTAATTGATTAAATTAAGGACTACATTAACATAATTTAACTGTTTTTATATTGTGAGGCCCAGAGCTAATACCCTCTCTCTGTGTCTGTGAACACCATCCATCCATCCATCCATCCATCCTGTCCGTCAGTCAGGCCGTCCGCCCTGTCAGTCTCCATCAGTCTCCTTGACGACGGGATGCTGGTGGTAACCCGCGGTGATGGGAGGCCACTCTAATATGTAAAGCAGGCCGTCTGGACGCGGGCCGAGCTGTCAGGCGTCCCGGCTGCCTGTAGCTGCGAGGGAGGCCGCCGCTCGGGTCAACCCAAATCTATGCTAATTTGACATTTCCAAACTCATTTGCATATGTACACATCAAAGTTTTTTTTTCCTCTCTCTGTAATCTCCTCGTTTTTTTTAACCTCCCTCTTCTGTTAAAGGCGTTCACACGCGTGTAAAAACGTTGTTAAGTTAAGTTGTTTTGAAAAACGTCACTCAGACTGTCCGACACAAACCATCTACAGATTTTTGATTCATCAAAAGCTGAGCCTACAGTGCATCAAAATGTAAGTGCCACCATAAACATAAACTTGCAAATTCTTACCACATAAATCTTCAAGTTTCATGAAAAAAAGACAAAATTTTGCTTTCACGGTAGATAAAGTGTGAAACATTTCAGAATTATATCTGAGAAACTGAATTTTTGACAGTATGTTGAATTCTGCCCTCATGTAAACTGTTGCAGTCTGTGGGAAAATGGCATCTTTAAACATCAGTTTTTCACTTATGGAGCAAATCAATCTTTGTAAAAGCTCTCTGGGTGGATCAAGAATATTTGATTTAAGAATTTTTTTTTGTCAAAAACTGAATTTTTGACAGCATTTTGAATTCTGCCATCTTTAAGGATACATTTTTCAATCAATCTTTGAAAAAAATACATTTACAATAACAGAGTTTAGACTTGATAAGTGAATTTTTGGCAGCAGTTTGAAATCTGCCTTTCTATGCACAGACAGCTGATATCCTGCCCCCTGCTGGTCGGCTCCGTCATAGCCGTCGCTGGTTTCTCTCTCTGTATGGAGATCACTGGGAAAGTGACTTGGTGTCTGAGGTCATGAGTTCAAGGCTCGTGATGCAAAACGCCCGTTCTCAATTGTTTGTTGTCTTCGAATTCGTCTGCTGCTCACTGTTGAAAATACCTGACCCATTGCTGCGCAGCAGCTACAAATGAATTTGTGTTATCACACACAAAAACATGGAGCCGACTGTCGTCACCCTTTACTGGCCGAGTGCACAGCTCCTGCACATGGAAGAAAAGTGCAAAGAATAAATTCTGTCTTCTGTTATTAATATAAAAACGTGTTATTTCTTTTACTTTGTATTGGCTGTCAGATGAAAATATGCTCTTTATATAAAACACCAGAATTATCCTTTATTCTGCAGCACGCCTCCCTTCACAATAAAAGGCCGGCCGATTTGAATATGACCTGAAAACATCCTGATAATGTTTCCTTTAACCTCTGCTGTGATGTGGTGCGCTACAGTGGACAGCGCTGCATAATGAGCCTGTGAGTAAACAGTCGGGGGCTTCGCCGCTTTAATCCTGCGTGCTCGTGTTCGACCTCCGCGCGGTTACAAACATGATCACGGCTCCGTCGTCATGTCTGTTTGACATTCAGAGGTTCATTCAGCTGCACGCCGCCTCAGGGCGACCAGCTCACCACAGTCAGTGCGTTAGCATTCATTAAGATCAGCACAGTGCCGACAGAGGCGCTTCAGCGGGCCCCGGTGAGTGCGGGCCCCCAAATACCAAAACTGACTCTGTGATCTGCTGTTTCTGTGGAGTCAGCGGGGTTAATCTGACACAATCAGCGGTGGAAGTAGCCTAAACGGAGCAGTACCACAGTGTACAAATACTTTGTTAAAAGTCCTGCATCCAAACTCGGAAATCAAACTGTGTCTCTTACTGTGCTGGACAGTTTCAGTTTTTTTTTCTTCATTGTTTAATTTTGTCTTCTGTTTTTCTTTTCTTTTGGTTTGCTTTTCTTCTGTTTTTCTTTTGTTTTTTTGTCTCATGAATTTGTTTTTTTTTTGTTTGTTGTTTTTTTATCTTTTGTTTGTTCTTCATTTGTTTATACTTTTTTTGTTTTTCCCTTTGATTTTCCTTTGTTTTGGTTTTTGTTGTCTATTTTGTTTTTATATTTTGGGCCGTCATTTTTGTCATTTCTTTTGTTGTTTTTTTTCATTATTCCTTTATTTTCACTTTTTTCGGTTTAGTTTTGCCATTATTATCACTTTATAAAGTCAGACTGGTGATCAGCTGATTAATAATATTTACTCTCCTTTCAGCTTTTGTTTTGTCTCTGAGGTCTCGGTAATATTAAATGTAGATGGTTTTTTAAACACTGTAAGTTGATGCATATTTTGTAAAACATCAAATAAAAAACACACACACACACACACACACACACACACACACATATATATATATATATAATTTTTTAAATTTTATTTCATTTTCTCCTGTATTCGAAATATTTTATGAATGGTCTGGATGATGTTTCCTCTCGGACACAAAGCTGCCGATTTAACAACAAGAGAATCACAGAATCACTGGGGATGTAAATGTGACGTCGTGCAGCTGCTGCGTTTTACCGGCCAAACTGTCATCATGAGATGTTTTCACACCTTAAAGATCCTGTTCACACACACACACACACACGCTGGCACAGAGCTGCTGTTTGCGGCTGCAGAGTGTCTGGGGAGAGGCGGTGGACGGACGGGTCACCCAGCTCGGTTGGCAGCTCGGCTCCGGCCTTGGCTCGTATCGTCAGCGCCGTCTGCAGCACTCATGGTGTTGGCAGGTCACACTCAAACCGCCACCGCCGCCGCCACCACCCTCTCCTGGCTGCAGATTACACACCTACATGCTGGACGGGAGGTGAGGGGTGGAGGAGGAGGGAGGGAAGCCCCAACTCCCCCAGCACCTCCCCCCTCTCCTCCCCACACACAGTCCTGATGTCAGCTGGCTGTGAAAGGCGGAGGCTGACCGCTCGCTGTGATTAAGCACCAACTGGGCTCCGGCCAGCGGACTGGAGGCTCGCCATGCTGCCCCGTCCCGCTCCTCCACCAGCCAACATCCTCCTCCTCCATCTCCTCCTCCTCGTCGTCTCTGAGGACATGTCCACGCTCAGCTGGCTGAGTCTGAAAACTCATCTTTTCTTCTCTGCTACGACCTCACCGAGTGTTTCACACCCAAGAGGAAGAGGTTTCTGCTCCTCAGGGTGTATTTAGAAAGTGATGGTCACCGTGTGAAGAGGGCAACTCTCTGTCTCTAACCCCCCCCCCCGGTGATGACTCATCTTTGAGACCATCATAGTTTTTACACAGATGGTGCCATGGAGCTGCTATTAAGTCCTGTCTTTATGCCTCCTTTGCATTATTACCAGAACAAAACGGCGACGGCATCATGACACTCCAGTGTGTGATTTTTAGACAACATACCGGCATCACAGACACAAAATAGGCTTGACCTTTAACCCTACGAAACCTCTTTATTTCTTTAAAACAGGTAGAGGGCAACAAGCAACTTAACAAGACATGACAAATAAATGAGCAAATGAACTGTAAAAAGTAAAAAGAAAATTACCTGAAAATAAGCACAAAAAAATAAAGCTGCTCCCTCCCGGCTTCCTTGTAACTTTAAGTAACTCCAATGCTACACTTCACTCTGACACTGATTAACAGACTTTGAACAGCCGTGACGCGGAGTGATACATGGAGAGTTAAAAGTTAACAGTCCCAGTGATGTTGTACTGTATATCAGCACTCATGCTATAACTTGACCAATCAAATTGCTTGGTCGGAACTAACTGTTTATTATTTTAATGTGCGAGAGTTGGTTATGATTGGGAAACAGTTTTTGACCCATTTATCAACCCCAACTCCTCTCTTTGCCGATTACGTCGCTCTCTAACGTCGCCGAACTTCCTCTTCTGCTCCGTTACGCGACCATGAGACCTGAACGTAAACATCTGCTAAAACTAATGATGCTGTTCAGTCTCTAAATTAAATTAAACCAGAACTAACGTTTATATCCAGGCAGAGAAATATGATCAGAGCTTCACTCTGATGACCAGAGTCACTGATCTATTATTCAATCAATATGAGATCAATCAATATGCATCAGATCAGATCAGAGGTGAAATATGAGAGAGAGAAAGATGGCTTCCTGTTCAAAGCACAAACACTGAGGACTTTAGCCCAGCTCCAAAGATAGAACACACACACACCCACACACACCCACACACACACACACACACACACACACACACACACACACACTCTCAGCTGGACAGGACTCTGGCTGATGATGCATGAAGTCCGGACTGCAGCCAACTCCTCTCCAGCCTCAGCGGGCTAATCTGAAGCTACTGCTCGCCTGCTGCTTCACTGAGCGCGCTCCGTGGGATGCACGCCATCCAGCCCACTGCCGCTGCCGCTCCGCCTCGCCCAGCCCGTAGCCTCCAGTCCATCCCTCCATCCCTCCATCCCTCCATCCATCCATCCATCTATCCATCCGTCTATCTGGGCCGGGTTAGCCTGAGCCCTCGCCACCTCCAAACACGCACAATGGCCGGGGACTCAGCAGGACCCCTGGGGACGGATGGAGATCACGGAGACGTCACGTCAGAAGGAGTTTGTGGTGAAATCGACTTGAGACTGACGAGTGAATCATTTGTGAGGAGATGACATGAGGTGAAGAGTTTTTAACATCAAATAGTTCACAGCAGGGACCCTAAACCTGCTTCACAGGGGGCCACTCTTAACAAAGTGACAGCAGGCCGGGGGCTGCAGCAGCAGGTGGAGAATGAAAGCTGAGGAGACATTTGGACACACCGGTGGGGACAGTGGTGGGGACACCGGTGGAGAATATGAGCGAAATGGACACTGGTGGAGGCACCTTTGGAGACACCGGCTGAGAAAGAGGATGGACTGACACTGGCGGAGACACCGGTGGACAATGGGAGCGAAGCGGACATTCAGAGACACTGGCGGAGAATGAGAGCGGAGTGGACACCGGCGGAGCAGACAGTGGTGGACAATGAGAGCGGAGTGGACACCGGCGGAGCAGACAGTGGGGGACAATGAGAGCGGAGTGGACATTCCGAGACACCCGCGGAGATACTGACAGAAAATGACACTGATGGAGAAACTGGCGGAGAATGACAGCGAAGCAGGCATTTGGAGACACCAGCAGGGACACCGGTGGAGGATGAGGGCGAAATGGACACCTGTGGAGAATGAGAGCTGAGTGGACATTTGGAGACACCGGCGGAAAATGAAAGCGGAGCGTACATTCGGAGACACTGGCAGAGACACCATCGGATAATGAGAGTGGATCAGACACCCCTGGAGACACTGGTGGAGAATGAGGGCGGAGCGGACATTCAGAGACACCGGCGGAGACACTGTTGGACAATGAGAGCAGAGCGGATCAGTCAGCTTCAGTATCTCGTCCCTGACTTTGTCTCTCAGTCCGCAGCGCCGTCAGGTCTCAGGGTGCAGGCTGGTCAGAAACAACAGGGGCGCTGAGTTTCGGATTATTTCTCTCCTGATTTGTTCATTTGTTATTTTCACGGCAGAACATGAAGAAAGGGCGCGAACGGGCGCAGCTAATTATCTTTTTTTTGTTGCTGTTTTTTGAGCGCGACCAGCGGCTCCTCCAGCGTGTGGCGCTCTACAACACACTCTGATATTAACCCCTGCGTGGTGATGGTGAGCGCGCCCTAACCTAAACTCTGAGCGTGGAGCCGCAGTGTAATGACACCGTGGAAAATGAAAAAATAAAGACTTAAAAATAAAGAACAATTAATAAATTTGACTTGTTATTCTGTTTTCATTTCCTTGTTTATTTGATTTTTCCTTTTAGGCAAAAAATGCGAAAATACACATTTTTCCAATATTCGGTTTATACAGAAAAAACGAATAAACGAAATTCTCTCTTGTTTTTTGGGTTTTTTTCCAGGCGGAACTGAATCACTGAATGAACGGATGAGACACGGACCGTGCTCTCAGTCCACCGGTTTTCCAGAGTTTCCAGGAAGTGTTATTATTTCGGAGTGTCCCTGAATGCACCAACAGGAAGAGTTTCGTGTCTCCACCTGCAGCACGTGGACAAACGTCAGAGTCTCATGTGACTGCGAGGGACAACCTGCAGGACTCAGTCTCTGCTGAGCGGGACGATTTGGAGCGTCAACAGGAAGTAAGTCCGTCTTCATGAGTTTGATATTTTGAGTGATCGGATCAAACGCAGCTGGTTGAAATCTGACTTCAGCAGGTGTGCACATCCTGCAGAGCAACGCTGACTGAGCTCTCTGACCGTCTCCTGACGTCTTTAAACGTTTTCACCGTGTTAGCAGACGTGCATCTCTTTGATCCGCGTTTCGTCCTCAGTTTGGTTCATTCATTTGTTTGTTTTGTCCTGTTTAGCTTTTGTTTTCCTCACAGAGAAAGACGTTTTTTAAAATCCCTCTTTTGTCACAAAGTGTTTGGCTCTTCAGATGTTGTGTTTCTGCAGCTGAAGTTGTTGTTTTTTAACATTATTAAGGCTCATAATGCTTCAGTATTAAATTTTAAAACTGGTAGTTTAGTAACATAGAAAAGCCAACTATTTTATTAAAGCAGTTTGTACCAACGCAGAAGTGAAAATGAATCTGTACAAAAGACTTTTTAAAATATTTTTCAAAAAAATAATCTTTTTCAGAGGAAAATGTGAAAAAGGATGAAATGTAAAAGTGAAAAAAAAATCTTCAAAAACAAACAAACAAAAAACACCCCAAAAACTAAAAATTTTGAAAAAAATAGACAAAAACATCCCCCCAAAATGATTCAAGAGAAAATAGAAAAGTACCCCAAACCTTAAAATTATAGAAAAGAAAAAAACACCCTCAAACTCAAAGTCATTACAAAAGAAAGAAAAAACCAAAAACAAAAAAACCCACAAAATCTCAATATTATAGAAAAGTAAAAAACACCCCAAAACCCCAAATTATTACAAAAGAGGCAAAAAATCAAGATGATAAAGAAAAAAACACCCAAATGTCAAAATTCTAAAAAAGAACAAAAACAAAACACAAACTCAAAATTATTTGAAAACAATAATATTTTTTTTTACATTTTTTTTTATCTGTAGGCCATAATTAAAAATTTGAATAGAAAAATGCTTGAACATTTTTGTGTGTAGAATATATTAATATTTCCCTTTCTGAAATAACTGATGGAAACTCTTGAACTTTGTCACAATATTCAGATTATTTTTAGATGCGGCTGTATTAACTTTCGTTAATAAAAAACGCAGATACAGATAAAAGTCAATTATGTGCTTCAATAATCGGCCGATGATCTGTGGACCCCTGCGGGGCAGCGGCTTCAGACTCCACTCACCTCTCTAACCTGCCGCCGTGGTCGACCCCTCTGCTCTGCGCTGGTATCAGATTCAGAGTTTTGGCGCCTCGTCGGGTCTCAGCGGGTCTCTAAAGGCCTTCAGCTACAGGATCACGACCCAAAACCACTTTAACATCGTGTGTGTTTGGTTTTGTGCCCAGGTTATCCTGAGAGCGGGCCGCCAGAGGGCCCCTGGAGGCCCCTGAAGGCTCCTGGTAGCTCTCACTAACCCGCTCTCATGTTAATCAGATCCGTGGACTCCGTCAGAGGTCGATGACTGGAGCTCTGTGTGTGTGTGTGTGTGTGTGTGTGTGTGTGTGTGTGTGTGTGTGTGTGTGTGTGTGATGTGAGAGGAAAGGTCAGAGGTCGTCACTCAGAGAAAGAGGAGGAGGAGGACGAGAGGCCGGCTGTCCTCGCGGCAGTGAACGCGCCGTCGAGCCGCTTCCTCATTTCATGTGGAAAAACCAACTAATTACGTGGAAATATGATAATGTATAACGCTGGGGGAGCCCCCCCGCCCGGCGCCGCTCATTACCCAGACTCCCCTGCTCCTTCCCTCCCGCCCTCTCTCTCTCCTGGTATTTCTCCCAGGGAGTCTCGCCCTTTCACGACTGGAGAAACATCAGCGGCCAGTCCGGCTTGTTTTGCATCAAGACGACGGCTCATTTGCATAATCTGAGGATGAGCTCCGCCCTCCTCATCGCTGCCAGGGAAGGTCACCCCCTCCCATAAAAACACTCCCCTCAACACCCCCCCCATAAAAAACACTCCCCCAAAACACTCCTGTAACACCCACAAACTTAATTAACCACAAACGTATTACAGATCTGCAGCTTTTAATGTAATAATCCCAAAAACGGTACTCACAATTTCAGATACAAATGACCCCTAACCCTGCAGAAAAAGACACGTATGTGACGTCCAGAAAAGACATCTGTGTGACGTCCAGAAAAGACGTGTGTGTGATGTCCAGAAAAGACGTGTGTGACAGACATAAGTAATACGCAGGTCATAAACATGTCTTTTCAGGACGCGATAAAGGTGTCTTTTCTGGACATTAGTAGGAAATTTCGTTTTACTGCTGTTATGTTTGTGGTTTATTACGTTTTCGGGTTATAAAACTCCCTCCTCCTCTTCCTCCTCCTCCTCCTCCTCCTCTCTTCATCGTCTCGTCCATCACGTCCTCTGGCCTCACCTGATACTGCCAGCCCGGCCTCAGGCAGGTGTGTGTGTGTGATCTATTTCCTGTTGTTGCCCCCCCGCCCCTCCAGCTGACATCACTCCCTGCTCTCCTGGGGGGCGACAGGAGGAGGAGGAGGAGGAGGAGGCGGCTGTCAGTCACTCAGTGATTCTGACTGATTGAAGCTGACAGATTCCCAGTGACTCTGAACCTTCACTGGTCACCAGTATGAGTCTTTAATGGGACCAATGAGCCCCAGAGCTGATCGAGCTCAACTACACACACACACACACACACACACACACACACACACACACACACACACACACACACACACACTCACTCACACTCTTAGGGGTTGTTTACACGGCAACAGTTCTCGTATAAAGCGTAAAACTTTTGTTGCGGTTTGGCGTTTTTCGGGGTCTTTTGAAAACGCTGCCCCTCCTGTTGCCGTGGGAACTGGGTAATCCTGTGAGAACGTTGACATCACGGCTGCACTTCACGCAGGCGCGTGCTTTTCTTCTAAGGTGTGTCATTTCAAAGTTACACCGCCAACTACTGGCTTGGCGTGCATACTGCAGCGTTTTCGGTTGTTTTTGTGGACGCGTGTGTGCGAGGACCGTTTCCACAGCGTTATCACATGAGCGCAGATTTTTTTTGTAAGTGCAAAGGAAAAAATTGAAATGGATGCATTTTGAGAGTTAATGGAAACTCACCTAAAGAAGCAGAATGTTAAAGATGTTTTCGGATTTCACGCTGTAGACTGTTATTAGTATGCTGATTATTGTTTTTTCTATTTATGGGTTAATTTTGTCAGTAAATGCACATCGTCTTTTTCGTGCCACCACTTTGGCGATAGTATTGGGCAGAATGTTTTCTGTCCGGTTCTCGTGAATGTGATATCTCAACACCTTTAGGGAATTTCATCAAATTTTGGCTCAAACATCCACTTGAATTTTGAGCGATGAAACAATAACATTTTTCTGGTGGAGGTCGTGAGTGAGTTGGCACAATCGTCCACTTGGACTCAAGGACGATCTGATTCGATTTTGGTGGTCATAGGTCAAAGATCAAGGTTGCCGGGACCTCATCTGTCCCATTCTTGTGAACGTGATATCTCAAGCACTCCTGTAGGGAGTTTCTTCAAAATTTGGCTCAAACATCCATTTTATATCAACGATGAAATTATCCGATTTTTGTGGTCATAGGTCAACGTGTCTGTGACCTTGTGGTTGTCTCATGTCTTCATTGTCTTCATTTTCATGAAGGCCTTGAGTGAGTCTCCTCAAATTTGGCACAATCGTCCACTTGGACTCAAGGATGATCTGATTCAATTTTGGTGGTCAAAGGTCAAAGATCAAGAGAGAGATGAGATGATGAGAAAGATGAAAAATATAGATAATAGTGATAATCATAATATTGTTAATAATAATGATAATAATGATCAAATTATGTAAATAAATAAGAAAAAATATTTAAAAAAAAATAAAATAAATGAAGGAAGAGAAAGAATATTTTGACCGCTTTGATGGTTTTTAGTTGCGTAAGTCATGAAAATATCAGCTGTAGAAAGGAGCGTGGTTATTTGTTGTGCGATGAAAAAGGCGATGATGTTGCATAAACTCCAAAAACCTGATCGTAACCGTTTGGATGTGAAGAAACCTGAAATCATTTGTCTTCTTCTTTGCTGCGGACAGGAAGTGTAACTGTGCACTTTGTGTTGTTTTGGCGCACACAGACCCTGAGCAGGCGCTAATGATGGAGGAATATTCGAGTTTCACTGTGAATCTCTGAATAAAGACGTCCTCCTCTCGCTGTCGGAGGGAGGGAGGGAGGGAGGGAGGCAGGGGGACGCTGCCGGTGGACTCTGGATCTTCGTGGGCTGGTGCCACCGAGCTGAACGAGTGCCACGAGGCTGGCAGCGGCCCGGCGCTCTGATTCTGCTGCCAACACGGCGCCGGTGGAAAGGCTTCAGTGGACGGAGCTGCTGCTTTAATCTCTCGCTGCAGAAACCGTCGGCTTCGACAGGGAGGGAGTCGTACCTGATAATTACTCATCTCCAGAAAACTGTCTTTCAGAGCGGCGCGGGCCGATCCTCCTCACTTTCTCGGCCAACAGATCTGTTCAAAGGCGCCAGCAGAGGGACGGCCTGTAGTCTCCGGCTCCACCTCTGCAGATTCAACACCCAGAGAATCCGGCGCTCCGTCAGCACGAGCACAAAACGTCCTCCAAGTTCAGGCCGACAACAAGAATCTTCTGGTTTCTCTCCTGCCTCCGCTCGTCAGCACAGGCTGTTCCAGGATTTAATTATGGGTCAGTGAGAAAGGGAAATTAATTTCAGGCGGTGGAGGAGTCACGGCGTCAGGCTGACAGGGGCCCCCGGGGGCCGAGTAGGAGTTGGGCAGGGGGCCAAACGCCACGGCAAAGTCTCGAGTCACCACGCAAAGGGTAGCAGTCAGAAGTGATCAGAGAACGCCGGACGGTCGGCTGGAAGTCAGTCAGAGCCGCAGCGACGTTTCTGGCACCGAAGCCTCCGAATGAAGCTAAATGCAGAGTGACAGACGGCCTCAACTTCACACAACTTTCTTTAAGTGACCTCTGACTGCTCAGGTCACAGCACACAGACGCCTTTTTCATTTCTGCCTCTCTGCCGTTTTATTTTCTGCACAACAGAGTCACAGTGAAGTCGTCCTTTCAAGTGTAAAGCTGATGTTGTTGTACGTAAATACATCTATGTAGAGTTCTCAAAAATTACAACACAAACCCATCTGACACACGTGAGTTGAAGCCCGAATCTGGCCCGTCTGAGATCATCACATAAAACACTAAACCCGAGCCAGACCACCCAAAAAAGGCACGAGTCGGCTTCTTACGCCCAGGACACATCGGCCGTGTGGCGCTGCGAGCCATGCGTGCCTCCTGCAGAAAATGGACCAGGTCTCCCTCAGCAGCCATACAGTCATACGTTTTTCCCCGTTTCCCCAGAGAGATATCGGAATAAATGATTGAAGATCTCCCGATAACAACTTAAAAGTGACAGGCCTGAGATTTCCGTCACGCGTAACGTGTCATGCTGACTGATGGATGCCCTGGACAGATGTAGATAGTTGCTTTGTGCTTTTGTGCTTTATTTTCTAAATATGTTTTAAAGAAATGAATGAGTGATTGTTACAGCACGAATATTAACGTTAGGGCAGCTGTCTGTTGAGCTAACTTGACGGCTCGGGAGCTCATGATGCGAATCAGTCTGCTCCTCTCACTCAGTTTGTCAAAACTGCTCACAAACAGCCACCACGCCGTCCCTCCACATGCTACACTGAACGATAAAAAAAAAAAATCTTTCAGTGAATAATCCACTACTGCCGTATTGTTTTGTTGTCTAAACCTCTTAAATGAATTCTGTTGTTGTCTCGGGAACACACGGTGAGTTATCCTGAGATCTCAAGTCCAAAACTGATGACTTTTGATACAGGACGTCAACAAAAGCACATGCTTAGAATGAGGCAGCAAAGCGTGTGAACACGTCCGGTGCCATCCAGCCGTCCGGTGCTGAATAATAACTTTAGGCGTCTATTCGTTGACCCTTAAATTAAGAAAACTGAAATTGCAAATATAAAATACTCCTAATGGAAACACATCAGTTAAAAAAAAAAACCTCACATTTGATACAGCTGTTTTGCTCCACTGCTGAGGTAGCGCAACTCCGTAACAAGAGGCTGTTGGTGCCTAAAGTCCCGTGTGCTGCAGATTAAACATGCTTTTGCCATCCAGCAGACTTGCTTCCTCCCGGATGGATTTCCCAGCGATGTTCAGACCCTCCACAGATAACATGTGTTTAAACACTCAGACTCCGAGGAGGCTCTCTGACTGCTGATCTGCACGCTGCAGCTCAGAGAGGAAGACACTCTTATCAAACCTCATCCAGATCTATCAAAAAAATCTACTGACCACATTCCCAGAAAAAAACCCTCCGACCCCCGACTTTTCCTCTGGTGTTGAATTCGCAAGAATGATCAAAATCTCCTGCCACCTTTTCACAGGCTTTCCCCTCCAGAAAAAACACGCTCTTTAGGCAGGATGTTAAAGCTGTGCACAAGCGGGATGTCCACGTTTGCAAGGCAGTTTTTTGATATTTTAATTTTGACTTTTGACCACCAAAATCGGATCAATGGAGTCCACATGAATGTTTGTGCCAAATTTGAAGAAATTCCCCTTAAGGTGTTTCAGGGATATTGTGTTCACAAGAATGTGACAGACGAGGTCACAATGACCTTAAACTTTGACCTTTGACCTCCAAACTATAAGGAGTTCATCATTTAGTCCAAGTGGATGTTTGTGACAAATTTGATGAAATTCCCTCAAGCTCTTCCTGAGATAACATGTTAACAAGAACAAGATGGATACAGTGTCACAATAACCTTGACCTTTGATCACCAAAATCTGATCACTTTATCGATGAGTCCATGTGAACGTTTGTGCCACATTTAATGAAATTCCCTTAAGGCGATCTTGAGATATCACGTTCACAAGAATGGGATGGGACAGACTGATCAAAAGCCCAAAAACGTCATAAATTTAAGAGCGAAAATAAGATTTCTCATTCAACCGGGAACTGAGGAAATTCTGCTTTCTGTGAATGGAAACACTAAAGGCGGGATAAAACCTAAAGATAAAAGATAAAAAGAAGAAAGAACTGATATAATATTAATCATAATTAAAATAAATTAATAAATAAATAGATTTTTTTTAAAAAAGAAAAACATAACAAATAATAGATAAAAATGTTAAAATAAAAAAAAACACAGCATCTAGTTTAACAGACTAAAATTTCTAAATAGATAGTTGATAAATAAATAGGTAAAGTTCAGTTAAAAGCCAAATTAAAAAGGTAGATCTGGACTTTTCTAAAAAAAAAAAAAAAAAAAAAAAGAAGCTTAATGGAAACGCGTCATAAGAGATAATGCAGTCGCCTGCGCAGAGGCAAAACGAAGGCATCAGTTAGGTGCAAAAACTTTTAGGACAGCAGCGATTATAGCTCTCTTAATCAGAGACGTGATGGTGAGTTTATGGAAGAAACAAAGTTACGATGATGTTAAGAAATTAGGGCTGTCAAAATAACTTGTTAATTTTGATTAATTAATGACAGAAAAAATAACTTATAACTAATTGTGCTCCGTGGTGTGCTTTGACCTGCTGCATCATTTAGGGCCACAGTGGTTTTGTAAGATGAGTTTTTGTACCATCCGAGTACTTCAAGCCTGAAATATTATTAAGTGTTTGCAACACTGCCATGTCAAATTCGTCTTGTGTCATGCTACCTCCCACTGTCTGTAAACAACCAATAAATACGTGATCACAAAAAACAACTTTCACAGCAAAAATTGATGCAGGCAATTCATTTCAATTAATTAAGCAGAGCATGTAATTAATTCAATTTTTTTAAATTGCTTGACAGCCCTGAAATAAACACGTTGTAGCATCATGTGACCCGTAAAAGCCAAAAAAAAAGTCTTTTCCTTGCAGTTTTGTGAAATACGGCTTTCTCAAATCGCCTGAAATGCCACTTCATACGAGCGTAAAAACGTATTTGCAATACATGCACATTTTTCTCAAAATTGACGTGCTCCCAACTGACATATTTGATGTTCGCAATTTCAATTTGTGCAGTTTTATGGTTAATGGAAACTCGCCTGCCGTGCGTACAACTGTGTGTGCATGACGTCCTCAGGCAGTTCAGGTCTAGTGGGTCAAAAATGAGAACAAAATCTGGATTTTCACAGTTTTCACAGAGGAAGAAATAATGACAGAGAGAGCGAGAGGCAGTGAGCGAGGGGGGCTGTAAAAATAAAACTCCTGGAAACCTCTCAGCACATTTCCTGTCTCTGTCTCTCTGTCTCTGTCTCTCTGTCTCTGTCTCTGTCTCTCTGTCTCTGTCTCTCTCTCTCTCTCTGTCTCTCTCTCTCTGTCTCTCTCTCTCTGTCTCTGTCTCTGTCTCTCTCTGTCTCTCTCTCTGTCTCTGTCTCTCTCTCTGTCTCTCTCTCTCTCTCTCTGTCTCTGTCTCTGTCTCTGTCTCTCTCTCTGTCTCTCTCTCTCTCTCTCTGTCTCTCTCTCTGTCTCTGTCTCTCTCTCTGTCTCTGTCTCTGTCTCTCTCTCTGTCTCTGTCTCTCTGTCTCTCTCTCTCTGTCTCTGTCTCTGTCTCTGTCTCTCTCCGTCTCTCTGTCTCTGTCTCTCTCTGTCTCTCTCTCTGTCTCTGTCTCTGTCTCCCTCTGTCTCTCTGTCTCTCTGTCTCTCTCTCTCTCTCTCTCTGTCTCTCTCTGTCTCTGTCTCTCTCTGTCTCTGTCTCTGTCTCTCTCTGTCTCTGTCTCTGTCTCTGTCTCTCTGTCTCTCTCTGTCTCTGTCTCTGTCTCTCTGTCTCTGTCTCTCTGTCTCTGTGTCTCTCTTTCTGTCTCTGTCTCTCTGTCTCTGTCTCTCTGTCTCTGTGTCTCTCTTTCTGTCTCTGTGTCTCTCTGTCTCTGTCTCTCTGTCTCTGTCTCTCTCTTTCTGTCTCTGTCTCTCTGTCTCTCTGTCTCTCTGTCTCTGTCTCTGTCTCTCTGTCTCTGTCTTTCTGTCTCTGTCTGTCTGTCTCTGTCCTTGTCTCTGTCTCTCTGGTTTTTGGTTTTAGGACAGACTGAAGGAAACTCGCTCACCCTTTGTTCTCGCTATCTCACAGTTTACCCTCTCTCTCTCTCTCTCTCTCTCTCTCTCTGTCTGTCTGTCTGTCTGTGTGTGTGTGTGTGTGTGTGTGTGTGTGTGTGTGTGTGTGTGTGTGTGTGTGTGTGTGTTGTTGGATGCCAGACGTCTCGGGTTGATGGCGAGCTGTGGAATTGAAGGGGGGGTGCAGTGTGTGTGTGTGTGTGTGTGTGACAGCATTCCTCGTCCTTTGAGCGTGTGCAGAAGGTGAAGAAGACGAACAGAGAAGCTCCAGCAACTTTGAGGTAGGTGCCAACCAGCTTTCACACACTCGTGGTTTGTTGCTCTCTCGTGCCGACACACACACACACACACACACCTCCAACAGGCCTCAACCAACACGCACACACACGCGCGCACACACACACACACACACACACACACACACAAGAAAGACAAAGTGCAGGAAAAAGAGGGGATTTCCTTCCTCTTCATCCTCTTGTTCTTCTGTCTTTTGGCGTCTTTCTGATCTAAAACTACTCGTAAACACAGTCATTCATGGAAGTGTGTCCCGTCAGTTTTACAGGCTGAGGATGTGATTAGAGCAGCAGGAGTTTGGTGGAAACTTTCTCTGCAGTGTTTTCTTGCAGCGTGTCGAGCTCCTGCAGGGCTGAAGCTGCTACCTGCTGCAACGACACAAAGCTGCTGCAGACAAATAAGCTTTCTTTGTGGGCACAAACGCATTTTATGGACATTACAACTCACAAATAAGTCGTTGGACCAGCAAACATTTAAATGTATGAACAGATAAATTCACATAAGTTAAACAGATGAAGTTACAAACAGAAAGATAAACTCTTGAAGGAACAGACGACCACACATACGAACATAAACTCACGTTTGGACAGAAACAAAAAACAAAATCACGTACGAACAGATGAACTCCTGTATGAACATAAAGATATAAACTTACTTCTGAACAGATACACTCACATACGAACAGACAGATAAACTCACACAGGAACAGATACATTTAGGTACGGGGAGATAAACTCATAACAACAGATGAACACTAAAACTTCATATGGGCAGAAACACTCATAACTTACGTACGTATGGATCAATTCACGTAGGAACAAACTTGCGTATGAACATGAAACCTTATGTACAAACACTTCAAACAAACAATTCATACTAAAACAAACATAAGGTACACGGTAGATTTATATGTCTGTTATTATTATGTTTAGTTAAACTATGTTTTAAAAAACTGAAATTAAAAATGTAGATAAATATATAAACACATAAAGATATAAACTTGTGCATATAAATAAACCTTAGATATGAACAGATAAACTTTTGCACAAACATAAACTTGCGTATGAACCGATAAAGTTATGTACAAACATAAACTCACATGCGCACAGATAAATGTGTCGACACAGATAATGTACAAATAGAAAGTTTTGTGTGGATATATAAACTCACAACTGAACAGACAATCTCAGTTACGTATAAACACATGTACAAAACACAAAGTTATGTGCGAACATAAAGTATGTACAGACAGAGAAACCTCATCCGGAAAGACAAACTCATGAAGAACAGAAACGATCAAACAGAAAAACTCACGTGGGCGCGGACAAACTTGCCTATGAACGAATATACTCATGTAGAACAAAAAATATATGTATAGAAATATGAATTCAAGTAGGAACAAACAGACACACACGAACAAATATCCTAATGTACGAACAGATAAACTCTCATCGGATCAGATAAACTTACTTGTAAACAAATGACGTCATTTACAAACAGATAAATTTATGTTCGGACAGATCAACTAAAGATAAGCTGTCGCATGAACACATAAACTCACGTATGAAAATGTAACCTTGTGTAAGCGCAGAAAGACTAACGTATGAACAGATTAAGTTACATCTGACATTCTCCGCCTCCGCCACGCCTCTGCAAAACGCCGCTCCTCTCTGCACATGACGTAAACAGTCTCGTTGACAACACATTTAATTGTCGATTATAACCGATTTTATCGCTTCGTTGTTGCAGCCCTACAGAAAACCATGAAGATAAACAGATAAACTTCCGCATACAGATAAAAGTTCGTACGGACAGATTAACTCATGTAAGAACAGATGAACGTATGAACAGATAGCAGTGTGTACGGACTGATAAACGTACTCAGGAACAGAAAACGATACGTGTGAACAGATAAAGTCACATAGGAGCAGATGCACGTATATATAAACAGATAAACGTAGTGCGAATATAACTTTTCGTACGTACATATAAGCTTGCCTACGAACAGTTTAACTTGAGTATGAACTAATAAATTCTCTGTTCAGATAAGCAGATTTTCTCAAAATAGAGGAATTAATTAGCAAAATAAGCCGCTAATACAACAATATTAGTTCAATGGCCCGGACCACCAAATAATATTTTTATAAAGCATCTGACATTCAAGACCATCCTTTGATTCATTTATTTGTGTTATGTTTGTCCACTGTCGGTGAAATCAGACAAAAGTTAATTTAGTTAAGTTCATTCCTGCATCATTTTCTTTTGTGGCTCATTTTCGATGTAGATAGTCGTAGTAAAAGTCGTAGTAATCAGTTATTAAGTGGTAGTCCCTAACACAACAGTAGTATTGGTAGTGGTTGTAGCATGTGTTACTGTGGTATTTCCAGTAGTTGTAGTATTGTTATTCGGTGTTTTACTGGAGACTCCTGTGCTGCATTTGTGAATAAAACATGGAAATCTGAAGGAAACACTCGGTATGTTTGGAATGAAATGTGGGCAGTTACCAGCCAAAGACTGTCAGCATCGTGTTCGGAGGCCTGCGTGGGTCCGCCTGTGGTCGGATCTGAGCTTAATGATCACGTTTCGTGTCGGTTCACCTCAGAGCTGCAGAGTGTTTCCCACTCAGCAGCGGTGAGTCACTTCCAGCCGTCGCAGCAGCTGGCGGATCATTTAACAGACGTCCTGCCTCCTCGGCTTCAGTCCTGCTGTTTGGATCAGTCATTTCTGCAGAGACAAGAACGCCAGATCCTCAGGCCGCGAGGCATTCCTCCGTTATCTGCCTGAAGAACTTTTGGTAAAAGACTTTATTTTTAAGGCTTTACTTGAAGGGGCCTATTGTAAAGATGTGCACTCTGAAAATAACAGCAACATTTCTCCACATTTAGCTCCAAAACATATTTTCAAAAGAGGTGTGAATTTTGAAACTTAGTATTAAATGTTAAATCTAAATGTTAACTATTATATCTAAATGTTAAAACTTAATATTGAATGTTAAATATAAATGTAAACTGTTATATCTAAATGTTAAAACTTAATATTAAACATTGAAAATTAAATGTTTAAATTTAATATTAAATGTTAAATCTACATGTGAACTGTTATATCTAAATGTTGAATATTAAATCTAAATGCAAAATAATTAATCTAGGCTAAATGTTAAATGTTGATTCTAAATGTTTAATGTTAAATCTAAATGTTTAATGGATTTTAGGATGTTTAGGATCTTTTTTGATCATCCAGCTCTATTTTGATGTTGCTGACACCTTATGGAGACCAAAAGGACAAAAACAATTCACAGTGTCAATCACTTTATTTTTACTGGGAATTGGTTTGGGGGCCACCAGGGGTACAGTAAAACATACAAAAAATATGGCACATATAAATATGGCAGAAGACATAACGCAAAAGTCCACCACAATGACAATAGTAAAATACCAAAAGTATTTACTACCTCCAAAAATGAAATAAAAAGAAAATGATATAAAATAAATAAATAAAACCCATACAATTTAGTGCATCCGTCACTGTATGGGGAACAAAAGGTTAAGAGAAATAAATAAAAACCCAAATCCAAGACAAAACCAGCTCCTGAAAGTTTTCAGAGAGCTGTGGTCTTTTCTGTAGCAGCCTGATGAAGATCACACCCGTCCAGCTCCATGTAAGGTCCGATTATTCACGTCGCGCTGAAACCTCAAACTAACGAACCGACACTCGTCTGGCACGATGGGAAGTGACACGCCGGCTCCAGTTGGTGCCCTGCTTTGATCCTGAAAACACCCCCCCTGCCCCTGCTCTCCTCCCCCTGCTCCTCCTGTCCCATGCCTTTTCCAGCACCTCTGCAGGGTCACGCTGATTAACCCCTTGTTTCCTGCAGTGTAGCTTTGGTTTTGAAGTGAAATGGAGGGTGAAAGCGTTTTCCGGCTGGGAGTGTGGAGCGGTGGAGGGGGGAGCGGGGCCGGCCAGCTGCATGCTGGGAGTTTTTTTGGAGGATTTGGAGGAGTTTCAGGGCAGCTGCAGGGATTTAGAGCGGAGCAGCTGATCGTTTTTAGCATTTTTTGAGGAATCAGCGGTGACGCAGGAGAAATTTTGGAGCTGATCAGGAGTTTGTGAGTATTTTGAACATCGTCAGATTCATTAGAGGAGTTTATGTGTGAAGAGGTCAAAGGTCACAGCTGTTTGTTTACTTTTTACTGTCACTTTAAGGTCCAGGCTGTTCAAATTTAGGGGGATTGAGTGTCGTCTAGCGGTGAGGGTTGCAACCAACTGAAACATCTCCCGGTTAAAAATCCCTCAGTTTTTATCGTTCAGGAGGTTTTTAGCGGGAGCTGAACCATCCAAAACAAACAGACCGGATATTTTAACCCTTTGAAACCTGAGCAAATTAGTTTGATTAACACGGAAAAAGGCAATGAGCACATTAACAAGAAATGACCCAAAAATTAGGAGGAAATTACTGAAAACTACCCAAAAAATAAACCAGAACCAGACCAAAAAAAAAGTTTAAAAAAAATAAAAAAAGACAGAAACAAACATTAAGTGCAAAGAAGAAGAAGATATTAATAAAATAAAATATTCTGTCTGCAACATAATTTGAAATACATAATTATTATAATTAGACCAACAGTTTTTTGGGCATTTCTTTTCTTTCTTTTTAGTTTTTTTGGTGGTTTTTAAACAATATTTTTATCTCTCTATAACCCAAAAATATGGAAGAAATTATTAACCCTTTATAACCAGGATCTAAATCAGTTTTCCTGTGCTGCATTTAGACGCCTCTCACAAGCATTTAAACCTCTGAAACGTGAGCAGATTGGTTTGATTTCTTCTAAAAACAACAATTTGGCAAGAAATGTCCTGCAAAAATGCAAAAAATTTGTAAAAGGTGAAACAATAAATATCTAATTTTATTATTATTACTCTTTTTTGTTTTTTTTCTTTTTAACTTTTCCCCATGACATTTCCTTTTTTGTGTGTGTCAAAATTTATTTTATTTTTTGGATATTTTTTTATAGGGTTAAAAATAGGAAAAAAGGTATTGAGCAACTCAACAAGAAATGTTGGGAAAAAAATTTAAAAAGGGAGGAAAAAAGAAAACAAAAGTAAATTTAACATTATTGAAATTATTTATTAAGCAGGAAGTAAATTCTTGTAATTTCAGGTTTAAGTTCCTCATTGCCTCCTTGCAATGTTTTTGGAGGAATTGAAGCCAGTTTGCTCAGGTTTGAAAGAGTTAATGACAGTTTGGTAGCAGTTGAGTTGTATTTTTGTTTTTAGTGAATTTAATTTAACCCCTCCTGCAGGTTGAGACACCGGACCGCAGACGAGGATGTGGGTGGAGGCAGACTGAATGGAAAACACGTCAGTCTTTGCTTCCAAACTTTTCGGCTGAACCTGAGCGACGAGGAAACTGCTGATCCCACATGGCTGCTGTCGGCGTGCTGCTGCTGCTGGCGGCGGCGACGGTCTGCGGCGGCAGTCTGGTGGCGGTGAACTCGGGCGTGGAGGTCACCAGGGGTCGGTCGGTGTTCGTCACACAGAGGGAGCTGAGGATCAGCGTGGGTCCAGGCGCGGACTGTAAGGTGGAGGTGGTGATGAACGAGCCCGTTACTCAGAGGGCGGGGAGGCTGACTCCGCAGGTGAGCACACACACCTGCGGTACGCGGACAGGTGTAAACAAACAGGACGTGTGTGAGGGTTTTACTGGTGTTTGGTTCCCTGCAGGTGTTTGACTGCAGCTTCCTGGAGGACGAGGTGAAATACGTCCACAATGGGAGTCCTCTGCTGGACGAGGACACGGTGATGCTGAGAGTCTACAGGTCAGTGGACACACGGTTAACATCAGTAACAGTAACAACAGCAATTTCTCACCAAAAACAACAACAAAAAACTGTCAGATGTTGACAGTGAAGTAATTATGTGGAGTAATAATAATATTAATAAAGTTTTTAAGAGTAGGAGCACTTTTCCACAGCAGTCAGTGTTTTAAAGTAAAACAAAGCTAGAAGAGAAACAGTTAAATTTGCTGAAATAATCACAAAACAAAATAAGATAAAAAAATGTAAAATGTTTATTTTTTATTTAAACAAAATGATACAAAGGAAAAAGTAAACACAAACACAAGAAAAAAATGTAAAAATTAAACAATTAAGACTTAAAAAATTCAATGAAAAATAGATTCCAGTCCATTAGACTCGACATGATGGGAACTAAGGCAGTGAAATCCCACATGCCAACTCAAAAAACGCCCAAAACACAAATATCAAAAAATAAATAAATTGGTCTTTTTGGATGAAAAGAAAACCCCTAAAAATGAATGATGTTGAGTGTCCTCCTCCTCAGTGTGTGAGTGTAGCTGCTGACAGTCTGGGATATGTCAGTGTGTGAGTGTAGCTGCTGACAGTCTGGGATATGTCAGTGATCAGCAGCTACATTGACTGTGACAGGTCACCTAGTGGAAATAGCATGTATTTCCTCCATATGCCAAATATGGTCAAAATGACCTCATCAGGTGGAAAATAGTCAAAATGACAAATTCAGAGTCAAAAGCCCAGAATGACACCCAGAAATAATACAAGTCCTGTTTTTCTGCTCTGATGGCTGTGGGATCAAAAATGTCAGTTTGAATGGGTTTCAATGGAGCATTTTTGGACCTGAACAGTCTGAATGTAACTATTTAGTTTCCACAGTGTATTTTAGACTTATTGTAGGAGCTGAGCTGCAAATTCACTGATTACACTCAGATACACAATCTGGACTACATTTAGGACACATGCATCAACACACACACAGTTATCACAACAGGAAGAAGACAAGAGACGAAAATGAGACAAACTGTCCTTGAGGGTGTCTGGAATGACGCATTTAAACGAACGTGAGAAACTGTCTTTAACGTGCTGTCTGGTGTCCGTTTGGAGGTTCACGTCCTCGGACACACTGGTGGAGACGGTGGTTCTGCCGGTGCGGGTGGTGGACTCGGGGTCTAGTGTGGTGGAGCTGGGCAGCGCTCCGCTCGTGGTTCCTCTCTTCTACGGCTTATCCAACGCCATCGACGCCTCCGTCCTGAGCATCCGCACCGCGGCGGACCAGGTCTGCAGCGTTCGGCTGATGACCACCGACACCAGCGTCCCTGCTCTGGGTCAGCTGGTGAGGGAGGAGGACTCCACGCAGAGGAAGGGTACGCCACATCTGGGCACACCACAGTCCTGGTACAAGGCGACAAACAATACCAGTTTCTGATTGGCTGACGGATTAATTACAGCACGAAACTCCTGTTATCCGGATATTGTTGCCGGCTCCCCTAAACTAATCAATGTTTATTTGAAAATTTTATTTTATTTAATTAGATTTTTAAAAAAAAATATATTCTGCTAATTGAAAATAAAATAATGTAGAAATTAAATTTAAATAATTTCAATTTAATTCACATTTAATTAATGTAGAAAATAAAGAAAAACAAACAAAAATATACCTCAAATACACAAACACACACACACACCTATAGATATATATATATATATATATACACACACACACACATTGTTAAACAATTTAACAATAAAACAATAATACAAATTAAAACTTATTTGAATACATTTTACATTTTATTCCTAGTAAGTAAATAACACTTAACAGTAAAAAAAAGGCATTACAATAAAACAACAAAATTAAACAGAACAAAACAGTACAATGTGCTGAAAAAATCAGGTAACAAAAGAAGATAATATGAAAGAAAATATAAAGATAAGACAAAAAAGTAAAAATTTTAGAAGTTAAAAAAATTAAGGAAAAGTTCAATGTTAAATAAAATATGAAATAAAGAAAAATAAAACAAAAAATAAACCTCATTTAGAAATATATAAAAAAAATGAAATTGTGAAACAAATGCAGAATTTAAAATAAAAAGCCGTGTTCGCTTGTTGTTTTCTGCAGGCACATTTGAGACTTCAGACCTGCTGCATCTCTGCAGTTACATTTGTTTCTAAACCGTCTTTTTTCTGGCGTCTTTCAGGCAGAGAGACGTCGGCGCTCTGTCCCGGCAACAAACCGTGTCTTCACGACACCAAAGAGGTCCGCTTCCTCAAAACCAGCTGCCAGGACTTCCTGAGCTCCGGTCTGAAGTACCAGCACCTCAGCCCGCCGTCGCCGGAGATTGACTACATCCCCATCAGGGTGGAGCTGAGGGAGCAGGCCACCAGGGCCCTGCTGGAGGTACAGGCAGCACCCAGAAAATTAACGCTGATGTAATTTCTATGCAACATTCACTCAGGCGTCATCAAACGTCTCGTATGAATGCGGCTCAGAAAGCGTCTAATTAAATAAAGTTGATAAACTGCAGCTTCAGTCAAAGTCAGGTTTTTTCCGGAGGAGACGAGCGTCACAGACGCTTTATTGGCAGTCAGAAGGCGATATCGCAGCTTCTCAGCTCTGTGGATGTGGAAGGAAGTTAAAAAGCTAAAAAAAAATCACAAAAATCACATAAACAGTGTCTTTATTGCAGAGACCTGTCATGTCTAACACGTCTCTTCATGGGCTTTCTCTTCGACACCAAATATAACAGCAGAAGCTGTTGCAGTACGTGTTGATTTCGACGTGATACATGTTGTGTGAAAACATACATGTGTCCCAAAAAAAGGAATCTGTTGAGGCTTAACATCGCATAGGAGAGGTGAAAAAAAAAGAATGGAAAAAACATTTACAGTAAAAAGAAAAAAGCATAAAATTAATGATAAAACAAATTAAATAAAAATATAATAAAACTATTATTCATTTAAGAAATCAGAGAAAATAGAAATAAATTTTTTTTAAAAATAGTTTAAATGAAAACAAATAATTGAGAATAAAAGATTAAAGAAGTTAAATTATAATTAAAATTAGAGTCGAATTAAAACAAATAGTAAAGTAAAATCAAAATAAAAAATTAATTGAAAAGAAAACAGTTAATGACTGAAAAAAATAAAGATTAAAAAAGTAACAAAGGATAAAAAATGAAATTGAATAAAAAAGAAGGGCAAATGAAATAAAAACCTGTAAAAGTAAAAAAAAACAACTGAAATTGAAAAAAAAAATAAAAGCAAAAAAAAAAGAATTCAGTGAAAAATACAATAAACAACTGAAAAATAAAATTTAAGATTAAAATAGTTGCATTAAGAATAAAAATAAATTTGAATAAAATCTATGGTAAATAAAAATTTAAAAAACAGTAAAAAGAAAATTAAAGATTAAAAAAGTTACATTCAAAATCTAAATAAAACCACACAGAACTGAGAGGCGCTCACTGGAAAAAATGTCTTTATCTTTCGTCTCTTTATCTCGGCGCAGGCAGAGTCGGTTTGGATACCGGTTCTGATCCACGGAGCGATGCAGAACCAGCCGCCGCAGGCCGCCTTCATGGCCTCCTTCATCCTGGAGGTGGACCAGTTCATCCTGACCCCGCTCACCACCGCCACCCTGGACGCCAAGGACCACGAGACGCCGCAGGAGAGGCTGGTCTTCAACGTGACCGTCCCGCCCGCTGAGGGCTACATCACCCACCTGGACGACCACACGAAGCCCGTCACGTCCTTCACCTGGCTCGACCTCCACGAGATGAAGGTGGCGTTCCAGCCGCCCAACAGCAGCCAATCACATCGCAGGAACTACGAGGTACTGTATGTTCTGAAACACAAAATGCAGGAGGAATTTCCATTCCCGACTCCTTAATTAGAAAACAAAAAAAAACCAAAACAAGATTCTGTTCATTTGTATGATCACACTTCTCAGATGTTATTCATCTTTAAGCCTTCTGTGAGAACATGTTTTCACGCTGTTCAAAAACACTTTATTGCAGCACTTTCTTCCATGAGTTATCTGGTCTGAAGGTTTATTGTTTACAGACGTTCACGTCATGATTTGAAACTTTGGCCACGTTTAATAGAAACATTAAAAACTGCATCATTGGACAGACAATAAGGAAAAGTGTGATAGGCCTTTTTTATATCGTAAATATGTTTCCTCTGAGGTCAAATATCATGAATCTATATTGTGTTCTTCTGTTTTATGTAAGGTGGAGTTTCAGGCTATAGACGCCTCCTACATGACCAGCCCGCCCATCATGGTCCACGTCTCCATCAGGGCGGCCGAAACAAACGCACCCCGAGTCTCCTGGAACATGGGTACCAAAGTGATATACATCTCTTTTTTTCCCATAAAAAAATCATGTAATCAATTTATTTAGAAACGATTCTGTCCTCACATTTGTTGTCCTCTGTCTCCAATGTCTCAGGTCTGGACCTTCTGGAGGGTCAGTCGCGACCAATCACGTGGGAGGAGCTGCAGATCGTCGACAACGACAACATCGATGCCGTCTACCTGGTGGCCGTGGATGGACCTCTTCACGGACGCCTCAGTGTCAGAGGTGAGGTCAGAGGTCACGTGCTTTACTTTAAAATTATTATTATTATTATTTTTTTTAAATAATATAAAAAAATTTAAAAAAATTAAAAATTGTTAAAAAACAACAACAAAAGCACACGGGGCATTTCTCTAACCTGTGAATATTTAATGCTTTTGAGTTTCCTCATAAATCAAATGCTCTTTCATGTTGTGGTTAAAATGTCTCTTTAGATATATATATATATTTATATTTATATATATATATATATATATATATATATATATATAATAGTAATATTATTTACACCTAATCTTACCTTTAATAAAGAAATTACATATATGAATAAATTAAAAATTAATTAAAATAGAGAAGAAAAAACAAAACAAAAACTAAAAAAGAAGGAAAACAATAACAGTTGAAAAAAACTCATGCATGCATTTCTCTAATCTGAAAACATTTATTGTTTTTAAATTTCTCCATGATGACGGATGGCCGTTAAACAGACGTTTGTGTCTTTTATGTACATGCAGCGTACAGATGGGAGTCCCATTACTGTAAGACAGAGCCCCACTTTGATCCTCCGTCCTGGTTTGTCGGTCCTTTCTGTCCCGTGCTGGTATTCCGACACGCACACCGCCCTGGGAATTCCCAGAGAACGTCGTCTGGCCTTTTCCGCCTTTTTTGCTCCATGTGTTGCCCATCCGTCAGGGACTGTGGTGTGGCTGGGGAAGCATATGTCTAGCGGCCCTGCATGTGTTTCCTAATCAGGTGTAAAATGGGGCCGCGGCCACTTTGGCCGGGGGGGTGGGGGTGGGGGCCGTGGCAGCGTCCCTCTCCCTCTCCGTCCACGTCTGTCCCTTCCAGCCCAGCGCGTCGGGAGGACGGCCTCTTTGTCTGCGGAGCGAGCAGATTGGAGAGGATTTATGCCATTTCATGCCGCCGTGCACAGGGAGCAGATGCACTGTCCCCAAACAGGTTTTCATGCTACCAGCTAGGAGGGGGGGGGGCGAGGTGGCAGGAGCGCAGGAGCGCAGGCGCCCTGAGGGCTTCACGCAGGGAGTTAACCTTTCATGGCTGCTTTAGACGTGTAGGAACAGAGGAGAGCTCAGAGGGAGCAGAGGTGTGTTTTCAGCCGATTCTCCAGCTCCTTTCATCCAGTTTCCGCCGATATTTCAAATCTCTAATTTAGACACAGTCACCGATGGTGACCTGCAGGAGGAGCGCCCTGCAGGAGGAGCGCCCTGCAGGAGGAGCATCCCCGCTGCAGGAGCGCCCCGCTGCAGGAGCGCTCCTGCTACAGAAGCGGCCCGCTGCAGGAGCACCCTGCTGCAGGAGCGTCCTGCTGCAGTGGAGGCTCCTACAGCGGGGCGCTTTGCCCAGGAAATCCGGGTTTGGAGCTTAATTTAGCATCTGGAGAGCAAACGCTCCTGAAACTCTGACAAACCATCATAAACACCAAAAATCACTGATACTCAACCTGAGCCCCGATAGGGTCCCTGGTCGCCCCCCCAGCCATTTTCCAATTGACAATAAAAATAAAGTGATCCACTCTGTGAGCTGTTTTTGTTTGTTTTGTGTCAGAGTGCATAAAACAGCATCAAAATAGAGCTTGTTGATCAAAAAAAGAGCCTAAAATCTGAGAAACATCCTAAAATCCTAGAAATGTCCTAAAATTCAAGAAATGTCCTAAAATCCATGAAATGTCCTAAATTTCTAGAAACACGTTTAAGTTCTAGAAATGCCCTAAAATGTCCTAATGTCCTAAAATCCTACAAATGTCCTAAAATTATAGAATCAGCCTGAACTCTGAGAAATGTCCTAAGATCCTAGAAACATTCTAAAATCTGAGAACTGTCTTTAAATCCTAACCCCTGTCCTATCATTTTTAAAAAGTGGCCCCCAACCAAAGCACGTTATAAAATACTTTTATTCACTTTTCTATGTATTTTTAATTTATTTGCTTATTTTTGCTAATTTTTAGGTAATTTTCTTTCTTTTTACTTATTCCTCCAAATTGTTGGATCTTTCTTTTTTTTAATTCTCATTAATTTCTAATCTTGTTTTATGAAAACAACAGGCAGATTAAAATCTTTTTTTTTTTTTTGCCACCAACTATCAGAACCTGCACTCACACACACGCAGACACACACACACACACAAACACACACGCACACATACACACACAAACACACACGCACACACGGACACACACACACACACAGTGCAGTAGTTGGATGGATGTTGAAACTTTTGTCCCACTCGGCGTGTTTCCTCCTCCTCCTCCTCCTCGGCGTTGGACAGCAGCACCTGCTCCAGCGTCACTTTTACCTCACTTTCTTGTTTATCTGCCGCTCGTTGTTCAGAGGGAGTTAAAAGTTTGGCTTCATTCTCCACACATGTGTGTGTGTGTGTGTGTGTGTGTGTGTGTGTGTGTGTGTGTGTGTGTGTGTGTGTGTGTGTGTGTGTGTGTGTGTTTGTGCGCGCGTCTGTGTGTGTGTGTGTGTGTGTGTGTGTGTGTGTGTGTGTGTGTGTGTCTCATATGTATGTCGGGGGCCCGCAGGACGCACCGAGCGGCTCCTCTGGTGGAGGTGTGTCTCTGAGGAGGGCGCCGCTGACCCTCCACTCTGCGACAGTCACTGCAGGCTCCGTCCAACGCCTTCAGCCAAATGGATGGCTGCCTGTCCTGCTGCACACACACACACACACACACACACACACACACACACACACACCTCCCATCCCATCCCATTCCCGTCTTTATGGGCCTGCTGCCCAACGCCACCTTTGGGCCCAATTACCAAGTTGTTTCCATCACTTGGACCAGTAGCCGCCTTCCCTCGGTAAAGTTGCTAATGAGGTTCGGGCTCGCGACCGCTCGTCTCTCAATCTGTCTGCTGACCTTGCCCTTCTGTCTCTCTGGCACGTGCAGGGAGACAGGAAGCCCCCCCCTCCCAAATCCTGGCAACCGGGCGGCCACCGGGAAGGACGCCATGTTTTACCCCACCGGTGTTCGCAGCACGAACCCCAGCCAGCGCCTCGCGGTGCCTTCAGGCGCTAAGAGAAACTTGTTATTTCCAAGTGACAATGGGAGAAAAAAAACACGGTGCATGTGTTGGCGACGGTAATTGAATCAAAGTGCGAAGCTTTGGCTGGAAACGGAGCCGTTCTCTGACAACAACACATGTCCGACAGTAGGCCGCTCTGCAGAGTGGTTAGCACGAGGCGGAGAGCGCGGGAGGCCAGCCAGCAGCAGCGCGCCGACAGATGGACGCGGCCTACATTTCATTAATGTAGGACGCACAAGTTTCTCATGTCCGCTCCAACTCTGCACGCCGAGTCTCACGCCGCCGTTTCTGTGACACGACGAACGTCATCTGGTGCAGCGAGAACTGAAACAAATCTAAAAAATGTAGATACCATGAAACTGAAATCACTGACCTCAGCAGGCTTTTATTTTCTTTACCACAAACTGTTGCTCAGAAACATTATTTAATTCTTTGAAACCTTGGCAAATTGGATTTATTTATTTACTTTTCATTTATTTATTTATTTTTAAAAAACACGTGAAGAAGGTAATGACCCAAGTACTAGAAAATTACCTGGAAATTTTCCCAAAAAAATGAGAAATGACCTTAAAAAAACAATCTTAAGAAAGTAAATTTTATTAATCCTAAAAGACGAAAAGACCCAAGTACAAGAAAATGAAAAATTTTCCAAAAAAACTTTTAAAAAAAGCCTCAAAAATGAGGAAGTCAAACAAAACATCAGAAAGTAATTTTAAGAGAATAAAGACTTTTTGAAAAAATGAAAGTGGATATTTTATTACGGAAACTTACGGAGACTTTTGTTTTCATAAAATTCCAACTTTTTTCTTGTAAAATTCCGTCTTTTTTCTCGTAAAATTATGTCTTTTTTTCTTGTAAAACTACGACTTTATTCTCGAAATCTCAAAAAAAAAAATCCTTAAAGCTCCAGCGTAACGTAGTATCTGCACGTTTATAGTTAATTTTTTGTTTATAATTTATGTAATTTTTTAGTCTCTCGCAGCTGCTGCGCTGTCTGATGTGTTTCCTGTTTCCTGTCTGCCAGGCGGAAAGGCGTTCATGTTTCGTGTTCGTGACCTGAGGGACGGCGCCGTCGTCTACCATCACTCCGACAGCGACACCACCCGCGACCACATCGTCTTCCGCATCAGCGACGGCCGCCATAGCATCCGCCACAAGTTCCCCATAAACATCCTGCCCAAAGACGACTCCCCGCCGTTCCTCATCAACAACGTGGCGCTGGAGGTGCAGGAGGGCGCCGCCGTGAGGCTGGAGGAGTACACGCTGCTGGCGTCCGACCTCGACTCCAGCGACGACTACATCCTCTACCAGCTGGTGTCCAGCCCGAAGGCGGGGCGGCTGCTCAGGAAGACGGCAGCCCACGAGGACGGTGAGGAAGTTTAATATCTACAACGGAAATGATCTCTGCAGAAGATCACGAGATTACGGTTATTACGAGTATTTTGTTTGTTTGTTTGTCTCCTGGTTAGAATTCCTTCAGTTTTCAGGAGGTTTTTAGGTTTTTAGGAGCCGAATTATCCACAGAGACTATTTAACCCTTTAAGACCTGAGGTAATTTGCTTCATTAACACGGAAAAAAGGCAACAAGACACTTAAAACGATATAACCCTAAAATAAGGAATAATTCCTAAAAAAACAAGAAAATTTCCTAGAAAATAAATTAAAACTATACACAAAGAAGTAAACAAAAAAACAAAGTAAACATAAGCACTGTATATGTAATTTGTAAATCACAGTGTAATGGGATTACTTCCACTGACAGCCTGAAGCGTCGAAACGTTGATTCGCTGAACGTTCCTCTAAATCGGCGCCTGAACAAACGCAAACTGTATTTCTTGCAGATTGAGGTTTTTGTGTCGATGCTTGGGATTTTGTGACGCAGCTGCTGCAAAATATCGACGGTGCGTTTGCTGTCCTTGCAGGAGATCCGGTGGACAGTTTCCTGCAGAGGGATCTGGTCCAGGGTCAGATCTACTACCAGCACTCCGGAGAGGAACTCTTTGAGGACTCCTTCGACTTCACGCTGTCCGACAGCCACCAGCCGCCCAACCTCTCCCAGACATACGTGAGTCAAAGTTTCCTCTCTGCAAGTTAGAAACGTTTTTAAATCTCCGGTCGCACTGACGCCTCTCCTCCGGTCTGGGTCCAGACCGTGGTGGTCCACGTGTTCCCGGTGAAGGACCAGCTGCCGGTGGAAGTGTCCGGCAGCGTCCGCTCACTAACGGTGAAGGAGACGGAGGTGGTCTACATCACGCAGGCTCAGCTCCACTTCACCGACAGGGAGGATCCAGACACGGACCTGAGCTACGTGGTCACGCAGCCCTGCTTCAGCCCACTGCATCCTGGGTAAGGACAGGGGCGGGGCTTCCTCTGCGGTCTGCAGCTCCACATCCTGTAAAGCCGAAAAGTGATAAAAATAATCATCACGTCTCTTTCTTTCTGGACGGCTGGATTTCTGTCAAAAACAAGGGAAGAAGAAATGACCCGATAATTAGCAAGAAATTAATAAAACTTACCAAAAACTTACCCGAAAAGTATGTAAAAACAACAACAAAAAAACAAAAAACCCAACCCAAAAAATTACCAAGAAATTAGTAAAAAGTAGAAAATTACAAAAAAAACCTAAATGTGCAAGAAATAAGTAAAAAGTAGAAAAAATGACCTGGAAATTAGTAAAGATGATGTTTTAAAACTAAATTTAAAAACAAGAACTGACCTGAAATAAAATGCTTTGAATATTTAAATATAGTTTTTCCTTTTCCCGTAGCTTTATTATTATTATGTTTGAATCATTTAAAATCTCCTAATTTCTTGTCATTTCTAGAACATTTTCTAATTTTCCCCTATTTTTTTTTTAGTTTACAAATTTCTTGAAATTTGTGGAACATTTCTTACCAAGTGTGTCATTGCCTTTAACCTGCATGAAAAAAACAGCACAAGAAAAGTGATGTCGCTCCAGGTTTCAAAGGGTTAAATGATGTTTTTAAACAGTCTGAATCTTTTTGAATGTGATTTATTAAAAAAACACAGCAGGCGAGAGGGGCAAGACAGAAAACTGAAATAATAACTTTGTTCATGGGTCCTTGAAAAGTCATGGTAAAGTCTGGAGATTTTTTGAAATGCGCGGGGACTCTGGATTTACACAAATGTATTGTTTGATATGTTTTTTTTAGGCTGATGGACGCGGGACGTCTGTTCTACACGGACAGCGCCGGCGCCATGAAGAGAGACCACATGGTGCCGGTGTTAAAGGCCTTCACGCAGGTTTGAGACACAAACAGTCGCACACAGCTTCGTTTTGGGGAAATGAATTCGCTGCTGATTCAAACTGTTTTGAGGAAAAGTATTCGAGTAAAAACACGGCGTTCTTCTTCTTCTTCTCTTCCTGTCAGCATGCAGTGAACCACATGAAAGTGGCCTTCATGCCTCCCGTGGAGGACATCGGCCCGGAGCCGCTCTTCGTCCAGTTCGTCTTCTCCGTCAGCGATCACCACGGCGGCGCCGTCTCCGGCCTCCTCTTCAACATCACCGTCACCCCTGTGGACGACCAGAGGCCAGAGGTCAGAGGTCAAACGCAGCCTTAGCTTCCTGTCGATCTGAACTGACTTTGGTGGTTTTGACCTCGTGTGAAGACCTCAGACGGGAGCTTCTGTCGTCCCCGTCAGATCTGAACTAAAAATGATACTTATGAAAGTATATTTAATGTTCGGCACGAAAAACCTGTCTCAGCATTTTCAAAAAAAAAACAATTTCCAGGCCTGGAAAAGTTTCAAAAACTTATTATAGTATTATAGTATTATTATAGTTTTGCTAAAGTCATGAAAAAAATGTTTTTATTTCACAAACCTTTATAATAATATACGATGTGTTTAAAGATCATCAATAATTTGAAAAGATAGTTCTATTTTTACAATTTCTGGCTGTGATAAATGTCATTTTTGAGAGAAAACATGCCTTCCAAACCCCCGGGCATGTTCAAATAAATAAACAAGTTTTTATAAAAAATAAATATAAAACACTCACATCAAAAAAATGTTCACTGAAAATCACCCAAATTTGTAATAAATAAAAAAATCACCAAAAAGTTATTTTTAAAAATCACCAAAAATGAAAAAAAGCCAAAGTTTTGCTTTAAAAATCACAATTTTTTAAAACAACCAAACAGACAAAAAATAAATACAAAATACAGCCATTTAAGTTGTATGCCCCCCCATCATAAGTCCCTCGCCAATGCATAAAAAAATATTTGACATGCCCCCCCCCATAAATAACAAACAGTCCCTAAGTTGTATTTTAATATTCAGTTTTTATACCTGCTCTGAATTCATTCTGGTATTTTTTAATAATATATTTTTTTAAGCTGTTACACTGAAAAAGAACCGATAAGGGGTATTGATGGTCGTTTCAGAGAGTGTTTGGTGTTTAAAATTTGCCGAAAAATCCTGGAAACATGTCGGTAAAAACGCGTATGAAGCCTGTTTATTGTCACACGGACACTTTTGTTTTAGTTTCGATCATTTTCAGACACTTGAAGGTCCGGGTTTGCTGACGTTCTCTCTGCGCTCGTCAGGCCTTCACCAACCTGCTGCGGGTGGAGGAGGGCGGGGGGGCCTTTGTGACGGAGGAGCACCTCCTGGTCCGGGACCAAGACAGCCGGGACGAGGCCCTGAGGGTGGAGGTTCAGAGGACGACTCGCCACGGCCGTCTGGAGCTGCAGGGCCGGACGCTGCTGCAGGGGGACGGCTTCACGCTGCAGGACCTGAGAGGCCTGCGGCTCAGGTCAGAAACAAAACCTCTTTACCTGCGAAACTCCGAACAAAGTCGCTTTCTGAGCCTGTAGAGCCCCAATGTGAACCCAGAAATGCCGAATACCCCAAACTTTTATGTCAGAAATGTAAATTTTGGGTCCCCAACATTAAGAAAATGGCCAAAATGAGCCAAAAATAATGTCCTCCAAACCTATGGGCACGTGTTTAAAAGCTGGTGGTGAAATAAATAAAATAAACAGCCACTGAAAATGGTAATTTTTTTAATTATCTAAACAAAATTCAAAATGTTCTTCCTAAAATATACCAATCAAATTTCATTTACATTTTAAATAAATTTAACAATTTAGCAAGTGTTTTCTTTAAAAAGCACCAAAATTCTTCAAAGGAAAAAAAAATGAGCCAAAAAAAGGCCTTCCAAACCCGATGGGCATGTTTCCTTTAAAAGTTGGTGGTAAAGTTTAAGCCAAAAAAAATTCTAGGTTATATTTAGTTGTAATTTAAAGGTTATACGAGTTCTGTTCGAATATTCAGTTCTAAATGTACTATTTTTAAAAAAATATATTCACAAAAGCTATTAAATAGTGACGAGAGAGAAGTGACGGCGTGTTTGGGACAGATGGAGCGTGACGCTCTTTGTGTCGCAGGTACATCCACGACGACTCTGAGACCAGCGAGGACGCCGTCGCTCTGAAGGTGACGGACGGTCTGAACTCAGCGGACGTCGTGTTGCACGTTCAGGTGAGCGACCTGCCGCCAAAACACACAATAATCCAGGATTCCCAGGAAAACCTGGAAAAGCCGTGAAACTTCACCATCACATTTTCTAAGCCTGGAAAAGTCATTGAACTAGTGAAACCCATTGAAAGTTTTGGAAAAATCTTGGAAATATATTGTGTGTCATATTTGAATGACATTAATGCAAAATAAAGGTGAATTAATTTTCTGTAGCTGACGACAAAACGTAGTTTTAATGTGTCGACGTGACGATAATTCTGCTGCTTTTTCATTTGTTAAGAAAGTTTCTTCATCTGTCCTACGAGACATGTCGAATAGTTTTTTAAGCATTTTTGGCGACATGGGAGAACGTGAAATTATTTTACTGCCCATTTTTTTAAAAATGAAAAAAGTTAGATTTTTTTTCTTTATAGAAAACTTTTTTTTCCAAATAATTTTTTGTGCTTATTATAAAAACTTAAAGGTTTGGGATCTTTTTTTTCTTACATTTTTGAAAGTGGTGTTTTCTTTAAAAGTTGCCAAAACGACAGCTAAAAACTAAAAACAGAAATTATTGTTGGATTTTTAAAAATCCCCGATGGTTTAACGCATCATGTGGGTTCCTGAAACTACATTTGAATAGAGTTTGAATCTTATATGTTGAGTTTTCTGAAAGCAGTGAACCTGAAAGAAGGACGGTTATGAGTTGTGCGTGTGGGGGGTCAGGTGCACCTTCTGTTAAAGACCGTCATTAGAAACTGGACTGGCTGCGGTCGCTGCTGTTTCTGCGGTCGCTGCTGTTTCTGCTGTATTTCGTGGCTTTCACCGTGTCTTGATCTTATTGTGAATTTTAAAAAATAGTGAGAGAAAAAAAGAAAAAATCGGGCAGGTGGCGTAAAGTAAAACTAAAATCTGGGTCCTTGAAAAGTCATGGAAAAGTTTTGAGATTTTGAGCACAACAGAGTGCGGGAACCTTGAAAACACCATCGACCCTGAGCGCGTGTTCGACGTCTGTCCCGCCGTCCTCAGGTCCTGCCCATGAACGACGAGCCCCCCCAGCTGGGTGGGGGTCTGCGCGGGGAGCTGAGCTGCGAGGAGGGGGGGCGGGTCCAGGTGACGGTGGACTACCTGTCGGCCACGGACCGGGACAGCGACGACTCCAGGCTGACCTACATGCTGGCCCGGAGTCCGGGCCGCGGGGAGCTGCAGAGAGCCGGACTGAGCGTGGACAAGTTCTCCCAGCAGGACCTGCTGCAGGGACACATCTACTACATCCACACAGGTGAGGAGCATCATGGGAGACGACGCCACGTTTGGGGAAAAGCCTGCGCTCGCTTATTTCTCCTCAGTCGGACTCTTTTATTATTATTTTTTTAAATTTAATAAATAAAAGCAAAAACAAATAAAGATGGAGAGGAAGAAGAAAAAATAATGATCATTGAAATAAATAACAAAATAAACGTTCTGACAGACTTAAAGCCAGTATTCAAAGGGTTAATGACATCATTAGGAGTTAATTCAACTCACGGCAGCTTTATTTAAAGAGCAGCTTTCACACAAACATGCAGCTCACAGTTTAAAGGACACAACATCGTCATTACGACGAGAAACTTTCAACAATTAGACAAAAAAATATTGAAAAACAATTGAAAATCTAATGAATAAAAAAAGAATGAATCAATAAAGTACAATGCAAATAAACAATGACTAATCTTAAAAATCAGCTTGAATGATACTCCAAATTAAAGAATCCAGATTAAAAAGAAGAAAATTCTGGTTCATTAAAAGAGTATTTTCATGTTACAGGATAACGAAGTCAGTAATGTTTAGTTTTTGGTTTCTGTGTTCAGGAGGAGAGATCGGAGCCGAGCCGGCGTTCGACACCGTCACCCTCATCATCTCCGACGGCGAGGCTGGAGGATCAGAAGGCTGTTGCCATGGAGACGCCCCGCCTCCACCTGTACCGCTTCACGGCACGCTTCCTGTGTACGACCTCAACATCACCATACTTCCTGTCAACAACAAAGTCCCCGCCGTCACTCTGGGTGAGACATCACACGGCGAGCGACACACACGGCGAGCGACACACACGCAGGACGCCGGGGACATGACTTAGAAAAAGATGTTTAAAAAATTTCAAAAAATTATCAGATTTAAAAAATACTTTTTCAAAAGCTAGGGAAAAATGTCGAGGGCAAAATAAGACAAAACTTGGCAAAACTATATTTCAAATTAACATCATCACATATTTAAAATTATATTACATTATTATTAATATTAAAAATAACAGTAATTATAATAAAACTTGATCACATCGCACTTTTCATACAGGACATGCAGCCCAACGGGTTTTACAAGAAAGAAATTAATGCAGCAAAGTGCTTCACATCAGATCAGAATCAAAAGCACAGAATTCATCTTCACAGATCAAACCTGCTTTAAAATACGAGTAAACGTAAAATAAAATAAGGATAAAAACCAAATGCATTGAGTCATTTCATCTTACAGATTTAAGGGCGTTTCTAAGATTTTCGGATGTTTCAAAGAAATGAGGACATTTTGTGGATTTTAGGACGTTTCTCAGATTTTCGGACATTTCTAGTATTTTAGGACATCAGTGTCTCAGCTGTGTCCTCTGTCGGGGGTGTGGGGGATCCTCCTCTGGCTCTTTTTATAATCAAAAAGCTCTATTTTGATGCTGTTTTATGTCTCTGACACCTTACGGAGACTAAACTATTCACAGAGTCAGTCACTTTATTTTTACTGTGAGTTGTTTGGGGGCCACCAGGGGCCCTATCAGGGGCCAGATTTGGCCCCTGGGCCATAAGTTGAGTATCAGATTTTGGTCGGTTGGATGTAAAACAGATGTTTTAGTTTGAATTCTGTGCTGTTTGAAAAGGTCTTAAATTTATTCTTTTTTTTTTACTTGGTCACCTGAATTGTTGCTGTTAGTCATGAAAACTAGAAGATGTGAGAACATTTTCCTGCTCAGTGAAGTGTGTGTGTGTGTGTGTGTGTGTGTGTGTGTGTGTGTGTGTGTGTGTGTGTGTGTGTGTGTCT
This sequence comes from Plectropomus leopardus, assembly GCF_026936395.1. Taxonomy (NCBI): domain Eukaryota; kingdom Metazoa; phylum Chordata; class Actinopteri; order Perciformes; family Serranidae; genus Plectropomus; species Plectropomus leopardus. The sequence goes on along the minus strand of NC_142180.1, from coordinate 37,920,159 downwards.
GTTGACTGCCAACAATCCTCTTAATGCAGCGGAGCAACTCTGACCCGACAACACACCATCACCTATCAGCCTAACACACACTCTGCACGAGGGGGGGGTAACATACACTGTATGTACACACACACACACTCACACACACACACACACACACACACACACACACACACACACACACACACACACACAGGCTCTCCTGGGGAGGGTGACAGTTCTCGCTGGAGTTGGTGCCAAGAAGAGGGATTTGAGGAGCTCTGTGGTTATCAATAGAGACCAGTGACCACTGGGACTCACACTGGGATGACTGGGAGAGGGTTTGTGTGTGTGTGTGTGTGTGTGTGTGTGTGTGTGTGTGTGTGTGTGTGTGTGTGTGTGTGTGTGTGTGTGTAAGTAATTCTCTTTTTTTATGTTCAGAAGTGCTAAAAACCTTAATTTTCTCACCAAAAAATAAAAAAAAAGTCATCAGGACAAAATAATTTCACTTGTCCAAAAGAAATCAGTCATTTCAGGAAAATTATCAGACTGTATTTTCTCAGTGTCAGTGATCTTATTCTGTCTTATTTTGAAGGTTAAAAGGGTTAAAAAAAAAAAACAACCACAAAAATGTAAAAAAAAAAAACACCATTAAAAGCAAAAGTGCAAAAGTTTTGTAAAATAATTTGAATATAAAATAAGAGATAAAAACTCCTGCAGCACCTCTCAGTCATAACTGCGGTTTTAAAGTGTCAGAGTGTTTCTTGTTTTTCTGACCGACTCCGAGATGCTGAAGCTGATTTTATTAAAACTTCCTGAAACTTGGAACAAGTGGGATTATTTCTCATTTTAAACAATATAATCTATTAATATTTAACTTCGAGTTTAAAGTTAAATCTCAGACTGAAATAGTTCCCGACGTGTTTCTTGAAGTGTGCGTTTAGCTGCGGCCGAAGTCTCATTGTTTGCACATTGCATTGTGGGTGATTTTGTCTGTGTGTGTGTGTGTGTGTGTGTGTGTGTGTGTGTGTGTGTGTGTGTGTGTGTGTGTGTGTGTGTGTGTGTGTCTGCCGGGCTAACGAGGTTGGCACCGACATGTTTTAAGTGAAATCTGCCTTTTGTCTGCTGGTTTTACACACACACACACACACACACACAAATACAGACACAGCTGGGTGAGATTATCACTCTGCTGTGTGTGTGTGTGTGTGTGTGTGTGTGTGTGTGTTCCCTAAGAGACGGTGGACAATGTGGGTCTTTTCAAAACAAAAGCAGAGAGAAGCGCATCCCTCGGTCACAATAGCCGCCGTGTACTCGCCGTCTCGCTCGCCGGATTACCGCGGCGCTACCAGCGGCAGGATAACTCTAATCCTGCCAGCATATCTCGCCATTCATTGAGCAGCGGCGCTGCCACACAGCGCAGGGCGTGTTGAGGGGTGGGGGGGGGTGTGTATGTGGTCTAATTAATTAGCAGCGAATAAAGACGCAGAGTAAGAGCATTAGTGCCGCGAAACACGAAGAATCCGGCTTTACGTTGTTTTTCTTCTTTTAGTTTATCAGCCAGATCCAGGACTGTCCATCGTTAATGCTCACACACACTCACACAATGTAAACACACACACACACACACACACACACACACACATGATCGTTACGGACACATGCAGTCCGGCAGTATGGATCCAGGTCCAGAGGTGACTGAGTTTGTTAATTAACACGAGTGTAAACGAGGATGGAGAGTGACGGATTTATTAGCAGCTAACAAGACGGAACATTTCACAAAACAATTAAAACAATAAAACATTTAAAGAAACACAACATTAGAAAAATATTTCACAAAACAGAACTTTAAAAAAAACATCACAACATTTAGAAAAAACAACATTTCAAAAACCAAACATTATAGCAAACATTATATTTCAGAAAACAGCAACTTTTCACAAAATACAGCATTTCGCAAAACACAAAAACATACTGGAAACAATTTTCTGCAAACAACAATTTTAATTAAACACATTTTAAAAATACTACGCCATTTCAAAAAACAAAAAAACTGCAACATTAAAAAACATTTAAAAAACAGTATTTCAAAAATACATTTAAAAAACAAAATACATTTTCAAAACACAAATACAAAATAACACAACACCATCAGCAGAAACAAACAGTTAAAAAATCACATTTCAATAACACATTTTAAATTAAATTTATTTAAAATTAGAAAAATTAGAATATTAAAATAGATACATTTCAAAAAACAAAAAAAATGCAACATTCAAACAAACACAACAGTTCAGAAAATACATTTTAAAAAGAAAGCATTAAAAAAACAGTAAAAAAATATCACAAAACAGCATTTCCTTCTCAGGGCTTCCGTAGTCGTAACATACAAAAACAAAATAGAAGAAAATCAGAGAGTGGAAGTTTTACCTCAGTGACAGTGGAAAGAAACCACAGCACTCCTGAAGAAACAGAAGAAAGGATTTTGATTTGTAAGCGTGAACCAATAAACAGACGGCGGCGCCATAACGAGCGCTGAGAGACGACCTCTGTCCCTCCGCTCTGCTGTCAGGTCACGTGTGGGACAAACGTCATTTAAAAGTGTGTCATGTGACTGCTGTTGTCTTGTTGTCTTCGGGCAGGTGGGTCCATGCTGGTGGTGGACGAGGGCTCCTCTGCCTGTCTCTGTGGGGGGGTCCTGGGGGCCTCGGACCCTGACAGCCCCCCCAACCAGCTGACCTTCCACCTGGAGACTCCTCCTCTGCACGGCTTCCTGGAGAACACGCTGCCGACGCCGGGCTCCGAGAAGAGCAACGCCGGGGTCCGAGTGGGTCAGTGTGTGTGTGTGTGTGTGTGCGTGTGCGTGCGTGCAAGTGTGTGTGCGTGTGCGCGTGTGTGCGTGTGCGTGTGTGTGTGTGTGCGCGAGTGTGTGAGTGTGTGTGAGTGTGTGTGTGTGTGTGTGTGTGTGTGTGCATGTGTGTGCGTGTGCGTGTGTGTGGCGAACAGTCGACCTGACCCTGCTGAATCTCGTTGTCTCAGAATCCTTCAGTCTCATCCACCTGACCGCCGGTTTCATCAACTACGTCCAATCAGAGAGCAGAGGGGTGGAGCCGACGGTGGACCAGCTGTCTGTCAGCGTGAGTGACGGGCTGCACCGCTCCGCCCCCGTCCCCTTCTACATCATCATCAATCCGACCAATGACGAGGCGCCCTCACTGCTGCTCGCCAACTTCACCGTAAGTCCAGCTTTTACCCGACGAGCGGGAAAAATATGAAGCTTAAGAGCAGCGATACTCGGCTAACGGCCAACAGGTCACATCTGGCCCCTGATAGGGCCCCTGATAGGGCCCCTGGTGGCCCCCCAACAATGTTCTAATTGAGCTTTAAAAAAAGTGGTTGACACTAAATTTGTCCTTTTAGTCTCCATAAGGTGTCAGAGACATAAAACAGCATCAAAAAAGAGCCAGAGGAGGATCCCCCACACCCCCACCAGAGGACACAGCTGAGACACTGATGTCCTAAAATACTAGAAATGTCCTAAAATCCTAAAAATGTCCGGATATTCTAGGATCTTCTTAAAATCCTAGAAACATCCTTAAATTCGAAAAAAAATGTCTCAAAATATGAAAAATGTCCTGAAATTCTAGAAACATCCTAAAGTCCTACAAACATCCCAGGTCTTAAAAATATCCTTAAGTCCCAGAAATGTACTAAAATTCTAGAAACATCTTTAAATGTCAAAATGTCCTAAAATCAGAAGAATTTCCTAAAATCCTAGAAATGTAGTAAATTCTGAAAATGTCCTGAAATTCTAGAAATCTCCAAAAATACTAGAAATATCCCGAAATCCTAAATATATCCTTAAATCCTAGAAACATCCTTAAATGTCAAAGATATCCTAAAATCCTAAAAATGTCCTAAAACTGCAGAAACATTCTTAACTGTCAAAAACGTCCTCATATCCGAAAAACAACCTGAACTCCCAGAAACGTCCATAAATCCTGAAGCGTGTTTGGGGCCGCTGCGCGTGGCCCCTGGCCTCCTGTCACTGCTGAGGAGTAACTCGTGTTCTCGCCTCCTGCAGGTGAAGGAGGGCGGGATGAGGGAGCTGACGCCGTCCGTGCTGAACGCTTTCGACCTGGACGCTCCGCCGGACGTCCTGACCTTCACGGTGGTGCAGCCGCCGGCTCACGGCAGCCTGATCAACGGCATCTACGGCGCCGAGACGAGCCGCTACAAAGAGATGGGAGCCGAGCTCCTGCAGAGGAGCCTCCCCATCACCTCCTTCACCCTGCAGGAGCTCCGACAGGGTGAGAGACGCCGGCGGGCCGCCACGTCCCGAAAAAATGACGCAATCCACTGTACTCTGCAAAGAAGTCATTAACCCTTTAAAACCTGGTCATGATTTCTTGAAAGACGTGAAAGAAGGAAATGAGAAACTCTACGAGAAACAAGCCCAAAATTTGCAAGAAAATGACCTGAAATTATCCAAAAAAAGAAAAGTAACAAAAACAGAAAATGACCTTTAAATAAAAAATACTCAAATAAAACAAAACATAATAACCATCAATAATATGTAATTTTCTCTCTTTTAAATATAGAATTTAATTATCATAAATATACTTTTCTTGATATTTTTCCCTTCTTGTCCTTAATTATAATTTTCTGTTTTTCCAGCTAAGTTTTGGGTCTTTTTTTTTAATTTTAAAGTCTGAATTCTGATATCTCCTCCTCTTCCACCTCTTCATCCTCTTCCTCCTCCTCCTCCTCCACCTCTTCTTCCTCCTCCTTCTCCTCCTCCACCTCTTCTTCCTCCTCCTTCTCCTCCTCCACCTCTTCCCCTCTTCCTCCTCCTCCACCTCTTCTTCCTCCTCCTTCTCCTCCTCCACCTCTTCCCCTCTTCCTCCTCCTCCACCTCTTCTTCCTCCTCCTCCTCCTCCTCTTCCTCCTCCTCCTCCTCTGCAGGCATGAAGATCGTGTACATGCATGATGACACAGAAACCCTGAAGGACGCCGTGTCTCTGCGGCTGACAGATGGCGTCCACACAGTCCAGGGGACAGCTCAGGTCACCGTGCTGCCGGTCAACGACGAGGCGCCACGACTGCTCAAGTACACACACACACACACACACACACACACACACACACACACACACACACACACACACAGCTGTGGTCGAGTATGAGGATTTAATATGACATTACAGGAAGTGTGTGAGGTTTCAGGTCGAAATGTTTCCAACAAACATGCACAAGTTTTTTCTTCCTACATAAACGTGTGACGTTGATTTTTAAGCCTCGGCGCCGCCAATAGCCGAGGACGAGGGCGAGAAAGGGGACGGGGACGGGGACGGGGACGGAGGCATCACGATTACGGGTTGTCTGTCTAATCAGACGTACGGCTGTTCTTGTGAATACGATATCTCACCGTGACCTTGCCTTCACCTGGCGGCACAATGGCTCAGTGATCAGCGCTGTTGCCCCCCCAGCATGAAGGTCCTGGGTTCGAGACCCGGTGTCTGAGGTGCTCCAGACAATAGAAATAAAGAACAAAATAAAAAAGAAAGAAGAAAACAATACGATAATTCATACCGAGGACGAAACGTAATCTGAGCTGCATAAAGTGCATGATGCTTAATCTTAACATTATGTTACTCAGGAAGTTCATCGGGTCCCATTATTTTTCTTTATTCCTCCTTTTAAATTGAATAATATTTGAGCTGCATCAGAAGTCATTGTCCAGAGAACGTATACAGTTTGACTCCATAAACTGAGACACACATCTGCTCTAACGTGAGCGTGATGACTTCTGATGTTACTTCTTCTGTGATCTCGTCGCTGGATATTAATATGAACAACCTCTGTAAGTTTTTGGGTAATAATCTAAAAACCTGTAATTGTTGTGCATTTGACAAAAAAAAGACCTAAAACTGGACATGTAATGATGGACACAAGTCGAAAAATAAGGTTTCAAAGTGAAAGAGACACTTTGATGCGATGGAGGGAAAGTTTGTGTGAGAGCAGCTTTTTCCGGCGGGATCCTGGAGGTCTGGGTGGTGATGTCGTTGGGTGGTGGTGGTGGTTTTTCGGGGGGGTGAACATCAGAAAGCGTCTGGCTGCTTCCTCACTCGGAAGTAAAATCCACGCAGGAGAGGAAGCTGCCACGTCCATCCTGCAGGAACACAAAAACAAGGAGGCCGGCATCTGCCAAGTCTCGCCGTTACTTCTGCCCCGCTGCTCTCTACAGCACCAGCTCGGCCTGTGCCAGCGCACCCACGCACACCAACCGGCGGTCTGGGGACAGCACACATGTGGACGGGGGGGGGGGCAGGGCAGCATCGGGAACCCACTGAAGGATGCAAATTCTCAATCACTCGTTCAAATGAAAATGTTATGGGTGGGGGGGTGGAGGGGGGGTGGGGTCACAGATTTGCTCTGTAAACACTCAGTCAAGCAGAGCGACCCGCCACATGTGCACACGCCCCCGTCCCGTGTCCACCCCCTGACCTCGTCTCCTCCTGCTGAGCTTCTCTGCACACACTCCTGATGATCGAACACAAGACCACTGATACTCAACTTACGGCCAGCGGGCCAAACCTGGCCCCTCATAGGGTTCCCAGTGGCCCCCCCAACCATTTCCTAATTCCCGGTTAATAAAAAAAGATTGACAATGTGAATAGTTTTTGTCCTTTTAGTCTCCATAAGGTGTCAGAGTGCAGATCCCCCACAGCCCCCACAGAGGTCCTAGATAAGACACTAATGTCCTAATATGCTAAAATCTAATAGATGTCCAAAATTCTTAATTCTTAATTCTTAAAATCCTAAAAGTGTCCTAAATTCCTTGAAACGTTGTAAAATCAAAGAAACATACTGAAATCTGAGGAAGGTTGTAAATTCCAAGAAATGTCCTGTAATCAGAGAAACATACTAAAATCTAAGAAATTGCATAAAATCTAAGAAGTGTCCTAAAATCTTAGAAATGTCCTAAATCAAGGAAATGTCCCAAAATCCTAAAATTATCCAGAAATCCTAGAAATGTCCCACAATACTGGAAATCTCCTTAAATCCTAGAAACATCTTAAAATCATATAAACATTGTAAAATTATAGTAATGTCCTAAAATCGTATAAACGTCCTGAAATCCTAGAAACATCCTAAATCTTGGAAGGATCCTAAATTCCTTGAAATGTCATGAAATCCTTGAAATATCCTAAAACCCTAGAAATGTCCTTACATTCTGAAAACACGCTAAAAATAAATGTCCTAAATTTATAGAAATGTCCTTAAATCAGAGCAACATGCTAAAATCGATAGTAACATCCAAGAAATGTCCTAAAATCTCAGGAATGTCTTAAAATCCTAGAAATGTCCTACATCTTGGAAGGGTCCTAAAATCTGAGAAATGTCCTGAAATCGTGGAAATGTGTGAACATTCTAGAAACGTCCACAAATCCTAGAAACCTACGAAATCCTACGAATGTCGTCAAATCCTTGATATGTCCTTAAATTTCAAAAACTTGCTAAAATCCTCTCAATGTCCTAAAAATCCTTGACATATTTTGGGGGCTGCTGGGACTGGGACCTTGTATCCGTCTCATTTTCGCGAATGTAATATTTAAAAACAAATTTTGTGACACATTCAGCTGAAACTAACCTCAGCTCTAAAAGCTCACAGCGAACATGTCTCATGATCGTCGTTTTCTTCTTCGTTGGTGTCTCCAGGAACGCTGGGTTGGAGGTGGACTCTGGGGAGCGCAGGGTGATCTCCAGCGTGACTCTGGAGGCCGAGGACCTGGACACGCCCCCGAACCAGGTGTACTACTTCCTGAACGCCGCGCCGCGCTTCGGAAAACTGCAGCTCAGGGTGAGGAAACTACTGTGTGTGTGTGTGTGTGTGTGTGTCTGTGTCTGTGTGTGTGTGTGTGTGTGTGTGTGTGTCTGTGTGTCTGTGTGTGTGTGTGTCTGTGTGTGTGTGTGTGTGTGTGTGTGTGTGTGTGTGTGTGTGTGTGTGTGTCTGTGTGTGTGTGTGTGTGTGTGTGTGTGTGTCTGTGTGTGTGTGTGTCTGTGTGTGTGTGTGTGTCTGTGTGTGTGTGTGTCTGTGTGTGTGTGTGTGTGTGTCTGTGTGTGTGTGTGTGTGTGTGTGTGTGTGTGTGTGTGTGTGTGTGTGTGTGTGTGTGTGTGTGTGTGTGTCTGTGTGTGTTTATGTGTCTGTGTGTGTGTGTCTGTGTGTCTGTATGTGTCTGTGTGTGTGTGTCTGTGTGTGTGTGTGTCTGTGTGTCTGTGTGTGTGTGTGTGTGTGTGTGTGTGTGTGTGTGTGTGTGTGTGTGTGTGTGTGTGTGTGTGTCTGTGTGTGTGTGTGTGTGTCTGTGTCTGTGTGTGTGTGTGTGTGTGTGTGTGTGTCTGTATGTGTGTGTGTGTGTGTGTCTGTGTGTGTGTGTGTGTGTGTCTGTGTGTGTGTGTGTGTGTGTGTGTGTGTGTGTGTGTGTGTGTGTGTGTGTGTGTGTGTGTGTGTGTGTGTGTGTGTGTGTGTGTGTGTGTGTGTGTGTGTGTGTCTGTGTGTGTGTGTGTGTGTGTGTGTGTGTGTGTGTGTGTGTGTGTGTGTGTGTGTGTGTGTGTGTGTGTGTGTATGTGTGTGTGTCTTTCATATATTGTATATTCATTTCAAACATCTAAATGCGTGGATGTTTGGGTTTATGTAATGAGAACATATCACAATTTCTTAAACTTAAATAACTGATGGAAATTCTTGAACTTTTTCCACAATATTCAGAAACGAAGGAAACGAAAACAGAATAACAAGTCAAATTTATTAACTGTTCTTTATTTTTAAGTCTTTATTTTTTCATTTTCCATGGTGTCATTACACTGCGGCTCCACGCTCAGAGTTTAGGTTAGGGCGCGCTCACCATCACCACGCAGGGGTTAATATCAGAGCGGCCCTTATACGAGATACAGGAGGTCAACTAGAGCGCCACACGCTGGAGGGGCCACTGGTCGTGCAAAAAAAAAAAAACAAAAACTGTTGTTTTTTTGTTTTTTAGTTTGCCAGTCAGAATTGAATAATTGAATAAGTTAGTATAATATATATATATATAGTTACAAAGTTACTATATTAATCTATGTAGTTAATATATATATGAGTCTTTGTAGTTACTATATGAATTCATATTTGATTTTCTTTGTTATTTATGATTTAATATCATTTCGACAGCTCGGGGATGTTCAAGCAGCCGCCTGTTTATGCACTTTTAGCTCTGCTGTCAGTGAGAATCTGTTTCTGTGATGAGAGAAAAAAAATATATTATTTCTGTTTTTATCTTTCAAAATCAGATTCATTGAAAAAATAATCAACCGATTAATCGATTATCAAAATAATCGTTAGTTGCAGCCCTAATATATATGTGTGTACTGTATATACAGTAAATATATGTAAATATAAAGTTGCTAATGTTTTGAACATCCGTCGCCGTGCTTCTCGGCATGTTATCACCAGAGGAGAAGTCGCAGATATTCGCTCAGTGGAAACGCTTTCGTCTTTTAACCACATTTCCAAAACAGCTCGTTTTGCAGCAGTCTGTGATGGAAACCCGTCTGTTCACTGGTTTGAATCCTGTAGCCTCGAGCCGGGTGCTCACGCCTCGTCCTCACGGGGAAGCGTGACGTCGGGGGGCGGGTAGTGTTGTGATATTTGTGTCTCTGCAGACGGAGTCGGGTTGGTCCGAGCTGTCGGCCGGTCTGAACTTCACTCAGGACGACGTGGAGATGAACCGTCTGTGGTACGCGCACACCGTCAGCAACAGCAGCAGCGCCGCCGGGTTCAAGGGTCACGACAGCTTCCGCTTCACCCTCAGCGACCTGGACAACGAGACTCCCGCACAGAGCTTCTTCATCTCCGTCCACGCCGTGCTCAAAGGTCAGAGGTCACCTCAGTGGAGGAGCTTTATTTTGTCCATGTTTTTTTGAGTTTCAGAGTTTCGTCTTTTCCCTGCTAAAGGTGCATTCAGTGTTTTTATACTTTGAAGCGGACGCGGGCGACGAGTCCGTTCAGTGCTCCAAAAATAAAACTACCATCAACAATCAACAGAGAAGTTTGTAGCGTCCACAGAGGCGTCGTGATTTTGGGTTTTTCTGGACATACGGACATACGTATGTCCGTACGTGAAGCCTCAAATTCAGCACAAACGTTTACTAAGACTCAAGGAAGAACTGATGATATTGTGGTGATCAAAGGTCAAAGGTCACTGTGACCCGAACTGTCTCACTTGTGAACGTGATTCCTACGACACCACAGGGGAATGTTTTCAGATTTGGCACAAATTTCCCAGATCCCACGTGGGGAGTTACGGGAGTGAATGGAGTTATTACTTCTTCTTCTCCTGTACTGATAAAATGCGCTCGATTCTGTAATTACTGCGGGAACTCCTCAGTTTCGCCGCTCAGGCTGATCCGGCTGATCCGGCTGATCCGGCACCCAGACTGTAGCCGGTGGGAGCTGACGGATGAGGGAGCAGCTGAGCAACGCACATGCAAGCGGTGGAAATCCAGAGTCGCACAGCTCGGCCCTCTGTGGCCCCTCTGTGGGCCCCCTCTGTGGGCCACTTCTGTGCGGCCCTCTGTGGCCCCTCTGTGGGCCCCCTCTGTGGGCCCCCTCTGTGGCCCCTCTGTGGGCTGGTCATGGTTCATGTATTATTGAGACCCTCACGGTTCCACCTTTGCCAGTCGGGTGAACACGGCAGTGTGTCGGGGCGTCGGCCCCTCTGGCTCTGGGCCCCGTGATCCTGGAGGAGCGGAGGTGAGAAACGACCAGCCTCCTCAGCCGGTGAATAATTAACGGAGGCGAGGTGGAGCAGCTGTGGAGGGGCGTTGGCTCGTCTCCTCTGGGTGCTCCACCACCTCCTCCTCCTCCTCCTCCTCCTCCTCCTCCACCTCCTCCTCCTCCTCCTCCTCCTCCTCCTCTTCCTCCTCCTCCTCAGCGCTCCAAAAACACAGACACTTTTTTATTGTGTTTTCTTGCCAAGAAGTGAAATCATTCGTCTTTAAAAAGAAAATAAATAAATTAAAAGAAAAATAAATTTCACTTTAACTCCTGCCAGCTGATGGAGACTTTAATCCCGAGTCGCTTACATTAAAAAAAAAAAACCTTTTATTTTTAGTTTCAGCATTTCAGTTGGGAATTTTAAAATCTTTATTTATTGAAGGCTCCCGAACGCTTTTCTACAGGGACGCTCACGCAGTTTCACTGGACGTAGACGAGACAGCGTTACTGTGGCGGCACCTCACCTGTCATGCATGTAAAGGATTTCACTTTTTAAAGTTTTTTTGCAAAGAAAATTGTTCCAGTAAATGCGGCGTAGTGAGATTTTGAGAGTAAAGTCATCACATGCTGTAAAAGTTTTAACAGGCAGCAGGACGTCTTTTCTCCTCTCTGCTTTCATCAAGTTTGGACACAAACAAAAGGGAAGCTGCAAAAAATCCTTTTTACTCTCCTGAACTGTCTTTCTTATACACATCGTACTGTTTCTGAGTGGCTTGCTGGTATATACGTTTAAAAAAAGCTTTCTTATAAATTAGCAAAATATTTTAAAACAATCACCAAAATGTTTTCTTTAAAATGGACAATTAAATAAAAACACCAAAATGTTTCTTTAAACAATCAACAGATATGTTTAATTTAAATTACCAGAAGGTTTTCCTTAAATAGTTCCCCAAAAAACTGCCAAATAGTTTCTTCAAAAATCACACAAGACAAAAAAAAACAGCAAAATGTTAAATTGACAAAATGTTGGTTTTTTTTAAATCACCAAGGATTTTTAAGGGGAAAAAAATGCCCAAAAAGTTTTCCTAAAAAATAACACAAAGTTTTCAACTAACAACAAAAAAACCCCAAAATGAATTATTCCAAATATGCCAAAAAATGACTTTAAACAATCGCTATAATGTTGTTGTTTCTTTGTAAATCACAAGCAAAATGCTTTTCCTTAAAAAAGTGTTTTTCCATAAACAATTGCCAACAATTTGTAAAGAAAAATAAAATAGCCAAAATGTTGTAGGAAAAAAAAGCCTTCCGTGTTTTCTTTTGAAGTTGGCGGTAAAATAGATTCAAAATAAATCCATTACAATCGTAAGTGTCCCCCCAGTGCCGAAAAAACCATTTGTAAGTTTAGTAATTAATTAATTTTACCGTGTCCCTCTGTGTTTGACCGTGTCCCTCTGTGTTTGACCATGTCCCTCTGTGTTTGACCGTGTCCCTCTGTGTTTGACCGTGTCCCTCTGTGTTTGACCGTGTCCCTCTGTGTTTTGACCGTGTCCCTCTGTGTTTGACCGTGTCCCTCTGTGTTTGACCGTGTCCCTCTCTGTTTGACCGTGTCCCTCTGTGTTTGACCGTGTCCCTCTGCCCTCCTCCAGGTGACTTGGTGCTGCTGACCAAAGCAGTCCACCTGACGGAAGGGCAGCGGGTCGTCCTCAACACCGACGTCCTGCTGGCGTCTGATTCGACCGGTCGTCCAGAGGAGCTGGTCTACACGGTGTCCTCCCCGCCGCGGCACGGCCTCGTCCACGCCGTCCAGCAGCCGGGCGTCCCTCTGTTCACCTTCACACAGCTGGACGTCGCTGCACATCGAGTGTGTTACACCCACGACAACAGCCGCCACGCCGAGACCGACTCCTTCAGGTCAGAACACGCGCTCACTTTACGGCCGGGGACTCGACCTGCTCAGGGGCCACAAATGACAGGCCAGGGGCCAATCACAGCAGACCCATACATGTGTCTATGATTTTAGGACATTCTTCTGATTTTAGGACATTTTTGACATTTAACGATGTTTCTCGGATTTTAGGACATTTCCAAGATTTCAGGACATTTTTAAGATTTAGGATGTTTTTAGGACTTAAGGACGTTTCTAGGCTTTTAGGACATTTTTGACATTTTAAGATGTTTCCAGGATTGTAGGACATTTCTAGGACTTTAGGATGTTTCTGTTATTATAGGACATTTCTTAGATTTTAGGACATTTATAGGATTTTAGGACATGTTTAGGCTCTTAGGAAGTGTCTAAGTTTTTGAACATTTCGCGGATGCTAGAACGTTCCTTTAATGTAGGGATATTTCTCTGATTTTAGGACGTTTCTAGGATTTAAGGATTTTTTTATAGGATTTATGATGTTTCACTTTTTTTAGGAAATTTCTCAGATTTTAGATATTTCAAGGATTTTAACACGTTTTCCAGAATTTACAACATTTCTAGGATTTTAGGACTTTAGTGTCTCAGCTGTGTCCTCTGTGGGAGATCCTCCTCTGGCTCTTTTTTGCTCAACAAGCTCTATTTTGATGCTGTTTTATGTCTCTGACACCTTATGGACACTAAAAGTACAAAAACAAGTCCATCACTTTACTTTTATAGTCAATTAGAAAATGGTTGGGGGGCCACCTGTGACTCTGACAGGGGCCAGATTTGGCCCTCGTTTGATATCACTGCTGTACATAATAGTCTGCGGCTGCTGATATGAAACTTTCAAGAATGATTAGTCCTGTGAAAATAATATTCATATAGAGAAAATAAGACAGACAAAAGTGTGATTCCTGTTTTCTGGTTGTGTGATCTGCTGTGACTGTGACTTCGGCCCTCTCGGTTCACTGAAGCTGCGTTTCATGAAATTCTGCACACATCTGGAGAATAAATGGCGAATGATCTGCCTACATATTGTGAGAAGAAGACATTTCTGTCAAAAAAAAACTATCACACACAACATTTGGCCGACGAAAGAAAAACTGGGCAGCGAGACGAGAGGGCGTCAGGAGACGAGAAGCTTCTCTGCTGCAGAATGTTTATCTGCTTTTCCAGCCAATTTGGCAGCAGCGGGGTTTTTGAAGAGGGGGAGGACGAGGACGGGAGGAGGGGGAGGACGAGGGGAGGAGGGGGAGGACGAGGGAGGACGAGGGGAGGAGGGGGAGGACGAGGGGAGGAGGGGAGGACGAGGAGGGGGAGGACGAGGGGAGGAGGGGAGGAGGGGGAGGACGAGGGAGGACGAGGGAGGAGGGAGGACGAGGGGGGAGGACGAGGGAGGAGGAGGAGGGGGGAGGACGAGGGAGGACGAGGGGGGAGTAGGGGAGGACGAGGGAGGACGAGGGGAGGAGGGAGGACGAGGAGGGGGAGGACGAGGGGAGGAGGGGGGAGGAGGGAGGACGAGGGGGGGGGGGTGACCTGGACTGTGTGCAGACCCCGAGTTTGTCACCCAGACCTCTGCTGCGCCGACCGGCTGGATTTCTGGCTCTGAGAGAGACGGACAGATCAGAGCCAAGACTCAGAGACGGACTGAAGGACAGAGAGACAGAGAGAGGGAGACGGGTGGACAGAGAAAGAGAGGACAGACTGACTTTTTCTTTTTCTTTTCAGAGACAAGTTCTCAGAGAGAAAGACAGAGAGGGAGACAAACAAACAGAATGTCAGAGAGACAGATGGACAGACAGAGAGACGGACTGCCAGAGAGACAAGTGAAGTCCACCTCTCTCTGACAGCTGTCCATCGTCTCATTTGTCCATTTTCTTTTCTGCTTCCTGTCTTTTCTGCATCAAGAGACTCTGCAGGTCAGGGAATTCCTGAAAAGTTCCTGAAATCAGAACAGCTGTTTTCCAGGCCTGGAAATGTTTTGGAATTAGCAGAAAGTTATACGTATATACACGTACACATTATTTTGCTTATTGTTTGAAAAAAGTTAATAAAAATCCCCAAAACATGTCCGACATTACGGCAAAGATGTTATATTTAAAATGTAACGCTGCGGTGCGGGATGAATAATCGGATCATCAGGTTTTCTGTCCCGTAAAGAGAGACGTGTCCTCATTGGGTTTTTTCCACGTGCAGCTGGTTTGTGGCAGATTGTGATTTTATGAGAATAAAGTTGTAGGTTTACTAGGAAAGAGACGGTAATTTAATGAGAATAAACTGGAAATATTACCTGTGTGTGTGTGTGTGTGTGTGTGTGTGTGTGTGTGTGTTTACAACATGTGTGTGTTTGTATGAGGACTGAACACGTTATGCAAACTCAGGTGTGGCCGTGTCCGAGGAACACACACCTGTGCATCATTTGTGTGTGTGTGTGTGTGTGTGTGTTGCTGTGACAGCAGATGATGAATGGGCATTACTTGAAGAATAACAACAGCGTTGGCACGGCGATGGTGGCCAGAGCAACGGCCACAGACGGCCGTCCCTGGGCAAATATGGCCGACATCAGAGCCAGATGTTACAGCAGGACCTGCCTCAGAGTGTGTGTGTGTGTGTGTGTGTGTGTGTGTGTGTGTGTGTGTGTGTGTGTGTGTGTGTGTGTGTGTGTGTGTGTGTGTGCACTCGCGCATATATATAACAGGGAACATACTCATCGTTACACAGTCACCAACAGGGAACAACAAAACTAACAGGGACATTTTTAAGTCCCCACTTGGACATGCTCTAATTCATCATAAAATCATGTGTTATGGCTTCTGGTGAAATTTTTCAGATTTTGCCAAGAGGGGACCAAAGTGTGTGTGAGTGTTTATATCCATATTCAGAGCTCTCCCTCCTGGTTGGAGCTGGTATTTGAACGACCCATTCACACACGTCGCTTTTAACACTCCTCTCCCCAGCAGCCTTTCAGACTGCAGATGGGCCGTTAAACAGGCTTTAGTAATGTTAATGTGGGTGACATGAAGGCCACAGAATGTAATGTATCAAATATGATACAAATAGCATGATAGGGTTAATAAAGACACCAGTCTCCTGAAAAGTGATTTGTTATTAGTCTTTGCATTAAAATTCAAGGCTTGGCTTTAGGTGATTTCATAAGTTTTAAGCTCTATACTGTATTAAAAATAAAGGGCTACCCAGAAGGCAGGAGAAATCAGTATTTTAGAGCCTTAAAAAGCAAGAAAACTATAATCCAAGCAGAATAAACCTTTACATAAAATGATCAGCAGTAAGATTTTTTCTTTTAGGTTTAATTATGTAAAATGATGTAACATCAGACCTTGACTAGACCTTTAAAGTTGTTCAGTCCCTAGCGATACTGACCTGACCAGTTTTCACGAGCACTGAATGTCAATCAGTTTTTCAATATACTTCAATATACACTCTCAGTCTGTACGCATAGAAATGTAATTTGTTTGTGGGTGCACATTATAGAAAACATGTCCAAACATAGGATAATGCAACATGAGTCCACTGTTGGCTGGTACATAATGACAATTAGTTCCCTCTTGGATAGCATGGAGTGACGTTCACACTCCACCATGTAAAGAATAAATAAAAAGAGATTGATAAGACTTACACAAAAGAATCTCACCCTAAATAATTCAAAAAATTATTCCTCAACTATGATTACAATGACTGTGATTATTATAATTATAACTAATATTTTATAACAAACTATAAAGGCTCAGTTTTAGTGGATGGCTTAACCATCTAGCTTGACACTGTTTTACAATACGGCTTCCCCAGAGGGCAAGGAAATATTTTAAATCTAAAGAAAGGAGAAATAACAATAACAACAACAATAATAATAATAATAATAAGGGTAGGAAGAAAATGTGGAGAGAAAATACCAGCAAGATCTTTACTAATTTTAATGAATTGCTTAAATTAGTTTATTATCAGAATTTAACTTAACCTTGAGATTAGCTCAATCCTCCAAAACTCCCTTTGAGTTTTAGATGCACTAGAAGCACTAGATTTCTGTCAATCTTACAATGTACATATGTTTTTTTTCTCTATAATCACAGGAATGCATTTTATTTGCTGATCTACTCTACAGGCAAAAGAGGTCCACACTTGTGTAGTATAAAGCAACAGGGGTCCACAGTTGGGTGGTACATAATGACACAAGTTACTTGTAAATATATCTAAACTAAATCATGTAATTTTTTTTTGCTTCTAAAAGGATCTGTAAGTATGTATTTTTGTAACTGAATATAAAGGCTCAGCCGTTGTGGATGTCTTTACCATTTTATAGCTTGACACTGTGTTTAAAAAGGAGCTACCCCAGTCCATTCTCATTGTTAACTTTTCAAATACATTCCCTCTGTCAGTGCTTTTGGTATACCTGCATCAATCTGGATCATGGCAGGATGATGTGAGATGAGAACATAGCTGGACAGAGCCAGCGGCATTGTTATTATACGTCAGTAGACAGCCAGACAGCACGAGGCACATCTGCATACATCTTGCGTGGCTAGCATCACTTGAGAATATGGATGGACGTACTCAAAACTTCCATTTAACAGTTTTTACAAGCAAAAAAAATGCCATGCAAGTTTTAGGTTTTATTTTTGAGGATTTAAAGTTTTTTCTATTGGGAAAAGAATATTAAAACAAAATGTTATTTTTTTTTAAAAAGGAATAAAGTTTCATCATCATTGAATGATGCCTTTTTCAGAGCCAATATTTGCATAAAATGAAGCAAATAATTTAAAAATAGCTTTGCTGGTCCAAAGTCTTCTTTGTAAAACATCAGAGCCACTCAGAAATACTTAGAGGGCATCTGAGGAACTGAGGATTAGTTGTGGCAGACAAACAGTGAAAATCAGATTTTAACCGGTTTAAATAGTTAAGAATTCTGTATAGTTGCAGTGATTTGACAAAATTGCAGGGTCTCCCAGAATTCACAGGAATCAGCTGAATTTGGCATTTATTGTTATGGTTGAAATCCAATGTATGTGTGCCCATCTATAGGAATCCATTTTATTTGTCGCTCCACATTACAGAAAAGAGGTCCACACTTGAGTTGTATAAAGTGACATGAGTCCACTGTTGGCTGGTATATAATGACACAAGTTCCATCTTAGATATATAGTATAGAGGACATTCCCATTTCAACATGGATAAATGACAAGAATAGGAAAGAAGTTAGATGCATTATTGTTCAAAGAAAATAATCTTACAAAATGTAATAATAAAATTATTTATTTTTTAGGAAATTGAGATAGAAATATCATTTTAGTTTTTAGACATTGCTTTTTGAATCGTGCACCTGAATAAGTTTTTGAGTTGCTGTTTAAGAGTGTGCTCCTTTTACCTTGTGTTGAAACATTGACAACCATGATGATATAAATGACTAGAGCAATCTTTAATGGTATTTATAATATGGGAGGTTTTGTGAGCAATCAGTTTGTCTCAGTTACAGGGGATAAGTCAGTTAGAGGAATGATTAACCTCTGAAACCCTCTGTTCAACTGCTGAGATGAACTATTTCAAATTCTATAGGTTTTTGGCTGTACTTTAACTTTAAATTCTAAAAAAGGAAAGTCAGTCCACACTTTGTCCCCTCTTGGCCTGTACAAAATGACACTTCTTGTTTTGTTTTGTTTTTTTTTGTTTTATATTTTCTCCAATGTTTTAAATTAATCTTAAATCTGCATTAGACAGACAAAATTGTATATACACATTACTAGATCTCAAGAAAACCAAAACAACTACAACTACTAAAACAACTAAAGAAATATAAAACAGCCAACAATACAAAAACTGCAGAACTAGGATCAAAATAGGGATTCACTTTCAAGTAAAATAAAAAAATAACGCTGAGAGATTTGGATTGGATTGTCTGCTGTGTACGACCTTTAAAGTCTTCTGTTGTAGGAGAGGGAACTGAGAGTTTTTAAATGGGTGTACTGGCATGCAAAATTACCAGCACATTTATGGATTGTGTCTTTAACAGAGGCTGACTACTCATTTTGTATTGGATTAAATGATTTGCCATCTCTCTGTGTGCATGCTGCAGTGACCAGAGGGACTTATTATTATTCAACACAGTTTTGGTTTATATGAAGAATTTCAAATTCCTTAAAGGGTTTTTAGTTTATGATGTAAGCATTAAACAATCCTCCACATTGACTGAGTGGAGTGTCCAGCACCCATGTGCCTTTAAGGTTGCCTCTGAGAAATGAGTGACTTGGAGAGGGTGAGGGGTCAGCGTGTGCAGCTCTGTGCCAGGCCTTGATTCTCTGCAGTGTGGGGGTTGGTTTCTTTGTTGTTGACGATGGTCAATAGGCCATTCCACATTAAGCTTCAGAGATGCTAATTTATATTAGCTAGAATGTTACATCCAACTCTGACTGCCTGAGACATGGGTCTGTCCCTGTCCTGGGTTAAACAAGTGGCACACAGTGCTTATTTTAGCTGGTACAACATCTCTGGATTATTGGGAAGAACATCCTAAAAGTTTACAGATTGGGCATATAATTCTCCCACTCAAATTCCCACTAGCTTGAATACTGATACAAAAGTAGTACTTTTTTACTGGATAGTTAAATATTTGAACATATTTAATCACCTAATAATTACATGAATTTCATGGCAAACCATTGTGATGTTACATAGTTTATTGTGCCAAGTTAACATTTAATTGTTCTAATCATAATAAAAGGTTTGGTTTCAACTATAGGAGTAAAACAAAACTAAAGAGTAAGAGTGATCGTCTGATCATCATGTTAAACATATTCAGGAAACAGAAATAAAATGTCAGAATGCAACATTGAGCCAAAGAAAAAACATGGTGGATTATTGTAGTTTTGTAACATAGGTTTTGTTATTGATCTGTAATGCTGAATTTATGTAGTCCATTTTTCACCTCCTGAACCCTTTTCATTTGAGCTGCAGTGATATAAATTTAAAAGGTTTGGTCATAAATCAGTTTGAACTTATATATGAAAATAAATAGTTTTCTAACCTATAAAACATTTAATGGGGGCAAACGTGTATGCATGCTTAACACAAGCGCTGAGAAACAAAGCATTTTTAAGTGACTGTAAGATTTAAAACAGCAAATGCAACTTTAAAATGGCCTCCCAAATATATATGTCAAGATCCACTACATGGTATTTTTAACAGTTTAACAATATACCATCAGTAGTGTATCAGTGTATCAGCTGCACTACCATCAGTAGTTGCAATTTATTTTATTAGTTATCAAGTAGTATTGACAAAAGTGAAATTAACAGTCTGTTAACAACCAGCATAGGAAAGATGACACTGACATGTAAAATTACAAGCACATATATGGAGCGAAATGCCATCCTAAAGGAGGTTAAATATTCATTTGTTTGTGAAAAAATTGTTGTTTCATCTCTCTAAGATGTTAAACATTTGATTCAGTGGTGCTCTGCATTATTAAGTAGCAATCACATGGTGTTATAGATATTGTTAGATTTATGAGCCTTCAGTTGATGAAGCTGACAAAAATATGTAATTTCCTCTACACTGAAGAGGTGGAGTGACCAGCACCCATATGATTCTCAGATCCTAACTTTGAATGTTGAACAGTGGAGACTGCTGCCACTGAGAAGTGAGTGACCTGCAGTGAGTGAGGGGTTTGACTCTGTGCAAGTCAGTCTGTGAAAATCTGTCAGGCCTTGATTCCCTGCAGTCGCGGGGATGGTTTCTTCTAGCTGACGATGGTCGTTAGCACATGACACATTGAGCTAAGGGGTTGCTAACTTCTCATATCCAAGATGCTGTATCTGATTTAGACTGACTGAAACGTGGCTTATTCCCCCATCCTGGGTTTAACAAGTAGCACACACTGCTTATCTTGGTTAGTACAACATCCCTGGATTATTGGGAAGAACACCCCTGAAATTGTAATGGAGTAGGCATACAATTCTCCACTTTAATTCCCATTTTAAATACTGTTTTTTTTTTTTTTTTCAAAACTTGTACTATTATGGATATTTAAGTAGTTGAACATATTCAGTTACCTAATGATTACATCTGTTATTTCATGACATACCATTTTGATGTTGCACAGGTTATTGCCTCAAGTTTACATTTCATTATTCTAATTATAATAAAAGGTTCTGTTTTAACTAAAGAGGTAAAACAATACTACAGAATTAGATACTCTGTAAAGCATCTACAAACATTATTTAGATAGTTAAAATGTTGTCAATGGTTATTGATTGTATGGAGTAAAACTAATTTGGCCCTTTTAAATGTTTTATAAGTTGACTACATAAAGAGTACATGTTTGTGTCCTGATTGTGTGATTATCATTTTAAACACATATATGAACAGAAAGTCAATGTTGACATGCAACTTTGAGCCAAAGATAAATGTAGTGGGTTATTGTTGTTTTGCAACTTTTGTAACCTATTAAAATTTAATGAAGAGGCAAACATGTATGTATACCTTACAAAGTGCTTAGAAAGACATTATTTATTAAGTGACTCAAAAGATTTAAATAGCAACTGCAACTTTATAATGGTCTTCAAATAGTATTTCAAGATCTGCTACATGGTATTTGTTAACAGTTTAACAGTTTATTACCATTAGCAGTTGCAACTTTATAGAAACCATCCAAACAATGTTTATAAACAGTTTTCAAACCAACTATTAATAGTTAACAAAGTGTTATAAATATTTGGTCTATCTATCCAAGAGATATTTATATTGTATAATTTACTTTTTTTGTTTTTACGAAGGTTTACAAATTAGTTGGAAACCATTAATACTTAGTTTATGTATTTATACAAGACTGTATAAGTCTTGGTATTTGACTAATAAAATAACAATCTATAACATTACTTATAATGGGTAAAGTTAATTAGTTATCATTTCTTCATTGGTTATCAAGGAGTATTGACAAAAGTATAATTAACAGTCAGTTAACAAATTATTAATGATGCCTATAATACAGTATTGCCAGCTTCAGAAAGATGATACCGACACGTAAAATTACCACATTTATGGAGTAAGATGCATCCCTAAAAGAGGCTGAGTATTCATATGTGTGAAAAAATGTTATTCATCTCTGTATGATCTATGTACATTTGATTCAATGGCTTTGTGCATTCTTTAGAAAGCAATCTGTCTTTATTACATTCACACACAGTTTTATAGATATATTTTTATATTTACTTGGCCTTCAGTTGATGAAGTGGACAAAATATGTAATTTCTTCTACACTGAAGAGGTGGAGTGACCAGCACCCATATGATTCTCAGATCCTAACTTTGAGTGTTGAACAGTGGAGACTGCTGCCACTGAGAAGTGAGTGACCTGCAGTGGGTGAGGGGTTTGATTCTCTGCAAGTCAGCCTGTGAAAATCTGTCAGGCCTTGATTCCCTGCAGTGCGGGGGATGGTTTCTTCTAGCTGACGATGGTCGTTATGGTCGTGAGGACATTACACATTGGGCTTCAGGGTTGCTTACTTCTCATATCCTAGATGTTGTATCTGACTGAAACATGGCTTTTCCTCTTTCTTGTGTTAAACAAGTGGATGTTGGGTAAGATAATGTTAACCGGTAAAGAGTAGAAATACAAGCAGAATTCCACATTTGCGTCAATTGCACAATTGACTACAAGCTATTCAAAAAGGAGTTAAACATGTTTTCACATGAAGAAACATCTGCTGGGAAGTGACATAATAACCACATGTATGTAATATCACTGAAATAATTGAAAGGTAATTATTTATTAAGTGGCCCTCTAAAGCAGTAGGGCATCTTGGCTCTCAGTGGCTCTGTTTGTCTGAATTTTAAATTTAGCATTGGCCATCAGAAACACATTAACATTAGTTAAACTTTAAGTGCTAAAGAGTTGTTTCAGTTGACAACACTGGAATGTAAAGACCTGTAAAGCTGAGTGTCAATGTAAACTTATTTTAGCAATCTCACATGCCTTCATGCACACTCTCTGTGCCGCAGTGACAATGCTGTATACCAGCCCTGTATTTGCCAACTAATTTACAACTCTATGTGTTACCAACTATAGTTATCAAACAACCAAAAAATAGATATAACAATAATAAAAACTTAGTTCTGGGTTGCACAAACCTCTTTGAATGGGGTCAACAGAAGATAACTAGTGAAGGCCCATTCATAGATGTGTATCCTGCTGTGATGGTTTTGAGATGAGGTGTTGGTGGCTCATCACCATTTCAATGCCCATCAAAAACACTAACATACCAGTTAAACTTTAAGTGCTAAAGAAAGGTTTTAGTTCACAATACTGGAATTTAAAAGTCCTGTAAAGCTGAGTGTCATTGTGAACTTATCGTGACATATATTATTTATTATGTGCCTTTCACTCATGCATACACTCTTTGTGCACTGTGACAATACTGCATGCCAGTGTGTGTAGTATATGTTATAGACTGTAGTCATTAAAAAACAAACATCTTTGAATGGGGTCTAGATTAGATAATGCTAAAATACACTTACAAACACAGGTGTTTCATCCATCACTAAAAATCTATTCATGTTGAACACAATGGAACACATTACAAAACAAGATATTTGGTGTTCAAATCCATTACCTATCATAATAGCATGAAAAGACCTTGAGAAATACATAAAAGAGACAAGGCTAAAACCAAAAATGAATGGCCATGACCTTTGACCCATAAAGCTGCACTGCATTAAATACCAACATGACTGAAGGATATCACAAAATGAGCTCGGGGACACTAAAACCACTGACAGTGGACACAGTTTATCACTGTATCTATAAATGCAAATTAAGACTTAACTATGCAAAGTGAAAGCCAGATATCAGCAAAATCCAGAACACTGCCAACTTCCCGGACCTGAGCTCATCTGTCACGTCACAGTGAATATTAAGACAAGTTATAATTGTGTGTTCACATTATAGCCTTTATTTTAAAAAGCTACAATGGCAACATTTCTGGTGCCAATTTACTAAACAATGAGAAGCTTTACTGAATAGATACATTTTTTGTATTAGATATTTTCTCTTTACAAAATGCACCTTTCTATTTCTTTTCATTAATCTATGGTGGAGTGTGAATATCACTCTGTCCTATCCAAAAGGGAACTTGTGTCATTATGTACCAGCCAACTTGGGACCACACGTCGCTTTTATTCTATATGTGTGGCCCTTTTTCTGTAATGTTGATCAACAAAGAAATTGCATTCTTATGCATATAAATTGAAAGCACGCACATACATTGTAAAAAGAGATCCTGCTTGTAATAACTCTTAATGGGAATTTCCAGTAAAAGTCTGATAATAAATCTATTTTTATGATTAATCAGCAAATACTGTTGCTGACCTTTATATCGTTTGGTCCTTTCTGGGAAACCCTTCATTGTAAAGGTGAACATCTAAAGTAGGAATTCCAGTATGTTTTTTCCATGGCCAAGGGATCAGCCAGTATGTGTGATATCTCTGATCTAGACACTAGAGAAAGAAGTCTCAGACTTGTAATGTCATGAAGTATAAAGTCTGAGCTGCTCCTTCTGCTCATCGAGAGCCTAATTTTGGGGACCAACAGAATGTTTGTTATCCCTTAAACCCAAATGAACTTTATTATATTGGTGTTGTCAGTTCTGTAACAGAAAATGTTCCCATATACTTATAACATTGTTCTGGCTGTTCTCAGTGTCATCTAGAAAATCTTTCACAATTTCCTTATCAATGGAGCAACTCTACACTTTATATCACATGACATCCACAAGCACTCCAGTTTTTGGATATGGGGAGCGAGTTGCCCATGTTTACTAATGTTTTAGACTGCCTTAGATCATAGAAATAATATGTATGTATTTTAGAAATGGGGCATAATTTCCCATTAATACAGTATCAAGCCATAAAGGTTAAGCCAGCCACTAAAGTTGAGCCTTTATATTCTGTTACACAAACATACTAACAAATCATATTTGAAGAAGAAATGTAACATTATTTCAGATGAGATTTTTTCACAAGTATTATTAAATATGTTTGTATGTGCTTTACATGGTTGAGTGTGAATGTCAACTCCGTGCTATCTAAGAAGGAACTTGTGACATTATGTACCAGCCAACAGTGGACTCATGTCATTATATCCTACTCAAGGGTGGACCTTCTTCTGTAATGTGCACCAACAAACAAGTTGCATTTCTTAAGTACAGACTGAGAACACAAGTATATTGAAAACTTGATTGACATTCACTACTTGTGAAAACTGGTCAGGTAAGTATTTTGGAAATTGAACAATTTTTAAAGGTCAAGTCAAAGTTTGATGTTACATAATTTTAATTTAAAACTCCTTTTTTAGTTTTCTTACAAAAGGAAATGGAGTGTGGACATTTTTTTCTTTTAGAGTGCAAAGTTCAAAGAGTACAAACAGAAGTTGACTTATGAAGGCCCATTCATAGATGTGTATCCTGTTGTGATGGTTTTGAGATGAGTTGTTGGTGGCTCATCACCATTTCAATGCCCATCAAAAACACTAACATACCAGTTAAACTTTAAGTGCTAAAGAAAAGTTTCAGTTTACAATACTGGAATGTAAAGTCCTGTAAAGCTGAGTGTCATTGTGAACTTATCGTAACATTTATTATGTGCCTTTCACTTCACGCACACTCTCTGTGCACTGTGACAATGCTGCATGCCAGTGTGTGTAGTATGTGTTACAGACTGTAGTCATTAAAAAAACAAACATCTTTGAATGGGGTCTAGATTAGATAATGCTAAATACACTAACAAACACAGGTGTTTCATCCATCACTGAAAAACTATTGTGAACACAAAGGAATACATTACAAAACAAGATATTTGCTGTTCAAATCCATTAACTATCTGCCATAATAGCATGAAAAGATTTAGAGAGAACCTTAGAAATCTCTGCATAAAAGGGACAAGGCTAAAAACCAAAATGAATGGCCATGACCTTTGACCCATAAAGCTGCACTGCATTAAATACCAACATGATATCACAAAATGAGCTTGGGGACACTGAAAACCACTGACAGTGAACACAGTTCATCACTGCATCTATAAATGCAATTTAAGACTCTACTATGCTAAGTGAAAGCCAGATTCAACAAAATCCAGAAACGCCACTGACTTCTCTGGACCTGAGCTCATCTGTCATGTCACAGTTTGATTTCTTTCTTTTGGAAGCAAACAGCTTTTAAGGATTAGTCACAGACTTGTGTTAAATCATTTTATAGTGATTAACTAATTAAAATAAATATATTATTTATTAAAATAAGTAATTATATTGCTGATCATTTTATGTATAATGTTACTCGCTTATAGATTTATTTTTCTGAATTTTTTGGTGATACATTGGTAGTTACAATTGGTCTGGTCTAAATATACATATATATATATATATATATATATATATACATATATAAAACAAAGACAACAATAAAGTTATTAACAGTAAATAGTAAGATAAAACTGAATTCACAGGATTATGGGAGCCTTCTTTAAAAGATATACTTTGCTTTGGCAAGTATTATTTCTGTAATATTTATTTTCACAAAAAATGTTGATATATTGCAAGCAATAAAGTTTACATACCCATTTTTAAAGATACAAATGAAGTTTTAGTGAAAAAGAAGCACTCTATAGGTGAGAGAACCAGGATAAACCAGTTTGACTGCAGTATATGGATGTCCCCCCCTTTGATAGGCAGATCGCGTAAGCTCAAGGCTTCAGGTCCCCTCTTGGCAATTTCTTTAAAAAATTGTAAAAATCACATTTGCAGTAATATTGTGAAAGAAGACCTCAAAAGTAAATTTTCAATTCTAGTTTTGTATTTTTAAAATGACTGCTAATAAAGGTTCCCTCTTGGATAGTACACTTAGATAGTCCCCTATTATTCATGTTCGCATGTATGTGTGTGTGTGTGTGTGTGTGTGTGTGTGTGTGTGTGTGTGTGTGTGTGTGGTGGCCGGTGTGCTGAGGCCCGGGGCAGTTAGTCAGCTGCAGGGCTTAGAGGCAGATTGTGTTGGCAGAGGACTGAGACAGAGGACAAAATGCACACACACACACACACACACACACACATACACACACACACACACATACACACACACACACACACACACACACACACACACACACCAAATTTTTCAGGTCCACTGCGCTGTCAGTTGTCACTGTTGTGTGTGTGTGTGTGTGTGTGTGTGATTGATGGAGTCGGTGTTCCTCATGAGAACGTTGGGAGATTAATTACTGTAAATATTTCATAATCAAACTGCACATCAAGAGACTTTTTATTGTTTTCTTATTTATTAAAACGTTTTTTTTTTGCAAAAATTATCAGAAAGGAACAAAACAGTATTTATGTCGACTTTGGAACTGCAGCGTTTAAACGAAATGTTCACAATACAAATAATCCGTCATACAGCTGAGCGCCGCCTGCTGGTCCGGAGAGTTACGTCCTCTCGTGCAGGCGAGGAACCGACCTGCTGCTCCGCTGTCGGCCGCAGCTTCCTGCTGTGTTCGAGTGCAACTTTTTTTGGCCGAGACACGGCACCCTGAGGCGACCCAGCAGTCGACTTTTCGTCGCCGCGAGTGCTTTGATGAAAGCCCCCTGCTGCGTCGCCTCAACAAACCGAACCAGCACGTACGATCTGCACGCTGAATCAGCGAGAACAAAAAAGGGGACCAGCAAGTGCAGGAGACGCCGCAGGGACGAGGACGCCGTCAGGCTGGTGTGTCAGGGCCCGTAGACACACACACACCTGCTCACACACAGAGTCTCACTTTATTTTTATTGTGTATTAGAAAACGGTTGGGGGCCACCAGGGGCCCTGTCAGGGGCCAGATTTGGCCCCTCGGGCTGTAAGTTGAGTGTTATTACGTTATGGTAACGACCTTTGTCACGTTACTCCCCGTCTCTGATGACGGTTTTTATGTCAGATCTGTTGATCACTAAATCAATTTGTGTCTCGACAGTTTCGTCGTCACTAACGGCGACTCCTCCCGCAGCGGCGCCCTCCACTTCACCATCGAGCATGGCGACCGCATCCCGCCGACCCTCCACCACAACGCGGGCCTCCGGCTGCAGGACGGCTCCACGGAAACCATCACTGCGGAGCGGCTGCAGCTCACCGACCCCGACACCGCCGCCGCCAACCTGAGCTACGTCATCACGCAGCCGCCACGTTACGGCAGACTGCTGCTGAGAGGAGCCCCGCTGTCACCGCCGCTGAGGTTCACGCAGACGGACGTGGACGAGCTGAACCTGGCGTACCGGCACAACCTGGGCAGCCCGGCGGACATCGACAGGTTCTACTTCCTGCCGAGCGACGGGAACAACAGAGGATACCTGGAGTTTGGACAGCTGAGGGCGGAGCCTGCTGTCTTCAACATCCAGGTGAGCAACACAAAAAAATACGTCACACGAACACGACTGTCTGCTCAAAGTAATCAGATACTTCACTCAAGTTAGAGTACTTTGAAAATACTCCACTACAAGTAAAAGTCCTGCATTTAAAACCTTGTTAGAGTAAAAGACAGCGTGTGTCAGGATTTAAGGATTTTAAAATGTTTCCAGGTTTTTACCACATTTCTAAGATTTTAGGATTTTTTCTTTGATTTTAGAACATTGTTAGATGTTAGGATGTTTCCAGGATTTAAGGATGTTTCCAGGATTTTCGGACATTTCCAGGATTTAAGGATGTTTCTTAGATTTTCGGACATTTCCAGGATTTTAGGGCTACTGTGCCTGGATGAGTCGTCCCGCTGCATTAGTGTGTCGGTGTCATTTTCCTGCTGTAGGTGTTTCAGGTTGTGCACATTTTAACCCCTTTATGTCCTGTCAGGTTGTCAGGTCATCACGTTTGTAGCACGTCTGTCTCTTGAGAGCCACGTAGCTCTTAAAAGTCAGAGAAAAAAACATTGCTGCTGATGATGTTCATGTTATATCTGTCCTATGTAACAAAAAAATTCTGTTTTCCGGCTTTGCGACGGTTAGGGATGGGTATTAATTTAAAAAAAATGATGATATGTACATTTAAAGTGAAAAAAATAGAGTACTTCAGGGATGGAGGGAGAGAAAAAAAGTTACGACACTGATTTTATAGCATTGCAGGGAGCTGTCAGACAAATGTAGCGCAGTAAAAAGTACGAGATTTACCTCAGAGATGTTGGAGGACGGAGCATGAAAAGGGAATATTAAAGTACTCGAGTACTTGTACTCCCGCTGAGCTGCTGTCGACTCTCAGCTGGACCACCGAAATACACAGATAAATATTTGAAGCAGAGAGCAGCAGGTGAGCCAAGAACAGCCCCCCATTGCATGCTACCTGCTCTGAGGAGGACACACACACACACACACACACACACACACACACACAGAGAGAGAGAGTGAGAGGCAGCCAGGTGGCTAACACGCTGTCCTGAGACTCTGAGAAACTGGAGGCTGTTTGTGATTGGATGATGTGTTTGGTATTATTTGTGTGTGTGTGTGTGTGTGTGTGTGTGTGTGTGTGTGTGTGTGTGTGTACACTATGTGTATATTGTTTCTTTGTGTGTTTCTGTGAACGTGAAAAGATTTTAGTTTGTTTGTGTGTGTTAAAGCTCATTCTGTTTATATGTATTCAAAGGTTTATGAATATTTTGTAAAAATTCGAAGTTTTGTCAGAAAATGTGAAGGAATAATGATAATAATAATTATTATTGTATTTTTTGTTATTTATTATAATATAATTATTTTGTAATCATCTCTGCATTTACAAAATAATAATAATAACAAAATAACAACAATAATTATAATGATAACAGTTCAAAGTAACAGTGAAAGATGGTGATAATTTAAGAATTTGAGAAAAGGGGAAACTTAATTAAGCTCAGAGAAAGAGGAGGAGGGAAACAGAAACTGAAACCACATGTGAGCGTCATGTTTAGTGATGTTGAGTTTTTCTCTCAGCTGATTCCAACATGTGACCGCGGCGACATCCAGCGGCCCAAACGGAGAGCTGCGCCTCTGACGCTTCCTCCTCTGTCTGTTTGACGTCCTGCTGCCGAGCGTCTCGCAGAGGCAGCAGGACAGTTTTGTCCGTCTTTTGTGAAAAAGTACCTCTGAATTCAGGTGCAGCTGTGCAGTAAATGTAATTTAGTGAAACTTTGCTTCTTTGATATAAAAACCCCCCAAACAGAATAACTCACACTGTCTGACTCCACAGCTGCAGCTCAAAAAATTACAGTACCATGAAAAAGTTTAATTTTCTTTGTAATTTAATTCAAAACTTTAATGTGTTGTGTAGTCATTTTTACTTTCTTTTTTCACATCTTTCTAGCTTTAAGCCACAAAATTAAAACAGAAAAATGCTTGAACATTTGGTTTATGTAGTGAGTCTTAGAATATATCAAAATTTTGCTTTCTTAAATAACTGATGGAAATCTTTGAATTTTTCACAATATTCTAATTTTTTGGGGATGCAGCTGTATTCTTGCTGCACTGAACATTTTGTAATGAAAGTCCTCCTGCTGTGTTCAGGTGGATCGGGTGGACAGGACGCCTCCCAGTCTGACCACCAGGCGGAGTCCCAGCACCGTGGTGGATCTGGGCGCCGGGCGTTACGGCATCTTCATCACCTCCAAACACCTGCAGGCCTCCGACCCCGACAGCAACACGGAGGAGCTCGAGTTCTCCATCACCAGGCCGCCGCTCTTCGGCTACCTGGAGAACGCTCTCACAGGTACGCCGTCTGCTGCTTTAAAGAGATATTTTGGGGTCAGAGTGGAGTTTTATGAGGTTACCTTGAATCAGGGTACACGGTAGATTTATTTGTCATTTTTCTTAAACGTGGTTTAAGAAGAAATGCGTGAAATGAAATGAGTGTCCAGGTGCATCTTAGAAAATCTAACTAATATGAAAAAGTTCAAGATTTTCCATCAGTTATTTAGGAAGGTGAAATTTTAGTATATTCTGGACTCATTACAGAAACCAGAATGTTGAAGCATTTTTCTGTTTTAATTTTACTAATATGGCCGACAGTGAGAAAAATGCAAAAAAAAAGAGAAAAAAATCAAAATATTAGAAACCCAAAAATACAGATGATCTGAGAGCCGCTATCAAAGCACCCTGAGGATATGATGAAGAGACTTTCATTGTTGGACATTTCTGTGCTGTAAATCACTTTTTGAATGATTTTAGGAAATAATCTAATGATCTGAGAAACTGGATTTCTGATTCTCGTGAGCTATAAGACATAATCATCAAAAGTAAAACAAAAAAAGGCTTAAAATATTTTCATTCAAGTATAATGAATATACAAGTTATGAAAGTTTACCTTTTAAATTACATTACTTTGAAAAATGAACTTTTTCAGGATATTCTGTTTTTTTGGGATGCAGCTGTGCAGCAGATGTCCGTCAGCGTGATGCCGGTTTGGAGAAGCGAAGCGAAACTGAGCGAAGATTTTACAGTTTTTCTTGATTGCTGAGAAACGATAAAAGAAACTGGGATCCACTTGATCCTCGTCATCCTCTCAGCGCTGAATAAGTCGCCTCTTATTAATGTTTTTGACACGTTTTCATTGTTTTCACACTTTTTTCAAACCCTTTTCAAAACAGTTCATACCGACCTCATAAAAAGACCCAGAAAAACTTTGACTTTGGCTTTGATGAGAGCCGAGATGAGGAACTGAAACTGTTAACGTCAGCTGGAAATGGCTCTCTGACAGAGAATTAATGTGGTAAAAATACTGTAAATATAGCGTATGCTTAACCTGTAGACTTTTTTTGGGCAGCTAAAATCTGTTTTGTCACTGACTCGTCCGCAGCAGCACATCACTCAACTTCTGCGTCGCTTCTCCAAACTGGAGTCCTGCCGACTGACACACACACACACACACACACACTGTATGTAACACACTGACTGTGGATAAATGTCTCATGCAAGAATCTGAACTATCCCTTTAACCCTTTGAAACCAGAATCGCTTTGATGTCTTTCAAAAATGGGAAGAAGGCAATGAGCAACTGAAGAAATGACCTAAAAATGAGCAAGAAATTAGTTAGAAGTTACCAAAAAGTAACTTAAAAAAAATAAGCCAAAAAGGTCAACGAAAAAAGAAAACTGGAAAAAAAAGAATTTTCTTATTTATTTTTTTAGGACTTGAAAAAGGATTTTTCAGTTTGCTCATTGATTTTTTTTCCCACGTTTAAAGAAACTGAAGCAGTTTGTTCGGGTCTCAAAGGTTTTAAAACTTAACGCTGCACAAGAAGGCAGCTGCAGATCCAGGGTTAAAGGGTTAAAGCTGCAGTGACGGATACATACGATGTGCTCAGTTGGATGAAACTTGCCGTCCTGCCAGGAGCTTACATCAGAGGACGTTTCACCCAGCGGGACGTGGACCGCCGTGCCGTGGTGTTCGTGCTCCCGGCCGACGTGGAGGTGACGGCCGACAGCTTCCAGTTCCGCCTCACGGACCCGGCGGGAAACAGCCTGCTGCCCGAAATGTGGGTTTGTAGGAGGAATGATCCGACTGACGACAGCACAGGAAACCAGGCTATTGCCACTAATAAGACAAAACCCAAATGTTTTTGAGGCATTTTTATATTTTAATTTTAATAATGTGGCTTTAAAGCTGGAAAAATGTTTTAAAAAAGAGTAAAATGAATATACAATATATAAAAGTTTACCTTTTTGAATTAAATTACAAAGAAAATTAAACTTTTTCACGATATTTAAATTTTTTGAGCTGCACCTGTAGAGACAAATCCCAGCGAGGGGCGGACTAAACCATTTTGCTCCTTTAAGGGGTGAGAGTCACCTCAGAGAGTTCGACTGTTTTTCTGCACAGTGAACAATTTGATAAGAAATATCAACAAATCGCAGAAAAAAAATAATGGATTTAGGAAATCGTTACAAATAATAGTGGGAAAGATGCCCCTAAAATTAGTAATTAGTAATTATCATAATTATATATTAAAAATTGTTGCAGAATTGTTATTGTTAAGCTTTTTTCCTCAAGTCATCTCCTTTTTTCTACTTTTTTTTTGCAAATTTTCATAATTTTTATTGTAATTTTTTTCTAATTTCATGCTAATTTTTGGGTGATTTTCTCTCAAATTGCTCATCACCTTCTTCCCATGTTTTTGGAACAAATCAAGACAACTTGCTCAGATTTCAGTGAGTTAAACAAAAGAAGCTCGGTGTGGAAAAGAAATTATTAAAACATTAGAATATAAACATTAAATTACTTTTTACTTTTTCATTTTGGTGCAGGTGGAGCTCATCTTAACAAGTTTTTATACTGCAAGGTAGTTTAGTCCAGTGGCTCCCAACCTGGGGGCCGGGCCCCTCTAAAAGGTCTCCAAGTTGATCTGAGGGGTCTTGAGTCGATAATTAAAGACAGAAGAAATCTGATAAATCTGCATTTCCTAATCTTTGATTTTTGGTGAAAGATTGGATGGTTGAACAGTAATTGAAAGGAGACAGTGTGAGCGGTTCGGAGGATTCAGCTGCGTGTCTCCTGCAGACTCGAGCTGTCCTGGTCTCGGGTGGAGCTGTCGGCGACCTGCTACAGAACCTGTGAGACGGCGGGGACCCTTCAGATCCAGATCCAACGCAGCGGGAGGAGCGTCGACCCGGCGTACGTCGCCATCCAGGTCCGTCCTCCTGCAGCGGCGTCAGACTCTGAGACTTTAAAATAAGATTGAACGTGTTCGGTGAATAAGTTGGCGCTCGGTTTGTGTGTGTTTGATTTGCGCAGGTGGAGGAAGGATCGGCCAAACCCGGCAGAGATTTCACTCACAGCTCAGCCGGCCTGATCCAGTTTGACCCAGGTCTGACTTTATTGAACGAAGACACTTTCCTTCACTAACAAAAAGCAAAGATCCAAAAGTCATTCTGACTGTAGGAGAGGAGTCAACTACAAGTCCCAGAGAGCACTGCTCTCAGAAACATCCACAACATTGAGTATTTTGGATAAATTCAGCAGCTGTGGTTACTCGAGGGTTAAGATCTGAACGGCAGCGAGGCGCTAATTCCTGTCCCTCGTGTTTCCTGTTTAGGAGTCGGAGTGAAAACCTGGAACATTTACCTGACAGACGACGGTCTGGAGGAAAACCACGAGACCTTCACTGTCACACTGAAGAATCCCAAAAACGCTGTTCTGGGACAGAGGACGTCCGCTACGGTCGAGATCGTCGACCCCAGAGGAGGTACGACATTATCAGCAGACTTTTTTTAATTAGATATATTTCTATTTACAGCATTTCTTTGTCTCCTTTTTCTAACTTTTTTCTCTCAGGAAGGTGCGATCCAGACGACCTGAGGGTGGAGGACGATGAGAAGCGGCTCCCACCTCCTCCTCCTCCTCCTCCTCGCCTCCCTGACCCTCCCAGGCCGGAGGAGGACGAGGACCCCGTCACCGACATCGAGGCGGAGCTGCTGTGGGAGAACCAGCCTCACCCGCCGCGAGGGGACGTCCCCAACCGCCGGCACTACCTGGACTACGCAGAGGGGGAACCACAGGACCAGGCGGCCCCCGGCAGCTACAGCCACGTCCGCCAGCACAGCAGGCTGCTGCCAGGGGCCGGCACCGGGAGCACCGGGAGCACCGGGAGCACTGGGAGCACCGGGAGCACCGGGAGCACCGGGAGCACTGGACACCGGGTCAGACATGGAGGATTAAAGGTGAGTGTTTTTTTCAAAGCTAATTTTCTGGTAATTGCTTTGTCATCATTTACAAATTTCTTGCAATTTGTGGAACTTTTCTTGCCAAGTTGGTTATTTCCTTTCCCTCCAGAAAAGATCTGAAACAAACGTTTCACCGACCCCGTTAAGCAATGGGCGTTTTTTTTTTTTTACCTTAATATTCAGACGTTCAGGAGGTTTTTACTGAGAGCTGAATTATCCACCAGCTGATTTAACCCTTTGAAACCTGAACAAAGTAGTTTTGATACCTCGCAAAAACAGAGAGAGAAATCAATGAGAAACTGAAGACAGCTCAAAATAAGTGCGAAACTGTCCAAAAGTTACAGAAACGTACCTCTTACAGGATCGTGTTGTAACTGTTGAACTCAGGAGCTCTGCAGAGGCGTCACAGCTGCAGCGGCGTCAGCGTGAACACAGCGGGCGTCAAACACGCTGCAGATCGCCGAGGTTGCCGTCATGCGCTGCACACGCGTGGAGGGTTTCAGGAGTTAAATGTACTTAATTAGTTATTTAGTTTAAATGTGAATCTTCTGTAAAATGCCGATATTTTAGTGTTTGACCTTTGAGCTGCTTTTCAGGTCCATCTGTCAGGAGAGAGGAGGGCTGAGGAGAGAGTGTGGACGGTAAGACTCAGTGTCAGGTTACACACACACACACACACACACACACACACACACACACACACACACACACACACACACACACACACACACACACACACACACACACACGGTCTGATGTCTGCCTGGTCCTCCCTCAGTTCCACAGTCTGACTCCTCTCCGGCTGGAGGAGCTGAAGCCGGGTGATGCCGGGTGGAGCTCGCCGCCTCACAGTCGCCTCCTGCAGGACTTTGCAGTCGGAGATCCTCCTCAGATGGATCATCCCGAACCCCGACAACACCCGGAGCTACGCCAGCGCAAGGTACACACACACACACACACGCACACATTTTCTATTATAACGTGAACTAAATCTACAATAATCGACCCTCAAGACCTGACTTTCCAAAAAAAGAAAATACATTTACTCACATCTAAATAATGATTAAAATTAAAGCAGAAAAGTGCTTTATGTAATGAGTCTAGAATATATTAAAATTTCACTTTCCTAAATAACTGATGGAAATTCTTGAACTTTTTCCACAATATTCTATTTTTTGGAGATGCACCTGTGCTTTCTTCACTGCATTTATTAATAATTTTAGTTACTTTACAGGTTCACATTTAATTTGAAAATAAATTCTGATGAATTTTTATAGATTAAAACTTAATTGTCCTCTTGGTAAAAATACAAAGCAAATACAAATATGAAGTTGTCCCAGCTGGTTGTGTTTGAGTTGATGACAGAGAGGTTTGGACCTTTAAAATATGCGATTTTTCTCTCTTTGTCTCGTCAGACGGGGAAGTCGGTGAGCAGCTCCTGTCCCGACGGCTGGACTCACTACAGGAGACGCTGTTACATCGTGGGCTCGTCTGTGGCCAGCTGGGCCAGCGCCGAGAGGACCTGCTCGCTGCTGTGAATAACACACACACACAAATCACAAGTTATTGAGCATTACAAAAAGCTAGAGAAAAAACATCCACTTTATTTATAATTACTATAATTTTAGAATTAAAGTCATGTTGTGGAAAACTGTATAAATATATACATGTATTTTTTATTTTCAGCACTTATTTTAATACTTTTACTTTTTTGTTTATTTTCAGGAAACTTTCTTGTTGCTTTTTATTAATTTCTTGCTAATTTGTGGGCAGATTCTTAGTTGCTTATGTCCTTTTCTTCACGTTGGAGAGAAATCAAACCAGTTTGTTCAGGTTTCAAGGGGTTAACAGGCCAGAAGGAGGCGCAGCTTTTTCAGAAATCTTCTCTGTTAAAAACAAGTCTAAAGAAGCCTCACTGTCTCAGGACTCATTTTGGCCTTCACTGTGGCTCAAAAACTGAAGTCCATAGAAGCGATGGAAATGACTTTCCTGCCAGATTTTGGAGAGCTGCAGATTTTCTGAATTTGGCCATTTTTTCTTCATATGACGGCTCATTTTTTTTTTTTTTACACCTGAAAGTCTGAACCAAACTTTTCGTCATCAGAGGGGCAGAAATCAGTTTAATCTGCCACAGAAGTTTATTATAAGCTGAAGTCTAAACCTGAGTTTGCTAAAGTTGTATTTGTTTGTGTGAACGCAGCTTTCGATGTGTCTGACTGTGATTCCTTCAACATTTTCAGCTTTAACAGCAGCCTGACCAGCGTGCGCTCCAGGAGAGACATGACCTGGCTGTGGAAGTTTGCAGGGAGGAAGCCGTTTTGGATCGGTAAGTGGCTCTTTTTTTCCTTCTTTGAGAGATGCATCCAAAACGTGCACTTAACCCTTTGACACTGTAGCAAATCGGCCTTATTTTCTTTTTCAAAAACGTGGAAAAAGGGTAAAGAGCAGCTAAACAAGAAATGGCTTCTAAATGGAATGGTCTCTAAATGCAGATCACAAGAAACCTGATGTTGATTCAGGTGTTAAAGGGTTAACCCTCTGCAATATTGACACCTTTTTAACCTTCAAAACCAATGTGATAACGCACCTTTTCAAGCCGGCATGTTTGGTCTGATTTTATGGTGACACACAACTTGATTGATTGGTGATGATTTATAATGTTTTTATACGTATTTTTTTCTGACAATGATTTTTTTCTAGTTATTATATTAAATTATTATAATTATTATGTTATTATTTTTAGTTGTTTTTTAAAGTTTTTATTATTTATTATTTATTATTTATTATTTATTATTTATTATTTATTTTTTATTATTTATTATTATTTTAATGTTCAAATTACTTCCCAAATTCCAAATTACGGTTCTTAAGATTTGTTTAGAAGCAGCACGTGAACGATGGGACTCTTGTGTCTCAGGTCTGTCTGGAGGTCCGGGTCGCTGGATGTGGGCTGACGGTCGCTCGGTGTCCTTCTCCCGGCTGAGGGGGGCGCCGCCGGGCCGTGGCGAGTCCAACGTTGGCTCGGACTGCGTGTTGGTCGAAAACCCCCGAAGCTGGATCTCCACAAGTTGCTCCCCTGAAACCCAACACACATTCATCTGTTCGTCGCCGGCTCACACTCACTGAGAGACTCATATTTACCCGCCGCTGTCGTGACGAGCTCTGTGAACACCGAGTTAAGTCATATTTAAAGATACGCACCGATGCTGCTCTGTACATTAGTTTTCATATTTTTGTCATAATAAAGATCGCTGCACATATGGAAATATGAGTCGTAACTTTAGATGAGGATCAGCAGTTTGACGAGTTTTTATGCACGTTTAACCCTTTGAAATCTGGGCAAAATGGTTGGATTTCTTTCAAAAACACGGGGAGAAGGCAAAGAGTAACCTGGGAAGAAATGAACAAGAAAAGTACCTGAAAATTTGTAAACAAAAAAACTACAAAAAACAGGATTTGATTTTTTTTTTTACCAAAAAAGAAAGAAAAATGATCTGGAAATAAACATAATTCTGTAATTAAAATTAAATTAAAATTAATTAAAATTAATTGTCTGATAATTCTGTAAAATAATTGTAAACATTTTATGATAATAAGCAATACAGTTCTCTTGACCTTTTCACCTAGCTTTTTTTTTTTTTTTAAAAAAAAAAACCAACTTTGTAAATCTACTAATTTCTTGCGTTTTGCCAAACATTCCTCGCCAAATTGCTCACTGAGTTTTTCCCATGTTTGTTCAGGGTTCAGAGGTTTAAATAATTGTGAAAGGCGTCTGAAATGTGCGGAAAATGCAGATCATAGTCAACTTAAAAATCATACAAAGTTCTGGCTTTGTGATCAAATGTGGAAGGAGAGCATTTTCTGCCTCTGAGGTAAGTTTTTATTATTCATTTTAAAGTTACTGTCAAGTCTTAACTGTACCAATCCCTATGCATTTTTAATTTTTAAAATTAGCTGGTGTAACATCAGTCTGAAGCACACACGAGTGATATTACTGCACTTGCACGTTGCCCATCTGACTGTTTGGTGATTTTGTTTCTCTCAGGGATGCAGAGCAGCCAGCACACACCAGTCTCACGTTTGCTGTGATGTAACGGGAAAGTACGTTCACTCAGCTTCTGTTCCTCAGCACAGTTTTGAGGTAATTAACTTGAGTATTTGCATTTTATGCGACTTTATACTTTTACGCCACTCTCTGGGAGATATGATGCACTTTTTCCATCACTAAATTGACTTTTAAAGCTTTAGTTACTTAACATTAACCCTTTAGAGCCAACTTTGATATCACACAAACTTGTATTGCTCTGCGCACAAAATGCACCTTTCAAAATCAGGCATTTTTTATCACCACATCCTGGGATATGTCAGTCATTAGCAGCAGCACTGAGTTTTGTACATAATATTTTTTGTGTATTTTTACAGAAAAATATTATACATTAGTGTAATTTTATACTTTAACTGAGTTATTTTTTAAACCAACATACGTCCTGATCATAAATATCAAATATTATCAAGAATCGTCCACAGATTTGTAAGCTACATAGGAGGCTTAAAATGTCGTCTTGTTGTGTTGTTGGGTGCAAGAAAAGACGGAGTTTTGGCTCCGAACTGACATTTTCATCACGTCAGCTGCCACTGCCCACCAGCAAAAAAAG
This sequence comes from Plectropomus leopardus, assembly GCF_026936395.1. Taxonomy (NCBI): domain Eukaryota; kingdom Metazoa; phylum Chordata; class Actinopteri; order Perciformes; family Serranidae; genus Plectropomus; species Plectropomus leopardus. Next base: position 37,881,177 of record NC_142180.1, on the reverse strand, counting down.
GACAATTATGAGTTTTGGACTGACAGAGGTGATCGTCAGGAACGGAGAGGGCGTACAGCGGAAAGTTCGGGAAAGGCCCGTACGGCTCCGGCCCCTCAGGAGGCAGAATCACTTCCCTTATCTTGAAGTCCCTCAACACAACAAAACAGGAAATGTCATTTGTTTTGATGAGGAACAGAAAATGATGATTCACTGTGAACTAAAGCTTATTAATAATAATAAAGCGCAGCATAGTACTAGTTACTAGTAAAACTGGTTTGAAATAAATTAAGTAATTTGGCGAGGATTCAAATATTTAAATACTTGTGAAAGGCATCTGAACCCAGCACAAGAAAACTGATGTCAACCCAGGTTTTAAAGAGTTAAAACGATGGAGAACAAAAAGTTTCAATCTTGTTTTAAACCATGGTGAAAGCAACTTGATAGCATTTATTTGCATTAATTTAGCTCACCTTACATTTGCATTTTCAGGACATTTTGGGAAAGATGTCACCCCAAACGGCTAAGTAAAAAAACTAAATCTTATCTTCCTCTTCTCTTTCAGTCAGCAAACAACAAAATTGTGCAAAACAGCAACCACATGGACAGCGGTGGGACTGACTCGGAGAGATTTTGGTGCCAAAAAACATCAGTGAGTTAAAAATCAGTTAAATAAATGTTTAGCCTTTTTTTAATGTCCAGCCGCCACGTTAAATCTGGTTATTTGCAGCACGGCAAAGTCATTTTGACATTCATGTTGAAGCTAAAAGAATTTCTCTCCTGCGTTTTCTTGTGTTTACATCTGGAACAGGACGATGAGTCGGACTTCACTGTGTCCTCCGTGTCCTCCTCTTCGTCACAGCATTTGTAACGGAGCTTCTCTTGATCTGTATGAATAAATTAATACGTTTATGAACAAACTGCTGTTTGAAAAGTAATATCCGGATCAGACAGGAGGAATCTGAAGGCTTTGCTGCAGTGAATCATCACTCAGCTGCATGTACAGTCATTTTCTTACCCGTGTTTCCGTCCAGCTGTGAAACAAGCTGACGCTGACTCATTCTTTGGAGGATTTTCTTTGTGATGTGTAAAGCCTCATCATGTCCATAGTGGTCAGTCACCAGCGTAGCGACGTCAGTGGTGTCCTTACCTTCCAGTTTGCCCCAAGGAATGGGTTTGCACCCTGACTCGGTGTAATATCTTAGCTGGAAATAAAAAGACCTGCGATCATCTGTAGAAAGTTTATCTAAGGTGGTTTTGATCAGCGGGGCAGGACTCTGCAAAAGAGATTCAAAATTAGAAAATAAAATATTAAAGTCTGACCTGGATTGAAAAGATTGCCAGAGTGAAGTTCACACCAGTGATTGGAGGCTGTGTGCAAGTGCTGCCCATAAATATAACACCAGCTGGCCGGATGCGGGCACTAAAATTAAGGCCCTAAAAATTAGAGATGAAAAAAAAACAAACACTCCTGCCACTAAGAGACCAAGGTAACATTTTCTGAATGTTTGGAAAAACTTTTTTTGGCATCTCCTCCTGAACCGTTGACTCAGTTTGGAACAAAACGTTCTGTGGATCATCATTGGACGAAGCTTTTCAGATGTTATTAAAAGCTTGTTGATATCTCATTGTGTTTTGAAGATATTGATCAATTAATTTTAGAGGGGGCGTGGCGGGGTCCATAAATAGAGCTAACTCCATCACCGTTACACCGATCATCACAAATTTGGCAGGAAATGTCTGAAGAGGCCCTGAAATATCTTCTCAACTCAAAGCATGTAGCAGCGGCGCCGTGTTAGCGGCTCAGGAGCGTCTCAGCTTCCTGTCAACTGCAGCACAGCGAGAGAAACGTTTCCCGCGTGCTGCGTGTGGTTGTCAGCAGAAACAGACAGTGAACATCGTGTTTTTATGATTATATTGACTTTTTACCACCTTTTACCTCAAAAAGTCTGTATGTGCAACAGAGATGAGGAAATACCTCTGAGAAAAACCTCCGTTTACTCAACCTGTCCTGCTCCCCTTTCAAAATAAAAGTCCTCTGACAACATCTCAGTTGACAGAGTCACATCAGTTGTTGACACAAGGCATTTTATTTTGAAATATTTCCAGTCATAGTGTATTGCTGTTGACAATGCAGGAGCTGCATGAAAGGGTGAAATTTGTGCTTATAAATGTGAAATGAATTTTTAAAAATACTTTCACAGCAAAATGTGATTAATGCATTAATTTCAATTAATTATATATATATGTATATGAATCTGACACCATGTCCTGTGGCCGCAGGAATCAAACCTGCGGCCACAGGACATGGTGCCCTGGGACGCAGATGATTCTGGACAATCATTTTTATTCTTTCACGTGAAATATAAATATAACAACAGAGAGTTGAACAAACTGCACTGAAGTTTTACCTCAGCAGTTTCTCTCCACTTTGTCTCCTGCAGCTGCGCTTTGATCTTCTTGCTTTCTTGCTTATTTTTGGCCCTTAGGGACCATCTGAAGGGGCGGCTGACGGGCTGCGGCGGCGACTCTTCCTTTTTCAGTCGGTCGAGCTCTTTCATGATCTTGACAGCGGGGCCCTTTTTCAGCTCCAGATCCAGAAAATCCTGCTTGTCGAAGCAAACGAGACAATCTCCGGACACATCTTCCTCTTTGAACCGTTCTGCTTTTTTATCGTCCACCTTCACGCTCTGCAGTAACCACCGGGCCACCTCCTCCTTTGTCCAGCTTTCCACGTCCGCTGGGGACTGTGGTTCAAACTGAGATCCCTCTTTGAGTCTTTTTAGATGAGATGTGATTTTGACCGCAGGGCCGTGTTTTATTCCTATGCCTAATAGTTCTCTCTTCTCAAAGTCAACCAGATATCGTCCAGACACGTCCTCCTTCATGAACGTGTCGGCGCAACTCTGATCGACTTTGACCTCTGTCAGCAGCCAGTGTTGGACGTCCTCTTTGGTCCACGTTTCAATGTCAGGGGGCGACTCAGTGCTGGACTCGCTCATCTTACATCAACTAAAAACGAAACAAACAAACAAAAACAGCATAAAAAGGCTGAAGGGCCAAAATGGCAAACATGCAAAATCCAGATATCATCCAAATGATGCATCGAGATACATATCACGTTAACCCTTTGAAACCTGGATCAGCTTCATTTCTTTTTTGCTGGTTTCAGACGTCTTTAACAAGCGTTTAAACCTTTCAACAATCTGCAAAGTGGTTTGATTTCTTTAAAAAAAAAATAAAAAATACAAGAGCAAAAAAGACAAGAGCCAGAAAAAAACTTGGAATTACCAGAATTACATATTTAAAATTATGTTATTGAATTAAAATTTATGGAAGTTTTTTTTCCAAGTCTGTTTTTTCTTTCTTTTTGTTTTTTTCTCTTTGTTTTTCTTTCTTTCATGTTTTTTTTAATTTTCAGGGGATTTTTTTGTACTTTTTGCTAATTTCTTGATAAGTTTTTGACCATTTTTTTTCTTCACTGCTCTTTCACTTCTTCCCATGTTTTTAAAAGAAAGTTAATATTTTTTCAGGTTTCAAAGAGTTAACACCAGAAGGAGATGTAGACTTGTATTTGAACACTATTTCGAACCAACGATCACCAGAAATTATTGCAGCACAGCTCATCAGTCAAATCATAATTGTTTGATAAAATGATTTATTTTTGAATTATTTAAATAAAGTCTTTGTGGTGAGCTCTCTACTGCAGAGACAGACCAGTTTTAGTGAACGGCCATCTTCCCGGCAGGAAAAAAGTTGTAAAAGTATTAATTAGCAAATATAAGCATGCGTGAAGGTTTCAAACATTATACTTCCTTACAGTCGGATGTTAGTATTGTTATTGTCTGCATTAGCGTTTAGCTCAAACCTCCACTCGTCCTCAGTGTGGCTGTAAACTGTAAGTTTCGTTCATTCTCCACATAAATATTTCTGTCCCTTTTCATATCGACAACTGGGTGCAGTTTGAGCCTACCTTCGAGTGCGGCCGGCCAGCGCAGCGATGATTTCACTTTGAACCAACTAGTTTGCTAGAAGACAAAGTCCGGCCTCACGTAGGACGCAGCATCACTTCCCCTCTTCCAGCCTCATCTTCACAAAACAGGAAGTGTTTAAATAAGGAACAGGAAATGTCGATCTACAGTAAACAAAGGCTCAATGACAACATTAACCCTTTCACACCTGAGAAAATTGGCTTAATTCCTTTTTAAAACATTGGAAGAATGTAATGAGCAGTGCCAGAAAAAAAATGACCGAGAAATTAGCAAGAAATTAGTAAAAAAGTACAAGAATTTAACCCACTGAAATTGCAGAATTCTTAGTGCACAGTTTCTGTGGCACTTTCAATGGTTGTAAATGACCGTGATCGCTTCCTTTTATCGACATTTCCATGTTTTTATTGCAGTTTTCGGTGGTTGACTGAGCGCGCTCCTTTTAATGACACCTTTTGTTGACTTTATTTGACATTTGAACATCAAATTTGATTGTTGATCGGGTTGTGTGCCGCTTTGATGCTCTATGTGCTATGTGTTTATTGTATTTTAAATTGTTTGTGGCGCCAATCTGCAGACCAGATTTCCTCTTGAGGGACAATAAAAGTTCAGAACTGAACTGAACTGAAAAGTAAAAAAATAAAAGAAGGTAAAAACAAACAAACAAGGCAAAAAAAAAGTAATATTTATGTAACATAATTTTAAATATGTAATCAGGATCATTGTAAATGCAGTTAACCTTTTCATTTTCTCTAGCCTGTTTTTTTTAAATAAATGTTTAAATGTATTCATTTCTTGCACTTTGAGGAACATTTCTTACAAAGGTGCTCATTGCCTTTTTTTCCACGTTTTTGAAAGAAATAACACCAGTTTGTTCAGAGTTTTCATCTGAAAGTAGCACGAAAAGTGATGTCGCTCCAAGTTTCAAATAATCTGTAAAAGCACAGCATTGCACAACGACTATAATCTCTGAATCGGTGAGTGAAAACTGTAACAGCAAGTTTATGAGACATGTTAAACACAAATTAAAAGTCTAAATAGAATTTTTTTCTGATTCTGAAAAGATAAAACCAAAAATAACCTTTTCAACCTGGTTTAAATGATGGTGAGACTGTGATCTCTAACAGACCTTAGTTTACATTTTATTGGTGTCAGAAAGATCTTTCTCTTCAATAAAACCCCAAACAAGCAGTAAAAAAACCCATCTCATCGTTTTTTATCTTCTCCCGCCTCTTTTATTCAGCAAACAACACAGTGCGGTGCTACCACCGTGTGGACAGCAGTGGGACGGACTCATTAAAGCTTCAGTGCCTAAAAGGTTTGAAAAAGTTTAACCTTTTAATATCCATAATGAAAAATTAACAATGGAAAAGAATTCTTTGCATTTTTTAAATTTTCTTGGGGCTATATTAACATTTTTTAAAATGAATTTTATTTATTTGTTTTTTGATTTTACTTTAAGGACCTCTTTTATTTATTTATTTTTATTTAGATATAGACCTTTATCAAACATAACACTAATTTGTCACTTCATGGTAAAACAAAGAAAAAAAATTAAAATCATAGTATAGCTTCTCGTCATCCAAAAAAATGTCTAAAAGAACGTCATACTGTAATATGTTGTTCATAATAGCATAAAAAAATCATGGTATTGTATGTTTTTCAAAACAGTGTAAAAAAAACCCAAAACTATAGTTTGTTGTCTGAAATAATATTGAAAAATCATAGTGTAGTATGTAGTCAATAAAAAACCCTAAAAGGGTTATAGTATGTCCTCAAAAATGCATTTTAAAAAGACTTAGTATAACATGCCATCTAAAATAGTGTAAAAATAAATCATACTACAGTATGTTTTTTTTTTTTTTAATGTGACCCATAATCTCCACAGTGCAACTGAAAAACAAACCGAAATCCTTTAAAAAGGGGGGGAAAATGACCATAAAAAACTAAATGAATACCCCTTAAGGATTTCAGTTTGTTTCTAAATTGCGTTGTGCAGGCTACAGGTAACACTAAAGGTGGAAAAAGTTCTGAAGGGATTTTTCTTGGTCTCATTGTTTTACACCAACAACACTTGCATTTAAACAGGGGTGTGCAGACCTTTTATATCCACTGTAGTATGTCGTCCAAAATGTGGTAAAAATGTCATACTATTATTAGTTTATTGTCATTTGTGCTCACAATGAACAATAAAATGCAATATTTCAATCAAAACGTAGAACAATATCTATATATGAACTTGAAAGTTGTAATAAAACAAAAATAAATATATAAATTTATATAGCAAATTGTTCATGTAAGTACAAACGTGTACACAGAAATTCATGCTCATACACACCATATATCTTACATTTGAATACAACTGTGCATACATATGAAATACATCAAACTTTTACATACAACCATACGTTTGACAAGCCATTCAAACAGCTACATGCAATGATGCAACATTATACAGTGAAAGAACCCGAAAAACTGAAGTTATTTATCTTTGGTCTTATTCATTTCTGTGTGATACAGTCTGCAGGGTCGCTGCTTTCAACCTGTTAATGCTACACTGGCTGTGTTTGCGAGGTTGCTGCAGCTCCACAGCTCTGTTTGCATTGTCTGCTCGTGTCTGTGGCAGCCGACTGGACATGTCTGTCATGTCTCAGAGCTGCTGCCTGCTGCTCTGAGGGCATGGGAGGCTGCAGAGGCGAGCTGCAGGATGCAGGGTCTGAATATGATCCTGAAGGCTTTTATCTGCATCCTCTAAAAAAGTGCATCCGCTCTTCCTGAGGTTTCTTCCTCTTTTTTTGTTCCCCGTTACAGGGGTTCTTCGGGAGTTTTTCCTTGGCTGATGTGAGGGGGGGGTGTCTAAGAGCAGAGGGATGTCGTACACTGTAAAGCCCTCTGAGGCAAACCATGTTTTGTGAAAATGGGCTCGATCAATAAAATTGACTTGACTTGACTTGACTGCAGCCTAAGAGAAGGTCACTGCCCTATACTGTGAAGTTTTGGGGTCATTAGTGACAACATACTGTAGTTTACTATGACATTTTTACCATACCACTTCTTTTTTAAAGCGACCATCACGTTTTTATGGTATTACTGACATGACTTGATGATGGCAAGTATGTCGTCAAAAATGACCCAAAACCTCATAATATAGTATGTCGTCAAAAATGACAGGTGGGTGCCTGGTGCCTCAGTGGTTAGAGTGGGTGCCCTATGTATAGCTGCTGTGTCCACACTGCAGCAGCCACGGGTTTGATTCCGGCCTCGGCACTTTCCTGCATTTCCCCCACACTGTAGTAGTGCAAGTCTTGAAAGGCTATTTTAGGTTGTTTAATGTGGTTTTCAGCTGTTTTTGGGACAGGTCATATTTTGACATTATTGCCATACTATAGCCTGTTGGTCATTATATGGATATGCGAAATTATGGTATTTTGGGCCCTTTTTGGACCTTTCTATGCTATGGCATGTCTCAGAAGGTGGTTTTATGTGGTTTTCAGGTGTTTTGCGGACAGGTCATATTTTTACATTTTTGCCATACTATAGCCTTGCATTTTCGGTCGTTTTTCGGATATGCAAAGTTATGGTGTTTTTTGCCCTTTTTTCAACAATCTATGCCACAGGTCAGAAGAGGTACAAATATGACTCGAAACAAATCTTTACAGTCACACTGTAAGTTTAATGTTTGCAAGTAAGCTCAGACATTCTTTACAGGTCATACTTTTGTAAAGCAGAAACAAATATAAAGTTCAGAGTCCAAGCTTGTAGTAAAAGCAGCGTGTTGATCCATGGAGTGGCTCCTGTCTGACCCCGTTGTGTCCAGGTCATGTCCTCATGTCGGCGTGTGTTACCATGGTTAACAAAAACATGTAAAGAAACAGTACAGAGAAAGGCAGATATTACAGCATGTCTTTGCAGGCTATTTTATGGTGTGTTGAGATTTTTCCAGCTGTTTTTAGAACAGGTCATATTTTGACATATGAAATTATGGTGTTTTTGGTCATTTTTGATACTTCTATGCTATGGCAAGTCTCAGAAGGCTATTTTATGTTGTTTAATGTGGTTTTTAGCTGTTTTGGGGACAGGTCCTATTTTGACATTTTTGCAATACTATAGCCTTGCATTTTCTGTCATTTTTTGGATATGTGAAATTATGGTGTTTTTGACCCTTTTTGCAGCTTTCTTTGCGATGGCGTGTTTTGGAAGGCTATTTTATGCGGTTTTACATGGTTTTCAGTTGTTTTTGGGACGTGTCATATTTTGAGATTTTTGCCATACTATAGCCTTGCATTTTCGGTCGTTTTTCGGATATGCAAAGTTATGATGTTTTTTGCCCTTTTTTCAACAATCTATGCCACAGGTCAGAAGAGGTACAAATATGACTCGAAACAAATCTTTACAGTCACACTGTAAGTTTAATGTTTGCAAGTAAGCTCAGACATTCTTTACAGGTCATACTTTTGTAAAGCAGAAACAAATATAAAGTTCAGAGTCCAAGCTTGTAGTAAAAGCAGCGTGTTGATCCATGGAGTGGCTCCTGTCTGACCCCGTTGTGTCCAGGTCATGTCCTCATGTCGGCGTGTGTTACCATGGTTAACAAAAACATGTAAAGAAACAGTACAGAGAAAGGCAGATATTACAGCATGTCTTTGCAGGCTATTTAATGTTGTCTTATGTGATTTTCAGCTGTTTTTGGGACAGGTCATATTTTGACATTTTTGCCATACTATAGCCTTGCATTTTCTGTCATTTTTTGGATATTCGAAATTCTGGTGTTTTTGGCCCTTTTTGCAACTTTCTTTGCGATGGCATGTCTTTTAAGGCTATTTTATGTTGTTTTATGTGGTTTTAAGCTGTTTTTGGGACAGGTCCTATTTTGACATTTTTGCCATACTATAGCCTTGCATTTTCGGTCATTTTTGGATATTCGAAATTCTGGTGTTTTTGGCTGTTGTTGCAACTTTCTTTGCTATGGCAAGTCTCAGAAGGCTATTTTAAGTTGTTTAATGTGGTTTTAAGCTGTTTTTGGGACAGGTCCTATTTTGACATTTTTGCCATACTATAGCCTTGCATTTTCGGTCATTTTTTGGACATGCGAAATTATGGTGTTTTTTGCCCTTTGTGGAACTTTCGATGCTATGGCAAGTCTCAGAAGGCTATTTTAAATTGTTTAATGTGGTTTTCAGCTGTTTTTGGGACAGGTCCCATTTTGACATTTTTGCCATACTATAGCCTTGCATTTTCGGTCATTTTTTGGACAATCGAAATTCTGGTGTTTTTGGCCCTTTTTGCAATTTTTGATGCTATGGCATGTCTTAGAAGACTATTTTATGTTGTTTTATGTGGTTTTAAGCTGTTTTTGGGACGGGTCATATTTTGACATTTTTCCATACTATAGCCTTGCATTTTCGGTCATTTTTGGATATTCGAAATTATGGTGTTTTTGGCTGTTTTTGCAACTTTCGATGCTATGGCAAGTCTCAGAAGGCTATTTTAAGTTGTTTAATGTGGTTTTAAGCTGTTTTTCGGACAGGTCATATTTTGACATTTTTGCCATACTATAGCCTTGCATTTTCGGTCATTTTTTGGATATTCGAAATTCTGGTGTTTTTGGCCCTTGTTGCAACTTTCTTTGCGATGGCATGTCTTTTAAGGCTATTTTATGTTGTTTTATGTGGTTTTAAGCTGTTTTTAGGACAGGTCCTATTTTCACATTTTTGCCATACTATAGCCTTGCATTTTCGGTCGTTGTTTGGATATTCGAAATTCTGGTGTTTTTGGCTGTTTTTGCAACTTTAGATACTATGGCAAGTCTCAGAAGGCTATTTCATGTTGTTTAATGTGGTTTTTTGCCGTTTTTGGGACAGGTCATATTTTGACATTTTTGCCATACTATAGCCTTGCATTTTCGGTCATTTTTTGGACAGGCGAAATTATGGTGTTTTTTGCCCTTTTTGCAACTTTCTATGCTATGGCAAGTCTCAGAAGGCTATTTCATGTTGTTTAATGTAGTTTTTAGCTGTTTTTGGGACAGGTCATATTTTGACATTTTTGCCATACTATAGCCTTGCATTTTCGGTCATTTTTCGGATATTGAAATTATGGTGTTTTTTGGACTTTTATTGAAACTTTCGATGCTATGGCAAGTCTCAGAATGCTATTTTAGGTTGTTTAATGTGGTTTTAAGCTGTGTTTGGGACAGGTCCCATTTTGACATTTTTCCATACTATAGCCTTGCATTTTCTGTCATTTTTTGGATATTCGAAATTCTGGTGTTTTTGGCCCTTGTTGCAACTTTCTTTGCGATGGCATGTCTTTTAAGGCTATTTTATGTTGTTTTATGTGGTTTTAAGCTGTTTTTGGGACAGGTCCTGTTTTGACATTTTTGCCATACTATAGCCTTGCATTTTCGGTCGTTGTTTGGATATTCGAAATTCTGGTGTTTTTGGCTGTTTTTGCAACTTTCGATGCTATGGCAAGTCTCAGAAGGCTATTTCATGTTGTTTAATGTAGTTTTTAGCTGTTTTTGGGACAGGTCATATTTTGACATTTTTGCCATACTATAGCCTTGCATTTTCGGTCATTTTTTGGACATGCGAAATTCTGGTGTTTTTGGCCCTTGTTGCAACTTTCTTTGCGATGGCATGTCTTTTAAGGCTATTTTATGTTGTTTTATGTGGTTTTAAGCTGTTTTTGGGACAGGTCCTATTTTGACATTTTTGCCATACTATAGCCTTGCATTTTCGGTCGTTGTTTGGATATTCGAAATTCTGGTGTTTTTGGCTGTTTTTGCAACTTTCGATGCTATGGCAAGTCTCAGAAGGCTATTTTATGTTGTTTTATGTGGTTTTTAGCTGTTTTTCGGACAGGTCATATTTTGACATTTTTGCCAGACTATAGCCTTGCATTTTCGGTCATTTTTTGGACATGCGAAATTATGGTGTTTTTTGCCCTTTTTGGAACTTTCTATGCTATGGCAAGTCTCAGAAGGCTATTTTAAATTGTTTAATGTGGTTTTCAGCTGTTTTTGGGACAGGTCCTATTTTGACATTTTTGCCATACTATAGCCTTGCATTTTCGGTCATTTTTTGGACATGCGAAATTCTGGTGTTTTTGGCCCTTTTTGCAACTTTCTTTGCGATGGCATGTCTTTTAAGGCTATTTTATGTTGTTTTATGTGGTTTTAAGCTGTTTTTGGGACGGGTCATATTTTGACATTTTTCCATACTATAGCCTTGCATTTTCGGTCATTTTTTGGATATTCGAAATTCTGGTGTTTTTGGCCCTTGTTGCAACTTTCTTTGCGATGGCATGTCTTTTAAGGCTATTTTATGTTGTTTTATGTGGTTTTAAGCTGTTTTTGGGACAGGTCCTGTTTTGACATTTTTGCCATTCTATAGCCTTGCATTTTCGGTCGTTGTTTGGATATTCGAAATTCTGGTGTTTTTGGCTGTTTTTGCAACTTTCGATGCTATGGCAAGTCTCAGAAGGGTATTTTAAGTTGTTTAATGTGGTTTTAAGCTGTTTTTGGGACAGGTCCTAATTTGACATTTTTGCCATACTATAGCCTTGCATTTTCGGTCATTTTTCGGATATTGAAATTATGGTGTTTTTTGGACTTTTATTGAAACTTTCGATGCTATGGCAAGTCTCAGAATGCTATTTTAGGTTGTTTAATGTGGTTTTAAGCTGTGTTTGGGACAGGTCCCATTTTGACATTTTTCCATACTATAGCCTTGCATTTTCTGTCATTTTTTGGATATTCGAAATTCTGGTGTTTTTGGCCCTTGTTGCAACTTTCTTTGCGATGGCATGTCTTTTAAGGCTATTTTATGTTGTTTTATGTGGTTTTAAGCTGTTTTTGGGACAGGTCCTATTTTGACATTTTTGCCATACTATAGCCTTGCATTTTCGGTCGTTTTTTGGATATTCGAAATTATGGTGTTTCTGGCTGTTTTTGCAACTTTCGATGCTATGGCAAGTCTCAGAAGGCTATTTCATGTTGTTTAATGTAGTTTTTAGCTGTTTTTGGGACAGGTCATATTTTGACATTTTTGCCATACTATAGCCTTGCATTTTCGGTCATTTTTTGGATATGCGAAATTCTGGTGTTTTTGGCCCTTTTTGCAACTTTCTTTGCGATGGCATGGCTTTTAAGGGTATTTTATGTTGTTTTATGTGGTTTTAAGCTGTTTTTGGGACAGGTCATATTTTGACATTTTTCCATACTATAGCCTTGCATTTTCGGTCATTTTTTGGACATGCGAAATTATGGTGTTTTTTGGACTTTTATTGAAACTTTCGATGCTATGGCAAGTCTCAGAATGCTATTTTAGGTTGTCTTATGTGATTTTCAGCTGCTTTTGGGACGGGTCATATTTTGACATTTTTCCATACTATAGCCTTGCATTTTCGGTCGTTTTTTGGATATTCGAAATTATGGTGTTTTTGGCTGTTTTTGCAACTTTCGATGCTATGGCAAGTCTCAGAAGGCTATTTTATGTTGTTTTATGTGGTTTTAAGCTGTTTTTCGGACAGGTCATATTTTGACATTTTTGCCATACTATAGCCTTGCATTTTCGGTCATTTTTTGGATATTCGAAATTCTGGTGTTTTTGGCCCTTGTTGCAACTTTCTTTGCGATGGCATGTCTTTTAAGGCTATTTTATGTTGTTTTATGTGGTTTTAAGCTGTTTTTGGGACAGGTCCTATTTTGACATTTTTGCCATACTATAGCCTTGCATTTTCGGTCATTTTTTGGACATGTGAAATTCTGGTGTTTTTGGCCCTTTTTGCAACTTTCTTTGCGATGGCATGTCTTTTAAGGCTATTTTATGTTGTTTTATGTGGTTTTAAGCTGTTTTTGGGACGGGTCATATTTTGACATTTTTGCCATACTATAGCCTTGCATTTTCGGTCATTTTTTGGATATTCGAAATTCTGGTGTTTTTGGCCCTTGTTGCAACTTTCTTTGCGATGGCATGTCTTTTAAGGCTATTTTATGTTGTTTTATGTGGTTTTAAGCTGTTTTTGGGACAGGTCCTGTTTTTACATTTTTGCCATACTATAGCCTTGCATTTTCGGTCATTTTTTGGATATTGAAATTATGGTGTTTTTTGGACTTTTATTGAAACTTTCGATGCTATGGCAAGTCTCAGAATGCTATTTTAGGTTGTTTAATGTGGTTTTAAGCTGTGTTTGGGACAGGTCCCATTTTGACATTTTTCCATACTATAGCCTTGCATTTTCTGTCATTTTTTGGATATTCGAAATTATGATGTTTTTGGCTGTTTTTGCAACTTTCGATGCTATGGCAAGTCTCAGAAGGCTATTTTATGTTGTTTTATGTGGTTTTTAGCTGTTTTTCGGACAGGTCATATTTTGACATTTTTGCCATACTATAGCCTTGCATTTTCGGTCATTTTTTGGATATTCGAAATTCTGGTGTTTTTGGCCCTTGTTGCAACTTTCTTTGCGATGGCATGTCTTTTAAGGCTATTTTAAATTGTTTTATGTGGTTTTAAGCTGTTTTTGGGACAGGTCCTATTTTGACATTTTTGCCATACTATAGCCTTGCATTTTCGGTCATTTTTTGGACATGTGAAATTCTGGTGTTTTTGGCCCTTTTTGCAACTTTCTTTGCAATGGCATGTCTTTTAAGGCTATTTTATGTTGTTTTATGTGGTTTTAAGCTGTTTTTGGGACGGGTCATATTTTGACATTTTTCCATACTATAGCCTTGCATTTTCGGTCATTTTTTGGATATTCGAAATTCTGGTGTTTTTGGCCCTTGTTGCAACTTTCTTTGCGATGGCATGTCTTTTAAGGCTATTTTATGTTGTTTTATGTGGTTTTAAGCTGTTTTTGGGACAGGTCCTGTTTTTACATTTTTGCCATACTATAGCCTTGCATTTTCGGTCGTTGTTTGGATATTCGAAATGATGGTGTTTTTGGCTGTTTTTGCAACTTTCGATGCTATGGCAAGTCTCAGAAGGGTATTTTAAGTTGTTTAATGTGTTTTTAAGCTGTTTTTGGGACAGGTCCTATTTTGACATTTTTGCCATACTATAGCCTTGCATTTTCGGTCATTTTTGGATATTCGAAATTATGGTGTTTTTGGCTGTTTTTGCAACTTTCGATGCTATGGCAAGTCTCAGAAGGCTATTTCATGTTGTTTAATGTGGTTTTAAGCTGTTTTTGGGACAGGTCCTATTTTGACATTTTTCCATACTATAGCCTTGCATTTTCGGTCATTTTTGGATATTCGAAATTCTGGTGTTTTTGGCCTCGTTGCAACTTTCTTTGCGATGGCATGTCTTTTAAGGCTATTTTATGTTGTTTTATGTTGTTTTAAGCTGTTTTTCGGACAGGTCATATTTTGACATTTTTCCATAGTATAGCCTTGCATTTTCGGTCGTTTTTTGGATATTCGAAATTATGATGTTTTTGGCTGTTTTTGCAACTTTCGATGCTATGGCAAGTCTCAGAAGGCTATTTTATGTTGTTTTATGTGGTTTTTAGCTGTTTTTCGGACAGGTCCTATTTTGACATTTTTGCCATACTATAGCCTTGCATTTTCGGTCATTTTTTGGATATTCGAAATTCTATTGTTTTTGGCCCTTGTTGCAACTTTCTTTGCGATGGCATGTCTTTTAAGGCTATTTTATGTTGTTTTATGTGGTTTTAAGCTGTTTTTGGGACAGGTCCTATTTTGACATTTTTGCCATACTATAGCCTTGCATTTTCGGTCATTTTTTGGACATGCGAAATTCTGGTGTTTTTTGCCCTTGTTGCAACTTTCTTTGCGATGGCATGGCTTTTAAGGGTATTTTATGTTGTTTAATGTGGTTTTGAGCTGTTTTTGGGACAGGTCATATTTTGACATTTTTGCCATACTATAGCCTTGCATTTTCGGTCGTTGTTTGGATATTCGAAATGATGGTGTTTTGGGCTGTTTTTGCAACTTTCGATGCTATGGCAAGTCTCAGAAGGCTATTTTAAGTTGTTTAATGTGGTTTTAAGCTGTTTTTGGGATAGGTCCCATTTTGACATTTTTCCATACTATAGCCTTGCATTTTCGGTCATTTTTTGGACATGCGAAATTATGGTGTTTTTTGCCCTTTGTGGAACTTTCGATGCTATGACAAGTCTCAGAAGGCTATTTTAAATTGTTTAATGTGGTTTTCAGCTGTTTTTGGGACAGGTCATATTTTGACATTTTTGCCATACTATAGCCTTGCATTTTCGGTCATTTTTTGCACATGTGAAATTCTGGTGTTTTTGGCCCTTTTTGCAACTTTCTTTGCGATGGCATGTCTTTTAAGGCTATTTTATGTTGTTTTATGTGGTTTTAAGCTGTTTTTGGGACGGGTCATATTTTGACATTTTTCCATACTATAGCCTTGCATTTTCGGTCGTTGTTTGGATATTCGAAATTATGGTGTTTTTTGCCCTTGTTGCAACTTTCTTTGCGATGGCATGTCTTTTAAGGCTATTTTATGTTGTTTTATGTGGTTTTAAGCTGTTTTTGGGACAGGTCCTGTTTTTACATTTTTGCCATACTATAGCCTTGCATTTTCGGTCATTTTTTGGATATTGAAATTATGGTGTTTTTTGGACTTTTATTGAAACTTTCGATGCTATGGCAAGTCTCAGAATGCTATTTTAGGTTGTTTAATGTGGTTTTAAGCTGTGTTTGGGACAGGTCCCATTTTGAGATTTTTCCATACTATAGCCTTGCATTTTCTGTCATTTTTTGGATATTCGAAATTATGATGTTTTTGGCTGTTTTTGCAACTTTCGATGCTATGGCAAGTCTCAGAAGGCTATTTTATGTTGTTTTATGTGGTTTTAAGCTGTTTTTCGGACAGGTCATATTTTGACATTTTTCCATACTATAGCCTTGCATTTTCGGTCATTTTTTGGATATTCGAAATTCTGGTGTTTTTGGCCCTTTTTGCAACTTTCTTTGCGATGGCATGTCTTTTAAGGCTATTTTATGTTGTTTTATGTGGTTTTAAGCTGTTTTTGGGACAGGTCCTGTTTTGACATTTTTGCCATACTATAGCCTTGCATTTTCGGTCGTTGTTTGGATATTCGAAATGATGGTGTTTTGGGCTGTTTTTGCAACTTTCGATGCTATGGCAAGTCTCAGAAGGCTATTTTAAGTTGTTTAATGTGTTTTTAAGCTGTTTTTGGGACAGGTCCTATTTTGACATTTTTGCCATACTATAGCCTTGCATTTTCGGTCATTTTTGGATATTCGAAATGATGGTGTTTTTGGCTGTTTTTGCAACTTTCGATGCTATGGCAAGTCTCAGAAGGCTATTTCATGTTGTTTAATGTGGTTTTAAGCTGTTTTTGGGACAGGTCCCATTTTGACATTTTTCCATACTATAGCCTTGCATTTTCGGTCATTTTTTGGATATGCGAAATTCTGGTGTTTTTGGCCCTTGTTGCAACTTTCTTTGCGATGGCATGTCTTTTAAGGCTATTTTATGTTGTTTTATGTGGTTTTAAGCTGTTTTTGGGACAGGTCATATTTTGACATTTTTCCATACTATAGCCTTGCATTTTCGGTCATTTTTGGATATTCGAAATTATGATGTTTTTGGCTGTTTTTGCAACTTTCGATGCTATGGCAAGTCTCAGAAGGCTATTTTATGTTGTTTTATGTGGTTTTTAGCTGTTTTTCGGACAGGTCATATTTTGACATTTTTGCCATACTATAGCCTTGCATTTTCGGTCATTTTTTGGATATTCGAAATTCTGGTGTTTTTGGCCCTTGTTGCAACTTTCTTTGCGATGGCATGTCTTTTAAGGCTATTTTATGTTGTTTTATGTGGTTTTAAGCTGTTTTTGGGACAGGTCCTATTTTGAGATTTTTGCCATACTATAGCCTTGCATTTTCGGTCATTGTTTGGATATTCGAAATTCTGGTGTTTTTGGCTGTTTTTGCAACTTTCGATGCTATGGCAAGTCTCAGAAGGCTATTTTATGTTGTTTAATGTGGTTTTAAGCTGTTTTTGGGACAGGTCATATTTTGACATTTTTGCCATACTATAGCCTTGCATTTTCGGTCATTTTTTGGATATGCGAAATTCTGGTGTTTTTGGCCCTTTTTGCAACTTTCTTTGCGATGGCATGTCTTTAAAGGCTATTTTATGTTGTTTTATGTGGTTTTAAGCTGTTTTTGGGACGGGTCATATTTTGACATTTTTCCATACTATAGCCTTGCATTTTCGGTCATTTTTTGGATATTCGAAATGATGGTGTTTTTGGCGGTTTTTGCAACTTTCGATGCTATGGCAAGTCTCAGAAGGCTATTTTAAATTGTTTAATGTGGTTTTAAGCTGTTTTTGGGACAGGTCCTATTTTGACATTTTTGCCATACTATAGCCTTGCATTTTCGGTCATTTTTCGGATATGCGAAATTATGGTGTTTTTTGGACTTTTATTGAAACTTTCGATGCTATGGCAAGTCTCAGAATGTTATTTTAGGTTGTTTAATGTGGTTTTAAGCTGTTTTTGGGACGGGTCGTATTTTGACATTTTTCCATACTATAGCCTTGCATTTTCGGTCGTTGTTTGGATATTCGAAATTATGGTGTTTTTTGCCCTTTTTGGAACTTTCTTTGCTATGCCGTGTCTTGGAAGGCTATTTTATGCAGTTTTATGTGGTTTTCAGTCGTTTTTGTAAGGGTCATATTTTGACATTTTTGCCATACTATAGCCTTGCATTTTCGGTCGTTTTTTGGATATTCGAAATTATGATGTTTTTGGCTGTTTTTGCAACTTTCGATGCTATGGCAAGTCTCAGAAGGCTTTTTTATGTTGTTTTATGTGGTTTTTAGCTGTTTTTCGGACAGGTCATATTTTGACATTTTTGCCATACTATAGCCTTGCATTTTCGGTCATTTTTTGGACATGCGAAATTCTGGTGTTTTTGGCCCTTGTTGCAACTTTCTTTGCGATGGCATGTCTTTTAAGGCTATTTTATGTTGTTTTATGTGGTTTTATGCTGTTTTTGGGACAGGTCCTATTTTGACATTTTTGCCATACTATAGCCTTGCATTTTCGGTCATTTTTCGGATATGCGAAATTATGGTGTTTTTTGGACTTTTTTTAAACTTTCGATGCTATGGCAAGTCTCAGAATGCTATTTTAGGTTGTTTAATGTGGTTTTAAGCTGTGTTTGGGACAGGTCCCATTTTGACATTTTTCCATACTATAGCCTTGCATTTTCTGTCATTTTTTGGATATGCGAAATTCTGGTGTTTTTGGACTTTTTTGCAACTTTCTTTGCGATGCTGTGTTTTGGAAGGCTTTTTTTTGCGGTTTCATGTGGTTTTCAGTTGTTTTTGGAACGTGTCATATTTTGACATTTTTGTCATACTATAGCCTTGCATTTTCGGTCGTTTTTCAGATATGCAAAGTTATGGTGTTTTTTGCCCTTTTTTCAACAATCTATGCCACAGGTCAGAAGAGGTACAAATATGACTCGAAACAAATCTTTACAGTCACGCTGTAAGTTTAATGTTTGCAAGGAAGCTCAGACATTCTTTACAGATCATACTTTTGTAAAGCAGAAACCAAATATAAAGTTCAGAGTCCAAGCTTGTAGTAAAAGCAGCGTGTTGATCCATGGAGTGGCTCCTGTCTGACCCCGTTGTGTCCAGGTCATGTCCTCATGTCGGCGTGTGTTACCATGGTTAACAAAAACATGTAAAGAAACAGTACAGAGAAAGGCAGATATTACAGCATGTCTTTGCAGGCTATTTTATGGTGTGTTGAGATTTTTCCAGCTGTTTTTAGAACAGGTCATATTTTGACATATGAAATTATGGTGTTTTTGGCCTTTTTTGCAACTTTCTTTGTGATCGCATGGCTTTTAAGGGTATTTCATGTTGTTTAAGGTGGTTTTAAGCTGTTTTTGGGACGGGTTATATTTTGACATTTTTGCCATACTATAGCCTTGCATTTTCGGTGGTTTTTTGGATATTCAAAATGATGGTGTTTTTGGCTGTTTTTGCAACTTTCGATGCTATGGCAAGTCTCAGAAGGGTATTTTAAGTTGTTTAATGTGGTTTTAAGCTGTTTTTGGGACAGGTCCTATTTTGACATTTTTTCCATACTATAGCCTTGCATTTTCTGTCATTTTTTGGATATGCGAAATTATGGTGTTTTTGGCCCTTGTTGCAACTTTCTTTGCGATGGCATGTCTTTTAAGGCTATTTTATGTTGTTTTATGTGGTTTTAAGCTGTTTTTGGGACGGGTCATATTTTGACATTTTTGCCATACTATAGCCTTGCATTTTCGGTCATTTTTGGATATTCGAAATGATGGTGTTTTTGGCTGTTTTTGCAACTTTCGATGCTATGGCAAGTCTCAGAAGGCTATTTCATGTTGTTTAATGTGGTTTTTAGCTGTTTTTGGGACAGGTCCTATTTTGACATTTTTGCCATACTATAGCCTTGCATTTTCGGTCATTTTTGGATATTCGAAATTATGGTGTTTTTGGACTTTTTTGCAACTTTCTTTGCGATGCTGTGTTTTGGAAGGCTTTTTTTATGCTGTTTCATGTGGTTTTCAGTTGTTTTTGGAACGTGTCATATTTTGACATTTTTGTCATACTATAGCCTTGCATTTTCGGTTGTTTTTCGGATATGCAAAGTTATGGTGTTTTTTGCCCTTTTTTCAACAATCTATGCCACAGGTCAGAAGAGGTACAAATATGACTCGAAACAAATCTTTACAGTCACGCTGTAAGTTTAATGTTTGCAAGTAAGCTCAGACATTCTTTACAGGTCATACTTTTGTAAAGCAGACACAAATATAAAGTTCAGAGTCCAAGCTTGTAGTAAAAGCAGCGTGTTGATCCATGGAGTGGCTCCTGTCTGACCTCGTTGTGTCCAGGTCATGTCCTCATGTCGGCGTGTGTTACCATGGTTAACAAAAACATGTAAAGAAACAGTACAGAGAAAGGCAGATATTACAGCATGTCTTTGCAGGCTATTTTATGGTGTGTTGAGATTTTTCCAGCTGTTTTTAGAACAGGTCATATTTTGACATATGAAATTATGGTGTTTTTGGCCCTTGTTGCAACTTTCTTTATGCGATGGCATGTCTTTTTAGGCTATTTTATGTTTTTTTAAGTGGGTTTTAGCTGGTTTTTGGGCGGGTCATATTTTGACATTTTTGCCATACTATAGCCTTGCATTTTCGGTCATTTTTCGGATATTCGAAATGATGGTGTTTTTGGCTGTTTTTGCAACTTTCAATGCTATGGCAAGTCTCAGAATGCTATTTTAGGTTGTCTTATGTGATTTTCAGCTGCTTTTGGGACAGGTCATATTTTGACATTTTTGCCATACTATAGCCTTGCATTTTTGGTCATTTTTCGGATATGCGACATTATGGTGTTGTTGGCCCTTTTTGCAACTTTGTTTGCGATGGCGTGTCTTTTAAGGCTATTTTATGTTGTTTTATGTGGTTTTAAGCTGTTTATGGGACAGGTCCTGTTTTGACATTTTTGCCATACTATAGCCTTGCATTTTCTGTCATTTTGGATATTCGAAATGATGGTGTTTTTGGCTGTTTTGCAACTTTCGATGCTATGGCAAGTCTCAGAAGGCTATTTCATGTTGTTTAATGTGGTTTTTAGCTGTTTTTGGGACAGGTCATATTTTGACATTTTTGCCATACTATAGCCTTGCATTTTCGGTCATTTTTGGATATTCAAAATGATGGTGTTTTTGGCCCTTTTTGGAACTTTCTTTGTGATGGCATGTCTTTTAAGGCTATTTTATGTTGTTTTATGTGGTTTTAAGCTGTTTTTGGGACAGGTCCTAATTTGATATTTTTGCCATACTATAGCCTTGCATTTTCGGTCGTTGTCTGGATATTCGAAATGATGGTGTTTTTGGCTGTTTTTGCAACTTTCGATGCTATGGCAAGTCTCAGAAGGCTATTTTAAGTTGTTTAATGTGGTTTTAAGCTGTTTTTGGGACAAGTCCCATTTTGACATTTTTCCATACTATAGCCTTGCATTTTCGGTCATTTTTGGATATGCGAAATTATGGTGTTTTTTGGCCCTTTTGCAACTTTGTTTGCGATGGCATGTCTTTTAAGGCTATTTCATGTTGTTTAATGTGGTTTTAAGCTGTGTTTGCGACAGGTCCTATTTTGAGATTTTTGCCATACTATAGCCTTGCATTTTCGGTCATTTTTTGGACATGCGAAATTATGGTGTTTTTTGCCCTTTTTGGAACATTCTTTGCTACGGCGTGTCTTTAAGGCCATTTTATGTTGTTTTATATGGTTTTCAGTCGTTTCTGTAAGGATCATATTTTGACATTTTTGCCATACTATAGCCTTGCATTTTCGGTCATTTTTCGGATATGCGAAATTCTGGTGTTTTTGGCCCTTTTTGCAACTTTCTTTGCGATGGCATGTCTTTTAAGGCTATTTTATGTTGTTTTATGTGGTTTTAAGCTGTTTTTGGGACAGGTCCTAATTTGATATTTTTGCCATACTATAGCCTTGCATTTTCGGTCGTTGTCTGGATATTCGAAATCATGGTGTTTTTGGCTGTTTTTGCAACTTTCGATGCTATGGCAAGTCTCAGAAGGCTATTTTAAGTTGTTTAATGTGGTTTTAAGCTGTTTTTGGGACAGGTCCTATTTTGACATTTTTGCCATACTATAGCCTTGCATTTTCGGTCATTTTTCGGATATGCGAAATTATGGTGTTTTTTGGACTTTTTTGAAACTTTCGATGCGATGCTGTGTTTTGGAAGGCTTTTTTTTGCGGTTTCATGTGGTTTTCAGTTGTTTTTGGAACGTGTCATATTTTGACATTTTTGTCATACTATAGCCTTGCATTTTCGGTCGTTTTTCAGATATGCAAAGTTATGGTGTTTTTTGCCCTTTTTTCAACAATCTATGCCACAGGTCAGAAGAGGTACAAATATGACTCGAAACAAATCTTTACAGTCACGCTGTAAGTTTAATGTTTGCAAGGAAGCTCAGACATTCTTTACAGATCATACTTTTGTAAAGCAGAAACCAAATATAAAGTTCAGAGTCCAAGCTTGTAGTAAAAGCAGCGTGTTGATCCATGGAGTGGCTCCTGTCTGACCCCGTTGTGTCCAGGTCATGTCCTCATGTCGGCGTGTGTTACCATGGTTAACAAAAACATGTAAAGAAACAGTACAGAGAAAGGCAGATATTACAGCATGTCTTTGCAGGCTATTTTATGGTGTGTTGAGATTTTTCCAGCTGTTTTTAGAACAGGTCATATTTTGACATATGAAATTATGGTGTTTTTGGCCTTTTTTGCAACTTTCTTTGTGATCGCATGGCTTTTAAGGGTATTTCATGTTGTTTAAGGTGGTTTTAAGCTGTTTTTGGGACGGGTCATATTTTGACATTTTTGCCATACTATAGCCTTGCATTTTCGGTGGTTTTTTGGATATTCAAAATGATGGTGTTTTTGGCTGTTTTTGCAACTTTCGATGCTATGGCAAGTCTCAGAAGGCTATTTTAAGTTGTTTAATGTGGTTTTAAGCTGTTTTTGGGACAGGTCCTATTTTGACATTTTTTCCATACTATAGCCTTGCATTTTCTGTCATTTTTTGGATATGCGAAATTATGGTGTTTTTGGCCCTTGTTGCAACTTTCTTTACGATGACATGTCTTTTAAGGCTATTTTATGTTGTTTAATGTGGTTTTAAGCTGTTTTTGGGACAGGTCATATTTTGACATTTTTGCCATACTATAGCCTTGGATTTTCGGTCATTTTTTGGATATTCAAAATGATGGTGTTTTTGGCGGTTTTTGCAACTTTCGATGCTATGGCAAGTCTCAGAAGGCTATTTTATGTTGTTTTATGTGGTTTTAAGCTGTGTTTGGGACAGGTCCCATTTTGACATTTTTCCATACTATAGCCTTGCATTTTCTGTCATTTTTTGGATATGCGAAATTTTGGTGTTTTTGGCCCTTTTTGCAACTTTCTTTGCTATGGCATGGCTTTTAAGGGTATTTTATGTTGTTTAATGTGGTTTTGAGCTGTTTTTGGGACAGGTCCTATTTTGACATTTTTGCCATACTATAGCCTTGCATTTTCGGTCATTTTTGGATATTCGAAATTATGGTGTTTTTGGACTTTTTTGCAACTTTCTTTGCGATGCTGTGTTTTGGAAGGCTTTTTTTTGCGGTTTCATGTGGTTTTCAGTTGTTTTTGGAACGTGTCATATTTTGACATTTTTGTCATACTATAGCCTTGCATTTTCGGTTGTTTTTCGGATATGCAAAGTTATGGTGTTTTTTGCCCTTTTTTCAACAATCTATGCCACAGGTCAGAAGAGGTACAAATATGACTCGAAACAAATCTTTACAGTCACGCTGTAAGTTTAATGTTTGCAAGTAAGCTCAGACATTCTTTACAGGTCATACTTTTGTAAAGCAGACACAAATATAAAGTTCAGAGTCCAAGCTTGTAGTAAAAGCAGCGTGTTGATCCATGGAGTGGCTCCTGTCTGACCTCGTTGTGTCCAGGTCATGTCCTCATGTCGGCGTGTGTTACCATGGTTAACAAAAACATGTAAAGAAACAGTACAGAGAAAGGCAGATATTACAGCATGTCTTTGCAGGCTATTTTATGGTGTGTTGAGATTTTTCCAGCTGTTTTTAGAACAGGTCATATTTTGACATATGAAATTATGGTGTTTTTGGCCCTTGTTGCAACTTTCTTTGCGATGGCATGTCTTTTAAGGCTATTTCATGTTGTTTAAGGTGGTTTTAAGCTGATTTTGGGACGGGTCATATTTTGACATTTTTGCCATACTATAGCCTTGCATTTTCGGTCATTTTTCGGATATTCGAAATGATGGTGTTTTTGGACTTTTATTGAAACTTTCGATGCTATGGCAAGTCTCAGAATGCTATTTTAGGTTGTCTTATGTGATTTTCAGCTGCTTTTGGGACGGGTCATATTTTGACATTTTTGCCATACTATAGCCTTGCATTTTCGGTCATTTTTCGGACATGCGAAATTATGGTGTTTTTGGCCCTTTTTGCAACTTTGTTTGCGATGGCATGTCTTTTAAGGCTATTTCATGTTGTTTAATGTGGTTTTAAGCTGTTTTTGGAACAGGTCCTGTTTTGACATTTTTGCCATACTATAGCCTTGCATTTTCTGTCATTTTTGGATATTCGAAATGATGGTGTTTTTGGCTGTTTTTGCAACTTTCGATGCTATGGCAAGTATCAGAAGGCTATTTCATGTTGTTTAATGTGGTTTTTAGGTGTTTTTGGGACAGGTCATATTTTGACATTTTTGCCATACTATAGCCTTGCATTTTCGGTCATTTTTCGGATATGCGAAATTATGGTGTTTTTGGCCCTTTTTGCAACTTTCTTTGCGATGGCATGTCTTTTAAGGCTATTTTATGTTGTTTTATGTGGTTTTAAGCTGTTTTTGGGACAGGTCCTAATTTGATATTTTTGCCATACTATAGCCTTGCATTTTCGGTCGTTGTCTGGATATTCGAAATCATGGTGTTTTTGGCTGTTTTTGCAACTTTCGATGCTATGGCAAGTCTCAGAAGGCTATTTTAAGTTGTTGAATGTGGTTTTAAGCTGTTTTTGGGACAGGTCCCATTTTGACATTTTTCCATACTATAGCCTTGCATTTTCTGTCATTTTTTGGATATGCGAAATTATGGTGTTTTTGGCCCTTTTTGCAACTTTGTTTGCGATGGCATGTCTTTTAAGGCTATTTCATGTTGTTTAATGTGGTTTTAAGCTGTGTTTGCGACAGGTCCTATTTTGAGATTTTTGCCATACTATAGCCTTGCATTTTCGGTCATTTTTTGGACATGCGAAATTATGGTGTTTTTTGCCCTTTTTGGAACTTTCTTTGCTATGGCGTGTCTTGGAAGGCCATTTTATGCGGTTTTATATGGTTTTCAGTCGTTTCTGTAAGGATCGTATTTTGACATTTTTGCCATACTATAGCCTTGCATTTTCGGTCATTTTTCGGATATGCGAAATTCTGGTGTTTTTGGCCCTTTTTGCAACTTTCTTTGCGATGGCATGTCTTTTAAGGCTATTTTATGTTGTTTTATGTGGTTTTAAGCTGTTTTTGGGACAGGTCCTAATTTGATATTTTTGCCATACTATAGCCTTGCATTTTCGGTCGTTGTCTGGATATTCGAAATCATGGTGTTTTTGGCTGTTTTTGCAACTTTCGATGCTATGGCAAGTCTCAGAAGGCTATTTTAAGTTGTTTAATGTGGTTTTAAGCTGTTTTTGGGACAGGTCCTATTTTGACATTTTTGCCATACTATAGCCTTGCATTTTCGGTCATTTTTCGGATATGCGAAATTATGGTGTTTTTTGGACTTTTTTGAAACTTTCGATGCTATGGCAAGTCTCAGAATGCTATTTTAGGTTGTTTAATGTGGTTTTAAGCTGTGTTTGGGACAGGTCCCATTTTGACATTTTTCCATACTATAGCCTTGCATTTTCTGTCATTTTTTGGATATGCGAAATTATGGTGTTTTTGGCCCTTTTTGCAACTTTCTTTGCGATGGCATGTCTTTTAAGGCTATTTCATGTTGTTTAATGTGGTTTTAAGCTGTGTTTGCGACAGGTCCTATTTTGATATTTTTGCCATACTATAGCCTTGCATTTTCGATTATTTTTTGGACATGCGAAATTCTGGTGTTTTTAGCCCTTTTTGGAACTTTCAATGCTATGGCGTGTCTTGGAAGGCCATTTTATGCGGTTTTATATGGTTTTCAGTCGTTTCTGTAAGGATCGTATTTTGACATTTTTCCATACTATAGCCTTGCATTTTCGGTCATTTTTGGATATTCAAAATTATGGTGTTTTTGGCTGTTTTTGCAACTTTCGATGCTATGGCAAGTATCAGAAGGCTATTTCATGTTGTTTAATGTGGTTTTTAGGTGTTTTTGGGACAGGTCATATTTTGACATTTTTGCCATACTATAGCCTTGCATTTTCGGTCATTTTTCGGATATGCGAAATTCTGGTGTTTTTGGCCCTTTTTGCAACTTTCTTTGCGATGGCATGTCTTTTAAGGCTATTTTATGTTGTTTTATGTGGTTTTAAGCTGTTTTTGGGACAGGTCCTAATTTGATATTTTTGCCATACTATAGCCTTGCATTTTCGGTCGTTGTCTGGATATTCGAAATCATGGTGTTTTTGGCTGTTTTTGCAACTTTCGATGCTATGGCAAGTCTCAGAAGGCTATTTTAAGTTGTTGAATGTGGTTTTAAGCTGTTTTTGGGACAGGTCATATTTTGACATTTTTCCATACTATAGCCTTGCATTTTCGGTCATTTTTCGGATATGCGAAATTATGGTGTTTTTGGCCCTTTTTGCAACTTTGTTTGCGATGGCATGTCTTTTAAGGCTATTTCATGTTGTTTAATGTGGTTTTAAGCTGTTTTTGGGACAGGTCCTATTTTGACATTTTTGCCATACTATAGCCTTGCATTTTCGGTCATTTTTCGGATATGCGAAATTATGGTGTTTTTTGGACTTTTTTGAAACTTTCGATGCTATGGCAAGTCTCAGAATGCTATTTTAGGTTGTTTAATGTGGTTTTAAGCTGTTTTTGGGATGGGTCGTATTTTGACATTTTTCCATACTATAGCCTTGCATTTTCTGTCATTTTTTGGATATGCGAAATTATGGTGTTTTTGGCCCTTTTTGCAACTTTGTTTGCGATGGCATGTCTTTTAAGGCTATTTCATGTTGTTTAATGTGGTTTTAAGCTGTTTTTGGGACAGGTCCTATTTTGAGATTTTTGCCATACTATAGCCTTGCATTTTCGGTCATTTTTTGGACATGCGAAATTATGGTGTTTTTTGCCCTTTTTGGAACTTTCTTTGCTATGGCGTGTCTTGGAAGGCCATTTTATGCGGTTTTATATGGTTTTCAGTCGTTTCTGTAAGGATCGTATTTTGACATTTTTGCCATACTATAGCCTTGCATTTTCGGTCATTTTTTGGATATGCGAAATTCTGGTGTTTTTGGCCCTTTTTGCAACTTTCTTTGCGATGGCATGTCTTTTAAGGCTATTTTATGTTGTTTTATGTGGTTTTAAGCTGTTTTTCGGACAGGTCCTAATTTGATATTTTTGCCATACTATAGCCTTGCATTTTCGGTCGTTGTCTGGATATTCGAAATCATGGTGTTTTTGGCTGTTTTTGCAACTTTCGATGCTATGGCAAGTCTCAGAAGGCTATTTTAAGTTGTTTAATGTGGTTTTAAGCTGTTTTTGGGACAGGTCCTATTTTGACATTTTTGCCATACTATAGCCTTGCATTTTCGGTCATTTTTCGGATATGCGAAATTATGGTGTTTTTTGGACTTTTTTGAAACTTTCGATGCTATGGCAAGTCTCAGAATGCTATTTTAGGTTGTTTAATGTGGTTTTAAGCTGTGTTTGGGACAGGTCCCATTTTGACATTTTTCCATACTATAGCCTTGCATTTTCTGTCATTTTTTGGATATGCGAAATTATGGTGTTTTTGGCCCTTTTTGCAACTTTCTTTGCGATGGCATGTCTTTTAAGGCTATTTCATGTTGTTTAATGTGGTTTTAAGCTGTGTTTGCGACAGGTCCTATTTTGAGATTTTTGCCATACTATAGCTTTGCATTTTCGGTCATTTTTTGGACATGCGAAATTATGGTGTTTTTTGCCCTTTTTGGAACTTTCTTTGCTATGGCGTGTCTTGGAAGGCTATTTTATGCGGTTTTATGTGGTTTTCAGTCGTTTTTGTAAGTGTCATATTTTGACATTTTTCCATACTATAGCCTTGCATTTTCGATTATTTTTTGGACATGCGAAATTCTGGTGTTTTTAGCCCTTTTTGGAACTTTCAATGCTATGGCAAGTCTCAGCATGCTATTTTAGGTTGTTTAATGTGGTTTTAAGCTGTTTTTGGGACGGGTCCTATTTTGACATTTTTCCATACTATAGCCTTGCATTTTCGGTCATTTTTTGGATATTCGAAATTCTGGTGTTTTTGGCCCTTGTTGCAACTTTCTTTGCGATGGCATGCCTTTTAAGGCTATTTTAAGTTGTTTAATGTGGTTTTAAGCTGTTTTTGGGACAGGTCCTATTTTGATATTTTTGCCATACTATAGCCTTGCATTTTCTGTCATTTTTTGGATATGCGAAATTATGGTGTTTTTGGCCCTTTTTGCAACTTTCTTTGCGATGGCATGTCTTTTAAGGCTATTTCATGTTGTTTAATGTGGTTTTAAGCTGTGTTTGCGACAGGTCCTATTTTGATATTTTTGCCATACTATAGCCTTGCATTTTCGGTCATTTTTTGGACATGCGAAATTCTGGTGTTTTTGGCTGTTTTTGCAACTTTCGATGCTATGGCAAGTCTCAGAAGGCTATTTTATGTTGTTTTATGTGGTTTTAAGCTGTTTTTCAGACAGGTCCCATTTTGACATTTTTCCATACTATAGCCTTGCATTTTCTGTCATTTTTTGGATATGCGAAATTATGGTGTTTTTGGCCCTTTTTGCAACTTTCTTTGCGATGGCATGTCTTTTAAGGCTATTTCATGTTGTTTAATGTGGTTTTAAGCTGTGTTTGCGACAGGTCCTATTTTGATATTTTTGCCATACTATAGCCTTGCATTTTCGATTATTTTTTGGACATGCGAAATTCTGGTGTTTTTAGCCCTTTTTGGAACTTTCAATGCTATGGCGTGTCTTGGAAGGCCATTTTATGCGGTTTTATATGGTTTTCAGTCGTTTCTGTAAGGATCGTATTTTGACATTTTTCCATACTATAGCCTTGCATTTTCGGTCATTTTTGGATATTCAAAATTATGGTGTTTTTGGCTGTTTTTGCAACTTTCGATGCTATGGCAAGTATCAGAAGGCTATTTCATGTTGTTTAATGTGGTTTTTAGGTGTTTTTGGGACAGGTCATATTTTGACATTTTTGCCATACTATAGCCTTGCATTTTCGGTCATTTTTCGGATATGCGAAATTCTGGTGTTTTTGGCCCTTTTTGCAACTTTCTTTGCGATGGCATGTCTTTTAAGGCTATTTTATGTTGTTTTATGTGGTTTTAAGCTGTTTTTGGGACAGGTCCTAATTTGATATTTTTGCCATACTATAGCCTTGCATTTTCGGTCATTGTCTGGATATTCAAATCATGGTGTTTTTGGCTGTTTTGCAACTTTCGATGCTATGGCAAGTCTCAGAAGGCTATTTTAAGTTGTTGAATGTGGTTTTAAGCTGTTTTTGGGACAGGTCATATTTTGACATTTTTCCATACTATAGCCTTGCATTTTCGGTCATTTTTCGGATATGCGAAATTATGGTGTTTTTGGCCCTTTTTGCAACTTTGTTTGCGATGGCATGTCTTTTAAGGCTATTTCATGTTGTTTAATGTGGTTTTAAGCTGTTTTTGGGACAGGTCCTATTTTGACATTTTTGCCATACTATAGCCTTGCATTTTCGGTCATTTTTGGATATGCGAAATTATGGTGTTTTTGGACTTTTTGAAACTTTCGATGCTATGGCAAGTCTCAGAATGCTATTTTAGGTTGTTTAATGTGGTTTTAAGCTGTTTTTGGGACAGGTCCCATTTTGACATTTTTCCATACTATAGCCTTGCATTTTCTGTCATTTTTTGGATATGCGAAATTATGGTGTTTTTGGCCCTTTTTGCAACTTTGTTTGCGATGGCATGTCTTTTAAGGCTGTTTCATGTTGTTTAATGTGGTTTTAAGCTGTGTTTGGGACAGGTCCTATTTTGACATTTTTCCATACTATAGCCTTGCATTTTCTGTCATTTTTTGGACATGCGAAATTCTGGTATTTTTAGCCCTTTTTGGAACTTTCTTTGCTATGGCGTGTCTTGGAAGGCCATTTTATGCGGTTTTATATGGTTTTCAGTCGTTTCTGTAAGGATCGTATTTTGACATTTTTGCCATACTATAGCCTTGCATTTTCGGTCATTTTTCGGATATGCGAAATTCTGGTGTTTTTGGCCCTTTTTGCAACTTTCTTTGCGATGGCATGTCTTTTAAGGCTATTTTATGTTGTTTTATGTGGTTTTAAGCTGTTTTTGGGACAGGTCCTAATTTGACATTTTTGCCATACTATAGCCTTGCATTTTCGGTGGTTTTTTGGATATTCGAAATGATGGTGTTTTTGGCTGTTTTTGCAACTTTCGATGCTATGGCAAGTCTCAGAAGGCTATTTTAAGTTGTTTAATGTGGTTTTAAGCTGTTTTTGGGACAGGTCCTATTTTGACATTTTTGCCATACTATAGCCTTGCATTTTCGGTCATTTTTCGGATATGAAATTATGGTGTTTTTGGACTTTATTGAAGCTTTCGATGCTATGGCAAGTCTCAGAAGGCTATTTTAGGTTGTTTAATGTGGTTTTAAGCTGTGTTTGGGACAGGTCCCATTTTGACATTTTTCCATACTATAGCCTTGCATTTTCTGTCATTTTTTGGATATGCGAAATTATGGTGTTTTTGGCCCTTTTTGCAACTTTCTTTGCGATGGCATGTCTTTTAAGGCTATTTCATGTTGTTTAATGTGGTTTTAAGCTGTGTTTGCGACAGGTCCTATTTTGAGATTTTTGCCATACTATAGCCTTGCATTTTCGGTCATTTTTTGGACATGCGAAATTATGGTGTTTTTTGCCCTTTTTGGAACATTCTTTGCTATGGCGTGTCTTGGAAGGCTATTTTATGCGGTTTTATGTGGTTTTCAGTCGTTTTTGTAAGTGTCATATTTTGACATTTTTCCATACTATAGCCTTGCATTTTCGATTATTTTTTGGACACGCGAAATTCTGGTGTTTTTAGCCCTTTTTGGAACTTTCAATGCTATGGCAAGTCTCAGCATGCTATTTTAGGTTGTTTAATGTGGTTTTAAG
The DNA here is from genome assembly GCF_026936395.1 of Plectropomus leopardus. NCBI lineage: Eukaryota > Metazoa > Chordata > Actinopteri > Perciformes > Serranidae > Plectropomus > Plectropomus leopardus. The sequence continues at coordinate 37,850,256 of NC_142180.1, read as the reverse complement.
CTGTTTTTGGGACGGGTCCTATTTTGACATTTTTCCATACTATAGCCTTGCATTTTCGGTCATTTTTTGGATATTCGAAATTCTGGTGTTTTTGGCCCTTGTTGCAACTTTCTTTGCGATGGCATGCCTTTTAAGGCTATTTTATGTTGTTTTATGTGGTTTTAAGCTGTTTTTGGGACAGGTCATATTTTGACATTTTTCCATACTATAGCCTTGCATTTTCGGTCATTTTTGGACATTCAAATTCTGGTGTTTTTGGCTGTTTTGCAACTTTCGATGCTATGGCAAGTCTCAGAAGGCTATTTTATGTTGTTTTATGTGGTTTTAAGCTGTTTTTCGGACAGGTCCCATTTTGACATTTTTCCATACTATAGCCTTGCATTTTCTGTCATTTTTTGGATATGCGAAATTATGGTGTTTTTGGCCCTTTTTGCAACTTTCTTTGCGATGGCATGTCTTTTAAGGCTATTTCATGTTGTTTAATGCGGTTTTAAGCTGTGTTTGCGACAGGTCCTATTTTGATATTTTTGCCATACTATAGCCTTGCATTTTCGATTATTTTTTGGACATGCGAAATTCTGGTGTTTTTAGCCCTTTTTGGAACTTTCAATGCTATGGCGTGTCTTGGAAGGCCATTTTATGCGGTTTTATATGGTTTTCAGTCGTTTCTGTAAGGATCGTATTTTGACATTTTTCCATACTATAGCCTTGCATTTTCGGTCATTTTTGGATATTCAAAATTATGGTGTTTTTGGCTGTTTTTGCAACTTTCGATGCTATGGCAAGTCTCAGAAGGCTATTTCATGTTGTTTAATGTGGTTTTTAGCTGTTTTTGGGACAGGTCCTATTTTGACATTTTTGCATACTATAGCCTTGCATTTTCGGTCATTTTTTGGATATGCGAAATTATGGTGTGTTTTGGACTTTTATTGAAACTTTCGATGCTATGGCAAGTCTCAGAATGCTATTTTAGGTTGTTTAATGTGGTTTTAAGCTGTGTTTGGGACAGGTCCCATTTTGACATTTTTCCATACTATAGCCTTGCATTTTCTGTCATTTTTTGGATATGCGAAATTATGGTGTTTTTGGCCCTTTTTGCAACTTTCTTTGCGATGGCATGTCTTTTAAGGCTATTTCATGTTGTTTAATGTGGTTTTAAGCTGTGTTTGCGACAGGTCCTATTTTGAGATTTTTGCCATACTATAGCCTTGCATTTTCGGTCATTTTTTGGACATGCGAAATTATGGTGTTTTTTGCCCTTTTTGGAACTTTCTTTGCTATGGCGTGTCTTGGAAGGCTATTTTATGCGGTTTTATGTGGTTTTCAGTCGTTTTTGTAAGTGTCATATTTTGACATTTTTCCATACTATAGCCTTGCATTTTCGATTATTTTTTGGACACGCGAAATTCTGGTGTTTTTAGCCCTTTTTGGAACTTTCAATGCTATGGCAAGTCTCAGCATGCTATTTTAGGTTGTTTAATGTGGTTTTAAGCTGTTTTTGGGACGGGTCCTATTTTGACATTTTTCCATACTATAGCCTTGCATTTTCGGTCATTTTTTGGATATTCGAAATTCTGGTGTTTTTGGCCCTTGTTGCAACTTTCTTTGCGATGGCATGCCTTTTAAGGCTATTTTAAGTTGTTTAATGTGGTTTTAAGCTGTTTTTGGGACAGGTCCTATTTTGATATTTTTGCCATACTATAGCCTTGCATTTTCGGTCATTTTTTGGACATGCGAAATTCTGGTGTTTTTGGCTGTTTTTGCAACTTTCGATGCTATGGCAAGTCTCAGAAGGCTATTTTATGTTGTTTTATGTGGTTTTAAGCTGTTTTTCGGACAGGTCCCATTTTGACATTTTTCCATACTATAGCCTTGCATTTTCTGTCATTTTTTGGATATGCGAAATTATGGTGTTTTTGGCCCTTTTTGCAACTTTCTTTGCGATGGCATGTCTTTTAAGGCTATTTCATGTTGTTTAATGTGGTTTTAAGCTGTGTTTGGGACAGGTCCTATTTTGACATTTTTGCCATACTATAGCCTTGCATTTTCTGTCATTTTTTGGATATGCGAAATTCTGGTGTTTTTAGCCCTTTTTGGAACTTTCAATGCTATGGCGTGTCTTGGAAGGCCATTTTATGCGGTTTTATATGGTTTTCAGTCATTTCTGTAAGGATCGTATTTTGACATTTTTCCATACTATAGCCTTGCATTTTCGGTCATTTTTGGATATTCAAAATTATGGTGTTTTTGGCTGTTTTTGCAACTTTCGATGCTATGGCAAGTCTCAGAAGGCTATTTCATGTTGTTTAATGTGGTTTTTAGCTGTTTTTGGGACAGGTCCTATTTTGACATTTTTGCATACTATAGCCTTGCATTTTCGGTCATTTTTCGGATATGCAAAATTATGGTGTGTTTTGGACTTTTATTGAAACTTTCGATGCTATGGCAAGTCTCAGCATGCTATTTTAGGTTGTTTAATGTGGTTTTAAGCTGTTTTTGGGACGGGTCATATTTTGACATTTTTCCATACTATAGCCTTGCATTTTCGGTCATTTTTTGGATATTCGAAATTCTGGTGTTTTTGGCCCTTGTTGCAACTTTCTTTGCGATGGCATGCCTTTTAAGGCTATTTTAAGTTGTTTAATGTGGTTTTAAGCTGTTTTTGGGACAGGTCCTATTTTGACATTTTTGCCATACTATAGCCTTGCATTTTCGGTCATTTTTTGGACATGCGAAATTCTGGTGTTTTTTGCCCTTTTTGGAACTTTCTATGCTATGGCAAGTCTCAGAAGGCTATTTTAAATTGTTTAATGTGGTTTTAAGCTGTTTTTGGGACAGGTCCTATTTTGATATTTTTGCCATACTATAGCCTTGCATTTTCGGTCATTTTTTGGACATGCGAAATTACGGTGTTTTTGGCCCTTTTTGGAACTTTCTTTGCTATGGCGTGTCTTGGAAGGCTATTTTATACGGTTTTATATGGTTTTCAGTCGATTTTGTAAGTGTCATATTTTGACATTTTTCCATACTATAGCCTTGCATTTTCGGTCATTTTTTGGATATTCGAAATTCTGGTGTTTTTGGCCCTTGTTGCAACTTTCTTTGCGATGGCATGCCTTTTAAGGCTATTTTATGTTGTTTTATGTGGTTTTTAGCTGTTTTTGGGACAGGTCCTATTTTGACATTTTTGCCATACTATAGCCTTGCATTTTCGGTCGTTTTTTGGATATTCAAAATGATGGTGTTTTTGGCTGTTTTTGCAACTTTCGATGCTATGGCAAGTCTCAGAAGACCATTTTAAATTGTTTAATGTGGTTTTAAGCTGTTTTTGGGACAGGTCCTATTTTGACATTTTTGCCATACTATAGCCTTGCATTTTCGGTCGTTTTTTGGATATTCGAAATTATGGTGTTTTTGGCTGTTTTTGCAACTTTCGATGCTATGGCAAGTCTCAGAAGGTTATTACATGTTGTTTAATGTGTTTTAAATCTGTTTTTGGGACAGGTCCTATTTTGACATTTTTGCCATACTATAGCCTTGCATTTTCTGTCATTTTTTGGACATGCGAAATTCTGGTGTTTTTGGCCTTTTTTGCAACTTTCTTTGCGATGGCATGTCTTTTGAGGGTATTTTATGTTGTTTTATGTGGTTCTAAGCTGTTTTTGGGATGGGTCGTATTTTGACATTTTTCCATACTATAGCCTTGCATTTTCGGTCATTTTTGGATATTCGAAATTATGGTGTTTTTGGCTGTTTTTGCAACTTTCGATGCTATGGCAAGTCTCAGAAGGTTATTTTATGTTGTTTAATGTGGTTTTTAGCTGTTTTTGGGACAGGTCATATTTTGACATTTTTGCCATACTATAGCCTTGCATTTTCGGTCATTTTTTGGACATGCGAAATTATGGTGTTTTTTGCCCTTTTTGGAACTTTTGTTGCAATGGCGTGTCTTGGAAGGCTATTTTATGCGGTTTTATGTGGTTTTCAGTCGTTTTTGTAAGGGTCGTATTTTGACATTTTTGCCATACTATAGCCTTGCATTTTCGGTCATTTTTCGGATATGCGAAATTATGGTGTTTTTTGGACTTTTATTGAAACTTTCGATGCTATGGCAAGTCTCAGAAGGCTATTTTAGGTTGTTTAATGTGGTTTTAAGCTGTGTTTGGGATGGGTCATATTTTGACATTTTTGCCATACTATAGCCTTGCATTTTTGGTCATTTTTCGGATATGCGAAATTATGGTGTTTTTTTGGACTTTTATTGAAACTTTCTTTGCTATGGCGTGTCTTGGAAGGCTATTTTATGCGGTTTTATGTGGTTTTCAGTCGTTTTTGTAAGGGTCATATTTTGACATTTTTCCATACTATAGCCTTGCATTTTCAGTCATTTTTTGGATATTCGAAATTATGGTGTTTTTGGCTGTTTTTGCAACTTTCGATGCTATGGCAAGTCTCAGAAGGTTATTTTATGTTGTTTAATGTGGTTTTTAGCTGTTTTTGGGACAGGTCATATTTTGACATTTTTGCCATACTATAGCCTTGCATTTTCGGTCGTTTTTTGGATATTCAAAATGATGGTGTTTTTTGGACTTTTATTGAAACTTTCGATGCTATGGCAAGTCTCAGAATGTTATTTTAGGTTGTTTAATGTGGTTTTAAGCTGTTTTTGGGACAGGTCATATTTTGACATTTTTGCCATACTATAGCCTTGGATTTTCGGTCATTTTTTGGATATTCGAAATTCTGGTGTTTTTGGCTGTTTTTGCAACTTTAGATGCTATGGCAAGTCTCAGAAGGGTATTTTAGGTTGTTTAATGTGGTTTTAAGCTGTTTTTGGGACAGGTCATATTTTGACATTTTTCCATACTATAGCCTTGCATTTTCGGTCATTTTTGGATATTCGAAATTCTGGTGTCTTTGGCCTTTTTTGAAACTTTCTTTGCTACGGCGTGTCTTGGAAGGCTATTTTATGCGGTTTTATGTGGTTTTCAGTCGTTTTTGTAAGGGTCATATTTTGACATTTTTCCATACTATAGCCTTGCATTTTCGGTCATTTTTTGGATATTCGAAATTATGGTGTTTTTGGCTGTTTTTGCAACTTTCGATGCTATGGCAAGTCTCAGAATGCTATTTTAGGTTGTTTAATGTGGTTTGAAGCTGTTTTTGGGACGGGTCATATTTTGACATTTTTGCCATACTATAGCCTTGCATTTTCGGTCATTTTTTGGACATGCAAAATTATGGTGTTTTTTGCCCTTTTTGGAACTTTCTTTGCTATGGCGTGTCTTGGAAGGCTATTTTACGCGGTTTTATGTGGTTTTCAGTCGTTTTTGTAAGGGTCATATTTTGACATTTTTCCATACTATAGCCTTGCATTTTCTGTCATTTTTTGGATATGCGAAATTTTGGTGTTTTTGGCCCTTTTTGCAACTTTCTTTGCGATGGCATGTCTTTTAAGGCTATTTTATGTTGTTTTATGTGATTTTAAGCTGTTTTTGGGACAGGTCATATTTTGACATTTTTGCCATACTATAGCCTTGCATCCTCGGCCATTTTTTGGATATGCGAAATTCTAGTGTTTTTGGCCCTTTTTCAAAGTTTCTTTGTGATGGCGATTCTTGGAAGACTATTTTACGCAATTACGCTATTTTATGTGATTTTCAGTTGTTTTTGGGACAGGTCACATTTTGAGATTTTTTCCATACTATAGTCTTGAATCCTCGGCCACTTTTTTGGACATGTGAAATTATGGTATTTTTGGACTTTTTTGCAACTTTCTTTGCGATGGCCTGTCTTGGAAGGATATTTTATGTTGTCTTATGTGATTTCCAGTCGTTTTTGTAAGGGTCATATTTTGATTTTTTCCATACTATAGCCTTGTATTTTCGGTCATTTTTTGGATATTCGAAATTATGGTGTTTTTGGCTGTTTTTGCAACTTTCGATGCTATGGCAAGTCTCAGAAGGCTAGTTTATGTTGTTTAATGTGGTTTTCAGCTGTTTTTGGGACGGGTCATATTTTGACATTTTTGCTATACTATAGCCTTGCATTCTCGGTCAGTTTTTGGATATGGAAAATTATGGTGTTTCTGGTCCTTTTTGCAACTTTCTATACAATGGCAAGTCATGAAAAGCTATATTATGTTGTTTAATGTGGTTTTAAGCGTTTTTTGGGACAGGTCATTTTTCGACATTTTTGCAACACTATAGCCTTGAATTTTTGGTCATTTTTTGAAATATGTGAAATTATGGTGTTTTTGGCCCTTTATGCAACTTTCTGTGCTATGGCAAGTCTCAGAAGGCTATTTTATGTTGTTTAATGTGGTTTTCAGCTGTTTTTGGGAAAGGTCATATTTTGACAATTTTGCCATACTATAGCCTTGCATTTTTGGTCATTATTTCGACATGCAATATTATGGTGTTTTTGCTTGCTCACTATACTCGGAATTTGTAATGCTATACCATATTGACTTATTCTTTTTTAAAGCTATACCATAACCATGGATTTTTTTGACATTAATGCCATACTCCACCATGACTTTTTATAGACAGAATAATGAGAGAAAACTTTGAATTCAAACATTTAATTAAGGTAGTTTTGTCATGTTTATGCAAATGTAATTAATCAAAATTATTTTGGTGGCACTTTCCACAAACTCCTGCCGTGCATTCTGAGTTTAATCCTATCACAGTCTTGTTTTATCACTGGTCACCAGATACTGTTTGTCTGTACATTTATTTCTTTCATATACATCATCTGTCATCACAGTCTGTCGATGTAAAATCATTTGTAATAAATTAAAACATAGCTCATGTTTAATTCAGTGATACTGGCTGAAGTGACACATGAGTGATATAATAGTTCTGCTCTTCTTTGACTGTATTTTAAGCCAGAGCCCTGAGTCATCGCGCTGCATTCACTTCACCAGGAAATAATTACACAAATTATTAAACGGATAAAAGCACCGAGGAAAAAAATTGTTCTTTAAATCCATGAACCATGACATGGTCACATTTAGCTTTTTCACAGTAACAATGAGCATTTTTGTCATATTAACAGACTGCCACTAACTACAATTCCCTATTGTCATATTCCATCTTAACCCTTTGAAATTTGGATCAACGTCAGTTTTCCTGTGCTGTGTTCAGACGCCTTTCACAAGCTGTTTGACCCCTTGTAACCTGAGAAAACTGGTTTGATTTAAAAAATAAAGAAAGAAATTGCAAGAAATTTGTAAAATGTTACAACACAATTACCTAAAAAATAGCTTTGGAAAAGAGGAGAGGATAAATAGACAATTATCCAGAGTAAATGGAGAAAATGTCCAGAAAATCAGATTTATCATTACCATAATTTTATGTTTAAAATTATGGTAATGATAAAGATATAATAACATGTATAAAATTAGTACTTTTTAAAATTTATTACTTTTTTGCAGGTCATTTTCTGGTAACTTTTTAATTTTAATTATTTATTTATTTTAACAGATTTTTGGTGTCTTGTGAAGCTGCTCATTGCCTTCTCCCCTGTTTATGAAAGAAATCGAACCAATTTGCTCTGGTTTGAAAGGGTTAATTCTGAGCTGAGCAGTATTTTATTGTGTTAATCATCATGGAGACTGTTTTCATGTTAAGAAGCAGACTTCTGATTCTCACGAGCTATAAGACATAACCATCAATATTAAAAGAAAAAAAGGCTTTAAATATTTTGATTTACGTCTAATGAATTTACAACATATGAAGGTTTACCTGTTTGAATTTAACGAAGAAGAAAATGTAACTTTTTCACGATATTCCAACCTTTTGAGATGCACCTGTAAATGTACTTGAAGCTTGTTCAAAGAGGAGCTTTTAATTCTTCTATTAGGCTAGATTATTTCATAATAATAGTATCGCATCATATTTCTCTACACCTTCAATCTAACTAATCCAGACTAGTGAAGATGATGTAAAAATGCAGGAAATTAGTTTTTAATTACTAACCCTAACCCCCCCACCACCACCAAATATGGTTTTAAAGCTGTTGTTGTCTAATTTTAGCTTTCCAATCCACATATTTAGATCAAGGAAATGAAATTTTCATGGCAGCGTGCCTCTGAACCCCACCCCCTCAAGCTTGGTTTTTGGACCTCAGTATTTCTAAAACTGTGTGCGTGAGACGGGCGCAGCAGCAGGATGACAAACACTGAAATGGCATTCATCCTCTGCAAAAAAGAATATCCAAATGCCTTAACTGAAAATCGAATACCTACCCAATTAACAAATAGCCATATATTTTGATCCAGCCTTTTCGATCTGACAGAATTTCAAGGCCCTGCAGAAATCTGCCTGCCTGATTTCATGTGAATTATTACGATCTCGACATAGAAAAATCCTGCAGGGACTGGACTGTGTGTTGGTTCTGTGAAAACACTGATGATCAGTCGTAAAGTAAAAAAAGAAACCTGCTTCCACAGAAATTCTGCACTTATTTAAAACAATAATTGGTTTGAAACTGCTCATGAATGAGATCTATGTTTATATTGTTATACTTCCCAACACTCTGCATTAAAAAACAGAAATAAATCTTTCTTCCCATCTGTCAGGCGCAAAAGTTCACAGGAGGTGGAGTCAAAAAACGAGATAAATTAGTTGATATGGGCGATTTAGAATGATGCTGTTGGACTTAATCTGAGTAAACCTGAAACCTGAGCAAATTGGCTTGATTTCTTTCAAAAATATGGTACAATAAGCAACTAAAGAAATGAGCCAAAATAAATAACAAGAAAATTACCTGAAAATCTGTAACGAACAAAAAACAGTTGAGAAATTCTAACAATTTAGTAACATAATTTTAAATGTGTAAATATGATAATTATATAATTCTTCCCTTGCTTATTTTCTAGCCTAGCCTAGATTTCCATAATAATTTTCCAAATCTACTAATGTCACAAGTGATGCTGCTTCAGGTTTTAAAAGAAATTAGTAAAAATAATGAGAAATGACCTAAAAATTATGTAAAAAAAAAAAAGAAAGAAAAAAGAAATGAAAACATTTAATTAATTTTGTGATATAATTTATAATATTTAATTGTGACAATCATATAATTTTCCCTAATATTTTTCTTTTTTCCCTAGCTTTAAAAAAACAAAAATTCTAAAACTTCAGATTTCTTCCAAAAAATGTTTACCATCTTGCTCATTGCCTATTTTCTCATGTTTTTAAAAATAGAAATTGGACCAATTTGCTCAGGGTTCAAAGGTTTAAATACTTGTGAAAGGCATCTGAGAGCAGCACTAGAAAATAAATGTCACTCCAGATTAAAAAAAAGAAAAAAGGGTATAAATCATTGTCCTCACCTGTAAGAGCAAACTAGTTAACAGGACCTGTAATACACGCAGTGTAACACGATGTGATTGGACAGAACTCAATCTAATCATCTAGACTGCATGTTCTTTTAGCATCCTATTTTTACATGAGTGTGTGTGTGTGTGTGTGTATATATATATATATATACACACACACTGTAATCTACAATACAGTACAGTAGATATCTATATTTGCCTGTACACGTTGAGCCTTTATGCTACATTTAAAATAAAGTGGTTATTATTACTTTTTGCGTTCATAATTTCAACTGTTGTAAAAGAGATGCTTCTTTAATACAGGCCCAGATTGATGCTATATTCCCACAAGATGTGAATGCAGCATTTTAACAACCACTCACATGAACCCAAAGAGCTAATCGTTTGTTAAATGTCCGTCCTAACAGCGTCCTCTTGGATCAGACATCACTGCTAGCTGTTTCCACGCTGACTTTATTCTATATCTTAAGCACCGCCCTGTCGGCCTGCGGTGAGACTGACCTAGCTGAGGATTTTGTGGTAGGGGTGGAGCGGGAGGGAGGAGGTGAACCCTCTGATGTCGGTGATGAGCGTGGCGTCCAGGAGCGACGGTGAGGAGGCCGGCAGGAAGGTCAGCTCGCTCACTTCACCGTAGGCGGAGCAGGGCGGGTTGTCGGGGCTGTCGGGGCTGCAGGCGGTGCTGCAGGCGGAGCTCGGTTCTGGTGGGTCGTTCTCCTCCACCCCAAAACCGACCACCTGAAGGAGACAAAATATATACTTGTGAAAGACTTTATTTTCTCCTTCTTAAAGCTCCTATTGGCACGAATTCGCCCGTCTTTAAAATGGAAACAGCTATAGTGTAAATACTTTTATGCTATGGCGTGTCGGAGAGAACAGCTCGGCTCAGCATGCTTCACACATTAAACACTGTGCACATAGCTGCATCTCCAAAAATTGGAATATTGTAAAAAAGTTTGAGAATCAGTTATTTAAGAAATCGAAATTTGAATATATTCTAGACTCATTACAGAAACAAAACATTTTTCTAATTTAATTTAATTTTAAGGCCTAAAGCTAGAAAAATGTAAAAGATTAAATAGAAAAGAAAAAAAGATGTTAAAAAAACAACAAAATTATGAAGACATTTGAACTTTTTCACGATATTCTGATTATTTGAGACGCCCCTGTATGTCGCTATGACGTGTCAGAGTCATTTACTAAAAACTGGAAATGTGGTCACTTACATGAACGCTGAGCTTCCTGCTGCTGGTGTTTCTGTGTTCCAGGAACCAGGAGACCAGCTCCTCCTGAGAGAACAGCTTCAGAGCCTCGATCTGCAGCAGAGACCACAACAGGTCAGAACCAGAGAACCGGACCAGAACCAGAGACCACCACAGGTAGAAACACAGAACCGGAGACCTGCAGCCACACTATAAATACCTCCACGCTTTATTAGAAATGTTTTGACCCGACACATTCAGTTTTTTTTTGTTCCTCAGTAGATCCGTGTGTGTAGAGAGATCTGATCCATTTGCGTGTGAATATTTGACGCTGTATGCTGAGAGTGAACGAGGGAGAAAAGGAGAAAGAGAGAGACATAGAGGGGAAAGGCAACTGTGAGATGACTGTGTTTTCATTTAGTGACATTATGCGACTTCTCTCACGATGTCACACGACGTTCCTCTGGCGATAACATCCTAGTAACCATGGCGACGAATGTCCAAGGTTTATTTCTATTGCAGCTGATCTAATATCGCAGCAAATTCTTTGTCTGGTATGAGCTATAAAAGCAAAAAAAAAAAAAGTGCATTGCAGTTTCGCCAAATATGGCTTTCAAATCACCTGAAATACCACCTCACGTGAGATTAAAAAGATTTTGCGATAAATAGGAGTTTTTTTTCCCATTAAGCATATTTTGTATTCACATAATGGAAACCCATCTAATCTCTCTCTCCCTTACTTATGATGGAGAGATGGAGGGAGAGATGGAGAGAGAGAGAGAGAGAGAGAGAGAGAGAGACAGGTGTGTCTCACCTCCTTGTTGAGCCTCTTGAAGACGTACTGCTGTGTAACGACCTCAAACCAGTTGCGGTCCACTTCCTCTCCCAGGTGAGCGTCCTCGCACTCCTTCAGCTTGATGAGAGCCGTCACCTGAGTCCTGAAGGCGTCCTCGCTCAGACCCGACAGGCGCTCCCCGAAGCTCACCAGGAACTCCTCGATCTTCGCCTCCACAAACTCCGTGCTGCGAGGACAAACGGGACGAGGATGGCGTTTGAAGACTGAAACAGACAAAGAGTCAAATGCGTGGCCGAGTCCACTCACCTGAACTTGGTGGCCTGCGTTTCCACGGTGACGGAGAAGCCCAGCACCCCTGAGGTGTTCCTGCAGGTCGGGTACACCTGGTACCTGGGGGTCATGAGGTTTTGGGATTAGATATTTGCTGTGAGTGGACATTACTCATCTGTAAACTCAGTGTAGGAGAAGGACACTGACCCCAACGTCTCCTTCGTCCTGAGGAAGTCAAAGCAGGGCTCCTCCATGTGCATCTGAGGGGACACACACGTTTAAACAAAACGAAACGAAACGAAAAAACAAGAACTTGTGACTTTGTTGTCGATATTTTCATGAAACAGAGTGATGTCATTATTTAAAGTACAGTAAAAATCTCACATAATCAAGTTTTTCCATTTTAAGAAATAAATTTACATCCATGACATTTGATTTCTCCTGCCTTCAGTGTCTTAAATGATTTTTTAAAAAATGGTCAAAAACCTTTTTTGGCACATGAGGACTCTTCTTATAATCAGTATCATGCACTATTGTATAATTTTTGTGTTAGGACGATAATTAAAATGTCACACTCACCACCATCAGCTCCATCAGAGCGTGCTCTCTGAGGTTCTTCAGCCCCGACTGCAACAGAATCCAGATTTATGCAGACAAACTGCAGTAAAAGTACTAATACCACACTGTAAAAATACTTTTACTTGAGTAAATGTATTTAATTAATGTCACCATTGCTGTCAGTCTTTAACTATTAAAGTTTCAGTTCACCTGAATAATAAAAGGATATTTTTCTACTTTGCCTTTGTTGTATCATTCTAGCTATGATCAAAATAATAATAATACATTTAATAATAAGAATATTATTATTACTATTATTATTATTACTATTATTATTATTATTGTTGTTGTTGTTGTTGGTGTTGTTGTTGTTGTTGTTGTTGTTGTTATTGTTATTATTATTAATATAGTTTACTGGACATTTTTCCATTTTTTTATTCTGTCACTCAACCTCTGTTATTAAAGGATTTTTATGGTCATTTTCACTTTTTCCTTATGCCTTACAATTTGTGGGACATCTCTTATCAAGTTGCTCTGTGCATTTTTAGCTGCGTTTTCATAAAGGAATCAAACCAGTTTGCTGTGGTTTTAAAGGTTAAAAAGCATGCCAAAGGCATATGAACACAGCACAAGAAAACTGACGTCATTCCAGGTATTAAAGGGTTAAAGACACGATAAATGGCAAATAAAAAACACACAGGAGACGTAGTTTTAAACGCTGTGTTTTAAGCATGCTGCAGCTGTATTTCTGCAGTGAATCAGTGTGATGGGGATCCTACCTGGTAGTAGACGGTGACCTCGGAGTTTGCGTCTCCTTTGTTGAGAGATTTGACTTTACAGAGAAGGTGTTTCTGAGGAAGCTCCACCACCCGAAACAGCACAGGGACCTCTGCTGACAGAGGCTGGAACTGCAGCTTACTGCGGACACACACATCAAACTTACACACCAGTCTGAACTGGATCCAGCTGAGCTGTGTGCTGGAGCCTGAATGACTCCTCTGCAGCTCAGTCATAAAGTCAGATATTTTAAAATGTATCAAATAAGTAGAGAGGTTTTTGCACTCAGCATGCTTTTAATTCATTTTTAAGTTCAGAAATATGCCTTTTTGCAAAGAGTATAAATCACAATTCAGAGAATCTGCACGTGTCAATGTGTCATCATTCAGTTACATTATTTTCAAACTTGATTTTAAATCATTTTAAGTTATCTTGTTATCTCTGGACCTCTTGTCTGCACTTTTGCTATTTTTAAAAGTGATTTAAAAAAAATGTAATTGATTTTACCTTGTATATCGTATCTAATTTCTCTGTTATTATAAATTTGTAAATCTTTTATGTTTTTATATTTTATTGCTCTGTAAAGTACTTTGAATTGTCCTGTTGTATGAAATGTGCTATACAAATTAAGCTGCCTTGCCTTAAATTTGAAGCTTGAATGTGCACTTTATTTTATCAAGTTCGACAATAATCAAAACAGAAAAATAAATCAATGAATGAAAAAACAAAACAGACAAAAAAAAACAACACGAACCACAAACCAAAATTTAGTTAGCAAATTTAGTTAATAACAACTTTGCCCAAACAATTATTGTAACAAAAAACATGTAACAAAAAACAAGTTAGATCTGGTTAGAGCTGTTAGAATTAAAAGAGTTTAAGAAGAAGAATTTGGTCGATTCTTTTTAAGATTTCTACAATGCAATGTCAGAAAAATGTTTATGAAACTCAATGTTTTTGCATTTTTAAGAATTTTTAAAAATTGATTTAAGATATTTTAACACCAATTAAAGCCTTATTTTTAGATTAATGAATTCAAGTCAGACTTTTCAGGGTGTAAATAAGGAAAAAGCAGGATACTCACTCGATGAAGTACTGCAAAAACTCTTTGGACTCCTGTTGGCAGAAACAACGTGCGAGAGATTACATCTAAACTGTTTATGTCAAAATTGAAAGTGAAACAAAATATTTGTGTGTGAGAGAGGAGTGGGTTTGGGGCAAAAAAGTCCAAGTTCATCTGCAATAGTTCCTACTTTCTACCAAAAAATAATTCAAATTTAAACTGTTGTGCAGATAATAAAAAGTAATGTTGGACATTGATTTAATTTTAAATTTGAGCATTTAAAAACTCCACACTGGACTCTGGTAGAAGGATGATCATAATATGGGTTAAAACTTATGTTCGTTAAACCCCTGACTACCCTCAGCTGGATGCTGCAACAAAATAATCACCAACGTCATAAAGTCATTTTTCAAATTAAAAAAAGTCAAGTCTTGTTTTTACAGCTCTGAGAAGCGAGTGAGAAAAAAGTATTATCTGAACTGTTTTCCCTCTTGTGTTTGTGACTTAAGAAAAGGTGAAAAAGGTGAAATTATACTTGCAAAAACAATTGCTATAAAAAAATCAACTGGAAAAAAAATATATACTTAAAAAAATACATAAAAAAACACTTGCCAAAACATTTTTCTACCTGTTTTACAAATGAACAAGTGACTTTAAAATGATACGTTTTAAAGATACTTGCAAAAAAGTCGACTTTGCAATTTTTTTTCTTTGTTACAGATTAAATAACTTATAAAGTTACTTAGAAAATATTTGCAAAACAGAAATTCACCTGCCCTCAAGTTTTTCTTTTCACCTATTTTACAGACTAAAAAATGAACAATAACGAGAAAAAAATGATACTTTACAAATAAAAATCAGCTGGCAAAACTTTTTTTCTACTTTACAGATTTTTTTTTCAATTTAAGGAAAACTACAAAATAATACTCACAAATAAAAACTAACAAACAAAAAAGGAATTCAACATCAGTAAGTAACTTTCAATATCAATCTACTGTTAAGTCATACCCAAAGCAGAAAAATCAGTATGGTATCCCCCAAGGCTCTCAAAGTTAAATTTAAGACTTAAGGAATTCAAGAACTTTTAATACCACCTAGAATGAAATCTGATGTCCACTTTGAGGCCAATGATTGACTTCACTTTGTGCACTATCACGGACGTAACCACTGAACTTTTGAATTAGCATGTTCCTTTCATATACATGAGCCTTGATATTTGGTATCGGACATAAATAACTATTTCATACATATTTATACGCGACTGTCCAAGACGCAAGTTTGAGATATGTTGTTTCTATCTTCGATGTCTGTTTATTGATTGATTTCTAATTTGCATTCTTCACCACTTTGTGCTGTTTCTTTCTTCCAGGTATTTAATAGCTTTAAAGTCAGATCGCAAAGACAAATACCTGAACATCTGCACACATAAAACCCAAAACATCTGCGTGGACAGATTCCAGAGAGACAAAATGTTTGAACTACTCTAAACGGACTCTGTTGCGTTTAGTTTTACGTCTGTTTTTCTGTCAGTCTCACCGTGCTGGTGAAGTTTCCCTGCACCAGCCCCTCGGCGTACAGCTCCGCCTTCAGCCCGGTGACGAAGGTCATGAGGTCATCGACCGTCAGGCCCTTCATGACGGCCTGATACTTCTGAATGACGGACCAGCGACAGTGCTCCAGGATCAGCAGACGGACGTCCCTGCAAATTGATTGATTTGGAAATTTACTCAGAACATGTTGAAAAAATATAATAGAGAAATGATCATGCAAACAAGCAGACAGACAGACAGAAAAGAAATATTTACATACAATAAAGAAAAAAGGCAACAGAAATTAACAAACGCATGTTGACTTGGTTTACATATTGCAGAAAAAGTGAGCAAGTCATTGAATTTTAGTTAAGCAGCTTCTTAATTAATTTAAACTTACAGTATACTCTAATTAAACATATATGCATACATACCCCAAATCAAATATCTACAAATTTATAAACAGCTGTGATTGTCAAACCCCCCCCCCCCTTCATCTCTGCACTTGAAAATCACGTTTTTATACATTATTTTTCACAACTTTATGTTTGGACATTGTTTTAGCATACCAGCATGTCTTTAAAGAAGTGGGGGCTTCATAAAAAGGATAAGGGATGCTAATTTTGTAAAGTGCATAGTCTTGAATTTTTTTATTTTTTTTTTATCAAATTAGCAATCTTTGTTTTGATCTTTTCCTTTTATTGAATAATTTTAGTCAGGGTTCCCACGGTCATGGAAAACCTGGAAAAGATCACATTTACCAGGCCAGGAAAATTCAAGGAACTTGTAAATAATCATTGAAAGTTGGCAGGGCAAGGGAAAAAAAGAAATCTGGGTCCATGAAAAGGCTTGAAACAAATAATTATATACGTATAAAATGTTTGACTTCAGACCATGTTGCTGAATCTGACTCAATTTCCTTTTTAAAAAAGCTGTTTATTAATGCAAACATATTGTTTTATTTCTAACATGTCTTATTAGTTTTATTATAACTTACGGTTTTTGTCTTTAGTTAGTGTTGGGTATTTTAGTCCATTTTATTTGTATTTGATTTTTAATGGTCTAATTTAATTTGCTATCCTCAAATATTTTCTTCATGGTTCATCCATGTATCATTATTATTATTATTATTATTATTATTACTATCATATCAAAGTTTTATTATATGTGAGTGTATTTCAGCGGTGTGTGAGACGTACTTGCCGAGTCTCTCGGGTTTGATGAGGATGTTGAAGTAGGTTTTCTTCAGCTGCTCGGAGAACATGTTGAAGACGCCCGGCTCGGCGGTGAACTCTGCCAGATGATCCACGATCAGTTTCAACAGCAGCTGCGGCAGCAGGAGGGAAGTCGACATTTATCAAAACTTCTGTTCAAGTGTAAGCATATCAAAATGGTATCCGAGTATTTCAATTGTAAACTGTTTTTTACTTCTGCTCCGATACATGTATGCAGTGGACAGGGGGGACTTAAAATAGCCAAAATCAGTTTAGGTGTAGGATTTTTCTTTTCTTTTTTTTTAAACTTTTTAACCTTTATTGTGAAATCTGGTGATAAAAGAACAAGTGAAGACAAACTGTTTCAATGGGGAAGCCAAACAGTTTCAGATCCCATCCATGTTCTCATCAAAGCCACCAGACTCCATTGACAAAATAAGTAATTTTAGCTCGCAGAACACAGGAGCTGCTGGTCGACGGCTGCTTTGATCAGTTACTTAGTTTTTGTTATTGTGTGACTTTGCTAAAAGTGAACTAACCCTTAAAACGACAAAACATTACAAATTAATTAATTGACCGAGGCAGCAGTAGACCAGAAGCTCCTGTGTTCAGTGATGTTAAATTGCTGGTTTTCTCTATGGAGTCTGGCTTTGAAAAGAGTGTTATAACAGCTGCGTTTTAACGTCAGAAATCACTGTCTGGCAGTGAGGTAAAGCAGTGAAAATACTCTCAATTTACTGCAGTGTTTCCCCTACCATTATATTAGGGGGGCGCTGAAAATCACATTTTAAATGATCGTAGGAAATATTCTTATAATCTGAGATTCTGGATATCCGATTCTAATGAGTTACAAGACATAAACATCAAAAATAAAACAAAAAAGGCTTGAAATGTTTAAATTTACATGTAATGAATATACAATATATGAAAGTTTGCCTTTTTGAATTAAATAACTAAGTAAAATGGTCTTTTTCACGATATTCAATTTTTTTAGATGCACCTGTAAAGTACTGTCAATCTAAAGTTAAAAGTAGTTTTCCTCAAACAGCAGCTCACTGTAGTTTATATCAAACAGGGGGAAATAGGGACTTTGTTGGGGACTATTTCCAGCGGTGGATTAATCCACATTTGGTACTCTGGTGAGTATTTTTGGCAGCAGAAGGGTGTATAAAATAAATACAGCAGTGATTAAATGTCTGGTTTTTTTGGTGTTAAATGCTGCACTGAAGTACGCCGCGTCTCCTCACCGGCAGTTTGTGGTTGAAGCCCTTCAGGCGGATCACCAGTCCGTGCTCTCCGGCCACCAGCTTGTACTCCAGCTGAGCCACGTCGGCCTCGTAGGCCGGCTCTGCCAGGTTGTGAGCCAAGATGTTGACAAAGAGGTCGAACAGCACCAGACTGAAAGAGGAACAACACGGTAAAACATACCTCTTCTCACTGCGATAATTAATAAAAAGATGATGAGTGACTGAACGTGCGTCAGCGGGCTCTTACTTCTCAGGACTCTTCTGAATCATCGGCGAGATCAGATTGAAACGAATATAAGCTGAAAGAAAGAAACAAAATATAAGGAGATGAATTGGTGATTAACTTATTTGTTAGTCGCAGCTTTAAAAATATCGACGCTTCAGGCCGACGTGGCAGCTGGACACACCTTTAGGGATCTTGAACTTGTTGTCTTTCTTGTACCACAAACAGCCGCGCTCGTTGTTCACGATCCTGACGGGAAACTCGGTGTCCGGACAGTCAGACGTTTTCAGGGTGAAATCCGTCGCTGCAGCACGAAGAGGAAGAAAACCAACATTCAGTAATCAGATCAATCAGCTGATGGATTCATGGTTTGACATGTTGATCTTGTTTAAAGGTGCATCTTAGAAAAAAATTGGAATATTGTGAAAAAGTTAATTTTTCTTTGGAATTTAATTAAAAAAAGGTCAACTTTCATATATTGTATGTTCATTACACCTACATTTAAACATTTCAGCCCTTCTTGTTTTAATATTGATGATTACGTCTTATAGCTCATTAGAATCAGAAATCCAGTTCCTCAAATTATTAGAGTATTTCCTCAGGACGTTCAAAAAGTGATTTACAGCACAGAAATGTCCAACTTCTGAAAAGTATTTTCATTTATATACTCAATACTCCATTAGGGCTCCTTTACTACAAATTACTGCATTATTGTGGCACAGAGGCGATCAACCTGCGGCTCTGCTCAGGCGTTTGAAGTCCAGGTTGCTTTGACAGCGACCCTCAGCTTGTCTATATTTTTGGGTTGAGTGTTTCCAAGATTTTAAAAAAATGTTTTTTCCATTTCTTCTTTTTTTCCACTTTTCTAGATGTAGGCCATAATTATCAAAATGAAAAAAGAGAAATGCCTGAACAATTTAAAATATTACATTTTCACTTTCTTAAATAAATGAAAGAAAATACTGAACTTTTTCACAATATTCAATTTTTTTTAGATTTAAATCGATTTTTTTATTTTGTGAATGTAGTGTTCATACTGACCGATGAATTTGTTCTCAGCAGGAAGGTGCAGCTCAGGGTTGAGTTCGAAGTCTCCCGCCCAGCGCTGAGCCCACTCCTCTGGGATGTCTGATGAGGCAAAACAAACGCATCTCAAGTTTAGTACTTATGCAGTTTTCATTTATTTAATTATTAAAACTAGAGGAACTGTATCGCGCCCGATCAACACGTTTTTTTTAATTGATCAGGATTGGTTATTTTGAGCACGTGCCCCACCTGATCCTTTGATTACATCCGCCGTCACACAGGTGTCAAAAACAGAAAGCAAGACTTGCAGAAGATATTCAGGTTTGTATTGTAATGCTATTAATCCAATGAGCAGAAAAACATTATTTTTCATGTTCAACTGAAGTTGCTGCATCACTTTAAGTGTAACTGAATTTTTTGTAACTGTAACTGTGTCATTTGTTGAGACTGAGTTCGGCTATAACCGACTTTGAGGTGGAATTATGATCTTACTTCTCATTTGTAGTGTTCTGGACTTTTATTACAATGCTACACTAAGTGGATCTTAGAGCAATTTCTAAAGACATTTTAATTTGTTTATTTGTTTTTTATATAAACAAAATGTTGTACTAAGTGGAATTCTGATAAGAGACGTGTAAAAATATTTTTAGTTTGTTCATTTTGTTATTTTTTTTAAAGGTTAAATAAAACCCATTAAAGGACCATTATCAAACTGTCACACATATACTTCATTTTAATAACTTTAAAGCAGTGGCTCCCAACAGTCTGAATGGACTGCAAACTGTAAACTGGATGTTAACTTAGAGGCGTACATCCAAGTGGGGGTATTTCTAGTTTTAACATTTATTTTTTTATATAGTTGATAGGGACAATGTGAATTAACATTCAGTGACTGATGTTTCACAAATAGAAATTGCAGCTATTGCTAGTTTCCAGCTCCTGTCCCTAGTTAGGATTTTAGTAAAGAAAAAGAAGAAAAAAAAAAGAGAAAATATCAAGGTTACACACAATAACTGTTATTGTCTACGTTACTGTATGTAACCTTAAATTATATTGCTATTACTTTTTTCTTTCTCTTCTTCTCTGTATGTGTATGTATATATGCATTTACACCCTTGTTTATATTACTTTGCGCATTTTTGTTGTGTGTGAAGCACACTGAGCCTACATTGTATGAAATGTGCTATAAAAATAAGGTTGACTTTTTATTTTCTCTTCTTTTTCTTTATTGATGAAAAGATCTTTATTCAGTGTTTATAGAGGTTTAAATCAACTGGTGTGTTTGTTTTGGAGAGTAAGAGACCTCTGTGGATAACTCAGCTCCCCGTAAAAACGTCAAGAACCAGAAACATAACAGTTTCAGCTGCTTGTGTTTATTGGTCTAGAAACGTCACTGCTAGGCGCCACTAAATCTCCCTAAATCTGACACACTGCTGCCTTATATGGGAATTGTGTGTGTGTGTGTGTGTGTGTGTGTGTGTGTGTGTGTCATACCCTCCATGCTGTAGCAGGTACCAAACCATTTCTCTCTGAGTGGACAGCGACCTTCGTTCTCTGGTGACAGCAGCAGCAGGTTCGCTCTGTCAGGAGTCAGCGGGGACAGAGCGGCACTGATCACCTGAAAAACAAAAACAAACACAAACACAAACACACACACACACACACACACACACACACACACACACACACACACAGAGAGAGAGTTATTATTACATTTCCCCTCTAAACGTGTCAGATTCTCTGTTCTCAGGCCTGTTCTGGATCAGATCTGGGTCTGGTGGTCTGGCGGGGTCTCGCTTACCTGCGGGTCAAACTCAAACATGAGCTGGTCTCCGGTCAGGAAGTCCTCTTTGGGAAAAAGCTGCATGTTTTCACAGATGTTCTCCACAAACTCGATGGGATCCGTCTTTCAGTGCGGAGACAGCATCACATCATTATTCTCACGTTAACATTTTACGTTAGGATCCACATTAAGGTTTTCATTAACGTTCACTGATTAATAAAGTTAACAGCTGTTTTTTCTCTTTGTTGCCTTGATAAATGCCTAAAGTCGGCGTAAAGCAAAGTCAGTCATTTTCTTCTAAACACTTGGTGAATATGAGAAAATACTTGAAGGATACTAAAAAGCTCAAAACTGTGTAGTACTAAGTTAGAGCACTTTTCAACATGTTTTCGGGCCTAAACTCGTGACTCAGTGATGCACCGGAGCCACCCTAAACGTAATCTTCATCATCATCATCATCATAGTACTAAATAAAAACTCATATTGGTACTATGTGTGGTCACTTGGCAATTGTGCGGCTCAAATCTGACATTTTTTTCATTTTTTTCCTCATGTCATGCCGAGAAAAAATCATTACATATATTTATTTTGGTTTTACCAAGACTTTAAAGATGTTTTATATTCAATCTGTTTTGATTCAGTTTAGAGCAAAGTAATCATCATTTCCACAGAATCAAAACTTAAAAATATACAGTAGAGCATCCACTGCTACACACACACACACACACACACACACACTTGATCATTTGTGATGACTGACAGGTATTTAAACTCTATTATTTCTGTAATTATCATTATTATGTCACTCCTATTATTGTAGTTTTAATGTTCACAAATGATGAATTATTTTGTTGAAAAATTGCATTATCACAGAGATGATAAATTAGCACACCACACCAAAAATCAGCTTGTCAATTAGCTCTCAATCAGCAGACTGATCTGTGTAGTTATCTGACTGTAAAAACTGTCATTAGTGTTTCTGTGCTGCAGTACCTGCTCCTGATAGTGGAACTCGTTGGCTTCGATCTTCTGAATTTCCTCATAAATCCTTAAAAAAAAAAGTTTGCTTTCATTAAAAAACCTCAAGAGAGCTAAAAGACACTAAAAAGCAAACAGGGATTAAATGCACAAATATCAGTGTGTTTACAGGCACATTAATATGATTATTGTTGGCTTTCTGGGGTTCACTAACTACTTTAAAGGAGCTGCTTATTTGCACGACACAATAATGAAAAAATGAAAATTACATTTGCTCATTCATTCACAGAAAATCTTATATTTACTTTTTTTATCCTGTCTTTTCAGATACAGGGATTAAAGAGAAACCAAATCATCAACGCACTTACTACAGACTAAAAAAACACTTATTTAAACTCTTTCTGACAGTTTATAAAGAGCTTTTTACAGATGTGTTTGTGCAGTAGACTGAGAGGAAAGAATTGTTACTGTAGTGGTGAATCGTGGCTCCCAAAATATGTTTGTGTTTGTGTGGAGCCTGACCTCTGCTGGGGACCCAGAGTCTGAAGCATCTTCAGGTACTGGAACACAAAATGAACCACCTACACAAAAAAAGTTAAAATCTTAATAAATTAACTCATACTTTAAATTTAGACAATCACTAAATCCTCTCTGACTTTGATTTCACTCTTTTCAGACATAAACTGTAATCAGCAAATCAGTGATGCTCATCATACAGCCCACAGCCCCCCGATCAGGTGCCAGGCGGCCCCTCAACCATCTCCTAATTCACTATAAAAAATAAAGTGATTCACACTGGGGATTTGTTTTTGTACTTTTAGTTTACATTAGGTGTCAGAGTGCATAAAACAGCATCAAAATAGAGCTTGTTTATTAAAAAAAAAGTGCCGGTGGAGGATCCCCCACACCCCTGACAGAGGTCCGAGCTTAGACCCATATAAAATCCTAGACATGTCCACAAATCCTAGAAATATAAGAAAATCCTAGGAACGTTCCAAAATCCGAGAATCCTCCAGTCCCACACCAGAAAATGTTCAAAAATCCTTGAAATGCACTTTAGTCCTTGAAATGTCCTCAAATCCTAAAAACATCCTAAAATCCCAGAGATGTCCAAAAATCCTAGAAACATCCTAAAACACAAGAAACATCCTTAAGTCCTACAAATGTGCTAATATCCATGAGGCGCCCTAAAACCCAAATGTCCTCAAATCATAGAAATGTCCTAAAATGACTGAAATATGTTTACGTACTACATATGTCCCCAAATCCAAGAAAAGTCCTAAATCCCAGAAACATCTTCAAGTCCTACAAATGTTCTAAAATCCTGTAAATGTCCTAAAATTCAAGGACAATCCACAAATCCAAGAAAAATCCTAAATTCCTAGAAATGTCCGAATATCCTATTAACATCCCAAAATCTGAGAAACATTTTTAAGTCCTACAAATGTCCTAAAATCCTCGAAGTATCCTAAAATAACATGTACGGAGCTGCTGCGCCTGGCCCCTGGCCTCCTGTCTTTTTGCAAAAGTGGCCCCAAACAAAGCAAGTTGAGCATCCCCTGCAGTAAATGTTTTGCCAGTTTTAATGTTTTAAATGAGTCTGGACATTTTTCACATAACCCCTGGTAAAGGGGGGGGGGGGGCACAACCAGCAAATAAATCAGGAGGTGGAAGTCCTGACCTGGTAGAAGTTCTGGTAGCCCTGGTCGGTTAGGGTGATGGAGATGGAGAAGATGGAGTAGGTGGTGTTCTGGTCAAAACCCGTCTCACTGTTTCCTCCGAACAGAGCCAGAGCCCAGCACCTGAAACACACACACAGTTTACACCCCGACTCCCCTCGGTGTATCCAACACGTCAGGACAGAATCAGGTTGTTTTGGTTTTGTTTGAGACTCACTTCTTCCTGAGCAGAGACAAGATGCTGCCGGTTCCTTCGTGTCCGATCAGCCAGGAGATGTAGTGAAGAGGCTTCACTCTGACAAAAAAAAAGACACAAACTGTGTGACGTCTCATCAGACTGGCAGACACAGGAAACAGTTTGACTCTTCTGTACGTCAGCTGGACGGAGATATACCTGTCTCAGTGCTGGAGGGGACACAGGCAAATGTTTTATCACACTGTTCCCAAAATCTTTTTGTTTTCTACAAAACCAGCAAGAGTCAAAGGGCATCACTGCAAAGAGGCAAGATCACTAACAGCAGTGGGAAGTTTATTTATACAAGTGCAGTTCTGATGAATTTCTTGTGTATTTCCACATTTACTTCACACCTAAAGGGGAAATACTGTATTTTTTCTTTGCTACATATTTACACACACATAATCACACATAAATCAATCAGCCAACATATTAAAACTGCTGTTGAAGTGAATAACGTCTTGTCATAATTCAATGTTCAGCTGGGAAACTTTTGGTTCTGGTATTCATGTGGCTGCCATCTGACACGCAGAGCACGTTCTGAATGTTGGAAACTGGTTGTTGAAAACATGTTACAAAGATCTTTACTCTATCGTACTGAATTGTTGAGTCAGACGGTTGACTGTTTTTTCACCATTTTCCTGTTATAAGATTTTTTGGGTGGGCCTAAAACTACAGTTCGATGATGCACTGGAGCTATGCTCAGCATAACCCCGCCCCCGACAATGTAGCAGTATAAAAGAAGCATCATTAGCATAGTCCCTTGATTGGGCGTGAGGTCTGAATACTTCTTCCACAGCTGTTCACTAAATACTCATAACACACTAAAAAGTAAAAAGATGTCTAAAAATATAACATTTACATTTGAAATGAAGAAGGATCATATTTAAAGTGGGCTGATGGATTGACTGGAACTGCTCTGGAGAAACAGCGCATTGGGTTACATGTAGCAAGTTTCTTCTGCACGACATTTATAAACCTACAGATATATAAAAATTATTCATGTATTTATTTTATTTTGACCGTAGGACTGGGCACTCTTGGTAGGGCATTTTGAAAAATTCTGTCGATAAACTTTGGGCATTTTTTATTCAATATGAACTGATGTAACAGCCTATCACACAGCGCAAATAAGACAAATGTTATTATTATTTGATATATTCTTTGTTTACAAAACACTGAAAAACAAAACATGTTTGCACAACTGAACCTTAATGTTATTCTGTTTTATATGTTAATAAACTCCTCTTTAAAATCTTTTAAACAGCCAGCATTATCAAATTTTATATCCTGATAAATATCAATATTGGTTGATATGGAAAATATTATCATGATGTTATTTTTTGCCATATCGTCGAGCACTGACAGTTTTTTAAGTAGCACTGCACTCTGACTCACCTGTAGTGTTTCCCCTGCGGCGGGACGGCCCAGCTGATGGTCAGAGCATGAACCTTCCTCACAGGAACCACTGAAACACACGTTCATGTGTTAGTATGTATGAAGTGCTGAATCCTTGTTGGAGTCATATCATGAACCTACAAAATGTATAAAATGGAAATCATGACTGTGAAACTACACATCTCCAATTATTCAAACTTGATTCATGCTGATGGAAATTCTTGAACTTTCTCACAGTATTCTAATATTTTGAGATGCACCTGCATATGATATTATGTATATAATACACAGTGAGAGTACCACCGGTACTACTGTCTGACCTCTGTAGAGTTTGTTGAAGGCTGGTGTGTCAAACGGCTGCAGGAGGTGAGAGAAGTCGGCTCGTGGTTCACCGCTGACAACAAACAAACAAAAATAATAAATAAATGTCACAACACAAACTCCATCTGATTATTCTTTGTGTGATTATCAATATCACTGTTATACTTCACACACACCACATAGTACAATACAGTGTACAACACTGTGTACTGATGGTGTTACTTGAGAGATTGACTGAAAACATGTAACCCGGGGCGCCTGGTGGCTCAGTGGATAGAGCGGGCGCCCCATGTATGGAAGCTGTGTCCGCACCGCAATGGCTGCGGGTTTGATTCCAGCCTCGGCCCTTTGCTGCATGTCACCCCCCCACACCTGTACTGTCCTATCAATTAAAGACCAAAACAGCCCAAAAAAATCTTTAAAAAAAAAAAAGTCACCCTATTGTTTTTTTTTTTTTACATTAAAAAAACAAAGCTATGAATCCCTTATATTTTTTATTTCTTTTTAAATTTATTTTACATCAATATAAAAAAACAAATACTCTTGATAGGGATTCCTTAGATTTTTTTTAAATTTTATTTCACTTTACAAGATATGGATCCCTTAGTTTTTATTATTAGTAGTAGTAGTAGTAGTGGTAGTAGTATTGTTATTTATTTTGTAATATTATAATAATAATATATAATTATAAAATAATATTAATTATTATTATTATACAGTTTATTATAATAATAATAATAATAATAATAATAATAATAATAATAATAATAAAATAAAATAAATATAATTGTAATATTTATTTTGTATTTTATTTTGTAAAAACAAACTCTCTGGTAACTCTCTCTGTTTCTAAATTATATTTCTTGTTCACTTACCATTTCTACAATTTTAGGACATTTTTAGGATTTCAGGACATTGGATGTCTGAGCTAGCACCACTGTTGGAGGTGTGGGGGATCCTTCTCTGGAACTTTTTTTAATGAACACGCTCTATTTTGATTCTGTTTTATGCACTCTGGCACCTTATGGATACTAAAAGTACAAAAACAATTCCCAGTGTCAATCACTTTATTTTTATTTTCAATTAGAAAATGGTTGGGGGCCACACGACACCTTATCAGGGGCCAGATGTCGCCCATGGGTCATTAATTGAGTATCACTGTCTTATGTCTTTTCAGTAGTAGAAGTCTGTGTATTGGTACATTTTTTAATAAATGGTATCTTACTTGTTGGGGACTCTGATGAAGATGTCTCTCACCCACTGCTCCAGAGTGTCCAGAGTCTCTAAACAAACAAAAATCACAGTCAGAAAGCAGAACATTACATGAGAAATGACACTAAAATTGAAACCATCCAACAGCTTCACATGCTGGTGTGTGATGAATGAAACAGCCTCACAGATCTGCTGAAACAATTAAACAAACTGCAGTAAAATCACAGCAGAAGTCTTCAAAGATCCACTGACGTCATCCAGTCGTCTCTGGAGCGTTTGTGTGCAAGTACCTTTGGACTGAACGGCGAGCGTCATGTAGTGAGCAGAGTAGTATCTCCTCCAGAAGTCTCGGAGACGCTGGTAGGTGTTGATCTGCTTCTCTCTGGGCTCGTGTTTTAATGTCTGGGCGTTACCTGACAGGAAACAGAAGCTCAACAGTGAGTGACACCAAACCACTTCTTTTCAGATCCATCAACTTAGAAATAAGACTTTTTAAAAAAAAAAAAAAAAAACTTTTAGTATGTTTTTGTTAAAGGAAATTTGGCCATTTTTCATTTTTATTTTTGGTTGTTTTATAATGTAAACTTTTTTTTCTTTAAGAATTCTTGATTCAAAAAAAAAAATTTTTTTTTAACTTTTTTGTGATTTTTAAAGAAAAGTCATCTGTGGGAGGAATTTTTTTTTCTAAAAATGCCACGTTTTAAAGAAAACATTTTTTTGTTTGAAAATCACCAAAAATTACCCCATTTATCACAGCCAAAAACTGTAAAAATTTTTTTATCATTTTTCACATTTCTGACTGTCCTTGAACACATCATGTGTTATTTTACAAGTTTGTAAGCAAAATTCCATGTCTTCCAAAACTTTCAAGGTATATTGAGTTTTACAAACCTTTCCTAGGTTTTAATGAACACATGAAGAAATCAAAACCTTGCATTTTTTGTAACGCTTGTAAATAGATTTTTTCTTTACTAAAATATCGGAACAGTTCTCAGAGATACAGCACAAACAGCATAAGGGCAAAGACTGCATGTTTGTGTTGTTCTTACCCCAGCAGAATTTGCTCATAGGGTGTCCCGGTTTAGCCAGACTCCCAAACAGCATCTCCTTACGATGTGAGTCTGACGGCCTCGCTAACTGGTACTCTGAACAGGAAACAAGAAAAGAGACAAAAATAAAGTGCGTCGCCGGCTGAAAAGTCTCAAACACGAAGAACACAAATGTGTAAAAAAAAACTGAGAATGTGAATGTGAGAACACAAACAGCGTAACGGCGTGCATTTTGCATCACTCACCGCTGTCCACAGCCTCCACCTCTCTGTCGATGGCGTCCTCGATCATCAGAGGACAGATGAAGAACTGAGCCCATCTGGAACAAAAAAACACATATACATTCAACGCATGGCAAATTTTCAAGACCATCTAAAACCACCACTGATAGTCCTTATCCAATCTTTTTCAAATATCTATTATTTTAAAAAAATAATGAATTCAGAACACGATTTGAGTTGAATATTTAAATACAAATAAGGGACTGTTTGTTATAATGAGAGGAGAGGGGGTTGTGCAAAGCGGGGGAGGGCATGTCGAATAATTGTTTAAGCACTGGGGAGGGAGTGATATTTTTTTATTTTGGCTTAAGTGGAGGGATATACAGCTTTGAATAACTGTATTTTGTATTTATTTTACTGCTGATTTTTAAAGACATGACACCATTTATCACTGCCAGAAACTGTAGAAATAGAAATTATCATTGGATTTTCACCTGCAGAACAAACTGCAGGCGTCCGACAGAGTTTCTAGTCCACTGACCGGGTCTAAAAACAGCAACAGTAACAACGTGGCTACAGAGAGGACATCAGTTGGCCCGTTGGAGAGCGGCTGAGTGCTCGTGGTGATCTTTAATGAACCGGTTGACCTCCCATCAGAGAGCCAGATGGCCCACAAAGAGCTGCCATCAACACAAACACACAGAACGCCGGCCTTCACAGTGGAAAGGCGACCAAAAACTCTTGTTCTGACAGGAAACTCTGCGTATCGGTTTACGGCTGACTGTCACATACTGGATTTCCTGGGGCTTTGCCACAGTCTCAGGACCATTCTGGGTCTTGTTTGTTTCATATGATCATCTGAAAATTAGGTCAGTTGATGATTCTTTGAGCGCTCACCTGTCGAGCGCCTCTCTGAAATACTTCCTCTGCACGTCGAACTGGAAGATGGTTCTTTCACAGTCGGTGGAGGCGTTGTCGCTTCCGCCGTGCTTCTTCAGGAAGGCATCGAAGCCGTTCTCCGCTGGATATTTTTCACTGCCCATAAACACCACTGACCATCAGGGAAGGGGAGAATAAAAAAAAAGTGAGGAAAAAAGGAAAAAATTCAGGAGATTTATCTGACAAAAGATGACAACATGATTAGACCAGGCTGTGGGCCAATGTCTGCCTGCCGCAAGGTTTGATTTGGCGTGCAAGATGTTACCAAAAATGACCATAAAACTTAATTTAACAACAACTAGCAACAACAAAAGAAAATCTCCCTATGCAAATTATGCCCTAAAGCTGTGGAACACATTACCTATAGATATCAGAGGAGCAGCACTTAGTAATTTCACAAGAAAACTAAAAATGCATCTGTTCTCTCCAGCCTTTCACTGGCTCTGACTATCTAAAACTCTTTTTTTTTACACTTCTAAGTGTTGCAATTATTTTTTAAATGCTTTAACTTAATTTAGTTAATGACTTATGGATTTACAGTTTCATGATTTTACAATTTCAATATTCTAAGGTTTAAAATGTTAAGAAATCACTTAATTCTTGTGTTAAACTGTTTTTAAATGTTCCTTTAATGCCGTACAGCCTTGCTGGCCTGTTTCATGTTCATCCTGTCTGTTTTCATGTGACGCACTCAGTGCTGAAAATGTCTTTATTGTAAAGCACTATGTGCTTCATTTTTTGTATGAACGGTGCTATATAAATACAGTTTATTATTAATTGTTACAATCTGAACATCCCAACATCCTGGAGGGGCTGAAATACACTTAGATAATTGCAATCAGATGCAAAAAGGGCAATTTGCACTCAGCTGAAAAACTGTATTGGCATGTTTGCACTGTAATATTGGCCTAATAATTTTATAAATCAGACTATGAGAGACAGGGCAGATGGTGGTTGCAAGTGATGCGTAGTGCTGTCAGCGGCCACATTCCAGTCTGTGTGATGTCTGCATGCAAATAGCACAGATCTACAAACTAAACTGTGTAGATCTGAGAAGCTCTCAGGATGCAGCATCAAAGGTGGACTCACTGTGCTCCAGGAAGTGGGCGAGGCCGGGCAGGTCGTCCGGGTCACTGAAGCTCCCGACACTGATGCACAGAGCAGCTGCGGCCTGGAGACACACACAAATACAACCATCTTTAACCTGAATCTGCTGAACTGTATAAACTTTTGCTGTAAGAAATAATCGCTGGATTTTCACGTATCTGATGGTCCTTGAACACATCATGTTTTATTATACAGCTTTAATAAACAAAATTCTATGGCTTTTTCAAAACTTTCAGTGTGTATTTGGTTCTCCCAAATTTTTCCAGGCCTGGAAATTGCTATTTGCAAATTTCATGACTTTTCCAGGTTTTCCATGACCGTACGAGCCCTGCCTCACACAACTGGTTCCTCTGAATAGTGAATCTTGATATCACCCACCTGCTTCTCAGAGCTCCCTCTCTTCTTCTTCCCTGCGTTCTCCTCGTCCAGCTCATCGAAGTCGCTATCCTGCTCTTCCTCTTCATTCTCCTCCTCGTCCTCCTCCGACCCCTCACCAGAATCCCCCTCTTCCTCACCTTCCTCTTCTTCCTCATCCTCCTCTCCGTTGTCCGTCTCCCCCTTTTCCTCTCCATCTTCACCGCCTTCCTTCCCATCCGCCCCGCTGAAGTCGGAGATGAGGAGTGCTCGCAGGCCGTTGCTCAGCTCGATGTATCTGCAGAGATAACAGGACAGGATTAAAAAAAAAAAAAGTTCAGGTACATGATGTTAAATTAAAATCATTTGGAATTCGTGAACGTTTGTGTAGTATTGAAGAGATTTCCTCAAGCGATCGTCAGCTATTGTGTTCACTAGAATGTACCGGATGGACAGAGGGAGGCATGAATGGAAAACCCAAAAAACATGATGCCTCTGACCTCAGCTGTCACCAATGCAAAGACATAAAAACACTCTGAATTGTTTGAATTTCTTTCAACCAACCACAATCTTTTTGGGTGGCGCAAAGCCACGTGGAACGAGTCACGGGTCTACAAAAAGCTACACATTAAAATAATAACTCAGAAGTTGGCATATTGTTCCTCATTTCTGCATGTTAATGCCACCAACTGTCCAGCAGCAGAATAACCCAACATTTGCAGCTAGAATTCATATGTTTATCTTTTAACAAAGTAGCTCAAAAACAATTAATTATGACTATCCCCCAGATGGTAACTGGATCTCATGATATAAATAATGATAAACAGGTAAAAGCTGGATTTTATTATACTACAGGGAGGATTTCACTCATCTTTTATGAGGAAAAAATATGCAACATGTCGCATGCACATTTAATAGTTTAGCTAAAATCATGTATCACAAAATTGTGTCTGATGTCTAAGGTTAAAACAGACGTCTCTCTCCCACCTGTATTTCTTGGGGTCACTGGGTGATTTGATGATCTCATAGTCCCCCTGGGCTTCTGCAGCGCCTCCTCCGCCTCCGCCTCCATCTCCATCTCCAGCAGCCACCTGGGTCCTGACATCCTGTGGCGGCGGCGGCTCCCCCTGATCTGGAACAGATACCTGGCCTGGCGCGCCGCCACTGCTTACTGACTTGTTGGTCTGAGGCATTCTGACCTCTGAAGAGACATGCAGAAGAACGTAAATAAACATATTTGTACATCATATTGAAATGTCAAAATTCAGCATAAAATTTGTACATTTTCTGAGGCCAAAACTGTGAACCAAACCTCATCACCCAACCTGAAACCAATCTTTTCGAGGCTGAATAGTCGACAAATCTATTAGCTTATCAACAGCAAATTTTTAAAAAATCTAAAAAAAAAATTTAAAAATCTAGCAACATCCTAAAATCCTAGAAATTTCCTAAAATCCAAGAAACATTGTAAAATCTGAAAAGCATCCTAAAAACCCTAAAAACATCCTAAAATCCTAGAAATGTCCTATAATCCTAGTTACGTCCTAAAATCTTGGGAACATCCAAAAATCTAAGAAATGTCCTTAAATCCTAGAAACGTCATAAAATATGCAAAACATCCTAAAATCCTAGATAGACCTCAAATCTGAGAAATATCCTAAAATCCAAGAAACATGTATGGGAGTACTGCGACTGGCCCCTGGCTTCCAGCCATGTTTCAACAGTGGCCCCCAAGCAAAGCAAATCCAGCATCCCCTATATAGAAAATCTGTTAGTGTGTATTAGTAGGCAGACTACTGTTTATTACTGATTTTCACAGATTAAACATTACAATTGAAATCAAATATTACGTAGGAATTACGTAGGGTCATCTTCTGATTTAGAACCTATTTCGAGCCCAGTTTTATCATGTGTGGTTTCACCGATGAGAGAGGCAGACTGAAAATGTCTGATTTTGTTAATGCAGTTTGGTGGCACAGTCTTCTTCTCTGGTGTTCTGCATGGATCGTTGTGCGTTAATCGCCAGCGAACAGAACCTCACGTTAATATTCAATGGATTTTAACCGGGGCATAACATAGCTTAGATATCAGGGCACGCTTCAGAGCTAACTGTTGGAGCTAACTTCAAATACTCACAAATAACGTCGTTACGAATACGGCTACTATAAAGACAGGCAGTGATAACGTGACACCGTTTAAGAAAGTAATATAGGAGAAGACCGGCTTCGTTAACGTTAGCTGAATGTTAGCTTCCAGTAATCCTGTTGTTAAGAATGACACAACACCCGACAGTTAAACAGCTAGTTTAGCCACACCAGCTAAAATGCGAACCGTTTAGCGTAGCCGTTAGCTACCTTGCTACGTGTGAACTGTAAAACGTGAAACAGCAGTTCTGTTTGTTACATTTTACCACGAGGAGACGCTCACCTTTGTCTCAGCTAGCTTAATGTTGATGGAAGTTTTGGAGTTTCGGTTTCAGTACAGCCGCCTAGCCTGGATCAGGTAGCAGTCACACCGCAACAAGGCCTCTGATTCGCTGAGAGGAAATGGATCACGGACAAAGGGGGCGCTTGATTGGTCAAAATGTGTGACGACAGAGAACAAGTTTGGTTGAAGAATACAAAATAGTGGTCGTGTTTTATGATTGCCGATAATAAACCGGTATACGTTTGAATTAAATCGCAAAAATTACTGAACAACAAAAATGAAATATTGATTAAAAAAAAACTAATTGGAAGTGCAAAACCTTAAGAAAGAATTTTTTTGACGTATTACATTAAGATTACGAAATTGTATGACTTCAAGGTTTTTCTGACCGTGGGAACCCTGACATTGTTGCTGAAATTTTTAAACAAACAAAATTTTTTTTGACAAGTCCAAGTGGCTGTGTGTGCAAAATTTTGAAAAATAAAATAAAAAATCCCTTGAGGACTTCTTGAGATATGCACTCACTATAATAGGACTGTGCCACAAAAAAGCACATAAAAAGTCTACAAATAGCCACACATACAAAAGAAAATCAAAAAGTTATGATTAAAGATTGTGATTTTTATTATACTAAATTTCATCTATAATATACAAACATTCACAATATTTTGTACAATCACTTTGTGCTTCTCCCCCGTACAGGAGTGAACTGTAAGACAACAAGTTTACATAAACTCTCTATATAATTTGTCCATGGTATACACAGCATAAAAATAAATTCATACTCAACACCATTATAATTTCTAAATCTATCATTTACAAATTCACTTAAAAAATAATCATATGAAGACAATGTCAATATTATTGTATATTTTTTATCAATATGAAGACACATGGTGGGGAGTTACACACAAAAACGTGCGCTGTGGTAGCTATATAACAATTTGGCAGGATATTGATTTTTTTCTATCTTCGATATTTAATAATAAATGCACAAATTTTTTCTCCTCGTCTTCCCTTTTTTTCTTGAAGTCTTTCGTAAACACACACACGTACTGTATCTCAGCTGACATGACATTATCAAAATATCACACTTCCGTCAAAGATACTGTACATTAACACAAAAAACCCTTTACAACTGAACACGCAATAAATATCATGATAACCATATGCAACAATGTTGGCTCTAATATCACACACACGCACGCGCACGCACACACACACTCACGTTCATGTAGGAAACACTGCGAACATGACGTCTACGTGACTACACCTGCTAAAGGGGGAAGGAGAGAACCATGTGCTCTTCACTCATCAGCTCTGCTCACATGTGTGCGTGAGTATAAAACACCCTCAGTACGGCGTTGGATTGTGTCGGCCAGTGCAAAAGCTGTACGCCACCATGAAGCAGGGCTGCAGCGCTCAGCGGCAGTCCGGGGTCGAGTCTTTGGCAGTCAGAAGGGGTCTGATCTGGGTCTAGGACATGCTTACTTTGTCTTTTGTGCTCCTTTTTTCATGTCTACTTTCTGAACTTTGATTTACTTATTTTGGGAAAACACTAGGAAATCACAAAAAAATTCAAATTTCCTTCTGCGGCTGCAACCAACAACTAATTTCATATCAATTAAATTGTTGTTTATCTGCAAACCTTATCAACCAATCTTTTCTTTCTATGTAACCATAATACTATTGGCACATGTACATGTTTTTTGAGAGTACTTCAAACAGTTTTTAGTCGCTGTAGTTGTTTTGCCATCTTTTGTGGTCATTTTGCATCTCTTTGCACAAGCTGATCTCTGAATTAAATAGACTCAGGAAAAAAGACAAGAATAACTGCTAAGTGTTTGTATGCCTCCAAGCACCAGTCAAGTTACACTCAGTTGGACGGTTACGCCAAATTTGAGGAAACTCCCTCCAGGCGATCTTCAGATATTGCCTTCAAGAGAATGAGACAAACGTAAGGTCACCATGACCTTTGACCACCAAAATCTAATACAATCATCATTGAGTCCAAGTGGACGTTTGCGCCAAATTTGAAAAAAATCCCCCTCAAGGTGTTCTTGAGATATTGTGTTCACGTGAATAAGACAGACGAGGTCACTCTGAGACATTTGTGTGAAATTTATAAGTTAGTGCTTGAGTCTAAGTGGACATTTGTACCAAATCTGAGGAAATTCTCATGGGGTACTGTTAAGTTACGGAGTTCACTAGCATGTTGAAAACATGAAAACACAATGCTTCCGGCCTTGGCTATCACTGGCTCAGAGGCATAAAAAAGGGCGAAGTCGTTTCATGATGCCACAAGAAAAATATCTCCTAATTACAACATCTTTATCTTTTAATTCTGAGATTAGAAATATGAAAACATTTTCTAGTTATTATAAGATGCTCAGTCTTAGCGTTACACAAGTCATAATTACTAGAAATGACTTTCTTTGGTGAATGCAATGTGCTTGTGTAGATTTCTGTGCTGCTCATTTGCATTAAAACTGGTCTAATCCTGCAGATTATGCAACACAAACGCTGGCATTATTGTCATGATTTGTCTCAGTATCAACACTCCTAATCTAAATGAACCTTGCTAAACATCAGGAGGCACTCTCTCTTTGACTTTACTGCTAAAAACCCTCCACAGCAGCATAAGACTCGGATGTCAGACATATTTTTGGACTTGTGTCAGTCTTGGACTCGACCCGCTCCTCAAGTAATTTCGGCTGCAGCCCTGCCCGGGAGTTGTGCATTGGTGGTGTAGCCCTAAAGCGTCTTTCAAGCCACAAACAGCACTAAGTAAGGCCAGTAACAGTTAGTTAGGCTATAGGTATATTGTATTCGAGTGGACTCACTATTACTAGCTATTTGAGAAGCAGCCTAGTCTGATGTTTTTTCGGCGGATGATTCGTAAACCTGTGAACATGAGCAGCTGTGGTGGCGTGAGTTTCTCGTTGTGCTACACTTTGAGAGGAGAGGCAGTGCTGTGCTAACCTGTGGACCCTGCTTCCAGCTCAGCAGTGCACTTGGAGCAAAATCTAATTCAGCGTGCAACCAAAACAAAGATCGGGGCACGAGCCAGCCAGGTGTGAAACCTTTACACAACCGCAACAACATTTTTACCCAGGTGATTAACCCTTTGAAATCTCTGAAAATTGGCTTGATTTCTTTTAAAAACACTGGAAGGAGGAAATAAATTAGCAAGAAAATAATGAAAAGCTATTTAAAAAGTACCTGAAATATGAAAAAAATTAAAATAAATAAATAAATAAAAATGCTAATAATAAAAATATTTATGTCTGAAGCCTAATTCTAAACATATAATTATAAACACAGATTTATTGATAATTTTCTATTGGTTCTGTCTTTTCAAAAGCTAATTATTGATCTTTTTTCTTACCTTTTGTTGGGGTTTTTTTGGCAATTTGCAGTAAATTTCATGCAACTTGCTAATTGCCCTTTTTCCCATGTTTCTGAAAGAAATTGAACCAAATTTCTTTTCATTTTTAGGATTTTAGGATATTTAGGATTTTAGGATGTTTCCACATTTCTCATATTTTAGGACATTTAATGGATTTTTGGATGTTTCTAGGATTTTAGGATCTGGGATTTGACCTATTTAGTCGAATAACATTTTGAAAGTCTTGAAGAGTTGCATAATTGAATACTTTTATCCCCCTTCAAGTTAGCAGAGTGCTAAACAGGAAGTTAGCTACTCAGCTGCCATAGTCTACTTAATCTACGAGCTCCAGGATGCGTAAGATCCCGGTAATTTCATATAGCAGAGCCCTTTTGGAATAAACACGGTCCTGTCTCCAACTCCAGTTCTCTTTATATATCCACAATCTTGACGGAGCAAAAGATTTCAAGACAAAGCTCTCTATCGTAGCTCATTAGCTGCTTCATCCTTTTGTATAAAACCTTCCTCTGTCTGTGGTTTGCAGAGACAACGATACAGATGTGTCTCTTTAAAACACGTAAAATGCACAAACTTAATGTCCCGTTAGTAACCAAGCTAGTTTACCAGCTGGCAGTTTGCAACCCCAGCCAGCTTGTAACCAACTATTGCTACCAATTTTTTGCTGGCACAAATATCTGCATGGACACCTTCAAACTTCAAACTGAGCTTCTAGCATGACCTGTTTGGTGAGGACACACGGATGAATTTTGCCACTTTCTCGTGTGACCAGGCTTTATTCTACTTCTCGTACATCTCATAACCTCCTGAAATCTGAAACCTTTTCAAACACGCCAAACTAAATGTTGTCCAGAGTGCACTGCCACCTTTACTCCTCCGTCTACGTAAGGACCAACCTCGGATACTTGGGGACAGGAGGGGGATGAAACGCTATATAAATCGCAGTAGTGATTATTGACTGCTCACGAACATGGACTGAAGCAGAGAGAGTGTGTAGAGGAATGTTACAATAGTTAATCTGCTTTTTTTGTTGTTTTTGTTGAGAGATTTGGGGGACGAGGGGACAGCGTAGGGATGGGCGCATGAAGGGACGGATGATCAGCAGCACTTCTGAGGTAGCTGGGCGGGCTTGTCGGTCAGTCTGGTGGTTTTGGTCCCGGGAGCCGCCGGCACTTCCACGTCAACGCGCTCCGACATCTTCACACAGATGATGTCCACCAGGCGCTCGAAGACCTGCCGCACGTTGATGTTCTCCTTGGCGCTCGCTTCGTAGTACTCGAAGCCTGCAGGAGGAAACAGAGGAGTTAAAGGGACAGTTCATCCCAAAATCAGAAAACAGATTTTCCCTTTGACCTGTAGTGCTATTAATCTTGTAGACCTTGTTGTGAGCAGTTTCATATAGGAGCTATTTTCTTTTTACTTGCCAGCTAAGCTTGGAATGTGTGGCTAAAAGGGAATGTCTTTAACTTCACTTTAAAAAAGATAAATCTGTGACAGGGGCTCACTGCGTTTTGTTTTAAGGGGAAACAAGTTGGAAACGAGTGGTCTAAACATTTACATTAGTCTATCTTCAGGCTTTTAAAGACCGTTTTCTGGCTTGAGCTGGGTGTGGTCTCATCTGTTTGAGCATCTCTGGGTGTGTTTGCTGTATTCAGACTCCTCTTCCCACTTCTCAAATATCGCTTTAATCCCAAATGTTTGAATGTGTTGTAAAACCACAAAGATGAAGGCTGTGAAACCAACTATAGCTGCTCACTTTATTTCTCTAACCTGACTTTGATTAATCATGCAAAATGAAATGTACTGACCTGGGCTGAAACATCAGAACGCTGTGACACTTTTCGCAGCAGCACAGTCTTGTTTCAGGGTTTCAGCCCGCAGCGTTTACGTTCAGTAATGACCCGTTTAGGTGAGGAAACAGCTCTGAGCAGTCAAGCTAAAACCAGAATTGAGTTCTCTTAATTTACACACCTCTTTGGCCTTTGGCAATAGGTAACAAACTTGTCGCATTTCGGTACTCCTCAGCACACACACGCCTCGGGGTGAGTTTGCATAAGTTCAGCTGCTCTTTCTCACAGGAGAAAGAAATTAAAACCGAAATATGCTGCTGTGATGTCAGCTGCAAGGAATTCTCTTTGCACATCTGTTTTTTTGGTTTTGCCCATACTCTTTCAAACATAACTGTCACCATTAAAATGATTTTATTTTATTTTAACCTTACCTCACATTTTCTAACCTTGAACATGGATTATGAGGGTGGGGTCATGTACTTTTTTTATTCACCCGTTTGTATGTAAAGCACTTTGTGCAACATTATTTGCAATACAAATAAAGTTTGATTGATTGAAAATGACCCCACTCTGGAGGCCATATTAGACTTCTAAGTCGCAGTAGTGTCTCACCTAACTGGTCGGCGAGGTGTTTCCCTTTCTCCGGAGGCACGACTCTCTCCTCGTCCATGTCGCACTTGTTGCCCACCATGATCACCTGGGCGTTGTCCCACGAGTACGTCTTAATCTGAGTTGCCCTGAAAGCACATTTTCTATCTTTTAATTGAGTATCAAACAGAAAAGCGAACCAGCACATGCACTGAGCTCATCTCGTACCAGTCCTGGACGGCGTTGAAGGACTCCTCGTTGGTGATGTCGTACATGAGGATGAAGCCCATGGCGCCGCGGTAGTAGGCCGTGGTGATGGTGCGGTAACGCTCCTGCCCCGCCGTGTCCTGGGAGCAAAAACAAACATACAGTCACAATTATGATTTACTCAGGGGCAAAACTCAAAACTCATGGCGGCGTTTATATCTATTTTTTTCTGTGTTATACGTTTCAATATATATAATTACTATAATTATGAAAATAACTTTCTGGATATTATTTTTTTTTATATTTAGTTTTATTTTAATCTAATTTTATTTTAATTTTAATTTCCCTGTTTACATTTTTTAGGTTTTTTTCTTGTCACCTTTTAATAATTTCTTGCAATTTGTGGAACATTTCTTGTTAAGTTGCTCGCTGCCTTTACCTCCATGCACTCGAGAGAAATCAAACCAATCTGCTCAGATTTCAAAGGGTCAAATAGCTTGTAAAAGGTGTCTGAATGCAGGACAAGAAAACTGATGCTGATCCAGGTCTCAAAAGTTTAAAACGCAACAACATACCTGATAAAAGCTGAAAAAATGAGGCTTATTTTACAAAGCACTAAAATCAAGGTAAATAAAGCAACTTGCAAAAACATAGAAATGGCGCGGATACTATATATCGCACTGCTGAGCCGCCTTTAATCACTGCAGGGAAACAGGTCTAACCGGTCATCTGACATCCCAACATACTAAACTGGGATATCAGCTGTTATATTCTGGCTATTCTGTTGGCTAATTGTGCAATTTGCTGTTTCCATGGAGACAATCTGAAAGCTCCATCATCTAGACCATAAATTGGCACAAAGCATTTTTTTTTTTTTAAATGACCTAAAAGCATCAATTTTCTTAATGGAAAGCCAGAATACAAAAAAAAACGAATGTCACTCAAACATTTACTCACAAGTATAAATATTTAAATTGACATCTTACAGGCGTGCAAACGCTGAAATAAAATAAATAAAAGATACTTATTTTGGCACAATCATCATCCAACACACACACACCTGCTCTCACCTCAGAATAACACACAACGACGTGTTGCAGCTGCAGATTCACACTCAGAATCTGCACTTCAGCACCTCTCAGCCCGTCATCAGTGTGTTCATCAGCCGACTCTGCAGCTCACTGACTGCTGCTGCTTGTTCGACCAAAACAGTGAAATAACCAACACCTACTGGGTATCATTGTTGTTTCCCCATAGCTTTTAAAAAAATAATTTTCCAAATCTACTCATTACTTTCAATTTGTGCACCTTGCCAAGTTGCTCATTGCCCTTTTTTTCCAATGATTTCAAACGGGAGCGAACCACTTTTCTCAAGTTTCAAAGTTTGAAATGTGCATAAAAAGGCGTCTGAACGCAGCACAAGAAAAGTGATGTCGTTCCAGGTTTTAAAGGGTTCATGATAAAATAAATAAATCAGGAATACATGGTTTTGTGCAGCAGATCAGTTATTGAGACTCTGCTGCCAGAAAATCTCATTTTTTAATCTCACAGGAGCCAAAAAAGCTTCTCTAAGACTCTTAACGTCTTATCTGAAGCGCCGATCAATCCGAGGCCGCCGGCGCCGACCGCAACTCCGCTGCAACAAACCAGCTGAGGCTCATTGTGACTTTACCGCCTGTCCACAACAACGACTCCCACATTGCTCGGCCTCCACCCTCACACCGCCACAGCTGGTCTGGGCGCAGCGGCACGGCTAAATTTAGCTCTTTTGTGCTCCGTTTCCTCTGCGCTCATTCAAAAATGTCTCTTTCTTTTTCTTCTAGTTGGACATGGCCAGTTCTCGTTTGCATTTAATTAATTCAGATTTGATTTGGAACATGATTGTGTGTGTGTGTGTGTGTGTGTGTGTGTGTGTGTGTGTGTGTGTGTGTACAGCAGCGACGTTAATCATGCGATAAGCAGCAGAGCCTCAGGCAGCAACTGATTCCTCTCGGTTTGGTTGAAAGCAGAGAGAAACGCGTGTTTGATTTCCACAGAGGAAGACATGGCTGCACTCCAGCAACATGTTCATAAGTATGTGGACGGCTGAACTTTTCCAACCAACTAGAAACAAAAGAAAAAAAAGATTTTTTTTTCTTGCCCCATTAGCATGCATGGTGTTTTTTAAACAGATTCATGGAGGAAGTACTCAGATCCTTTACTCGAGTAAAAGTGCCAAAACTACACAGTAAAAATACTCTGTTAAAAGTAAAAGCCCTGCA
The DNA here is from genome assembly GCF_026936395.1 of Plectropomus leopardus. Lineage (NCBI taxonomy): Eukaryota > Metazoa > Chordata > Actinopteri > Perciformes > Serranidae > Plectropomus > Plectropomus leopardus. The sequence goes on along the minus strand of NC_142180.1, from coordinate 37,809,056 downwards.
TTCAAAACCTTCCTGAAGTAAAAGTGTACTTTAAATATGAAAAGTAAAAGTGCGGATATTTTAAATAAGATATTGAACCATTTAACAGGTATTTTTTGATGACATAACCAGGTATTTTAAAAAGACACTGGGACATCTAGGACTTTTTTTTTTTTTTAAGGCAAAACCAGACATTTTTAACAAGACGCTTGGACATTTAGCAGACGTATTTCTGGCAACAAAATCACCTATATTCAAATCAGCGAGTCAACATCAGGATTTAGCAGCTGGTTTTAATGAGACATCAGGACATTAAGTAGGGGTTATTCTAGCATCTTATTCTGCAGGAACATTTAGCTGCTTTTCAGTATTATCCAACCTGAATGATATTGTTATTCAGTACGACACCTTAAGTTTTTGGGGTATTGTTTGGGAACATGAGAAACTTTCGGGTAATTTTCTTGCACTTTTGACTAATGTCTTTTTCACTTCAGTTTCTTGGTAATTTCTTTTTTAGTTGCTCATTGCCTTCTTTCCTTGTTTTTGAAAGACATTATGAGTTTTTTAAGGTTTAAAGGGCTATTTTTCACCAAAATGAAAAAAGAAAATCTTAATGGAGCTGCTTTGTGTCAAGAGACAAACTGTGGCATTAAACCAACAGTGAACCTGTCACTCTGGGGACAACTATAAAATCCCATAAGGCTTTGGTAGCATGCATATGACTATACTGAAATCAGTGTTCATTTCAGCGAACACGCATTCTGACTAACTGTTTGTTGCATTGTTTCGTTTACATAACATGTTTATGTACGCGCATTTATTTTACTCATCACTGCGCTTTCAGTTTGAATCAATCAGCTCTGATTAGCTCTACTTATTGCAATGCCCCCCCCCACACACCTCCTCCCCCACCCCTCTTCCTCCCCCCTCTGGGCTCCTCTGTCCCCCCACCGGCTCTCAACCTCTTCGCCCCAAGAGGTCTCTTTAATTGCCACTGAAGACAACACTGTTAGTGTGTGTGCATTTGTGTGTGTGTGTGTCGGCGAGAGAGTGAGTGAGCGTGAAGAGCTGCTGCCATGGCAACAACATCACCACTGATGATACCAGCTGAAGCAGAAGTCTGTCTTTTCTTTCATTCTCCTCCCAGCAGCTTGTTGTTGACTGAGAGCAGAACATCGTGTTTCCCTGCATCACTCTCTCCATCTTACACTCTCTATTAGATTATAATATGCTACAGTTTATCATACGCCAACCCAGAATAAATGTGTGCATTTTACGTTTTTGCAAACCACGGATGTGTTTTACCTTTAAAATTCTCATGCTGCTAATGTAAGTTCAATCAAAGGAAAAGTGGGTTTTAAAAAGGCATTAAGATGTTATTTACATAATTTAATTTGAGGTTTTTGTTGTGTTTTTTTTTTAGTTTAGACGGATGATATTTCTGGGACGGCAGATTGCCCTCTTTGAGCAGCTGTGGTGTGTTGTTAGAATTTGGTTTGTTATTATTTTTAATTGGTTGTTTTATGTTGATTTGAGTAAAATAGTTAAGACTAAGTCTTGTTTTTTATTTATTTATTTATTTATTATTTTTTATTTATTGGAATTGGTTGGTTGAGGGTGAATTGATTATTATTATCTTTTAATTGCTATTTTTAAAGTAGTCGTATTTTTGTATTATTAGTAATTTATATATATTTTTTATTTGCTTACTTTAATATCTTATTTATTTTTTTCATTGCTATTCTTATCAATGTTACTGTTGTTTTAGGTGTAATGTAATGTTGTGTTGTTTTGGACCCCAGAAAGACAATTGTCTATTTGGTGTCAGCCAATGGGGATCCTCATAATAAACAACAAACAATGCTGTGACTACGCTGTAGTTGACGTGTGGTTTGGTTTAAGCACAGAAACCAATTGTTCAGGGTTAGGCAAAGATTGAAATTTAAAGTCACCGGTTTGTTCCTACAAACAGCACTAGAAATCAAGTGCTGTTGAAAAAAAAAAAGACAACCCGATTGTCACCTGAAGATAGCTGCAAAGCTGCAGACCAACAAAAAACAAAACAGGTTGTTTTTTAGTGCCATAAAAACATCGCTGAAATATGCAACAGCCCGCTCCAGCGCAGAAGTGTCCGTCAGCCCGCTCCAGCACCGTAATGTGCGACAGCCCGCTTCAGCGCACGGACATTTTCGACAGCTCCATCGTGGACATGTCTGACAGCCGACTCAAGCGAGCGGACATGTCCAACAGCCCCCTCCAGCGTGCGGACTTGTCCGACAGCCCGCTCAAGTGCCGAAATGTCTGTCAGCCTGCTCAAACTAGCAGTTTTTACAAACTGTCTGGCCTGTCGGTTTTCCAACAAAACACCTGTCATTGCACACGACCAATACCCACGTAGGTGGCTATTAATAGCGCCCACCACTGATTCATCACATGTACCTGTCAGAACCAACTAGCGGACCGCGGTCCGGATCAGGACCAAAACTTCGTCCTATCCAGACCTGTGGCCAAGTTGTAATAAAATGTTAGAATGAGAACAATATCTTTTAAGGAGTGCTGCTGGACAATTAATCGTAAAATAATGGAAACTGACATGTAATGTTTTGGAGGCCTGGGGCCACAAACACATGAGCTTATTTTCAGCCTTTCTCTAACAGGAAATGTTGGCAGGCTGTTGGCAGCTATCGGAGAAGTAGACGATTCACAGAAGTTGAAGTCAGAGTCCTGCAGTCAGGAGAGGTTGGCCTATTATCAGCACAATGTGCTTAAATTCACCTGAAGTTTGTTTAAGATGGAGCTTTTAATTTTTTTATAATGCTGGAAAGTTTGATGAATAATAATAAATCATATGTTTATTACACTCCAACACACCATGGTCACATGACACTGTGTCAGTGAACTATGAGGGCAAAAAACAGACAACAAAAAAGGGGGAAAAAGAAAAATAATCGTTCAGTAATTGTAATTGAAGTAAAATGTTCAACTGATCGTGATTCTGATTTTAGGTTTGAGGCTCGGACCTTTGCTGGGAGGAAATTTTAGTAACTGGACCTCTGTGAGTTTTAGTAGAATAGGTCCTCCAGTTGGTGATGCTGTTCTACAGTATATTTGTCATGTTCAATGTCTGACAGAAAATAAATATTTAAACCAAAATTAACTTTATGATATCTTCATATCTCACTTACGAGTAAAAGGGAACCTTTGAGCTCGACAGAAATAGTGATTCGATGTATATCGTAAGCTATATCAATATCGACTGATATGAAAGAAATTATCATGATAAGACTTTTTTTCATATCACCCAACGCTAGTAACATATTGGTGGTTTGCAGAAACGTACAACACAACTTTTGTCATGGTGACTGGGCTGCTCGAATACCAACCATCATCTCCTCCTCATGAGAAATTCAGGTCATACTCATGTACATGCACGTCACACATACGAAATGTACAAATAGAACATGTTCGCATTACAATACAATGCTGCTAAAAATGCGCTGAAATCCTAGAAACATTTTGAAATCCTATAAATGTACTAAAATCAAAGCAAAGTCCTAAAATCTGTCAAATGTGCTAAAATCTGAGAAACATCCTAAAATTCAAGGAACATCCCAAAATCTTAGAAATGTCCTACAATCCAAGACATGTCTTAAAATTCAAGATGTTCTGAAATCCAAGAAGCATCTTTAAATCCCAGAGACATCCTAAAATCCGAGAAATCGCTAAAATCAAAGAAATGTCTTAAATTACTTGCATGTCCTAAAATCTGCTGAATGTCCTAAAATCAAAAATTCTAGAAATGTCCTAAAATCAAAAATTCTAGAAATGTCCTAAAATCCAACGTGTTCTGAAATTTGAGAAACGTCTTATAATCCAAGAGACATCCTAAAATCCTACAAATGACGTAAAATCCAAGAAATGTCCTAAAATCCTAGAAACATTCTATAATCTAAGAAATGTCTTAAAATTTGAGATATGTTCTAAAATCTGAGAAATGTCTTAAAATCTAAGCAAGTCTTAAGGATTCTGCCCGGCTGACGGATGTTTTGCCACTCGGTCCGACTGTGACGTCAAAGCGTACCCTCTATTTACGTCAGCTATGAGACAAACATAAATCCATCCATCCTCACCCAGATCTGCAGCTTGATCCTCTTGTCGTTGCGATACACCGTCTTCACCTTGAAGTCGATGCCCACTGTGCTGACGAAGGAGTTGCTGAAGGAGTCATCGGCGTAGCGGAACAGGAAGGAGGTTTTTCCGACGCTGCTGTTGCCGATGATCAGCAGCTTGAACATGTAGTCAAAGTTCTGGTCGGAGCCGTCCCTCTGGCCGAAACGCTGGTCTGCCTTCGCCATCTGGTTTGAGGAGAAAAAAAACATAATCAGCATCACAAACATCCGTCTAGACGAGGGCGAAATTTAAACGTGCAGTCTGGGTTCTTCTGATTGGTGGCGCTTGTTGGAGCTGGATGAGGCCTGACTGGAAGCTCCTCAAATACAGCACTCACCATCCTCTGCTGAGAGACAGGGACTAATTCCTGCTGGCAATTTCAGTCTGAAAGGTCCACTGTGAAGGACTAAGGGGGACATATTGGCAGATGTGTGATACAACGTTATACGTCATTTATTTTAGGACAGGGACACTCAACTTGCTTTGCTTCGGGGCCACTTTTACAAGAAGAAAGCAGGCCAGGGGCCAGTCAGAGCAGCCCCATACAGGATTTTAGTTTCACAGATTTTAGGACTTTTCTATAGTTTTGGGAAGTTCCTTAGATTTTAGGACGTTAAGGACTTCCAGGCATTTGTAGGATTTTAAGATGTTTCACAGATTTTAGGTTTGATTTTAAGGTTTTAGGTTATTTTGGTGATTTTAGGACGTTTCACAGACTTTAAGACATTTCTAGGATTTTAGAACATTTCTTGGATTTTAGGATGGTCCTGGGATTTAAGGATGTTTCACAGATTTGAGGACATTTGTAGGATTTTTTAACGTTCCTAGGATTTTAGGACATTTCACAGATTTTAAGACATTTAACAGATTTTAGAGCATTTCTAGGCTTTAAGGTTGTTGCTGGAATTTTAGGTAATTTCTGGGATTTTAGGACATTTCATGGATTTTAAGACGTTTCACAGATTTTAGGACATTTCTGGGCTTTTAGGACATTTCTGGTATTGTAGGTCATTTCTGGAATTTTAGGACATTCATAAGATTTTAGGATGCTTCCAGGATTTAAGGACATTGATAGGATTTAAGGACATTGCTATAATTTTAGGATGGTCCTGGGATTTTAGTGCGTACCTCAGATTTTTGGAAATTTCTAGGATTTGGGGACCTGTCATGGATTTTAAAATGTTTCACAGATTTTAGGACATTTTTAGGCTTTGGGGATGTTTCTGGGATTTTAGGACGTTTCTTGGATCTTTCCAACAAAACCTGCACTTTGAACTCAAATATGCTTTTTAGTGTCTCTCATGTCAAAGGCCGTTAACAGTTTAACAGGTTTGATTTTTTTCACGTCATTAAAGGATCCTCTGGGAAACTTCTACGACCTCGAGCTGTGATAAAAACCTGTCGGATGGGTTGAAAACTGCATAAACGCCACTGTTCCTCTGTGCTCCTGGAGAGCCGACATTTGAGAAGCTTTGCAGCCAAATATGACTGGAGTGCAAACAAACCTGCAGCGTGTTCAACAGAGACACAGTGCAAACAAACATTAGTTGTCAGGCTTCACCTGTCGAGTTGAATAAAAAGCCCAAGCTGCTCTGCCGTCGACCTTGCAGGCAGGCAGAGGTCGGCGCGAAGGGTTAGTGTGTGAGGACTAAACAAGTGTGAGCAGCATGAGTCACAGCTGAGGCTCCTGCTGGATTCAGTGCAGCGTGGACGGCTGCCACTGGAGACTCATCCTTTCCGTCAGCCACCGGGGAGAAAAAAGGACTACGAAATGTATCTGAAATGGTGACTCTAGGTGATAATGAACACCTATAATCAAAATAAAGTGACTAACACTGGAAACTGTTTTTGTACTTTTAGTATATATAAGGTGCCAGAGTGCAAAAAATCACCATCAAAACAGAACTTGTTTATAACAATAAGTGGCAGTGGAGGATCCCCCAACCGCTGACAAGTCCTAGAAACGTGCTAAAATGCTATGTCCTAAAATCTGGTAAATGTCCTAAAATCCAGGAAATGTGCTGAATTCTGAGAAATAACCTGAAATCCTAGAAGCTGCCAAACATTGGAGAATTGTCTTAAATTCCGAGAGCCATCCTAAAATTCAAGAAACGTCCTAAAAATCTGTGAAATCTTAGAAATTCCTAAATTCTGAGAAATGTCCTAAAATCAGAGATATGTTCTAAAATCCAAGAAACATCTTAAAATCCAAGAGAAATCTTAAAATCCTAGAAAATGTGCTAAAATTTCCAAAAAATCTTAAATTACTAAAAACCATCGAAATTCATACAAATGTCATTAAATCCACGAAATGTCCTAAAACCGTAGAAACATCCTAAAATCTTAGATACGTCGTAAAATCTGAGAAATTACCTAAATTTCAAAAAACATTCTAAAATCCTACAAATGCCTAAAATCCAAGACATATGTCCTAAAATCCTAGAAACGTCCTAAATCCAAGAAACACCCAAATCTGAAATATGTTCTAAAATCTTAGAAATGTCTTAAAATCCTTGAAATGTCCTAAATCCTACAAAGGGCCTAAAATCCTAGTAATGTCCTAAAAACCTACAAACATGTACAGGGCTGCTTTGACTGGCCCCTGGCCTCCTGTCATTTTTCCAAAAATTGGCCCCCAAAGCAAAACAAGCTGAGTGTCCCTGTCCTGCAATCTATAAATATATGACATCATGAAGTTTGTTTAGTTATTAAAATGCACATCCATGCAATAGAGCCACTATACATTCCTGCAGGGAGATGACATATTACAGACACACTACAGCAGATTGAGACATCATCACGAGGCCAGCAGAGTCTCAACTCCCCACGGAGCGTCACAGACACGCTGCACCTGTGAGATTATTATAGGATATAATCGGAACATTGTGTTTCATGGGTTTTTTGATCACCTGCGTAAAGCACAAAGATGTCCAAATATTCACGGTCAGTTTAGAATATGCAGGAGGTGGTGCAGAAAATCGATACATTATGATCGATATTAAGCACCATATGAACACAGCGGTGGCTGCAGAATATTAGAATTTAAATATAATGAAACGAGAGATTAATTTATGAGGTTATGAGAGCATGGTGGGGCTATAATGGAGCTCCACTGGCGCGCCAGCTCAGGTGTGATCGACGTTTCTGGATTCATATCAGGCATCAGGCCCGCGCGCGCGCGCATGTGTGTTCATTAAACCGGTGTTAATCGGTGTAGTGTCAGCGCCGGTCATCCGTGTTTTCTGTGTGTTTGTCTCTTACCTCTGCTGGGCGGATGGGATGCTCTCTCTCTCTCTCTCTCTGCTGTGCACCTGACGGAGGCAGCTCGCTCCTCCAGATAACAAGAACAGCCGTAAAAATCCAACAAACGCGTCCTCAGCGGCGGCAACAATCCGATCTGATGCACCGACCGTCTGTCTGTGCAGGAAACCAGGAGCGCCGGCTGCGTCGTTTGCAATCAGCAGAGTGGATTTTTTCCTCCAGAAACGAGGTGAAATTGCCTGGAAAACGCGTCCTTTCCGCGGCGCCGCACGCAGCTTCTTTACGCGCGGCTTTACGCTGACATATCCTGCGTTAATTCAAGGTGGAGCGACGCGATGTGGGAATGTTTGCAAAGGCGTCTGCTGGCAGTCAGCTCCTCCGCCCTAAAAATAACCAACAGCGGCTTCTTCTCTGTGAATGAATTTTTTTCTCTCTCTCTTCAGGCTGTTTGCGGACTGTTCCTCCTCCCTATCACACGGCAGATCTGTGCAGACGCGCGCGAGCGGCAGGAGTGGCGGTCATTTGCGTGCTATGACTCATAAACGGAGCGGTGAGGCGCGTAATTGCTTCAGCTTCGACGACTAACACATCGGGCTGAGAAAAAAAGAGGAAGAATCCGCCTGTTTGTGCTGCGACAACACACACACACACACACACACACACACACACACACACACACACACACACACACACACACACACACACACACACACACACACAGGTGCACATATACACCGGCTTTATTCTGGCATTTCAATGTAGCCTAATTATTCGTGAAAGTGACAGTTATGATCAGGTGAAAATATGCTTTTTTTTCTACTTCCAGTCAATGACGTTATTTCAACACTGGATACACATATTAAAGCCACACCAAACATTTTCTAACTGACAATAAAACATAGAGTGATTCATACTGTGAATTGTGATCCTCAATCTGGCCCCAGATAGGGTGCCTGGTGGCGCCCAAACCATTTTCTAATTCTCATTCCCAATAAAGGAGGGGGGCGGGGGGGCGGCTGTGCGGCACTTCTTCTGCCACTAGACGGCAATACCTGTGACCAATCACACCTGAAGCACTTTTTGCACTTACTAAGGGTTTTTTTCCTTAAGTCTAAATTCTGGCTTGTGTTGTACGTCGCTTTGGATAAAAGCGTCTGCTAAATGAAATTGTAGAATTGTAGATACAGGGATTCACACTGGGAAGTGTGTTTGTGCTTTTAGTCTCCATAAGGTGCCAGAATGCATACAACAGCATCAACATAGAGCTTGTTGATCAAAAAAAGAGCCAGAGGAGGATCACCCACACCCCCGACAGAGGAGCTGGATAAGACCATTATGTCCTAAAATCCTAGAAATGTCCATACAGTCCGAGAAACCTCGTAAATTGCTCGAAATGACCTCAAATCCTGAGTGTTTAAATGCAAGAAAACAGCATAAAAATAGAGGTTGTTGATCAAGTGCCAGTGGAGGATATAATTTCCTAAAATTCTAGAAATGTTCTAAAGTGCTTAAAATGTCTTAAAATCCTAGAAACATCTTAAAATCCTAGAAATGTCCTAAAATTCGGCCTGCTCTTCTTTTAAATCACAAATTAAAACATATTTTCATCTAATGGCATTCCTATAGTTTCCTTTTAAAGGATTATTTCATTAACATATTGTACATAACTCCTGAAATTGCACATATGTCTTGCACTGCACTGTTTTGATTTAAAATTCAACCACTGATTTTAAATTTTTCATCTGTGTGTATCTTTTGTGATTTTAAGTGTGAAGCATTTTGAAATGTTGGTTTTGGTAGGTGCTATAGCCTATAAACTTTATAATGATAATAATTATACTAATAATAATAATAATTATTATTATTATTATTATTATTGTTGTTGTCGTTGTTGTTGTTGTTGTTGTTGTTGTTGTTGTTGTTGTTGTTGTTATTAAATGTCCTAAAATCCCAGCGTCGTGAGCGAGAAGGGGAAACCCTAACACATATATTTTTTATAAAGTGGTCTGGCAGTGATAGGAGTTAAAGTGAAACTTTTGTAATAATTTGGTAGTTTAGTGTAATCATGTCTTACGAGTTCCAGCGTTGGAAGAAGTATTTTTTAGATGTATACTTTCAAGTACTTTTTTTTTTTTTTAACTTTGAATTCCTTTCCCTGATTATACTTAATTGCGTTTACTCTAGTATTATTTTCGAAGCAGTACTTTTACTTGTAACAGAGTATTTTCATTTTAGTACTCTCACTTAAAGTAAAGGATCTGAATACTTCTTGTACTGTTGCATTTGTGGTTGTCATTCCTGCTGCTGTCCAGAAGGTGGTGCTGTGACTCTATGCTTACTCCCATCAGACGTCTTGCAATAAATCAACAATTTAATTATTTATCATCAGTCCTGTAGATATTTAACTCAACGGAGCAAGAGCTCAAAAGTCAAATCTGCCTAAATAAACAGCTAAAGAGTGCTCATATGTGTTCAAAGTAAAAGCTGGATCACCATCTGTGGGCAAGAAAACAGGCTCAGTCATTCTTTAACTGAAAAATCTGCAATTACATTATCGCACTAAGTCTGGACCTGCAATATCATTGTCTTGTAGAGTTTCAACATGTTTAAAAACCTCTATTTAGTTAAGACCCAGGGTCCCAAATGCAGTTGTGTTTTATATGTATTGTATTTATACAAGTAAAAGTACTTTGTAGCTGTGTTTTTTGGTTTGAGGGATAATCCATCAAAAAAAAACAAAAAAAACAGACTAATAACAGTCCCTAATAATGATTTTAAAAAAATATCTGGATCTAATAATCTGCCATTCTGCTCACACTTGACTAAATGTCTCCTTTAGTTTGATTCAGCTACTTTGAACAAAAACAGACTATTTTTCCAAATCTGGTCAATAAACATTTAATGATAGCAGTAATAAAGTACTAATTACTAACAACCACTCACATTGCAATTTATAATTTAGGGTTTTCAAAAAAATTTCTTAGGGTAAATACTGCGTCAGAGTGCATTAAAAAAGCATCACAGAGTTTGTTCTTAAAAAGGACCCCCATCCTGAGGTCTGGACTGAGCCCCCGATGCCAGCATATAACAATCATATAACATATAACAATCTCTGAGTAACAGAGTGAGAAGTGAAAGATGTTACACTGATATTTGACTGATATAAAGACTCAACTAAGAAAACATTACAAAGGTAAGTTTCACCTTCACACAGGTGGGCCACAAAAGTTCATTTTTTCTTTGGAGACCTCATTATTTTTCAAAAAGTCTTAATAGTAAGTCTTAATCAAAGGAGTAGACATGAGCTCAATCTGAAACATTTACAGCAGGAAAATTCAAACAAAGACGTGAGAGTTTCAGTGAGGGGATTTTGGTTTTCGCTTTCCTTTCATCACAGTCAAGTTTGGGTCGGAGGAGGAAAGAAACGCGTCAGCGTCATTACTGCACGTCAGGCGGAGCGCGATACATACGACGGTACACGGAAATAGATCTTAGTGAAACACAGGTTACTTCAGAGAGCACACAGCAAAAAAATCCGCCAACATGGACCTGAACGCGACTATTGGGAAGTTGTTTCTGCTAATCGGTAAGTTTTTTAACATGCTGCGTGTCTTTACACTTCAGAAGTGAAGCGCTCACAGCAAACCCCGTTACGAACGTATGCAGTTTAATATTCGGCTGTTTATTTAGACTGTATGGAGGCTGTAAACTGCAAAAACAAAGCTGTAAAAAGAGACAGTTGTTGATGCATGAATGAAATCACATTAAAGACAGACTTCTCCACACAAATGGAGACATATTTTACTTAATAAACCAAGAGAGAGAGGAAATTAGACCCAATTAGTTCGGATGTGCATACGGGTAAGAAAACTCATTATTTTCTAATGTCCCAAAACCCTAACACCATCCTAAAATATTAGAAATGTCCCAAAATACTAGATATGTCCCAAAATGCAAAAATATCCCAAAATCCTAAACATGTCCAAATATCCAGAAATGTCCTAAAATCCTAGACTCTTCCTAAAATTGTAGAAACATCTGAAATCTGAATCTGAAAAACATCTTAAAAATCCTAGAAACGTTCTAAAGTCCTAGTAATGTCCTAAATATCACAAATGTCCTAAAATCAGAAAAACATCCTAAAAATCTTAAGAAAGGTCCTGAAATGGTAGAAACATCCCACAATTCTAGAAACTTCCTAAATATCTAGCAATGTCTTAAAATCATAGAGATGTTTTAAAATCCTAGAAATTACCTAAAATCCTAGCATGTGCTTAAATCCTACGTCCCAAAATCGCAGAGATGTCCTAAAAGGATAGTAATGTCCTCAAATTTTAGAAATGTGATTAAGTCCTAGAAATTTCCCCAAACCCAAGAAATGTGGGGCTGCTGCAGCCGGACTCCTGTTATTTCATAAAGATGGCCTCCAAGCAAAGCAGGATGAGTATACCTAAGATGATTATCATAAGGAGATGCTTTGTGAGTTTTTATTCCTTTATTATAAGCCTCAATAATCTAACATGATGTTTATTTATGGATGTTTTTCCATGTTTGTTAGTCTGGGCATCTCACGTACGAGGTAAAACAGGTAAACTGTGGTTGAAATGTTTTATTAAACATTGTAATCAGCTCTGTTGAATATTCTTAGAAAACACAGAGGAGTGATTTTGGGGGATCTCCACATGGTTTACATGAAACAACTACAACGTGCACGTTTCCGTCACACAACAGACAAGAGTTTGGGTGTGTTTTGGCCTTGTGCTGCTTGTTGTAAACACTTTGAAACCTCAGCAAATTCATTTCTTTTTTTTGCAATATGTTGCTGTGAGTTTGGAATGAGGAAATGATAGTGGGAAACCTCTCCCGCCTTTGCAGATCAAGATGTGGCAAGCAGCTGATCTCACTCATTCCTGTTTTTATCACAGTGCACACATCAAACGGTCACACTGCCGGGTCCACACAGAGCTCACCACGACTTAACCCTTTGAAACCTGGAGTGACATCTGCCTTATTTAAACCGTTAAACTCTGAGCTACCTAGCTTGATTTCCTTGATTTGATATACACATATACATATATATATATACACACACATAAAAATATACATTAAAAATGAAAATAAATATATAGTATACAAAAAAAATCTGCAAAGTGTCCCTTTAAGGCAGGGACATTCAGCTTGCTTTGCTTGGGGGCCACTTAAATAAAATAACAGGAGGCCAGGGGCCAGTCACAGCAGCCCCATGCATGTTGTTAGGATTTGGGGACATTTCTTAGATTTTAGCACATTTATAGGATTTTCGGAGATTTCTCGGATTATAGGACATTTATAGGATTCTAAGATAGCTCAAGAATTTTAGCATCATTCTAGGATTTTAGGTTATTTCTCAGATTTTGGACATTTCTAGGATTTTAGTAGTTCTACTTATATGCCAAGTTGTGCACTCTGACACCTTATGGATACTAAAATTACAAAAACAATTCCCAGTGTGAATCACTTTATCTTTACTGTGAATTAGAAAATGGGTGGAGGGCCTGCTGAGGCCCAGATTTGGCCTGTGGCCATAAAATGAGTATCACTGTTGTAACGTGACTGATTTCCGAAGGCATATGGCCAAGATGAAGTTATTCTGTTCTGTCACTGTGGTTCATTTTTTGTCACTTTGGTGTGTCGGTGGTTTTTTCCTGTGGTTGACTGTATCCGCCTGCTGGAAACACTCTCTGCTGGTTTGAGTCTGAACATGGAGTTAGTTGACAAGTTTAAAAAAAAAAAAAAAAAAAGGTAGCGTATCACCAGATACATTGTTTTTAAAACTGTAGTTTTCACCTTCTGCTCAGTGTATCTAAAATGAGCTGAGACAAACAGAATATTGTCTTTCAGGAGGATTGCTCTGACTCATCATCACTCTTCATCGCAATTGAATGAAAAGGAAAAACTTTTCCCAGATATGTCGTAACTCAAAGGAACTTTCCAAGAGTGTCTGCAGCTGCAACTCTGCACAAATACTAACCACAAACTTGACTCCTGTCTTCCTCTGTAGTCATACAAAATGTGGACTTTACTAAATGTCTCCTTCCTCAGGGCTGAAGTATTTTCTTGGTAACAAACATTACTTAGTGTTTTGCTGATGTGCATTTAGTAATAACGGTGGACAATTTAATGTCTCTTTTTTTATGCCTGCGCGGCGACCATAGCCAAAGCCAAAGGCTCCCTCTATCCTATTCTCCTGAATGAGAAAAGGTCATAGGTCAAGTACAACATTTATTTTGTAGATTTTCTGCAAATTATGTTAAAATTTGCACCACATTTTGATGGAAACCTAACAAAAAAGGCTGGCTTGAATAACTCTTTGAAACTTGAGCAAACTAGCCTAATTTCTTTTGAAAACAAAAAAGAAAGACAAAAGAAGTTACAAGTCATAAGTAAATTTACAAAAAAAAGAAAAAAAAGGTTTACAAAGGGTTTAAAAAAAACAGCCAAAATAAATACAAAATTTACAGATAAAATAGACAATATACAATAATAATTATAAATAAAGTTACCTGAAGATTTTACATATATTCTATTATTATCATTAACTTCTAATAATTTCCCAATCTCTTGTTCTCTTTTAAAACTAATTTGCAGGTCATTTTCTTGTCACTTTTTCCCAATTTCTTGAAATTTGCGGGACATTTTTCTGAGTTGCTCGTTGAATTTTTAGCCATGCTTTCAAAAGAAGTCATATCAAACACTAAATGTTTAAATGTCTCAACTTACAGAGATCCCTCTGAACCACATTAAAAGCAGATTGCAGCTGCTTAATCGCACTTGCTATAAATTGAAAATAAAATAGGAGCCAATATGGACCCCTGGAGGACACACTTTTTTTTACAGACAAAACACTGAAGTATGCACCATTGACTTAAAGGCTTTGTCCAAGTTGCATGATACAGTAATGCACTGCACTTTGTTCATTTTCAGCTCTTGCAAGACAGCAGATGTTCCCTGAAGCTGCAGCAGAGCCTCAAATAGCTCTGACCTGCAACGTCACCCAACAAGCCGGTTTTTTCCACTACCAGCTGTCCCGACCGTCTAATTTATCCCAGTGTAATACTTTGTGCTGGGAGGACCAGAGTGTGAGTCTAAGTTTTTCTTTTATATATATATATATATATATAATCCTATTTTCCTCTCAGTTTTCTTTGCTCAGTCCTCTTCTCTCTCTTTCTCAGCTGCAGAGACGCACACCTAAACACATAAACATGAATGACCTCAAAAACCACCCTTAGCAGAGTAAAATAATCGATTTGCATATTAATAACAGTAAGAATACCACCATGCCTGATCATTCCTTTCTATGTTTGTTGTTTGTTTGTCTGTTTGTCCTGATTTGTCTTGTCTAAATTTCCGTCTCCATCCACCCTCATGTATATGTTTCCTATCACGTCCCTGTTTTCGTTATTGTTTTTGAACTGCCTTTTTGTACTCACTAATTACATAAAATTAAGTAAACAAATAAAGCCAATTTGCCCAGGTTTCAAAGGGTTAAATGAATAATTTGATTGTTTCCCGTCTTTGCTGAGCAACATTTTTATGTGTATGGAAATAAAAGCCTGCGCCACAGAGACGCCTCTCCCAAATATAAGCCTGTTGAGTTCAATGATAAAGCAAATAATAGCCCAAGCTGTTAATGTGAAGTTTTACACTAACGATCTCATACAGTCACACTTCAAAAATTCAAATCTATCACTTTAACATCATTTTGTGGCTGCAGTGCTGACAAGAGTTAATCTGACTTCTTACTGAACCAACCGTCTGTGTTTAATTTCCAGAGAAACGTTTTGGCTCGGGACTCAAATTTTAATCCAGAGCTGGTCAAGAATCTGACCAATCAGTCCATCATCCTGAAAAACTGCTCGGACTACCTGCGCTTCACAAAGGACTGTAAGGTAAATAACAGTTTCATATTCAGATTCAGGTGAACAGAAAAGTCTGAGGGGAACCTGGTGGATGGTTTGAGGCCTGGGGGAAGTGAGCAGCGGCTAGAGACGGGGACAGACAATTTGACAATTATGCAGTCCACATGAGATGTTCAGTACAATCATCTGTCAGGGTGGTAACAAGGACCACATTATTTGCATTTCCTCCCACTCAGAACATGCCCAGACAAGTCCTCTCTGAAAACTGCACTTCCTGTATCTGCAAGAAATAAACCTTCATCCCTGTAACAGGCACATTAAGAAAACAGTTGCAAAAAAAGGTAAAATTATGTTCTGACTCCAGATGTAGAAACTTTTATTTTATTTAACTTTTTATTATTATTATACATTTTTTAATTTTCAGATGACCCATTCAGGCAGCAGATACTCAAGTCAACAAGTCAGTTCACATGCCCAGTTAGAATAACTCTAGCATAAACTACCATTTATTAGGCATTAAAGATTTTTTTCTTTCATTGGTGTTACCAAATTGCTTTTTGTCATATAAAAAGCATAAATATTTGTCATATATAAAGTGCATCTCTTTATTAAGAAAAAAACGTATTTTCTTATTATAACACCTTTTGAAAATGTCAATATTTCATGTAATTTACAAGGAATCTAAAGATAAAAATAACTTTAAAAAACTAAATAAATTAACAAAACTACATAAATACAAAAAATTGAAAATTGTGAGTAAAAAACAAAAAATCTGTGTACGTGAACCTCACTGTGCTAAATAAAACCAATCCATCCCTTTTAAGAAAAGACTAAATGCAGGGTTTATACTAGGAATTATGACAATCAATCACCTATTAATTAGTCAATAAGAATTTAATTGAACATGTAAAACTGTATCAATAAATATGCTGTGAAATGTTGTCAAAGTGTACGCAATATGTGGCTGTGAGTTTGGAATGAGGAAAAAAATATTTAAAATTCTTTGAAATATGCAGTTTTTTATGCCTTTTTCAAAATACCAATTACAACAATTGATCATAATTAATTGATTAATCAGCTGTTAATTTTCACAAATAATCACAAAAAGACAGTGCTTAAGATTTGCATCCCTAGTTCACAAACATTTTTACCAATAAATTTACATGACTTTTCCAAGAATCCTCATCGACTTTAAGGCAGACTTTCAAGACCAAAAATTCTCTGAAACGACCATCGACAGCCCCATCCGTCCTTTTTCATTATTATATAATAGCTTTTTAAATTAATTCAGAACAGGGTTAGAACTGCATAACTTAGGGACTTTGTTATTTATGAGAGTGGAGGGGATGGCACAAAAAAAGGAGGAGGCATGTCAAAACAAATTAAAGCACTTTTGTTTGGCTTTAGGGGAGGGGCATAAAACTTCAAATTGCTGTCTTTTGTGGTTATTTTACTGCCCACAGGTTTGGAATGCGTGTTTTCTTAACAAAAACTTGGAGGGATTTTTTTCTTCCTTTAAAAATGTTTTGCAATTTTTCAAATAAAAACATTTCCGGACTTTTTTTTAATTGGCAGTTTTTACGGAAAACATCTGGCCTGTTCCAAAATCCTGTAAATGGCTTTATTATATGCAAGGGATTTTGACAATTAAAGTACAATGGGAGTTTTCACCTGCAGATCTTTGCAAAGTAATGGTTTCATGACTGTGCACATTTTTGAAGACCAGTGGGATATTTTCAGAGTTTACATCAGATTTTTGCACTAATCTGTCACTCTGTTTCTCTCCCTTCCTTCATTCAGGTCTGGGAGGAAGCTCACTGCAGAGGTGAGCGTAGCAATAAGCTGCAAAATAACTACATAATTAATGTGTTTCTGAAATCTGCCCACACAGTACTGTGAAACAAAGCTCATAATGTGGGAGGTTTGAAAGAAAGTGGCCACAAAGCCTGATGTCACACCCGGGTTGTGCTGCAGCACATCTAGAGAAAAGGAAAATGGTTCTTTGATAATTAAACTGCCATTATACCACCTTTGCTACAGTTTCAATGTCTTCATGTGTCACGGACATGAAGAAATACAAATATATATGTTAGCGTTTCGAAATAAAAGCCCTCTGAAAACATTTCTTTGGACAGAATCCCTTCAGTTGTCAACATGAGACTTCTTATTGTGAAAAATTTGCAGGATTGTTTTGCTGACAATGCAGTGGCTGAACGGCTTTATAAATTAGTGGAGTATCTGCTTTTAATTGTGTAAAAATAGTATTTACAGCAGCAGGCAGCTCTGCAGCAGTGCTGCAGCAACAACGCTGTCAGGCATTAGAGGACTTCTCTATATATTTATATGGTCTTTGATGCTTTCATTTCATTCTCCTTCTTTTGGTCAAAAACTATTTGAAATGTAAAATACAAATTTGGTGTCTTTACCTGGATGATGGCCGGTTCAAGACATACTTTATGATAAGGCGGGGATAATTTGACAACCTGCTGTCAGTCATGTGACCTGTTTACTGCTGCCAAAATGTTATAAAGCAGTTGAGGCGACAGTTAGATCAGATATGTCTTGCAGGCGGCCTAGGGCGACGCTGAAAGTGACATAAAACTGGCTTAATACAAACCATGGTTAATAGTCAGAATATAATGTCTTGTTTAAGATCAAATCTGTGGTTTCTAATCTCTGTGGCTTCTGATCACTTATAATAAAGCTGCGTTTAGTTTAGGTCATCTGTCATGTTTCCATCCACCAGCTTCAATGTCAATATTCATGGTCAACAAAAAAAGGAATATCCATCTCCTGATGTGACTCTTACGTTGTTATCAACATATTTACTGATTTCTTTTGTTTTCTAGTGAACTGCAGCCTTCTGTTAGATCTCAAGGATCCTCTTCCAAACACTGGTACGTCTCCACGGGTTTCCTCACAATTTCCTGCAGTTTGTATTTTTAGATTATTACTTAAAGTGGATTAAGACCATATTATTATCCTCTGGCTGCAGTTTCACAGTGTGGCAGAACCACAGCACAAACACAGGATGCCTCATACGAACACAGTTCACAAGGAAACAAGTATAACATGCCTTTTTCCCAGATATTAGGTAAAGTAAGAGTAAAACTCTAAAAATGAAAACATGTTTTTGCTTACTGGTGTCAGTCAAATCTGACCACACTGAACATCACACATCTTCAATAAGGAGCTGAACATAAGCAGATACAAAAAACAGAGAAACTCTAAATCACTGAAACTTAACTTACAGCCGGTGGGCCAAATCTGCCGCCTGATAGGGTGCTGCTGGCCCCCAAACCATTTTCTAATTCACAATAAAAAAGTGATTTATACTGAAAATTGTTTTTTTACTTTTAATATCCATAAGGTGCATAATGCAGCATCAAAATAGAGCTTGTTGATCAAAAAAGTGCCAGAAGAGGATCCCCCACACCCCCCAACAGAGGACACAGCTAAGACCCTAATGTCCTAATATCCTAGAAATATCATAAAATCTTAGAATCCTAAAATAAAACAAATGTCCTAAATTTTGGAAATGTCCTCAAATCCTTAAAATGTCTACGATCCTTAAAAGGTGCTAAAATCTGAGATGTTCCCAAAGTTGAGAAATGTCCTAAATCCTAGAAATGTTCAAATATCTAAGACACATCCTAAAATCCCAGAAACGGGTAGAAATCCTATAAATGTCTAAGATCCTAGAAACATGTTAAAATTCTAAAACTTAAAAAGATTTTTAAAATGCCAATGGTCATTGAAACATGCTAAATCCTTGAAATGTTATGAAGTGCTGTAGAGGTCCTAAAATTCACAGAAATGTCCTAAAATCATAGAGATGTCTCTAAAGTCCTGGAAAATTAGGCTGTTGATTGGCCCCTGGCCTCCTGTCATTTTGTAAAAGTGGCCCCCAAAGCAAAGCAAGCTGAGTATTCTTGCTCACATTTCAGTTCAGTAAAATCATGATTACTCGTGCGATTGAGCTGTTCAGTTTGTGGTTAACACCTTTGGCACTTGGCAGCGATTGCAAAGTAGAAAATGCCAGACAAAGAATGAAAAAATCCCACGCCCTGTTTAGTCCCCTGCTTGTTTCTCGTATTTATCAGCAGTAGGCGGTAACCCCCTCTAAACCTCTGTGGTTAATGTTACTGTGAAGCCTGATCTTGATTTTCTGAGAAGCTGATGTGGAAACAGAACAGTGTGTTTCATCGTCACAGCAAAATCACACAACCAGTCTGTCAAGATCTGTCCCTAACTGAAACATGTTGCCAACAGTGTTAAAAAGAGAATTTATCAATAGTTAGTTAACAATTTCAAATATAAAGTTTAAAAAAAGGTTCATGAGAACTTGTTTATTCAAGTTAGGATTAGATAAGATAATGAAATCTGCATCGTTACAGCAGCAGGGAGTGTACAGGATTAGCAGCAGGAGAACAATATAAATAGTAAAAAAAAGAAAAAAATAATAAAAATATAGAAAATATTAGATACAAAAAACAAGGTACCAAGTATAATAGAAAACCAAGTTACAATTTGTATATATATACAATATTGTGTGTGTGTGTGTGTGTGTGTGTGTGTGTGTGTGTGTGTGTGTGTGTTGGGGGGAAGTCAGAGTCGAACCTGCAGCCGCTGCAGGACGGACCTCTGTGTCTGTCAGATGTCTGACTGCACATCACACTATAACATAGGACTTATGTGAATATTATGATTTTATTCTCAACTTCTCAAAGATCTAGTATCAAATTTGGTTTTGAATGTTGTGAATTTTTTTTCATTTCATTTCTTCTTAAACCACGTTTAAGAAAAAATACAAATAAATTGTACCTTGTAACACTCAGATAATAGAAGGAAGTGAGAATGATGGCCACAGTCAGCTGCTAACGGCACACTTACAGCCACGGTTTACTTCACTGACTCAGACTGCTTCAACACGACAGACGTCAATGTCATTATTTTGCTGGTATTTAGTTAAAAAACAAAGTACCGGACACACGAAAATATCCACTGATGGCACAGAGGATCACCAAAGTTATCACACTTCTTATGAACCACATTTCATCACAATCGACCCAAAAGTTGTTGAAAAATTGTAGTCTGGCCCAAACAGACAGACAGACAGACAGACAGACAGGCAGGCAGGCAGGCAGGCAGGCAGGCAGACAGACAGACAGGCAGGCAGACAGACAGGCAGACAGACAGGCAGGCAGGCAAACAGACAGACAGGCAGGCAGACAGACAGACAGGCAGGCAGGCAGACAGGCAGGCAGACAGACAGACAGACAGACAGGCAGGCAGGCAGGCAGGCAGACAGGCAGGCAGGCAGGCAGGCAGGCAGGCAGGCAGGCAGGCAGGCAGGCAGGCAGGCAGGCAGGCAGGCAGGCAGGCAGGCAGGCAGACAGGCAGGCAGGCAGGCAGGCAGGCAGGCAGGCAGGCAGGCAGACAGACAGACAGGCAGGCAGGCAGGCAGGCAGGCAGGCAGGCAGGCAGGCAGGCAGGCAGGCAGGCAGGCAGGCAGACAGACAGGCAGGCAGGCAGGCAGGCAGGCAGGCAGGCAGGCAGGCAGGCAGGCAGGCAGACAGACAGGCAGACAGGCAGGCAGACAGACAGGCAGACAGACAGGCAGACAGACAGGCAGAGGGCCACACTGCCAGCAAACCTAATAACCTTTTGACAATGTTGATGAAAAAAAATGCCGTCTGACCTGTTTGCTCTCGTCTTTGTCTCCTCTCAGTGAACTCCACGTTCATCTGCATCACGAGGACTGTGTGTACGTCCCCTCGGATATTCTGGCTCTGTATCACCGCTGTTATTCTTCTTGTGGTCTTTGTTCTCGGGGGTCTCTTCATCGGGAGGTGCAGGAGAAGATCTGCAGTCATGAGGGTTTCGTACGCTCCTGCAAACCAGCAGATACAGATAGAGAGAGAGGAGGTGAGGATGGTCAACGAAAAAGTTAATATCACTCAGCCAAACAGTGGCTGAACAAGCAGAAAACAAGTCTAAATGTACCCACTAGTGTATTTAAGACTTAAATAATAATACGAATAAAAATAATATTTTTTTATTTATCATATAAGTACCTTAATGACTAGTAAAAATAAAAATAAATAGAAATAACACAAGTGCTACACATACAAAAATTATGAAACAGAAATATAAACAGTATATAGTGTGATATTTTACATTATCATTTATTTTATAAGTAATAAACCTACAGAGGAAGGAAGGGGAGATAAGTTATAAGTTATGCATGTTATACTAGAACTAATATATCTATATAATGTTTCTTAAAGACAAAATGATTTGATGATTTAAGAAGAGCTTTAAACCTGTTCAGGGAGGCTGCTGTAAAGTCCAAGTGCCCACAAAAAGATGACCGAGGTGGGGATTTTTTTTTTACAGATGTTTATAGAAAAATACTTTTTTTTTTTATTCAATCTTAAATTGTACTTTTTAAGCCGTTTTTTTATCTGAATTTTGTGTGACTGTATTTTTAATCTGTTTTTTGATTCATATTTTAAATGAATTTCACTTTTCAACCTGGTCTGTGGAAAGACCAGGACAGACCTTTCAGAGGGTCTTAGGCTCATTTCGGGTTTAAAAAGAAGCACTCAGATGACAGTTCAGAGAGCGTTTTTTAGCTATTTAACGGGAAAATTCAATCAGGGAAACTTGGAAGTTTCCCATCTTTATGTTAAGAGTGATATCGACATAAACATCAAACTCAGCAAGAAAGAGAACAGGCGAATCTCCCAAAATGTCAAACTATTCCTTTGAATGTTTGGAGAATTCAGGACCAACTTTTTTCAAAAATGACACTTAGAAAGTTTTAAATGTATTTGCGAGTAGCATCAGCAACGATGTTCATTACCTTAGACTTTGTGCCCGCTCACAGCAAAAGTTGAACAGTAAAATGTATTTGCTTGTCCTCAAAAAAAAAAAGATATGAAATGATAATGTAATGAGGCGCTAAGAAGTTACCCTGAAAACAGTTATGAAGTCCGTTAACTTGTGTCAGAGTTTTTGTGTCATTATAAATATGGAGATTAATAGAGCCGCAAACTATCTTGACAGATTGCAAATACAAAACTGTGCAAATTTACACGTTAAAGTTTAGATGTATGAATCCATCCACTAAAATAGCTGATTTTGTTCTGAAATTATTATTTTTTATTTTGTAAACCCTAAAAAACAGTTATTATATTCATACGTTAGCTTGCTTCAAGTCTTTTGTGTCATTAGAAAAATAGAGCTGTGAGTCATCTGCATAAATATATATATATATTTATTATACATCTATTACAGATGAGGGCCAGGGGAAGCCAAAATGACTAAAAAAGTCCAGATATCGAAAACAGATAAAATGGACTCAGTCAAGCATTGTAATATCATCTAAAAGAAAAGCTTAGAAAGAAATTGGTCAACAATGTCTTGACAAATTGCCAAAAGGAAACAGTACAAATTTGCATGTCAAAGTTCAGATTTATGAGTCTGTCCACTAGCGACATTCAACTGAAACTGATTTTAGGCAGAAAATGTTGTTCTAAATGTTAGTGTGATTGGGCAATAAGTTGTTTCGTAAACCCTAAAAAACAGTTATTGTAGTCGTATGTTAACTTGCTTCAGATCTTTCGTGTCATTAAAAACATAGAGCTGTGTGTCATCTTCATTAAAAAAAGCAGAAACGGATGCAATGTCCACTACAGGGGAGGATGAGGGGCAGCAGGAATAATGGGATGAAGTAAAATGAGATAAAAGTTTTAAGCTTTACTGGTTTAAGCAGTGACTTATGATCTAAACAATGATCTAAGCTACGAAAGAAAGAGCTTCTAAATGCTGAAGCATTTTCCCCCGTCTCTGGATATTCCCCTTCACATGCTGTTGTAGAAAACAATCTTGCAGCATCCGCTCGAAGATTTATTTTTGTCTTTGTGGTTTGCTGCAGTGAATCATAACTGAAGTTGTCCCAAATACCACCTTACGAAAGACTGACGATAATAACTGAGAGTGCATTATGATGTGTGGGTCAACACGTTTTTAAGGACTTGTTAATGAAATTCACACTTTTCTGAGTAGTTTTAGTCATTTATGTCTCAATGATCAGGTTGCTCAGAAGTTAGTTATTGTGTTACATTTTCAGTCCTGTTTAACCGGGGAAACATGGCTGCAGGTCTGGAATGACCAGATTTCTCCCAATCTATCCATAAAAACAAGCTTCTGAATAAAGCAGAGGCTAGAAATAGGCTGTGATGTTGCAGAAATACATTTCCCAGACTTGAATCTCGTAGCCACGTCTGAAGTTTGCGGGATGTAGTTTGGCTGTAAAGGAGCTGGTCTGGTTGACTGTCGGAGCTGGTTTAAGCCTCTGATGCTCTTGTCCAGACTCGGTGCCCAGAAACACCAAGCCGACCTCAAAGAAGCGATGCCACCAAGATACGACTGATCCAACGCTCTGCATCTTTGCAGTCGACTTGCCTCCACACGTTGTTAGTCGAGACATTTGTCCACAATGAAACACCTGATGTGACTTCAGTTTATTTTGCTTTCAGTAGCCCGACACCCATTAACCGATGACGTGCCACGTATCACAGCTCTGTCCGTTCAGCGGTGGTGAAATTTAAATGTTGGCGATGTCAGCGTCTTGCCTTTTATTTTATCTTCTGACGGCTTTGTTGACATTAAGCTGGCCACGTTATCATGTGGAAACATGGCGCCCGCTATGCCCGCACAATGTTTCCACGGGGACTCTGTTGGGTCTGGATGGCGTGAATAGTGGTAATTGCCAAATGAGCGGTGCAGCTAGCTACCTCCCTCCAGATTAGGCCCCCTGGAGTAGGTTTTTGGAAAAGCTCAATTTTGGGTGAAAGTCTGGGCGGAGGAAAAAATGCATTTACAAATTTCTTGTGGATGTACTCTGACTCTCTCTTGCCTCTTGTCCCAAAGCAATTATAATATGTTTAAGAGATGGGAACACATTACAAAATCCATTGAACAGTTATTTTATCAAATTTAAAACGCTTTTACCGGCACGTTACTACCTGTTCTTGTTTTAAATGTCATGTCCCAGTAGCCGTAGAGTCCTGTGACAAAGAATCGGGAATAAACTGACTGTGGAAATCAGATATTCCTTCATTTAAAGTATAAAAACAATCAAAACGAGCATTCGTGGAAACAATCTAGACTTTTTAATCTTTCCCACATTGTGTCAATTCCATTCAGGAATCAAAAAGATCACGGAAAGTTAAGTTTAAACCTGGATTCAGATCAGATGAAAAGCGATCAAACACAGACGCTTGACACAACAGCGGTGGTCATAAACGCCCAACAGAGTCCCAAAAAAAGTCCCCAAAAACCAGACAGTTGGCTTGGTGTGTCAGGGCTTTCAGCTCCAACGACTGCAACAATTAAAACAGGCTTCGAATCCTAAATCCCAAATGTCATCAGCCTCGGATTATCCCGGAGGTCAAAGGTCAGAAGTCACAGCACCTTAATGGTGGGAAAAATATTCAAAGTGACTAAAAAAAGATGTGGGTGACAAATGTGGGAAAGGATATATAAAAAAAGAGGAAAACTGTAACGCCACAAGCTGTGGTTTAGACTGTCGGTGCTCTGACTGATCAAGTGTTATTGATCCTCGACTGTGGAAGTTGGGAGATTTATTTATTAGAATTAAAATAAATAAAGAGTCATATATCACCTGATATTGTGCAGAGTAATACAATGTGTGATATTAAGGCTCACATGAATGTACACGTATGACGTTTGTGCTCAGGTCACTGTAGTGGTTTATGTTTGAAGGCTTTTTAATCTGCTTTTTTCTGTTATTTTATTCTCTATGGGTTATTGTGTTTTTGTGGGATTACTCTTATATTCTGGCTTCCTTTTTTAATTTTTTTGGTCTCTTTGATATAAAAGCTTAATTTTTTGTGTGGAATATGTTAAAAATATTTTGAATCATACGGATTCAGCAGAGTTTCTGCAGCCCAGTCACCAGGGGACAATGTTGGCATTGGACATTTCTGCAAATTACGAATACAGTACATGTGCACATTCACTGCTCGTTATTGTTGTGTTCACAGCAGCATATTTTGGGACAAAAAGCGGTTGGTTTTTTTACTGAGACATTGCTGCTTCTCTAGCAGAGATTGTGCCATCAAAACACAATCATTTCCTTAACGTAACCACGTGAATTTGTGTCTGAAACTAAAGACGGCACTTCAGACTGAAGCGTAGAGTTCACTGTCGACATTTTTTGGGTGATTAGGTTTGTCTCTGATGCTTAAAGCTGCATTAATTGTTTGTGTTTTGGAAGTTTGTGGACAGAAAATCCGACTTAAAAAAACAATGCTCGTTATAATTTCAGTTTTATTTGCACAGACTGAACAAAACAGTAGGTGTGCAGAAAAAGCAACACTTGAAGCTAAAAAAAGGTAAAAAAAAAATAAATAAAATTCTGCAAAAATGCAGTCTCATTTGATCTATTTAATCTAAAGAATGTTGATATTATATATATTATACTATAAATATTAATGCAGCTTTAAACACAGTGAAGTTTGCTGTTTATCTGTGTGAATACGAGACTTTGACCTTTTCTTTAATTATGTAATGCCAATGCTTTAAATTAACATTGCTAAACTATCATTTCACCCTGATGTATAACCCGACTGTTGTATGTATTTGATCTGATTAGAATAATAAGGGTCATCTATCTTTTTGGGGATATGATTACAAAAATGCGTGTGTATGTTTTGGATTTTTTTTCTTAGCTTAGTACAAATCCAATTTACTGGCTATGGAATTATTTTGCTTGCAGTTTTCTCATACGGCTTTATTTGTGTTTTCTGCTAAATAAAAACAAATTATGATGAATTGCCATCTCAGTTGTTTGTTATTATGCATTTCTTCAATAGAAAATGTCTAAAATAAACTTCTGGTGATTAAAAGATGTTAAAATTCCACAAAAAAACACGTTTAAAGATTTATCTTTGTTGCATATTAAGAATAAAGATACTTTTTAACCTCTTCAGAGCCCATCTGCATTCCAAACACACACAAAAATATTGTAATGCGTTATTTCTACTTTAAATATCCTCTAAAAAGTAGCAATTATCTATTTATTTTTTTCTTGATATATTACTTCATTAAGTGTAATTTTTTGTCAATTTCAATGGATGAAGGATCTGCGACAACATATTAGGGCCAATGTAGATATAATAATAATAATAATAATAATAATAATAGGCCAATATTCCAAGACAAAACAAATTCAGAAATTCCAAAATTCATTTTGCAAATTAAGAAATCTCTACATGTTTCTGGTGTTTTTTAATATATAAATTTTTATTTATTCTTACAGAGAATATCTGACTTTTTTTCTACGAAATTTGTCAGTTTTTGTTCTCAAATTTGTGACTTGATAAGGTCAGAGAATATCTGACTTTTTTTCTCACAAATTTGCAACGTTATTCTCAGATTTGTTTTCTCAGAATATTGCCCTCTTTTTTTTTACCGACAATGGCCCTAATGTCCTTTTTATTTTTCTTTTATTTATTTATTTGTTTGTTTGTGTGTTTGTTTGTTTGAATTATTCATTTATTTCTAACCAGGAGGACAGTACAGAGACATTTTCCTGATATTCATGAGACGCAGTACAATATATTCGATAACAATGTAATTTTTAAAGCCCTTTTTAATTTGTTTGAAATTAAGATTATCTTAAAGTTTTTGAGAATCACAGTTGAAGTACTTTTAGTACATTTTTTCAGAAGTTTAACTTAAATTCTATTTCATAAACTTTCATAAACTATGTGTAATTACAAAGAATCAGGTGTAGTTACAGTCTGTGACCACCGGAGGGCAGTGACGACACACTTGTGTTTTTTAAATGACAAAGAATAAAGACCATTTTAAAATATTTTTTGATTAAGATTATCTTCGTGTTATTTTACTATAGTTGTAGAAATGTTTTTCAATGTATATCATTTAAAAATTACTGTATTTGTTCTAGTCTGTATAACTGTTATCTTATGCCATACTCTGCTTTACGTTTCGTAACCTCTTACTATTTTTTTTAAATGTATTTATTTAAATGATTGATTTAAGTGATATATATACACTAACACACACACACACACACACATACACATGTATAATGTTTATATGACAAAGTATAATATAATTAATGATAATCTAAAGACCTTTTTAAAATAATTTTGATATAGATCATCTTAAAAGTGTAATTATATAATGCAATTCTAAATATTTTTTTTCCTAAATTTATTGTTTTGTTGTTTTTTTGTTGTTGTTGTTGTTATTGTTCCTAGCCTATATTTCTGTTGGTCCTTTATCATATTTTCACGTTTATTTTTTATTTGTTTAAATTATTTATTTATTTGATTTTTTAAATGTTTTTATTTTACACCATATCTTTGCGTAATCACATCGAGCCAAGTGTAGTTAGACAGGGAGACTGAGTCATGTTCAAATAACATCATTATTTAGATAGTTACAGCAGACATTCAGCTTTTTCCCAGACAGCAAGTACAAACACCTTTTACCTCCTGACGGAAGAGCGTTTTTTTCCGCAAATATAATAATACTTCACTGCGGGTATAAATGCAGGACTTTTACTTGTAGTAAAGTACTTCACAGCGTGGTATAAGTACTTTTACTTCACTAAAGGATCTGAATAGACTTCTTTCTGTCCAAAATACAAAAACTTGGCACTCACCTGTCCTCCCAGGTGTTTAACTTCCTGTTGCTCTGCAGGCCAGTTGTCTGTTCAAACTGTTTCCTCCCTCTGCTGCACGAGCTCACACACAACAACACAATCAATAATCAATACAATACAATCAAAAATCAATACAGCAGTCACAGCAGCTGCTTTCATTCAAACTCCGCACTGACAAAAGGAAGAGTTGATTTAAAGATAACACTCACTACAGGCTGAGGTCATGTGAAAGATGCGCGCTGCCCCCTGCTGGGCCGGAAGTATAACGTCATCATTTTATATTCTGAATATTACAGTTTTTCTCCATTGTACACACCATAGACTGTATAAAATACACACAAAGTATAAAGTACACACACAAATGATGAAACTAAACTCACAATTCTGAAAAGTTGAAGCTCGTGTATCAGCAGCAGGACTGATTAACTCGTTTCAGTTTTCACTCCAGTAAAATTCAAAATCACATTTTTGAAAAAACTCACAAACTGCATCATTCAGCACACTTTGTTCACCTGGAAAACACACTGGTCTTCAAACCGCCAAACTCTGATTACCAGCTGGTCTCCGTCACGTCTCACCTGTTCAAACTCAGTAAGCAAAACTCTCTCGAGCTGGCAAATTCGACACCCGAGATACCGAGATCGAACCGGATATATATATATATATATATATATATATATATATATATATATATATATATATATATATATATATATTTATTTATTTATTTATTTTTTAGATATATATAAAAAAATATATATATATATATATATATATATATATATATATATATATATATATATATATATATATATATATATATATATTTATTTATATAGATACATATAACTATATATTATTACAGCGATACAGGCTTTTGGGCTGGGATAAAGGGATCTTACAACAAAAACCATGATAAATGGGTGCAATACAAGCTTCTACCATCAGATGCCAATGTAGAGCGAACAGGTTTCGAAACGTTTCAAAGTGTTGAATTTGCCATTTCCAAAACTCTCCAATCATGTGTCAGAGCATAAAGGAGGCCTCAGGTGACCTCTGCTGAGTTGGAGACAAGCGGAGCAGTGAGGACAACAGAGACGAAGACCTGAGATAAAAACTTTAATTTTTCAATTGTCATCGTTGCAGCAACAAATTAACAGTTGATCGGTCGACCTTTATTTTAGTTTTTATTTTATATTTTATTCCACATAAGAAAAAATATATAGTGAAATAACAAGAAACACAATTCATGCAGGACAAAATTATTTGGAAGTAAAAGAAAAACATTTAGAAAACGACTGCAGACAGAAATTTGCAGGAATAGCCAAAAAATAATAATTAATTAAGCTGTTAAAAAAAGAAAAAGATAATTAAAAATTAAGAAAACAATCAATGACTTTATTTGTATATCACTTTTCACACAATAACATAAAAAATGTAGAAAACAAAAAAAGAATAGTGAAAAAAATAATTAGACTGCAGCACTGAGAGTCATTTCCACTCCACCTCCCAGTAACATGGTCCAGTCCAAGTCTCTCCATACCAGTTTGATGCTGCTGCTTCGGCCTCTCTGGACCATCAGCTGATCCTCTCAACATGTCCACCTTTCTGATCACTCGCTCTGACCGAGATCCTTAGAGGCTGACGAGAGAAGAAGACAGAGACAACAGAAGTCATGAATCAGCTGTCAGTCAGTGATGCAGCACTTCCAGCATTGAGACCAGCAGGGACTTCAGTCCAATTCAGACCAGGAGTGGAGCGGCTTCCTTTCAGCTCTCGTGTTAATGCGTTGGAGTAAACACGAAGCTCACACACCTGCAGAGACTCTGGCCATCGAGTCTGTTCACTCTGCACATTTCACTGCACATACTGGATCTCTGCTGTGAAACAAACTGTATTAACTACGATACAGCCCAAACCAGAACGGACTGACTTTAACCCTTTACCGACCTCAGAATCTCCAGTTTGCAGTCTGGACTCTCCACAAGGTCACACAGCAGCATCACTTCTGATTTCTTAAGTTTGTTGTCACTCAGGTCCAGCTCTGTCAGATGGGAGGGGTTGGACTTCAGCGCTGAGGCCAGAGAAGCACAGCTGATCTCTGAGAACCTGCAGAAACTCAGTCTGAACAAAGAATAAACGATGAAGATGAAAGTCATTAATAATCCAATCAGATGTCTTGAGGTTTCAAATGTGTAGCTCAACATTACTGTGTCCTAATCAATGAGCTGTTCCCTAAAATGAGCAGTGACTTTGTCGGCGTGTGATTGTGGATCATCATAATGTCAGCCTTCTACACACATCATCCAGATGTCTGCACAACATTCACACACCTATTCATGTCAACACACATCAAAGACACGCTGCCGATCTCAGTCAGCTCTGTCATTAGAAGATCAATACTGTAACGATCCTTTAAACAGCTGCTTTTAGAAATGTGTGTGTGTGTGTGCGTGTGTTCTTAAGGATCAATATCAATCATCCCTCGAGTTTCTCACGCTGTCCACCAAAACAGCCTAATCGTACTCGTCATCTCAAAAAACAGAATATTGCTTTTGCAGCCGCGGCACATAAAACATGCAGTGTTATTGCTTTATAAGCAAAAAGGATCTACTTATATCATAATAAATAAGGAATTAAAAATAAATCTCACAAAGCTATTTCACTGTGCTTTTTCATATAGTTTAGAGACTGTGTGTGTGTGTGTGTGTGTGTGTGTGTGCTCTGAAAAATTAATATCACTGAGACATTATTTATGAAAACTTTGAAATAAACAGAAACCAGAGAACTATTTCTACTTCAGCGAGTAAACTTTATCGATTCAAACCACTTACTAAAAATTGTATATTGAAATTTACTCACAGTGGACATTTTCTACATTTTCTTTACGAAACACATCTATTGTGACTGAACACTAAATCCGTATAAGAAAAATTTAAATATGAATAAATGGAAATGTACATTTTTTTGGATCTAAGTTATGTTATTACATAATTAGTCCAACTGTTATATGAATATATACGATCTAAAGCAGAAACAGTCAGTGAGCTGACCTCAGAGTCTTCAGTCTGCAGTCTGGACTCTCCAGAAAATCACAGAGCAGCTTCACTCCTGAATCCTGCAGCTCGTTGAGGCTCAGGTCCAGCTCTGTCAGATGGGAGGGGTTGGACTTCAGAGCTGAGACCAGAGAAGCGCAGCTGATCTCTGACAACCTGCAGGAACTCAGTCTGAACAAAGAATAAATGACGTCACTTTAGAAAACAAAAGGCTTCATTCACCAACATCTTCCTGAGTATCTTCTTAAATTCCTTCGTAAATTTTTCTGAAGTTCTTAAAAAAAACGTTGCCAGATTCATGACGATGTTCTTAACCGTCAGAATTGTTCACACTCGTTCTCAGACTGATGAATCTCGTGCCAGTTATTCCTGATTAGCGTAAGGAAACACCCACATATGCCCTTAAAAGGGCATGAGACTGAAGGGCCATGTGCAGACACAAAAGTCACAAGAGGTAAAACTGAGAAAATGCCAAATCTATCTATCTATCTACATGAATATATATATATAAAGACTTCTGTGGTTGTGAAGTGGAGGTACTGCTGCAGGTAGAGAACTGCAAACGAGCGATGATATTTAGTGCCGCATATTCTGGATATAAAGTCACACACAAGAGATGCATGGGATGCTACCACACACTGTTCGAGTGCTGCATCTGGAGAAGGGCGCAGTAGGGATGAGGTTAAAAAGAAGTGGTTTGATTTGAAATCTGACAACAAAAAAAAACCCAAAAACTGCAAAATTCAGATGAGAGCTGCACTGGAGGGGCAACAGCAGGCAGAGACCCATCTGAGCTGGACCGACACAACAGTGTGCCATCAGCTGAACGTCTGGACACAGACCTGAGCCCTGAGTCAGCGCCTTCATTATTATAAATCACAAAATGATCATCGTAGTTTAAATATTTTTATACTATACAACTGTGGAACGGAAGAAAACGCAATAACCACTTATTTTTCTCAAACATGTCAGCGCTTAAATGTGCATAAGAGCACTCTTCAGTGTGTGTAGGTCCTGTTCTTACTTAAGAGCAAATCACAAATAAGTAAACATTAGTGAATGTCAAAATGTCCGTGAAAAGTGCTTATGGGGGTTTAAAGAGGAAATTTTATCTTAAGAAAAGTTGGTGAATGAGGCCCAATTTTCCTGCTTGAAATCCTTCAGTGTTTAATTATGTGTTTAGAGGTGAAGAGAGTTCAGAAAGTAGAAGTTTTGAAAGTGGAAACTTAAAACACCTGAACTCAACGGGATGCAGCTTAAAAACTGTAAAATCGAAAAAGAGCCCTCGTGAATATTAATGACAACACGCTGCTGCTTCAATAAAGACGGACGACGTCAGCTCTTAAACTCTGCCAGCCAAACACAACGCATGCATTTAAAGACTTGAAATCAGATGTTAAATAGGTTCAGAGTAATTTTCTGTTTTGTATTAAGGTTTCAGCTCAACATTGCTCTGCCACAGTCAATGGATGAAACCACTGAAGAAGAAAATAGACTTCAGCATGAAGATACTCAGTGTGGATCAGGATAATATCAGCCTGCTGTCTGCAATTTAGTGTCACTACAACTTTCACATCATACCAACTCCAGAGTAAAAGTTGGTTTCTGACCTCAGAGTCTTCAGTCTGCAGTTTGGACTCTCCAGAAAACCACACAGCAGCTTCACTCCTGAATCCAGCAGGTTGTTTCCACTCAGATGCAGCTCTGTCAGATGGGAGGGGTTGGACTTGAGAGCTGAGGCCAGAGAAGCACAGCTGATCTCCAACAACCTGCAATTCATCAGTCTGAATAGAGAACAAATGAGATAAAGTATTCATTTTTGTTTTGATGAATGTCAAACTTGATGATTTCATTCTGATCATCATTTCTTCTGATTTGTTACCAATAGATCAACCATTTGGAAAGACTGAACATTTCTGTCAAATAATTTGAGAGTTTTGTAACCTCAGTCAAGGATATTATTTTAATAGATACCAAAAAAGGAAAACCTTAGCAAGTGAACTGACCTCAGAGTCTCCAGTCTGCAGTTTGGACTCTCCAGTCCAGCACACAGCTGCTTCATCCCTGAATCCTGCAGGTCGTTGCAGCTCAGGTCCAGCTCTGTCAGATGAGAGGGGTTGGACTTCAGAGCTGAGGCCACAACTTCCCAGTGAGTCTCACTGAGTCCACAGCCAGAGAGTCTGTCAAGACACACATATCACAAAATATGTTATTATGAAAGAGCACACTTTATATTTACATCACGCATTTGATGATTAACCAGTGTGCAGTATCCTGGGACTTGAGAGGTAGACCGAAAAGAAAGGAGTGGCAGTAGTCAATGTGAGATGTAACCAGGGTGTGAATGAGAATGGTGGTGCTTTCAGGTGTGAGAGATGGGCAGAGGTGATTAATGTTACTGTTGAGGATGACACCCAGACTTCTTACCTGAGGGGAGGGACAAACTGCAGACTTCTCAATGATGCGTAAGAAACTGTCACATTTTGTCAGGGTGGATTTGGTGCGGTTGTAGTATGTTGTTAACCACTGAGAATAGGGCCTTTGTTTTCCCTTAACCTGAGTTGATTAGACCTGCATAGTAACTGGATTTTTCTGTAGAGTGTGTTCTTGTAGTAAAAAAAATGGTTATTGTACATTTCTTTGTGAACAACAGGTCCAGTTTTCTAGTCTTCATAGTGCAGGTGTAAACCATGAGGTCCTGTCTACCCCTGTTCAGGGCTGACAGGACATAAGACTGTGATGCAAATTCAAAAAATGTACTGCAGGAATTGTATGATGCCATCAGCAGCAGCATGCCCAAGCAGCCGGTTGGAGTCTTCATAGTAGCTTCTGATTTAAATCAACTCATCCTTCAACTCCAAAGATGTAGCAGGATCAAGGACTAATTTTAATCTGAAAATCTACCTTAATACCTTAATAAATCTACCTTGTACCTTTAAAGAACATTAAGAATTTTAAAGTGTGTATAATGTGTACCTAAAAACTGTTTTATGATATTAATCACATCTGGACTTACTGAGCCTTTCTGCAGTTCCTCACAGCTGGAATCAGTCTGTATTGTCCCTCCTCTGTTGTGTTGTACTTCATCAGGTCCAACTCATCAAGAACCTCCTCTGACATCTGCAGCACGTAGGCCAGAGCCGAGCACTGGATCTCAGAGAGTCTCCTCTCTGATCTGGTCTCTGACTTCAGGAACTCTTGGATCTCCTGATGGACTGAGTCGTCGTTCATCTCCAGCAGACAGTGGAAGATGTTGATGCTTCTGTCAGGAGAGATATCGTCCGTGTTCATCTCCTTCAGGTTTCTGATGGCTCTCTGGATGATCTCTGGACTGTTGTCAGTCTGACCCAGCAGGCCTCCCAACAGTCTCTGGTTGGACTCCAGAGAGAGGCCATGAAGGAAGCGAACAAACAGGTCCAGGTGACCATTCTCACTTTGGAGGGATTTCTCCATGGCTCTCTCCAGGAAGACATCCAGGGATTTGTAATCATACTGGTCTGTCCCCAGGAAGTCCTCCAGGACCTCTGTCCTCCTGTTGGTGTAACAGTGAAACACGTAGACTGCAGCCAGAAACTCCTGAACGCTCAGATGGACGAAGCAGTAGACGGTTTTCTGGAAGATCACACTCTCTCTTCTGAAGATCTGGGTACAAACTCCTGAGTACACAGAGGCCTCTGTGACATCCAGACCACATCGCTCCAGGTCTTCTTGGTAGAACATGATGTTTCCTTTCTCCAGATGTTCAAACGCCAGCCTCCCCAGCTTCAGAAGAACTTCCCTGTCAGCCTCCGTCAGCTCCCGTGGACTCGTCTCATCATACTTGTGCTTCTTCCTCTTTGTCTGAACCAGCAGGAAGTGTGAGTACAGGTCGGTCAGGGTCTTGGGCAGCTCTCCTCTCTGCTCTGTGGTCAACATGTGGTCCAGAACTGTAGCCGTGATCCAGCAGAAGACTGGGATCAGACACATGATGTGGAGGCTCCTGGATGTCTTGATGTGTGAGATGATTCTGCTGGACAGCTCTTCATCGCCGACTCTCCTCCTGAAGTACTCCTCCTTCTGGGCGTCGGTGAAGCCTCGTACTTCTGTTACCCTGTCAACACGTGTAGGAGGGATCTGATTGGCTGCCGCGGGTCGGGAAGTGATCCAGACCAGAGCCGAGGGCAGCAGATTCCCCTCGACGAGGTTTGTCAGCAGCAGGTTGACTGATGACGTCTGTGTGACATCAGATACGACCTCATTGTTGTTGAAATCCAGAGAAAGTCTGCTTTCGTCCAGGCCGTCAAAGATGAACAAAACGTTACAGACGGCGAGCTCCTCTGCTGTGACCTTCTGTAATGTTGGATGGAAAACATGGAGCAGCGAGAGGAGACTGAACCGCTCATCTCTGATCAAGTTCAGCTCCCTGAACGAAAGCAGAACCACCAGACTGACATCCTGGTTCTCCAAACCCTCGGCCCAGTCCAGAGTGAACTTCTGCACCGTGAAGGTTTTTCCAACGCCAGCGACGCCGCTCGTCAGAACGACTCTGATGCGTTTCTGTTGGTCAGGTAAGGCTTTAAAGATGTCGTGGCACTTGATCGGAGTGTCCTGGAGGGTCTTCTTCTTGGACGCTGTCTCAAGCTGTCTCACCTCATGTTGGGTATTAACGTCTTCGCTCTGTCCCTCTGTGATGTAGAGCTCAGTGTAGATCCTGTTTAGGAGGGTTTCACTTCCTCTTTCATTAGTTCCTTCAGTCACACGTTCACATCTGCTCTTCAGACTGATCTTATGTTCGTCTAAAACCTCCTGCAGACCAACATCTGCTGACAGAGACGGAAAAATATGAGACTAAAGAAAAAGAGAAGCCATGATATTCAGACAAATAACAAAAAAAGGTTTTAAATGTTTGATCTTCAGTTAAATATTTAATATTGATGCAGAACAACATAAAATAAATCAAGAAGAATCCTGTTTTCTGACTTGTTGACATCAGAGGACAGATGTACAGTCTTACTTTGTACAGTGCTGGTGTGACTGCCTGTTCTGGATCCGTCTCCACACTGGGGACAGGAGGAGTCTCCTGATGAAGCAGACTGGTCCCAGTATGAGGTGACGCACTGACTGCAGAACCAGTGTCTACAGCTGGAAGAGACTGGATCCTTCAGGACATCCTGACACAGAGCACAGCAGGACAGCTGCTCCTCCTTCTCCTCTCTGTGGAGACGAACACAAACTTCACCTCCTGCCACCTCAGCTGAAAATAGTTTGCTTTATTCACACACTGAATTTCTTGCAATTCGAATATCTCTTGGTGGAGCTTCATGAAACTCTCCCGATAAATATTGCGTTCGACTGTAAAACAGTTGTCAAAGAGCAAAAAACTTCCTAATTTGTTTAAACATTTCACTGCAGTGAAACTGTTCTTGATAGGAAGCAGCCAGTCCTCACTTATTTTTAGTTTTGGTGTTTTTGGTGGAAATTCAGACAAACTTGAGCTACAGGTAAAACTGAAGATGTGGTCTGAACTGGTACAAAGATTAATCCCACACCTCAGCAAATTCATATCATTCACCCTTTAAGTCCTGGACTGTTTTGAAATCCACATGAAAGAATATGGAGATTCAATTATTGTGATAAGACTTTTTTCCATTTCGCCCAGCCCTACGGGCTTATAAATAAAATTGACATGACAAAATTACACCAAGTCTGTCCCTGACCTCCAACACACATACAAAGACACTGTCACACACTTTCACACACAACCCTACACAACTAACTGACCTTGTTTTAGTACTTTTATTCCTTCCCTCTTCTCTGTTGCTCTTTTTTGTTTGTTTACAAATCTGTCATGTATGCAGTGTACTCTGAACACTGTTGACCAGTTGAACATTGATTCATATCAGATCGATACTTGAAGCTTATCTGTGTTTATATCTGTGTATCCTATTTCCATTCTAATGTCTTATTTTAGTGCTAATATGTCACGTCATTATAAAAACAGTGTTGTAGCGGCGATCATCAGAAAATATTAAAAACTGAGTCATCTTCAGGTCAGTTCACAGCAGAAACAGTCTCTTACTTTGTGTCTGAAGGTCCAGGTTCATTACTGAAGAGTGGAGGATTCCTTACAGACCAGTCACTCTTCAGAGACAGACAGACGGATCCTGGAGACTTTGCTCTCTGTCTACGGAAACAACAAATGTTTTAAGCGCATAATTAGTCCATGTAAAGAGCAGAGGTAACATTAATATGACACATAAATAAGATTTCATTAGAATAACAAATATGTTTGTACTTTCCTGCATCTCTACTCATCTTTACATTACATTACTGCCCTTCTATACTGGACTCTACTGCATTTCATCACTGTACTCTACCACATTTTTTACTGTACTCTACTGCATTTCATTACTCCACTCCTGAGCAGTTTTTTACTCTACTGTGTTTCTTAACAGCACAAAAAGCCTTCAGTAGTCAGGTGTTGCACATTAGTGTTTCGCTACAAGACTTAACAGGTGTCTGGTTCGAGGGTTTTTTTCAGGGGAGTTTTTCCTCAGTCCATGTGAGGGTTAAAATTGTATACTGTATGCCATCTGAGGCAAATTGTAATTTACGATAACGGGCTTTTAGGGCTCAGCAATGAAATGATAACGATATCAATCATGATATAACTTTTCCTCGAATGAAATATGAGACATAGTTGATAGAATGTCAATAGAAAGCTTACAGCCAAGTTTTGACAGACAACACCAACAGCCAATGACATTAAGAATAGCACTGCAGACAACAAAATGCAGTGAACGACTCTGACTCTAGAATACAGCTGAGTGTTTGACAGCCACAGCATTTCATCATCGTGGATCAAACAGCTGATGGTCCGACAGCAGCGCAGTGAGACAGACAGACAGAGCGCAGCTTCTCCTCACAGCACCAAAGTGTCTGAAACAGACACATCTGCAGAGGTGAAAGTGACTTCTTTAGACTCTACAGACGACTTTGTGTTAGTTTCAGCTTTAATCAGACTTTGGATTAATTATTTAGAAACAGCAGGACGCATCGCTCCGTGTCTCATCCGGCCGCTCGCGCTGAGCTCTCATTATTATTACCAGGGGCAGATGTAATGTTTTGGGGGCCCGGGGCCACAAGCACATGAGCTTATTTTCAGCCTTTCTCTAACTGTGAATGTCGGCAGGCTGTCGGCAGCTATAGGAGAAGTAGGCCGACTCAAAGTTTTTAATTCCTGAGTAAAATGATTAACAGCACAGAAGTTTGACAGAAGCTGAAGTCAGAGTCCTGCAGTCAGGAGAGGTTGGCCTATTATCAGCACAATGTGCTTCAATTTACCTGAAGTTTGTTTCAGATGGAGCTTTTCATTTTTATATGATGCTGGAAGTTTAATAAATAATAATAAATCAGATGTTTATTACACTCCAACACACCATGGTCACATGAAACTGTGTCAGTGAACTATGAGGGCAAAAAACAAACCACAAAAAAGAGCAAAAAGCAAAATATTCATTCATTAATTGTACTTGAAGTGACATGTTCAATCTTATTTTAGTGCTAATATGTCACGTCATTATAAAAACAGTGTTGTAGCGGCGATCATCAGAAAATATTAAAAACTGAGTCATCTTCAGGTCAGTTCACAGCAGAAACAGTCTCTTACTTTGTGTCTGAAGGTCCAGGTTCATTACTGAAGAGTGGAGGATTCCTTACAGACCAGTCACTCTTCAGAGACAGACAGACGGATCCTGGAGACTTTGCTCTCTGTCTACGGAAACAACAAATGTTTTAAGCGCATAATTAGTCCATGTAAAGAGCAGAGGTAACATTAATATGACACATAAATAAGATTTGATAATAAAAACAGATACATTTGTTCATTTCTCCATCTGCATCTTCTGAACAGTAGTTTAAGAAAGCAATATTTACAACTTCACTAAAGTCTACTGTGGTTATTTACTGTGAGCTACTTTTATTGCACTCTAATCACATGCATCACAAACCTCAACTAAGAGCTAAACTGAGTGTCCTTGTTGTTCTGAACTGCATTCCTTTATTATCCTCTACTGCACAACGTTACTGAGATCTACTGTGCTTATTCACTGTACTGGATTGTGTTTCTGTACTCTACTCTAAGCCATTTTTTTACTGTACTCATTCTTTTTACACTCTACTGTGTTTTTTAACTTGCCTGTGTTTACAATCACTAACCACAGGACGTCTGGTTCTTGTGCATACATCTCCAATGCTACTGTGATGTTCATATAAAATAAACTATAACTTACTAACTCTGCCGTGTTTCTTCACTATAACCTACTGCACTTTTTACATGTTCTGTGTGTGCAACCTGGAGGAATTTCAGTATGCAGTCCTGTATTGTACAGTGACAATGAAGCTGAACCCTTCATGCAGGTAGCACAAAGATATGTCAGATTCAGCAGCTGCAGCTGTTCATAAAATGTGTAAGATACAAGTCTAATCAACATTTGGATAAATATAAGTCAGGCTGGATCCTGTATGAGTAGATACCCAAATTTAAATGATCCTCCTTGACTGAATAAAACAATACTTAATGTAATTTTAAAAACACAGTGTTGTAGTGTAAATCATTAGATAATATTAAAACTGAACCATGTTCAGGTCAGTTTACATCAGAAACTGTCTCTTACTTTGTATGTGAAGGTCCAGGTTCATTACTGAAGAGTGGAGGTTCATCTTTAATTTGGTCATTTTTCACAGGCAGACAGATGGACACTGGGGACTCTGGTCTGTCCTCCACTTCTTCCAAATAACTCATCTTCGTGAATCTGAGACAAAAGGACACACAAACACACACAGTATAATGAAGTCAGAACTTTACCTATACAGTCAGTTACTTCGTATTTACAGACACTGATCACATATCGAGTGGGTATTTTAATGATATAGAGTAGGGGAGAGCGGGGTCGGTTGAGACACTTTTGTATCATCACAAAAATCTTTCCAGTACTCACAGACTACTCGAACAGTAATGAAAATAATTTCTGGGTGTCTGCTAACATTTTTTTTTTTACAGTTTTTAGACCACAACACAAACATGAAAGGCAATATCAGCTCAAATTAGTTACCATAGATTATGTGATAGTAAATCACAGTAATCATTATGTAGAAACACTCACCCTGCCTCAGATGACCTGTGTGTGTGACTGCTGCCGAGTTTAAAATGGAATCTGGACAAACTGGATTTCACTTTCAGCTCCTCCCATTTTATTTGAGGGAAAATGTGTCAAGTCACAAACACACTGACGCTGACTTTGAGTCTCACCTTCAAAAGACTTGGGTCTCCATCTGGACTCAAGAAGTGGGAACCGTGGAAAACCTTCATTATGATTTTGGTGCAATAACATCAGAAATAAAGGTGTCTCTCTGCTCTTCTCTGTGTCGCCTCCTGTTTGCAGGAGGGCGAGGCTGCGCCACGCACATGCGTGCGCGCGCGCACACACACACACACACACACACAGTAGAGTTTATTTTACTGGAGTCAAAAAAGTATCATACAGTTGTGGAACAGGCAGAACACAAACCTGCAGGGATGTGACGTCACTCTGCCTGCAGTAACTTGCTTCGTCATGCCAAAGTGCTGAAGTGAACTCATGTTATCCTCCAAAACTGACGAAACTGGAGACAGACAGGAAATAAAACGTCAGTGACATGAAAGCGGTTTAAAGCGCAGATTCAGAAGGTCCGCAAAGTCTGCTGTCAGTTGGAGCCAAAAAGACGGAAACACAACAAATGTTTTCCAGTTTGATGGTTAAATTGGTTGGCCAGTTGTTCCAATTGTTGTTATTTTAGTTATTCTGTTATTTATCATCCCAGAACAGAGTGAAATAAAAACTGCAATATGTGTTATATGCAATATGAAAAATTATATTCTGAAGTTGATCTGGTGAACTCTTCGGGATCAGATATCATAAATACTGATATTGATCAGTTTTTGTCTTAAGTACATATTAGTATTTTTTAGTATTTTTTCTAAAATGTTTGTATTTATTCACCTAATTAATTGACTGTTAATTTCAATAATTTATTCATTTGAATATTATCTGGAGGGCATTATCAGTTTACTTACACCAGTCAAAAAGTACAATCAGCTTTGACCTACTGACTGAATAACTTTCCTTTTCATATATTTCAACACATAACAAAAACTGTCAAATCTTCTGCAGCAGGAAAATGACTCTGACACATTAATGCAGCCAAAAAAATCATCCAGAAACATTTTACTGACACACACTGACTTACTTCACTGCCGGTATAAACGCAGGACTTTTACTTGTAGTGGAGTACTTTTACAATGTGGTATTAGTATGTTTACTTCACTAAAGGATCTGAATAGACTTCTTTCTGTCCAAAATACAAAAACTTGGCACTCACCTGTCCTCCCAGGTGTTTAACTTCCTGTTGCTCTGCAGGCCAGTTGTCTGTTCAAACTGTTTCCTCCCTCTGCTGCACGAGCTCACACACAACAACACAATCAATAATCAATACAATACAATCAAAAATCAATACAGCAGTCACAGCAGCTGCTTTCATTCAAACTCCGCACTGACAAAAGGAAGAGTTGATTTAAAGATAACACTCACTACAGGCTGAGGTCATGTGAAAGATGCGCGCTGCCCCCTGCTGGGCCGGAAGTATAACGTCATCATTTTATATTCTGAATATTACAGTTTTTCTCCATTGTACACACCATAGACTGTATAAAATACACACAAAGTATAAAGTACACACACAAATGATGAAACTAAACTCACAATTCTGAAAAGTTGAAGCTCGTGTATCAGCAGCAGGACTGATTAACTCATTTCAGTTTTCACTCCAGTAAAATTCAAAATCACATTTTTGAAAAAACTCTGATCACAAACTGCATCGTTCAGCACACTTTGTTCACCT
The DNA here is from genome assembly GCF_026936395.1 of Plectropomus leopardus. NCBI lineage: Eukaryota > Metazoa > Chordata > Actinopteri > Perciformes > Serranidae > Plectropomus > Plectropomus leopardus. The sequence goes on along the minus strand of NC_142180.1, from coordinate 37,767,045 downwards.
GGAAAACACACTGGTCTTCAAACTGCCAAACTCTGATTACCAGCTGGTCTCTGTCATGTCTCACCTGTTCAAACTCAGCAAAACTCTCCAATCATGCATCAGAGCACAAAGGAGGCCTCAGGTGACCTCTGCTGAGCTGGAGACAAATAGAGCAGTGAGGACAACAGAGACGAAGACCTGAGATAAAAACTTTCATTTTTCAGGTGTCTGCATTGCAGTAACAATTTGATATTTGCTCCATTACCTATTTTACTTGATTTTATTCCATAAAAAACAAAGTTCAGTAACAAGAACCACAATATGTGCAGTAGATAATGATTTGGAAGTAAAAAAAAAAATTTAAAAAAAAAACTTCAGAGAGAAACATACAGGAGGAGCGAAACGAAACAAAAAGAAACAAAATGAAAAAAATAAAACAGAACAAATAAAAAAAAACAAAACAAATAAAACAAAAAAACAAAAGGGCCCTCTGAATGTTAAAGATTTTACATAGAGACAATTAACAAAACATACTTAGAAACAGAAAACATTGATTAGGTGTTAAAAAAGTGAAAAATAAATAAAAATAAAATGAATAATGAGAAAAAATTGACAGGGCACCTGTTGTATCCACTGAGCCACCTGGTGCCCCGACTGTGCACGTTCTCATTGCATTGAAAAGCCAGATGGTAGCAGCTGTTAGCAGTTTTTTTTGTTTTTGTTTTTTTGTGCAGTGGGAATGAGGCTATAGAAAATGCAGGTATGGTAGAGCAGAGAGATGAGTTTGCATCAAAACACTTCAGGTAAAAGTGTTTACATATTTGTGTTTTCTGCACACGATCGAGAGGCAAAGAAAAGCATTTGGCCAGATTCATGGAGAACAGTTTATTGTAGAGTTCAGTGACACACTGGAACACCATCATCCTGACACGTAACCTCAATTTCAACAAAATCTCATGACAAAAGGGAGAACTCTCTCAGCGACAGAAGTATTTGGTACAGCAGGTAAGTTACTGACATTTCACTGGTGCTTGCACCGCACTGCCCATTGCACAGCGGTCACCTCAACATTTACCAAAGTTTACATCCATCACAGCCACGGCACCCAAAAATCTGACAAGTTGATGTTATTTCAAAGAAAATTTGGGAAATCGATTGCCTTAAAATGCAAGTAAATATAACTTTTTGTCTTAATATATGTTTATTTTTTATCTATTTTTTAAGCTTACTTCAAGCTTACATCAATCTTTAAAGTTTAAGCAACTTAAGTAAACTAAGTGTGTGTGTGTGTGTGTGTGTGTGTGTGTATTATGCTGGATGCAAACTAGTCCATTATATTTTTCTGACATGTTAACAAAACAGATCTCCTTACTTCAAAATCCATTTCATGATGATCAAGTTAAGTCTGATGAACTTGGTTCACTGAAGTTGCCAACACTCAGACAGAAAAAGGTCATGTCATTTGTCATTTTTAAGTTGCAACAACTTCACAAAATTAAGTTAATACAGCTACATTAATTAAACTTTTAAACGATTAGATACGAAGCAAACAAAAATTAACATTACTAGTTATATTTACTTTCCTTTTTTGAAAGCAATCTGTTTCCAGGATTATTTTCAGTAAAATCCACTTGCCAGATTTTACAGTGAGCGGTTGACTGGCTTTGTCTAACCAGCTTAGCATGAGCAAAACAAACCAACCACAACCTTTGAACATGGGGTGAAAAAACACAGACGTTGAAAGTCTCTGTAAATTTAGGTAGGACGCCCTCCCGACGCTTATATTGCTCGCATGACAAAAAGAGTGCTCATCAATAAAAGTCAATACCCTGCACAGAATGATTCATATGTACAGTGTGAAACCGTGACGAGACGGTTTGTTAAAATCACAGAAATATTTACCTTTGTCCTGTTCAAGGTCACACTTTTGGATCAGTCTATCATGACTTCAAAACAGCATACTGCAAATAACACTTGCAAAGGTACAACTTGTGTTATGTAATAAATAAACTTGTCACTATTATGGACTAATTCAAAAGCTTGTATCACTAAAACACTTAAAATGAGTCACTGGTAATATGTGTTAATCGTTTGACATTTAAACAGCACCTTTCAATGGTAACGTCACAGTACAGCGTGTACTGCATCATAATACCTTAAACATGTATTTGCAGGGATGGACATACAGGTACATTTGACTTCAGGACAGTCGTGAAGCCACTGATACCCTGCCATACCGTGCATAGTGCACAGGATCAATGCCCGCTGTTTTCACATTAAAAAAACAAAAGAAAAAACATCAAAGGGGCATTAAAGTGTGGTTATTCCTCATTTACTATAAATGTTTGACATTTAACTACCAAAATGTGAACTCACAGCAGCCGAGTTGTAACTATGGGTGATTTTAGGTGACTGGTGAAATTACTTTTAATTAACTATTCCCATGGTAATTAATTCGACTACAAGTTTGCCGTTTTTGTTTCCATTGTGAATACATAAGTGGCCTCTTTGTGGTACGACTCAACGTCAGTTTGCAATTTAACAAGCAGATGTCTGAGAATTAATTAGAAAAAAGCGCTACTGATCATAACAGCTGAAAGATTAACAACTTATGAGAATATATCAAATCAAATGTTAAATTGGACGTACTATTCCCTTTTCTTTTTCGTTAAATGTGATTATTGTTGCTCAAGTGTCGTCTGCGTGTTTTAAAGTGGCAACAGACATGTTTTTTTGCTTTATCTTATCATTATGAAGGAAATGGCTATTGTGTAACGTAACAACTATAGAATAACTTGCAGCATACCAGTCTCGCATTTTCAGATCTATCTCCACAGGGGAAAAAACTCAGACTTGTTTTTGTATCATTAAACCAATCACAATCGTCTAACCCGAGATGCAGCAAAGCAATGCTCTTAGAAAATAGTGTCAAATAGTGACCCAAAAAATTGCAAGAAATTAGTACAAAGGACAAGACAATTAATCAAAATTTGCAAAAAAATCGAACAAATACATATATATAATAACATAGCACCCCCCAAACAAGCAACAACAAAAAAAATGGAGAAAAAACCCTAAAAACAAACAAACAAGGAAATGCCCTGAGAGAAACTGCTTAAAAATGTAACAATTTTGTAAAATAATTTTTAAAATAGTTATGATGATTATAAATCTATAGTTATCTCGACATTTCTTTCTTACCTTTTTTAAAAACAGTTTCTAAATCTACAAATTTCTTGCAATTTCCGGTACATTTCTTGCCAAATTGCTCAGGGTTCAAAGGTTTACTTGTATTAACTTTATATATTTATATATATTTACTTAATACTTGTGAAAGGCGTCTGAATGCAGCATTAGAAAAATGAGGCCGATCCAGGTTTTTGTCTCGTTTGTAGTGTTTGTCTTTTGTCTTTTAGTTGAACATCTGGGTAGTTGTTACAATAATGCCAATTTAAAATGCTATAAAAGTTGTCTGTTTCCACTTTAAAGAAAATCTGTGACTAAGTAACATTTAAAGGAAATATGATGTCATTATTTCTATTACTGAACTGCTCACTGAATGAAGGCGGTACTTAAATCCTCCAAATACACAAGTCAATGAGGAAAACTGTTACTAGCTAGCTAACACATTCGGGTGAGGAAAACACTCAAAGAAACAAAGATTTGGGGAAATAGGCTTGTTTGTTATTTTGCCCAGTGTGAAGGATTGATTTTAATTTAATCTCTGCGCATTCTTTTCAGAAATAGGCCAGAAAACAATGAAAAATAGCCACCTTAGCTCCATCAAAGTGAAAACAGCACCTTCTGATAACCCCACATATGTCTTATGTAAAGGGAGTATATCCCTGCTGCAAAAAACTGCTTCATCAGCTTAAGATGGTTAAATTGGTTGGCCAGTTGGTTTTTTTTTTTTACCAGTTTAAGGTAAATTTTTCCAGCATGTCAGACCATCAAAGACCAGCAAGAACTGGATCAGAGCCATCGAAGACCATCTTCGACGAGCTAAAATCAACTAAAACCAGCTGCCAGCAAAAGCTGATTATTTTTTCAGCAGGAATGGTTCATGAAGATTCAGAAAAGCTGTGGTATTAAAATTTTTCACTAGTGACTGCTTTGTGGCAGGGTAAGAGCTTGGTCTCAAAATTCTTCCAATTAAATCGAATTTGAGGTTGTGAAATTTACCACATACGATAAAAATCAAAGCGTACAGACCACACGATACACACTGCCTTTCCCCCAAACAAAGATGGCAGTGATCTCGTGACGCCATGTTTTTAGCCGTAATTTGCGAGCCATATCTTGGCTACCCATTTCTGTCTACTTTGTGCTGAGTTGACAAATCCCCATATGAAGTATCTATACCAAATACAAAAAGATGACACTTTGTATCAATTTGCCAGGGTAAGATGACTAACAAGTGTATTTCCCCAAAATCTTTAAGAATGAAAAACACGAGTTTGCTCACTGGGATGATACAGGTATTTTAAATGGCTGGAAACTTGGTGTAAAAAGCCATGAGCGAACTTCAGCCATCGTAGGTTCCCTTCTTTTCCTGCAGTCACTGAGGCACTACTTCCTTCAAAGAAGCCAGGGCTGAATGGATGCGGACATGAAGCCTGTTCTCAAAGTCGTAGCCTGTAAAATCCTCCTAAAACATGAGATTAGAGATAAGATAAATAGATAGGTAGTTAGGTAAGTAAGGTAAGATAAGGCAGGTAGGTAGGTAGGTAGGGTAAGTCAGTAGTAAAGATGAGCACCTAAACCTGGTACTAAATAGGCCCAGGGGCCAAATTCTTGACAGGCATGATTGAAGGTAAGGTAAGGTAAGGAAATTTATTAGGATCCCCATTTGTTAGAGCATCGCTGCAGCTATTCTTTGTGGGGTCTACAAGTAGGTTAAGGTAGGTAAGTAAGGTAAGGCAGGAAGATTAGGTAGGTGGGTAGGTAGGGAGGTAGGTAAGGTAAGTTTAGGTAAAGCAGGTATTGTTTGATTTAGTTTATTAGGATTCCCAGGGGAGGTGGTAGCAGTGTGACATATCGTGTCTTTCATGATAATACCAGTATAATCTTTATGCGAATACCCCTAATAGGAAGGTCAGGTAGGTAGGAAGGTTAGGAAGGTAGGAAGGGCAGGTAGGTGGATGTAATGCATCACTTTACGTTACCTGTGAAATAAAAAATAATTCTAATGTTGCTGATTACACTGAAAATATTTTACCTTTGCTTGAAGCAGCAATGATCTTCCTTTTCCCAGAGTCTGGATTGCAATACAAAAAAGACAAGAGTTACAACTAAGCATGTGGTCACATCAACACAATCCAAATAAAAAACTGTGAATACGTAAAAATGCAAATGCTGCAACAGACTTACCTCCTGTTTTGCAAGGAGTATACATCCGAGCTCATAGACGGCGTACGGCTGAACGTACGAGTTGATCTGCCGACCGTACTCATCTCTAGCAGCCAGCTGGAATGACTGGATCACAGAAGAAAATGGACAGGAGAGCAGGCTGAGTGACATTCAAAGTGTGCATTGACTGAAAATAGATGTTTGGATGTAGACTTGATACCTGAACAGCATCCCTCATGTTTCCATGACATTTGTGAACGGCACCAAGGAGGAGGTGTTTCAGGCCTCTGCACGAAGCCTCATCTAAACTCTGCAACACTGAACAGACATCAAGACCAAAGATGAAATTCTCAGAAATCTGGCTGCAGACAACTTAAGTTGTGATGAGTCACAAAGGAGACAGTCACCCTGATTCATTATCTGCAGTTTAGATGACGAGCAGTTTGGTAGCGCTTTCCACAGATACAGCACTTCAATGACACCGAGGATGCATAGCTCTCTGGTGGGCGAGATCTTTCTCAGTCTCTCAGCCTGCAGACGGGAATCAGACAGAGAAGGAAAACTTTTGTGACACACTTGTGATGACTTTTGAAAGAGAGAGAAAAGGGCAAAAAATCTGCAGCTAAACTCACCCTTTTGACCGCAAACTGCTCTATCTGATTGTTTTTTCTCTTGAACAGCTTCTGCACATCTTTGAAAACTCCACTCGCTCCATCCAGGTCACCCGCAGCCCCCTGACACACTGGGAAAAAAACAAAACGCAAGAAACACTTTACAGAGAACAGAGTAGACAGTTCTCTGCAGACAACGCATCTTCAGACAACACTTCGTATAATATCCTACGAATTAGCACCCCACTGATGACATTATGTCCTTAGCTTTAGGTTAAGCAATTAGCATGAAGTTACAGAAGTTAGGTTTGAAGGAAGAAGCATGAGGACTAGGGCCGTCCCGAATACCATGTTCTGGGCTCCTGAGCTTCAGCATACAGCAAATAATCGAAGCTTTGGTCAGCGTGCAGGAGGAGAGGGTTCAGTGGTGGCAGTCTTTATTCATTTTTAATTTCTCAATTTTTTAAAGGCCGCCACCACCTGGGATCCCAAACGGAGAGCCCGGTCTGCCACTGACTGCTTGACAGCGGTTGTGACACTATGATTTACAAAGTTAAAATACTCAAACAATTACGCAACACAGTAATCTGTGTCATTACACCGTTAAAATTAAACAACGTCTAATTTGTTAAAACGAATTTTGTTGTGTGTCTGAAATGATAAGTTTCATGATTATGGCTAAAGCGCCTGCGTTTCGGTGCATTTTTTTTTTATCATGGACAAATTATAATAGACCTACATATTGCTCCAACCTGCCTCCTAACTGGGCCACTCAGGACCACTTTCGTCTTTACTCCTGTCGATGCATTAGTCACGCAATCACAGCCTTCCACAATACGTGAGTTATGCATGAATTACTGGCTCATCATTACATGGGATACGTATGAATTTTGGTACATTTGTGCAGATTATGAATGATAATAAACTGCAATACTGTGTGCAATAAACACAGTCTGGGAAATCTCCTTCCTAATGGTTGTAGTTAGTTTGGTTGGCTCAGAGGCCTCAAAGAGTACGATATAATATAACATGATGCGATATGATACAATGCCATAAGATATGATTCAGTGTGATATTATATGATATGATGTGATATGACACACTTTATTGTCCCAGGAGGGAAATTTGTCTTGGACTCAGATACTGTGCCCATAAATGCCTTCACAGTTCTAATAGAACAAACTACATATGCACGAAACAGCACTAGCTGAAACACATTACACCAATAAACTGAACATAATGTGATGTAAAATGCTACGACAGAAGGCTAGAAGACACTAAAGATAAAATAAGGGACGGTAGGCTTCCCAGAAAATTACATGTAAAGTTCAGTTAATAGAGCAGCTCCGGCATGCAATTTTGGTGCATTACTTTGCTTGGGGGGGGGGAATGTACAAACAGTGCATGAAAACAGCCTGCAGCAGAGTGAGCAAATGTTAGTGTGTGACAGACTTACCTCCGGTCAGGTAGGCATAGTAGCACTGCGACCAACGCGACTCATTCTTCAGCCTTTCAAACGACCTGTATGCATCTTCAAAATTCATCTCTATCATGCTACACCAACCTGAAAGAAAAAGAGCTAAATTAATCTTTCTCTGTGATGCACGCAAAGTGCTGGTATGTCAACCTGATGAGCAAACACGTACCGATCTCATAGAGACACACATGCTGGATCTCTCTTTGGTCTGATGCAAGCTCTAACGCATCATGGAAACAGGCCAAAGCACTGTTGATATGGCACTGAGGACAGAGGAGAGAGCACACACACCAACAGGTAACAGTAGTTCTGTTAGACACACTACATGCAATGTGTTGAATGGCAGAGTTAGATAAACAGATGGTGGATCAGATGTTGGTGAGTTAATGAACCATCTGACATGATTTCTTATTACATTTGCTTGGACAGAGACTTTAGTGGTGTGTCTCAAATTGAATACTTTCGCTAGTACTTTCCCATCTACTACACTGTGTATATCAGCGACACTCAACTTGCTTTGCTTGGAGGCCACTTTTGCAAAATGACAAGATGAGAATTTCAGGACATTTCTAGGGTTTTAGGATGTTTGTAGGATTTTAAAATATTTCTAAGATTTCAGGACCTTTCTCGGACTTTAGGATTCTAAGACATTTTGAGGATTTTAGAGCATTTCTAAGATTTATGGCATTTGTAGGATTTTAGGACATTTCAAGAATTTGGGGAAGTTTCAAGGATTTTAGGGTGTTTTTTTAGGACTAGGACCTCTGTGGGGGGGTGTGGGGGATCCTCCAGGGACATGTTTTATGCACTCTGACACCTTATGGAGACTAAAAGGACAAAAATAACTCCCAGTGCCCAGTGTTTGTGTGTTTGTTGTTATTGTAAATTAGAAAATGGTTGGGGGGGGGGCAGATTTTGTCCATGGGCCTTATGCTGAGTATCACTGTTGTACATTGTGTATTTACATGCAGAGTGACAGGCTAGTTTTGTCTCAAGACAAGCATGGCCATTGCGAAATGACAATCACAAGATCTTGCAACATTTCTTCCTCTGGCAACCTGGTAGAGGATGTGCTGAATGTATGCGACTCATAGCGCCCTTCATTTTTATCATACTTGTGCTCAAGCACTCAAAATATAGCAGGCATACGTGCCAAAGTATTTAATTTGAGACACAGCATGCGTCTTAGATTCTACAGTAAAAACTAAAAGGTTTGTCTATTTTATATTTTGCACCGAATGTCTTTATTCAGCATTAAAACACAAATAAACCTCTTACACACTGTAAAAATGAGGTTTATGTGTCACGGATTGCCTGCTGTACGTACCTCTAACCTGTGAACTCGTCCTTTAAAGAACATGAAGAGCGAGGAGTTGGGGTAAACCACGGACTTCCTCTGCAGAATAGCTTTGGCTTCCAGCAGCCCCTCATGCGTATCAGAGCCATCCAGAGCAAAGAAAGGCAGCACCACCGTGTGGTACCACAGGAGGGCCAACCTGAGCGACACGACAGCAGCATCACTTCAGTCATTCTGCAAGTGCACGTCCCACTGAGTGCACTTATCGAGTAAGTATGCCAAATCTAGATACTTTACAAATCAAGATTTTACACACAAAACATATAAAGAGCTTATCCTAGAGGAAAGAAAAAGTCAAAATGAGATGTCTTCCTTGTCCAGAACATGTCTGATGGACAGAACTGGGTGAGATGTAACATTAGTTAGAGATTTTGACCATTTTTTTCAAATTTCTTTATCCATTCCTGTTATAATAAATAAAAAATAAAACAAATACCCAATGAAAGTATAAGAGGTAACAATAAAGGATTACAAAATAAGACACGTTTGAGATGAAGAGTGTACTAGAATTTAAAGGCTTTTTTGTACAGATACGTTTTAAGAAGTGCTTTCACAGATGTCACTGCCTCCGCTGAGAGGCATAGACTGCACAAGCCTGGACACTTCTACTTTTGAGCCAAGACAGTGGAAAAGCTACAAAACCCTGCCTGAGGATCTGTCTAAACAGACCTTCATGCTCCTTATATATTGTCATTACCGGCGGCGTTTCAGCCTATCAGCGAATCATGCAGACGTGACAGGTCCATCCAGATGGCTGTCACGCCCCCCCCCTCTCTAATGCCGTCTCTCTCTGTAAAAATAAGATACTCACGTAGCTAGTGGTGCCTTCATGTCCTTGCTCTCACTCGCATACATGAGGGAGGACAGGCCCTGGAGACGGTCACCGGGAAAACCCAGCAGGTTGATGATCTTGAGCAGGTGCGGGGGGACCATGGAGATGCACAGGTGAAAGAGGCCGTAGCCGAAGCTGACGGAGCCCTTGAGGCGGTCCAGGGCCTCAGCCGTCACGCAGTTCTCCACCGGAGCGTTGTGGTTGGCGTTGTCCGTCGAGAGGGACTCCTGGTGGACAGAGGACCTCCGCTGACAGGCCTCCTGCAGCTGGCTGATGTCACTGTGGCACTTGTTGTACATTTTCCACGCCTTGCGTAGAATCCAGCCGCCTTTGATATACGCTGTTAGTGGAAACAAGACACTTTTGCTGAGGATTTCCATGAAGATACTCAACTCGAAGCACACGGTTGGATTGATTTCCATGAAATTTGTTACAGATGTTCATGTTCCCCTCAGGATGAAATGTAGTGATAACTTCAGAGATCAGGGACACTCAGCTTGCTTTGCTTAGGGACCCCTTTGCAGAATGACAGGAGGCCAGGGGCCAGCTCGGCAGCCCCATATACAGCTGTAGGATTTTAGGATATTTCTAGGATTTTAGGAAATTTCTAAGACTTTAGGATGTTTCTGGGATTTTAGGATATTTTTCGGATTTTTCTAAATTTCTAGGATTTGAGGACGTTTCATTTGGATTTTAAACATGTCAAGGATTTTTGGATGTTTCTAGGATTTTAGGAATGTCCTAAAGTCCCCGAAACATCCTAAAATCCTAGAAATAATCGAAAATCCTAGATATGTCCACAAATCCTAGAAACTTCCTAAAATCCCAGGAACGTCTTAAAATCCTAGAAACGTCCTAAAATCCTAAAAATGTCCTTAAGTCCTGGAAATTTCCTAAAATCCCACAAATGCATCCCTGCCTTAGGTCACACCACAACAGGAATGTTTCAGTGCTTTGCTTGGCTCATTTTGAGGGCTTGCAGATTTTGTCATTTTTTCTTGAGGGTACATGGTTTAATTTTTTTTTCTGTTTTAATGTTGTTAACTGTTGTTATTTCCTGCTTTGTTGTGCTGTATCCAACAGACAAATTTAATACTCTTAAAAGTCCAGTTATGGACGTCATGGATCAAAGATTTCATCCTCACATTGTATCGATATTTTCACAACTCAGACTCAATAGACAAGCCTCTTTTATTTTTAGCTTCTCAAACACGCTGCGGCCCGTCGGCTGGAATTCAGGGCGCGATCCCCCTGGACAGCTGCCTGGTGGAGATCTGCACCGCACTGAGCACACTTTTCCAGTTAGTATGACAACTTTAATTACTGTACAAATTAAGATTTCACATAAAAAAAACATACGAAGAGCTCATAAAATATGATGTGAGGATTTCCTGCTTTTCATTTTATTAATTTTGCCCCTGAATAAAATCAGTCTGATATTTCTTTTGAGTTGCCAAATGTATTTTTATAATGAATCTATGGTCTACATGCAGTCAGACTCTCACTGCCATGTTGATATCACGCCTTGAGTACTGGTTACAGATTGGGTTACCTGAAAGTTCCTGCTTGACGAAGGAGAGCACGGCGAGGTACACCTGACAGTCAGCCACAATAATCTGCCTCTGTAGGCGGTCCACCACCACAACGCCTGACCTTTGGGAGTCCATCTGTAACACACACACACACACACACATACATTCAACATGCATTAACACACATAACCCGGAGGCTGGCAGCCAGAGTCTCCTGAGTGACCCAGAGCTATGAGGCAGCTCCCACACTGCTCAGTCAGTTTGTTGATTACATTTCACAGAAGCACTAATTAAATCTGTGAGTGGGTTTGGCATGATGTCACTGCTGCCTGCAGTAAATATCACAATATAAGGCCTGAGATTTCAGTTTTAAAAGTAATATTACAGACGCAGGAAGACAGCGAGTAGGCTACTCACCCATTCTGTCAGTGTTTACGTCGTCTTACGTCTTCGGTCTGATCTTGACTGCATAGCTAATATCTACGCTGTTTTTTTACATGACGTAACAGAGGTGCATATTTAGTGGATTCAGTATGAACAGAGGGCGCTGACTTCACGAAATAGACGAGAGTTCTCTGTCGGGACACGGTGTCATAATGTTCACACAGCAGGGCCTGCTGAGTCAAGAGGGACACCTAGTGGTAAAATTCGGTACACAGATCTAGTTCGGTATTTAGTTTAATATCAAACTGGTTTGACATTTTTTTCACCTGCCTAAACCCAATCCCTGGGCCATGCAACAGTCCATATTCTGTCTTTTGTTTAAATGGCACTCACACTTTTTTTAATCTTGTTTCTGATTGTCTCGATGACTCCGGCGCTGTCGCTCTCACACAGCTTCTCGGTGGTCCTCAGGTCGTCACAGGCCGTCTGCATCTTCTCCTCCTCAAACGTCATCATGGCGTTCTGCAAAGCAATAAAAACGTTGGAATATATCTTTAAAAAGCAGTAATGTTTTACTTCATACTCCAATATCATATTGTTTCGTTTCACAGAGCAGATGTGCGCTTGAGTCGACATACAAACAGAAACATCTTGTAATAAAGATGGTAGGAGTGTTATGTAATCGTCTTCAAAAGGACAAGGGTTCTCTCTGCACAACAATGGTGATGGCGCCTCACTTTCCTGTCCTCTGCTTGGTTCCTTTGCTGTTGCGTTTTCTCTCTGCAGGCTGCAGACTGGAGAGAAATAAGCTGCAGCAGCCAATCAGATCGCCTCACCCAGCCCATTATCATCCCAAAGTTGTCAAATACTGCCACTTTTGCTGTGTTTTCTGCATATGATCTGACGCCCGACAACAGTTTGCTTTGTAATTACACATCACATGACGGCCAGATGGCACCTGCCGGAGGAGCCTGATTCGTGGAAAGGCGGCATCACTTCAGAGCGCAGCCGCGTCCTCATGATACGCTGTGGACTGCATCAGGTTGAAATGCTGCCTGTAACGATGTAATATAAGGAGTGAGAGGGTCCCTCTACAGCTGTGGGGGTGGGTGGGGGGGTGTTGGATAGATCCAACAAACGGCAAACTTTCATGTAAGGTTTGTTGGACCATCCATGGCAGCATGAGCTTTTGTTGGCATCCTGGCATTGGTAATTGTGTGCCTTAGTTGCCTAAACATAACCATGTGCAAAAAAAAACACGTGGAAGAACAGCCTGCAGTTCAAGCAACAGCCCAGAGTCAGCTCAGTACCACTGGATGACACACATCGCGTCATTCTGCAGTTTTGATCTGATCTGATGAGCAGGGAAACCTGTGAGCTTATAAGACAGAGGGAAGTTTAGCACTTCACACTCTTTTACACACACCACCCATACTGTCATAATACAAAGCTGGTTGATAAATGGTGAAGTATCCCTTTAAGTGTCCCTGTACATGCACCAATGCCCCTCATGTTGGTCACATGTCACTGCCCCCACTGCCCTCAGGGCCATTTAGCATCTGGGGACAGAGGATGACATCATCCCTGGCTTCATGGTGAGTGTGTGTGTGTGTGTGTGTGTGTGTGTGTGTGTGTGTGTGTGTGTGTGTGTTACAGTAATGTAATGTGTTTCTGTATGGGAGTGTTGCTGTTCTTGAGAGGAAGATGCATCCATTATGTTAATGGATGGAAAAGCAGAGGGAAGGAAGCCAGTGGTGACAATGATAGACACCAGTTTAACAGACTGGGTTATTCCAGGTGATACTGGGTCAGGAGTCAAGGCGTGTATTGGTATGAGTCTGGTGATATACATATCACGATACAAGGGTTATCATTTAATATATTGCAATAGCTAGGTTATGCTACTACGAGCAAGGTGATAAATTGCATTTTTAAAATCTAATTTTAGAGAAACAGTGTTAGGATAACATCACTTTGTGCATAAAATCTGATCTGCATTTGTATTAATGACAGTCCCTGGTAAGTTACACACTGGTATGTTGTCACGCTGGAGTAGAAGAGTGCAATCGAGAGTGCTATTAAGCCGTCAGGAGTTTAAACACAACACACTGTCACAAATCCTTGCACATAAACTATTATTTAAAAATCTGAACAGTTTTTTGAAAACTGATAAAATGTAATACAAGGTTGTACTTAACATAACACTGCAAGATACAAGTATATCAATACTTTCTTACACCCCTGACACTGGGTGCTGTCTTTATGAACTGCCTTATGACTCTAAATCTGTTCGTCCAATTACCAGAAAAAAAATCTACGAACCACAGATATCTTATATGTTATAATGTAGCAGATTCACTAAAACTTCGACAACGCTGTGGTTAGCTTGGTTAGAAAAAGATCAAATTATGGCTTGAAATAAAAAAAAAACATGTTCAGTGGCAAAAGCATTGCTGGAAAGGTTCCAACAAGTCACTAGGAAACACCTCCGTTTGGTGGCACAAACTCTACTGGAAACGCAGCGACAGCTCACGAAAAACACCCACAGATGGTGGCACAAATGCTGCTGAAAATACATGATGGGTTGCTAAAAGACATCCTAATTTTCTGGCACAAACGCAGCTGAAAACAGTGTTTGTAATAAAAAAACAGGTTTATGGGGCACAATCCCAGCTGGAAAAGCAGATATATCTTAATAAAAAAAACAACAGCTTTTGGTGGAACTATCCTGCTGGAAAAACAGCGAAGGAACGCTGAAAAACACCCATGTTTGGTGCCTAAAAAAGCCGCTGAAATCATAACAATGACTCGCTAAAAAACGACCAGTTCTGTTGTTTGTTGGTCTTAAACATTGGTCCACCGCTTGGCGTGTGTCACTTCCCCTTCAGCTTCCGATGACAAAGTTCGCTTGAATGCGTCACTTTAGAAATGCTGACAAGATATGAAACATGCAAAGGTTGTGTATTCGTGGTATGCAGAAATGTACAATGCCAACATTTCATCTGACGACTGGTCTTCTCTGCTGTTATATTATTTATGAAATTATATTAATTGCTGTTTTGCTCTTTGTTCACATTTTGCATGACGTTTGATCACCACCTAAGAGGAAACTCACCAGGAAACTGACGAAGCTGGCCCCGAAGCTCATCAGTGGGCTCTGAGTCCTAAACAGAGAACAGGAAGGAGAAAGAAAAAAACTGAAAGTTGAATATTTTGTGGAATACTGCTATAGCAAGATTTTCTTCACCACTGTCCTCCTGCTGCGGCATACCTCTGTCTCAGTCGGCACCCAGAAAACTTACGAGAATGAATCATGTGCATTTCTGAAAGGAGCCGTGGATGGTAATTCTCCCAGCAGGCTCACACTGAGCATGCTCAGGAGCAGGTGCAGCTGTCATGACTGCTGTCAGGAGTCTGTTCGTGTGATGCCATCTCGCACTATTCGCTATCAAAAAACATATTTAAGAGGGAAACAGGTACAGGGCGACACCCTGATCCCCTGGTCCACTGCTGGTAATAGATCCCTGGCTCGTTTTTATGATAAGAATATCATCTCTCTACTAGAAACATCAAATCAGATGTGCCCTAAACAGTGATACTTAACTTACTGCCTGCAGGCCACATCTGGCCCCTGATGCCCCAACCATTTTCTAATTCTCAATAAATACAAAGTGATTCACACTGGAAATTGTTTTAGTGCTTTTAGTTTACATAAAGTATCAGAGTGCACAAAACAGTGTCAAAAAAGTGCCAGTGGAGGATCCCCGACACCCCCAACAGAGGTCCTATAGCTAAGACCCTAATGTCTTAAAATTAGGGCTGGGCCCTACAACTTTTCCTCGATTGAAACATGAGACGTAGTCGATAGAATGTCAACAGAACACATTTCAGCCATGCTTTGATACCACAATTATCATCATAGATCATCAGACCGATTATTGATGATTAATTAACAGCTCTCACATTTAAACATACTTTTCAAATTACTGCACAATTCAGGATAAAATAAAGCGTGCCCCAACCCGAACATGTCCAACAGCCGGCTCCAGCTTGCACATGTGCAACAGCCCGCTCCACAGCAGCGCAGTGAGACAGACAGACAGAGCGCAGCTTCTCCTCACAGCACCAAAGTGTCTGAAACAGACACATCTGCAGAGGTGAAAGTGACTTCTTTAGACTCTACAGACGACTTTGTGTTAGTTTCAGCTTTAATCAGACTTTGGATTAATTATTTAGAAACACCAGGACGCATCGCTCCGTGTCTCATCCGGCCCCTCGCGCTGAGCTCTCATTATTATTACCAGGGGCAGATGTAATGTTTTGGGGGCCCGGGGCCACAAGCACATGAGCTTATTTTCAGCCTTTCTCTAACTGTGAATGTCGGCAGGCTGTCGGCAGCTATAGGAGAAGTAGGCCGACTCAAAGTTTTTAATTCCTGAGTAAAATGATTAACAGCACAGAAGTTTGACAGAAGTTGAAGTCAGAGTCCTGCAGTCAGGAGAGGTTGGCCTATTATGTCGTACACTGTAAAGCCCTCTGAGGCAAACCTTGTTTTGTGATAATGGGCTATATAAATAAAACTGACTATTATCAGCACAATGTGCTTCAATTTACCTGAAGTTTGTTTAAGATGGAGCTTTTAATTTTTTATTAATGTTGGAAAGTTTAATAAATAACAATAAATCATATGTTTATTACACTCCAACACACCATGGTCACATGGTCACATGGTCTCATGAACTATGAGGGCAAAAAACAAAGCACACAAAAAGAAGCAAAATAATCATTCATTAATCTTAATTGAAATAAAATGTTCAATTAACCATGATATTGGTTTTAGGTATGATGTTCGGACCTTTGCTGGGAGGACATTTTAGTAACTGGACCTCTGTGAGTTTTAGTAGAATAGGTCCTCCAGCTGGTGATGCTGTTCTACAGTATATTTGTCATGTTCAATGTCTGACAGAAAAAATATATTTAAACCAAAATTAACCTTATGATATCTTTATATCTCACTTAGGAGCCAAAGGGAACCTTTAAGCTTCACAGAAATAGTGATTTGATGTATATCCTGATATATATCGATATCGACTGATATGAAAAAAATTATCGTGATAAGACTTTTTTCCATATCACCCAGCCCTACTTAAAATCCTACAATTGTCCTAAAATCCTAGAAACATTGTCAAATCTTTAAAACGTCCTAAAAATCTGAGAAATGGTCTAAAATCATAACGTCCTAAAATTAAAGAAATTCTAAAATCCTAGAAATGTCTTAAATTCTGAAAAAACATCTAAAAATCTGAGAAATGTCCTAAAATCCTGGAAATGTCTTTAAATTCATGCAATATCCTAAAAAGCGCCCTGAAGTCCGAGAAATGTTCTAAATTCCTCGAAATTTCAGAAACATTCAAAAAGCTTGAAAACATCCTTAAAATACGAAAAATGTTCTAAAATTCTAGCAATGTCCTCAAATCCTAGAAACATCCTAAAAGCTTGAAAACATCCTTAAAATCCAAATGATGCTCTAATATCCTTGAAATGTCCTTAACATCCTAAAATCCCAGAAAAATGTATGGGGCTGCTGCCACTGGCCCCTGACCTCAGGCTGTTTTGAAAAAGTGGCCCCAGAGTGAAGCAGGTTAAGTATTCTGCTGTACAGTGTGACAATGATGAAGACAGGTGAGGACAAAGGTTCTCCCTCACTGATGAACACGCTTTTGAGACCTCATGATGAGGTACTTTATCTGACTCATGCTGCTGTATGTGCAGCAGTGTCCTCACTGTTTGTATATTACATGCTGATGTGCCAGAATTTCAGTTCGCTGTTTTAACCACTGACATTTATCTTTTGCATGCAACATTCTGCAACACATTAACATAAAGCGCAGAGCAATGACCTGTATCTCCTGAAAAGCTCGTCGCTCTCTTTGAATCCGTTGTTGAGCAGCATGTTGATCCCTTGCAGGGCCATCTCAGCATCATCTATGTGCTCTGCTTTCTCCTCTACCTGCTGCTGCTGCTGGGACTGCTCGGGACCCGCCATTGTTTATACTACAGCGCAGTGGCTGTTGGATGAAACCAGTGCGATGGAGAACTAAATAGCCTGTTTCTTCTCTGAAACAAACCCGCATTGGTTTATTTCCACTGATGGAGGAGACGGATTCAAACAGAGACGCGCCTCTGGTCGGCTAAAAAAAATAATAATAAAAATAAAAAAGACTGTGCAGCAGTTTCCGCAGGCTCCAGACGTCTGTGCGCCTCAGGGATAGGCCACTGTTGCCCAGACGGGCTCGGTCACACCGCGCTCCCCAGATTTACTCTGATCATTGTTGTTGCAGACAGCAGATCTCTGCGCGTTCAGTGTTGAGCCAACACGTCGTTTTTTATCTGCCACTAAATAAGCCATCCGTCAGTTTCTCCCCTGCTTGTCTCCGCCGTGCAGCAGCATCCAGTGCATTACATAACGGATCCGTGCTGCTGCGCCGCTCTCAGTCCCACGTAACGCGCTCGTCAAACGGCCTGGCGTCATAACGCACAGCGTATCGCCGGGAGGACGAAGGGACGAGGCCCGCTGAAGCGAAGCTGCATCCCGTCAGCTTCTAGACTCTCCCCGCAGCCACAGACTCAACGTCAAAACCCGCCCTCTCCTCCAGCCGGCAGCCAACAGGCGCACAGCCTGCCGGCACACCGAGGACAGACAGGTGAAGAGAGCCACGGAAGAACTGCAGTCAAACCCAGTGATACTCAACTAAAGAGCCAAATCTGGCCCCCGCCGGTACGTCCCCAACCATTAGGCAGGGGCGTGGTAGTGGGGGGGAGTGTACTGACTATATGGGCCTGAAATAAAAATTATTTTTTTATTTTCATTTCTTCTCTCCAAGTTATAACTGCAATAAGTTAACTTAAAAAAAAAAAACATTAAGAATTTCCATCAGTCTTAAAGAAGTAAACTGAGGGGAATAATTCCAATTTTAGGGTCATAGTATCAAGTGTGGCTGAATCTGACAGAAAGTAAACTTTTCATGGGGCCCAGAATTCCTGGCGACGCCCCTGCATTAGGCTTATATAATTCACAATGAAAATAAAGAGATTCACACGAGGAATCGTTCTTTAATACTCCTAATATACATGAGGTTTCATAGTGCATAAAACAGCATCAAAATAGAGCTTGTTTATCAAGAAAAGTGTCAGTGAAGGATCCCCACACCCCCGGACAGAAGTCTAAGTCTAAGAAATGTTTTAATGCTTTAGCTGCTGCGCATGGTCAGATCTGAAATTCAGTGTGTCACACAGACAGCAGGGGTCAACCTATGTTTGTCCTCTGCACTGTTCAGGAGGGGGTGGTGCATCCGCTCCACAGTGAGCTGCCGACCTGCAAGTTTCTCATCTGAAGAGCAGATGCAGTTGCAGCTTGTATTGTACTCATTAACTCTCAGCAGGGACAGACATGGAGCTCGGTTCAGCGGTTAGCGCAGTGAGGAGTAAGAGGGTGCTGCTCGGTGACGAAGTCCGACCTGCTGTCATCGTAATAAAGGATGGGAAGATCCATCAGATCCTCTCTGACAGCGACTTCACTGAAGCTGCTGCCTGTGAGGTAAGCTGGCTCTCGTTGGTCATGTGCAGTGATTTAACACTCCTCATCATCAGTGTGAACTCCTGTGTGTAACCCGACTGTGATGGCAGGTGCTGGATGTGGGCGACAGCGTGGTGATGCCAGGCGTTGTGGATTGCCATGTGCATGTGAATGAACCAGGCCGCACCTCCTGGGAGGGTTTCTGGACCGCCACCAGGGCTGCTGCAGCGGGAGGAGTGACCACCATCGTGGACATGCCGCTGTGAGTTTGAGACTTCCCCCTCCCAAAATCAATCATGACCCACATGAGGTCACCGGTGGAGGGTAAAGGTTGCAGAGTAAACAGTATGTGAGATAACAGTCCTCACAGTCCAATCGCCAGAAGAAACTGTTTGCATTGTACATTTCTGCAAACCACAGATACTTTGCATTTGTACATTTCATACCCATCATATCAATGTTTAAAGAGACGTGACGGAGTACATGAGCGGACTTTGTCATTTCGAGGAAATGGTGGATAATGTGACAACTAAGTAAGGAGGCTGCCAAGCTACACATTTCTGTTTGAGACCAACAAATAGCAAAACCAGATATTTTTAGCAACCTGTCTCAGTTTTTCCAGCCATGTTTGTGCCACCAAATCTGAGTATTTTTTTGAGCAATTCATCGCTATGTTTCCAGCAGCATTTGTGCCACCATCTGTAGTGCTACTGACGTGTTGCGATGTTTCCAGTGGTGTTTGTGCCACCAAACATGGGTGGGTTTTTTTGTAACTTGACAAAGCATTTCCAGCAGATTTTGTGTCACCAAATGTGGGTGTTTTTTTTAGCAACTTGACAAGGCATTTCCAGTGGAATTTGTGGTATCACTATCAAACATTTTTAGCAACCTGTTGCTATGTTTCCGGTGGCGTTTGTGCCACAAAACGTAGGTGTTATTCAGCAACTCATCGTTGCGTTTCAAGCAACATCCGTTCCACTAAAAGTGATTGTTTTTGAGTGATCCATCACTACATTTACAGCAGTGTTTGTGACACAAAACATGGGTGTTTTTCAGCACCTTGTCGCTTCATTTACAGCTGCCACTAAATGTGGTTGTTTTTTTAGTTGCTGAAAAAGCTAATACCTATTCATTCATTTTGCCATTCATTGCCATGTGACAACCTCAAATGTAGCTGCTTATTATGTTTTAATTTACAGGCTATATGGTTTGAGAAAATTGGGCCAAGGGAAAAACATTTTTGAAATCTAAGATTTTAAATGTATCACCAGCAGTGATTTTGTTTCTTCCCACAGAAATAGCATCCCACCAACTACCACACTTAAAAATTTTCGCGAGAAGCTGCAGGAGGCGACAGGACAGTGCTTTGTGGACACAGCATTCTGGGGAGGCGTGATCCCTGGCAATCAGGTAAGGTGCAACAGCATGGACAAAAATGAACACATTCTCTGCCAGACTGAGCTGAATAACAACCGAACACAAACAACGGATGTTCTCCCTACAGCTAGAGCTTCGGCCCATGATCCAGGCAGGAGTGGCCGGCTTCAAGTGTTTCCTCATCCACAGTGGGGTGGAGGAGTTCCCGCATGTGACTGACTGTGATCTGCATGCAGCCATGAAGCAGCTGCAAGGCACAGGAAGTGTCCTGCTGGTAACTCGCCACCCGCTGCATCTTCCATAACACGACAAAAAAACTGTCATGTAACTGAAACGCCTTCTGCTTCGTCCCTTTAGTTTCACGCAGAGAGAGATGTTCAGCCGACAGCAGAGGAGAATGGCGGTAAAGATAATTTCACAGCATACAATAAATCATCTGTCCGTAGGCAGGTTTCCATCACAGATTTGCACAAAACTTAAGCGATATTTTCGAAATGTCGTTAAAACACAATTGTGAGATGACTGTGTTTCCACTGAGTGATGCTGTGCAACTTCTCCTCTGGTGATAACATCCCAGTAACCATGGCGATGGATGTTCAAAACATTAGCAGCTTTATTTCTATTGCAGCCACCGCACTAGCCGTCATCATTTCCAATCCAAGGCCACGTAGGCGTGTTATGGAGCTATGATGGAAAGGCGAGCCCCTTATATGTGGGAGCAGCCACATATGAGGGATTTCTGGGAGCTGATAGTTCACGATTTCACAGAGGAATTGTGAATTGAAAACTTTCTCAGAGTTATGTGATGCAATAACTGCTCTTGTAGCTCCTGCTGCACCATGAGGGAACCAGTTCCTACTGACAAGCACATAGACACAGCATCATGTGAGCTAGAACAGACTTAAAAGGGTTTCCACTGCAGTTTGGACAAATATGGCTTTTTCCAATCACCTGAATTACCACCTAATGCAAGCACTTTTTTTTTTTTAATTAATTATAAAAATGTAAATGGGAAATGACATTGACGTGTTCCCATTAGGGTTATTTTATATTCACAATTTAAATTTACGCAATTTGAGGGTTAATGGAAACCCGCCGTGAAACACACCCTATTTTATCTCTTTCAATGTAGTTTAAGTATGCAACTCAGTTTTCCCGTGTTTTTGTTTTAACGTGACTAATTTTAACAAAAAGTTTTGAAACTGGTCCAGTACTGATTGAAAACGCTGCAGCGGGGAAACTCACTCCTCACTGGAACAATTTCAAAACTGATGTTCCCATTCGTCATTGAGAGACAAATACCTGGAAAAAAAAGGTCCAGGATGGAAAATGCCAAATTAACCTTTAAGAAAGTCAAATACAAATTTGGGATTATTTGCAATGCATTCAGCTAAAATCATCAGAAAATAGTTTTATCTGACTCTCAGCCGGACCTACTCCCCTCCCTGTTCTAGACCCTTGTCAGTACTCCACCTTTCTGCAGTCCAGACCAGACGTCATGGAGACAGAAGCGATTCGCACCGTCACACAACTCTGCCTCCAGTACCAGTAAGAGCATCAGCGTGGTGACGGTAACTACAGAGGATCCTTCAGGTTCTACTTGTAGCTTTGATGCCACAGCGAGCTCGCTCTCTCTGCTCCAGGGTGCGGTGCCACATCGTTCACTTGTCCTCTGCAAAGCCATTGAATCTGATCCAGGAAGCGCGGCAGGCCGGAGCGCCACTGACCGTGGAGACCACCCACCACTACCTCAGCCTGTGTGCAGAGAACATACCTGCAGGGGCCACACAGTTCAAGTGCTGCCCCCCCATCAGAGGAGCTGCTAACCAGGTGAACAGGGGAGGACGCTCAGTGGATTTTCAACATAAAACTGGGCTGTACTTTGTGTTCTTGTGTTTTAGTCTTCTGCCATCACTAGCGGATAATTGACTTTGTCTACAGGAGCAGTTATGGTCCGCGCTGAAAGCCGGGCACATTGACATGGTGGTGTCCGATCATTCCCCCTGCACCCCCGATCTGAAGAAACTGGACAACGGAGACTTCACTGAGGCTTGGGGAGGAATTTCATCGCTACAATTTGGTAACTACAGATTAGCGACAAACATCAGGGTTCACATACATTTTTATGGACGAAATTAAAAACAAGGAAAGAAACTCAAGAAGCACAATGTCCCGCTTACTGCTGACATATTTGCTGAATGAATGGACTTTTGGAGCAAAGCTCTAAACTCAAGTCCGACTCGAGTAACAAATTGGTTGACTTTAGACCTGAACTGACACAATCAAAAATAGACAAAAAATATTCACCAAAACAAACGCCAATGACCTGTGAGTTCACTTGGACTTGAGCCTTTAGACTTGAAAATACTTGATATCTTTCCCTAAAACTGAATTTATTTCTGAATCAACTAACATTAGCACTTTTCATTCAAGTAAACACTTAACAGCCAGATGATCCACTGAGTTTGAACCAACCCAACAGCAAACAGTCAAGTTGCAGGATTGAACCGTGACGAACTAACGTTTTTTTAGAGCGCCAGTTGGAAAAACTGATTCAAAAGATAATTTCATAACGTAAAAACCTACGTAGTCATCAACAAAAAAATTGCAGTGTGCAAAACGTGAAGTGTGCGAGACAAAACAACTTCTGATAAACTTGTTTTGATCCCAATTTTAAAAAGCATTCACCATTTCTGTAAATTTAACATGATTACTTTATTGTTAAAATGCCATCATTTTTGGTGAGGAGTGACTTGTTTAGGACTCTAAACTCAAAGTTTAGGAGATGTCAGTCTCGGCTACGTGGGGACACAAGACACGACTTTGGACTTGAGTGCAAAGACTTGTGACTTGCAAAAAATTAACTTGGCCCCTTCTCTTGTATTTTGACATTTCAACTTACCTGACCCCCGGAGGTTTATGTTTAACGTGACATTATCGCTGTCTCAGTGATTGTCTCATCAATGTCTTATTGAATCCGTTTTTAGGACATTTCACAGATTTGAGGACGTGTGTAAGATTTTAGGATGTTTCTATTGTTTCCATTTTACAGTGCTTCAGGGGTTTGGGGATTTCTCTTGGATTTTAGGACATTTCTCGGATTTTAGAACATTTTTCAGATAAAAGGATGTTTTTACAATTTAACAATGTTTCTCAAATTAGTATGTTTTTAGGATTTTAGGACATTTCTTGGATTTTAGATTTTCTTCTGGGATCTTTGGGCAGATTTTAAGATGTTTCTAAGATTGTATGACATTTCTATGTTGTAGGATGTTTCAAGGATTTTAAGATGCTTCTAAGATTTTAGAACATTTATAGGATTTTGGGACATTTCCTATCAGCCGTAAATTGAGATTTTATGCAGATTTTGTTTGTGAATTTACATACTAATAAGTGTTTTAATAACTGAATATCAGGCTGTGAGCAGAGTGTGAGAAGCAGCAGCATCTCTGGCTGCTGTCAGAGTTATGGCAGCTTTTACATTATTCACTGTCTTATGGAGCAGCTCCAGGATCTGTCTCGACATGACAAATCCTCTCTGCTGTTCAGCTGAAGGAGACACCGACTGGAATTCACAACTTAGACCTGCTCTGCAATATTACAGGCGATTTATGCATATTTCCTTTTTAAGGTGGATTAGTTTCTCTCTCCTCCTACACATCAATCCGTCTGACAGTCACCCGCAGTGGGCGAAGTTCACAGGGAGGTAAACAACAGCTGAGTGTCAGTTTAGAGGACAGAACAATCATTTACTGTCCCGACACAGAGAGCGAGCGGTCAAAGTCTGGCACCAGGAGTCGGATCCACAATGATACACAAACTATGAAAACCCTCATCAATATTTGATGCTGTAAGTTCAGTCCTCTGGGGGCTTTGTAGCACCCCATATGATCATAATTCCTGACAATGAAGTAAAAGTTGCACTTATTACTAATTCATTTTTTAAAGTGATCGCAACAGTTCACACAAAATAAACTGCAGATGAGTTTTCTGACTGTTTGTGCAGAATTCTTCGGCTGGATTGTTCATCTCCAGAACTGCAATCCAATCTAACAAATAATAAGTACTTAAGTCCTTTATTTAGTATTTGTACTTTACTTGAGTATTTATAGTTCTGTCAACTTTCACTTTTACTTTATTACATTTCCTAAATAAAATGTGTACTTTTACTCCACAAAATTTTAGTCACTAAAGTGTTGGGAAGGAAAGGAGGATGGATGGATGGATGGATGGATGGATGGATGGATGGATGAGGGAATGGAGGGAAGGAAAAACTGCGTCCCACCAAGATGCAGGACTGAACGCTGCAGAAAGACTTTTAATGCTTTTAAAAGAACCACTATCTTTAATTACTGCAGTTTTGCAAACTGAACTTTTGATATACTACATAGTTATTATTATTTTTGTATATTTTTATCGAGTATTTTTTTAGTATTTATATAGCATAGTATGGTAATTCATTCTTATTTATTTATTCATTTTTCTTGTGGATCATTACAGATATGCTTTTATGTTTTTATGTTAAGAAAAAAGAGCTCTGACTGCTTGATCTTTTATTACTAAAACTTACTTGTACTTTTACTTTCAACTCTGAATTACATTTAATATCATAAAATTACTTTTGATACTTAATTACAATAAATATCAGATACTTTAAGTTTTTTACTCGAGCAATATTCCAACAGGCGACTTTTTCCAAAGTACCTTTCCTCAAGCATGGCTTTCAGAAACATCACCGTTTTCTACTTGGTAGAGTAATTACATTATTGGGTTTTATTACATTTTAAATCAGGTTAAGTGCAAATTCTGTGTGCAGGTTTGCCTCTGTTCTGGAGTTCGGCCAGTAAACGAGGCTTTCAGCTGTCTGATGTGGTGAGACTCCTGAGCCAGAAAACAGCCCAGCTGAGTGGTCTGGACCATCAGAAGGGCAGCCTCGCCCCCGGCTATGACGCCGACTTGGTCATATGGGACCCAGAGAGAGAATTTGAAGTCTGTATCAGGAACTATAACATCAATAAACACCTTAAATCTGCGTGCTTATTTAGGATACTGAAAATGCCACGTATTCATTTGATTTTCTGTCGCACTTCACAGATAAAAGAAGCGAGCATACATCATAAAAACAAGGTAACCCATGTAAAATGAGTAAAAACATGATGTAAAAAGCATTTTTTTAATGACTGAGCTTATGATGATGTGTGTGTGCAGCTTACACCTTACCTCGGCGTCACGCTGCAAGGAGCGGTGCGTGCGACCATCGTCAGAGGGCGGCTGGTGTTCAGAGAAGGCTCCTTCTGCCCCGAACCTCTGGGCAAACATCTCCTCATCCCGACTGTGAAACACAACGACAACAAGCTGTGATCAAACTGTCTGAGTCGCTGTGTCGTCTGAATCTGTGAGCATGCACCATCTTATTCTCCTTATTTATCTCACACCTTATGCTTGTCAGGAAATTTTATGATGTAAACTTTCTTACATCCCAATTTGCATTTGTGATGAATTATCAATCGAAATGTTAAAATAGAAAGTAAATTAATACTAATTAAACCTCTGAAACCTGAATGGACATCTGTTTTTCTTGTGTCATTTAGATGCCTTTGACAAGTATTTAAACCTTTGAAACATGAGATAAAGGTTTATTTCTCTTCAACAAGTTGCAAATTGCAATAAATTGGCAAAAGGTGCTAAGAAAACCACCTGAAAACTAATTTTAAAAATAGGAGAAAGAAAGAAAGAAAGAAAGAAAGAGAGAAAGAAAGAAAGAGAGAAAGAAAGAAAGAAAGAAAGAAAGAAAGAAAGAAAGAAAGAAAGAAAGAAAGAGAAAGAAAGAAAGAAAAATCTTACAAAATTATCAAAAAATGAAAAAATAAGAAACTATATTTATGATTATTAGAATTATTGGCACTTTTTTCAAGTCATTTCCTTTTCTGTTTTTGACTTTCCTTCTTATTTTTTTCCTGTAATTTTATACTAATTCATTGCTAATTTTTGGTTTGCTCATGGATTTTTTCCCCAATGTTTTTGAAGGAAATCAAGCCATTTTGCTCAGAGGGTTATATAGCACCTCGTTTTTCAGGCATTTGAAGCACTTTAAGACAATACATTTTAAATGACCTGTAAACCAGAATCTTTAGGGGTTTGTCACATCATGTCATGAAAGATAGACTCTCTTTAGTCATCATCACAGTAAAATTCAAATAAAATAGGACTCTCTTCCCACCGGCCCATACAGTCGCTTCTCTGAAAATGTTTTTGTGTCTTCAAACCTCAACAGTCAGAGACAGAACAAAAGTTTCCTGTTTGGTTTTTAGATAAGTGAGATTTAACACGTGATTCAGCACCGTGCTTTAGTTTAAAAGGCATATTATGTATTTTATTTTGGTTTTTGAAAAAATATTTTCAAACTCTTTTCCTTAAAGCCTAAAAAACTTATTTCTAGTGGAGCTAGTACAAACTAAGTTCAATTTACTGATATTCGTTAACTACCTCAATCCTGTCCTGAAGCTTTTACGGAGGATACACAATGCCCTTTTACTGGTTATTATTTTTTTTAATTTTGTCAGCAAAGCTGTGGTTGATGTGTGGTTAAGGTTTAGGCACCGAAACCATTTGGTTACCGTTGGTGGAAAAAAACAACCTCTTTTTGCAGCACTATCCCAGCAGGAAACACAGTGACGTCTCCGTTTGGAAGAAATAAAAAATTTAAAAAATCCTTTCATGACACTGGCAGGGTGCAACAAAATATCCACATCTGGGGGCTAAAAAGCAAAGCAATGACGCACTAAGACTCACACTAAGAATCAATACCGTATCACAAAACATAACTTATCAATACTCAAGTGTATCGATATTTTCTTACATCCCTAAATCCGGGCGCTTTCTTTATGACCTGTGATGGTACACTATCTTTTTTTTATCTATGGCTTAAGTTTTGCACAAATCTGTAATGGAAACCACCTAATGAGTCACTAAAAAACACACGGTTTTGCTGTTTGTTGGTCTCTGACAGTCTGCAGCTTGACAGGCGTTTTGTCGTCCACCTCCTGACGACAAAGTCAGCTCATGTACTATGTCACCTCACAAACATTGATATGATACATATGAAACATGAAAACTTGTTCGTGGTTTGCAAAAATGTAAAATTCTTCTGAATACTGCTGAAATTCTGCAATTTTACCAAATAAACTGTTAAGAAATAAAACTGTACTTCTGTTTATACCCTTAAATCTAGTTCACTAGACTTTTGCAGCCCTTCCAACATTTTCTGATCTTATACAAATTGTCCAAATTTTCATAAGTGAAATCTACAAATCTCATACAGTAAACTGATTTATGATGCAGGTTAACAGGAGCGTTTGGTTGTGGAAAACAGGTCATGTGATCCTGTAACCAGGGCAAAGCGTAGCAGTGTGACAGTGAAGCCTGGCGCTCTGAAGAGTCAATGATTAACTCCTGAGGACATGTTGGGTGACTTCCTTATCTTTGGACAGACCTCTGTGGTCAGACAGAGGGGTGTGCTCAGCTCAGGCTTTGTCTCACCTGCTTCTGCGGCTTTTTGTGTTTTCACTGCACTGTCACACTGCTGGGAACATGTCCGTCTCCGTGCCGCCACCAAAATGCCTGCAGAAACCTTTGGTGGTTCCTCATCGCCACATGTTTGGACCGGGACCTTCCAACGTGCCTCCGCGGATCTTGGAGGCCGGGGCCAACCCGGTCATTGGACACATGCATCCGGAGATATTTGAGGTACCGCAGGACATGATGGAGCCTATCAAGAGAGAGAAAAGATCAAGTTAACCCTTCGGGCTCACTCTGATATTACACACACTCGCATCACTCGCACACAAAACACACTTCTCAAGATCAGGCTTTAAGAAATATTATACATTAATACTATTTTCTTTTTTCATTGGGTTTATCTTCTCATGTCACTGATTTTTGTCATGTCACTGTTTTGAAATGAAAAAACACAAAACTGAATTATTTCTGAATTATTTATAATATACTACATACTTGGTAGCTTATTTATTTATTTAATCAAATGATTAATTGATTGATTTTCCCAGTCTGGGATATGTCAGTGATCAGCAGCTACATTGACTGTGACAGGTCACCTAGTGGAAATAGCATGTATTTCCTCCATATGCCAAATATGGTGCAAAGGTTTTCAACATCATTCTGCACAGAGAAACAACTACTCAGTTTCAGAGAGAGTGATCAGTGTTATTGTTGTCAATGTGTTTAATTTTCAGGTAATTTGCAAATTTTGGGGCCATGTCTTGTTCAGTTGCTTATTACCTTCTCCCCGTGTTTTTTGAAGAAATCAAACCATTTAGCTCAGGTTACAAAGGGTTAAACTACCTTTTTCACCAACCCTCACTTATTTACTGTCACAGATCATGAGTGACATTAAAAGTGGAATCCAGTACATGTTCCAGACACGCAACAACATGACTTTAGCGGTGAGCGGCACCGGTCACACAGCTATGGAGTGTGCCATCTTCAACGCAGTGGAGCCCGGCGAAGGCGTCCTGATGGCGGTCAACGGCATATGGGGAGAGCGAGCAGCAGATATGGCGGAGAGGATAGGTAAGACCTTATTTTATTTTTTTATTGTAAGCGAATCCTATAGTTTTTAGTAACCAACATCTGAACAGGAATAAACAGTGCATTTATTGGGGACTGTTTTCAGATGCGGATTAATCCACATTTGATGCATAAGTATTTGCAGCGGCAGGAAGTTTGATGGAAGACTGATTCAAAATAAACTCCATCATAATGAAGAAATATGTCACCCACTTTGGTTCTTGTAGCCTTTTTTTAGACAAAAATGCAGATACCACCATTCTTATTCTTTGTGTAGTAGTTAACTGATGGAATAATCATGATTCAATCATGATTTACCAGCCGGATATCCTGTGTTTTAACCCAACAGGTGCCAGAGTAAATACCATAGTGGCGCCCCCTGGTGGTTTCCTCACTAACGCAGAGATTGAGCAGGTATCACTCTGATTCTCCAATTATCAGGTTACTTTGATACATTTTGTTAAAGCAACTCAGGGTGTCCATTTAACAATTATGCCTTTCATTTTAGATAAAGCATGGTATTATTGATTTACTCTTATAATAAATTGTTGATTTTTTAACTTAAAATTGTATTTTTATTTTTTTTTTACATTTTTTTATTCAAACATTGATACTATTGATTATTTTTTGACATTTTACAGATATTTTGTATCACTTTGTATTTGTATTACTCATTAATTATTATTAGAAGTAGTAGTATTTCATTTGATTGATTCATTTTGAACATGTAAAAAAAGAAATGAATAATCTAAATAAAACAGTGATCAACAATTTCCTCAAAATGTAATTACAGTCTTCATAATATTAAAACAACAATAATAATTTGAATTCTTTGTTTTGAACAGTAAATAACAAATAAACAGTAATCCTAAAGCAAACTTTCTAATCCACTATTTACTGTGTATACAAGTCAATTTGTTTGTTATTATCATGATCAGCATTGTCATCATCATCATTTTAATTTGATTTATTTATAATGAACACTAAAAAAAATAAAATAAAATAAAGTGATCTTAAAGCAAAATTGCAAATACACCTTTATACAAGTAACTATTTTTGTTTTTTTATTATCATTATTATTGTGAATATTATTATTGAACAATCACAATTACAGCTCAACTTAATTTCTCACTTTTATTGTCACTATCTCTATCTCTGATCGTCTCTCCATGTAAAGGGTTACTGTGTGTGTTTCTCATCCAGAGATGGACATTGAAACTTTAAACTACTGATGTCTGCCTTGAATTTATCATCATCACATTATCACAAAACTGAGGGGGGGGCTAAATAAATAACAGTCTAAACAAAAATAAAACTTGTGTGAAAGCTGTAGTCTGTGTGTTCATACTGTGGTGTCTGCACAGGCGTTATCCAAACACCGGCCCGTGCTGCTCTTCGTTGCACATGGAGAATCCTCTACAGGAGTCTTGCACCCTTTAGACGGCGTCGGGCAGCTGTGCCACAAGTAAGACTCCTCTGTCACCATCACACCTGGAACATAAAGGTCAGATTAAATCTGTGTAATGACTTGTGCACGCAGGTATAACTGCTTGTTTCTCGTCGACTCTGTGGCGTCTGTGGGAGGAACCCCTCTGTACATGGACCTGCAAGGTTTAGTATGAAATCCTGAGAGATGTTTTCAGTCTCTCTGGGGCAGCTGAAAAAAAAACATTAACTGTGTTATAATATCTGTTTTAAATAAACCAAATAGAAGTTTTTGTTTTGTTATGATCTGCAGAAATAGACATCCTGTACACGGGATCCCAGAAGGTTCTGAATGCTCCTCCGGGCACAGCGCCCATCTCCTTCAGCGAGAGAGCGTGGTGAGAGACGTATATACAACCAATACTTTGAAATCAAAAGATCATGTGAATTTATGTTTAAACCTTTGGGACCTGAGTTAATTAGTTTAGCAAAAACATGGAAATAATGCAGTAAGCAATAAAAGAAGAAATTCTATGAATAATGAATATGTATTATTATTGTCTTTCCGTAATGACATTTTTTAAAACATTCTTAATTATTTATCTTTTTATTAATGTATATTGTGCACCACAGGGAGATCGCAGTTTCATTGTATTTCTGTTCATATGATGACACATAAAGATCTTCTTCAAGAAGAATGACTGCCCCAAAATTTAGCAAGAAATTAGTAAAAAAAAAAAATAACCTGAAAATTAGTTAAAAAACAAAATAGAATAAATTAATTGATTAATTTAAAAATAATAATAATAATAATAATAACAACAACAAGGATAGTAATAATCATAGAAAATTTAAAAGTAAAATGACATGAAAAAGAATGTTGAATACATTTTTTAAAAAAAGAAATGATGTGGTGCTTAAAAAGTTTCCTCATATTTTGGAAAAATAAACAAATGCACTAATTTGCTCAGGATTCCAAGATTTAAACACTTGTGAAAAGCGTCTCAAAGCAGCATTAAAAAGTGATGTTGCTTTAGTGTGAAAGGGTTAATCTGTCCACAGCCAGAAAATATTCAACCGAAAGACAAAGCCCGTGTCGTTCTTCTTGGATCTGAGCTGGCTCGCAAACTACTGGGGATGTGATGGCAAGCCGTCAAGAGTGTGAGAGACGAGAACTGATCAGATCTCAAACTGTTGTCTCATTTTTAACCACCAGTTTCTGAATACTGCTTCATCTCTTTCATTTCCTCTCTAAAGATATCACCACACAGGTCCAGTCAGTGCATTTTACTCTCTGAGGGAGAGTCTGGCTGTCCTCGCTGAAGAGGTGGGACATGTTTGAATTATTTATTTGGTTTTAATCTGTTGGAGCATCAACGTTTGTGTCACTGAGCAGGTTGTACAGTGACAAAAATGTACCATTCCACCTCTGTAATAACATGTCACAACAAAACATCTAATTAACCAATAAGAAACCAAACAGTCCAGTATGTTCACTCGCCATCATCCAGCAGCACAATTCATTAATATCATAAAGACATAAACAGAAACATTATCAAGCAGAACAAGCACAGACCTCCCGCAGCCGACGCCTCCAGAGATGTCCCCCAAATCAAAATCTAACCTAACACCTACATCCAACAACACAAACCTACATCAGTGATATCAAACTTATGGCCTGTGGGCAAAATCTGGCCACTGATAGGGTGCTGGGTGGTCCCGCAATGATTTTTTAATTCACAATAAAAAATAACGTGATTCACAATGTGAATTGTTTTTGTCCTGTTAGTCTCCGTAAGGTGTCAGAGTGAATAAAACAGCATCAAAATAGAGCTTGTTGATCAAAAAAGTGCCAGTGGAGGATCCCCCACACCCCCGACAGAGGACACAGCTGAGACACTAATGTCCTAAAATAGAAGAGAAATGTTCAAAAATCATAGAAATATCCTAAAACCCTGGAAATTGGAGAAATGTCCTAAAATCTCAGAAAAGTCCTAAAATCCAAAAAGTAACCTAAAATACTAGAAATGTCTTAAAATCCTAGAAAAATCTTCAAACCCATAGAAACACCCTTAAATTTGAGAAATGTCCTAAAATCTGAGAAGCAAAGCAGGCTGAGTGTCCCTGCTGTAAATGCCCAGTGCTGTTACACTCTCCCTGATTAGTTCCCTGAAATTGATATTCTGGGTTATGCATCAGCTTTTTCATGTTTTGACTGTCTGCCTTTGTTTTGGGTTTTTTTGCATTTTAAGGGTCTGGAGAATTCATGGGACAGACATCAGAAAGTGGCGGAGTATTTCCACACCGGTCTGGAGAACATGGGACTCAAACTATTTGTCAAAGAAAAAGTGAGTCCAGCGTTCTGTTTTTGGGTTATGCGTCCATCCGTCCCATTCTTGTTAATGACTCTACTGGTTGTTGCAGAAAGCGAGACTGCCTACGGTCACCACTATTGTTGCTCCGCATGGATACGACTGGAAAGAGATCACATCCTACATCATGAAAACACATAATTTAGAGATTTCTGGGGGCCTTGGACCTTCAGTTGGCTTGGTAAGAAAAATAAAATCTGCCAAATATTTTGAATAATAGTTTGTTTAACTAAATCCCAGATATTTTGGGCGTTTTCAGGTGCTGCGTGTGGGACTGATGGGCTGTAACAGCAGCGAGGCCGGTGTTGACATGGTGCTGGCAGCACTGAGAGACGCTCTGAAACACTGCCACAAGAGCAAAGTGTGAAGGTTGCTGTAAAGATTACCCTCAATCAACTCTACTGTCATGAGAAGGAATTAATAAACCACTGTTCTCAGTAGTCTGTAGCACCTTCTGTCAGGTCTGTGATCTTCGATTACCTACTTTTTAAAATAAATATATTTTCACTGCAATCTGTGTTTTAACGTTGACATGGTGGCAGTCATGGGTCTGAGAACAGAGGGTGTCGGACTGTAAGTCGCCTTGAGGCAAAGTTGTGAATTGTGATATTAGGCTATGTAAATAAAATTGTTTGACTTGACTATTCCACTATATTAGATAACACTGCACACTTACAGAGACCATATCCTGCCCAGGATTAATCAGTGCTACTGAAAAACTCAAACCCAGTGAGTTTATGCCTTTCCGATGTGTTTTAAAAAGTAATTTTTTAGTGAAAATGTGTTTGGGAAATACTAACATACAACTGGATAAATATTAATAAGACTTGGATTATACAAACGGACATTTTGATGTTATTTAGTTGTTGCTAAAGGACCAGTGTGTAAAATTAGAGCAGGGAAACCCAGCTGGCTTGCTCGGGAGCCGGTTCTGGAAAATGACATCAGCAGCCGCACGCATGTTTCTGATTTTAGGACATTATAGGATTTCTGCACAGCTCTTGGATTTTAGCACAATTTCAGGATTTCAGCATGTTTTAAAGATATTAGCACGTTTTTTGGATTTCGAGACATTTTCAAGCTTTTAGCATATTTCTAGGATTATAGGCTGTTTCCAGGATTTAAGAATGTTTAGGATTTTAGCACATTTCTAGGAGTCAAGGACGTTTCTCGTAGGATTTTAGGATGTTACCATCGTTTCTGCATGTTTCCAGGATTTTAACATGTTTTTAGGATTTTAGCACATTTCTTGAATGTTAGAGCATTTCTGGGATTTTATGTTCCTAGGATTTAAAGACATTTCTCAGACTTTCAGACATTTCTAGGATTTTAGCACATTTCTAGGATTTGAGGACATTAGTGTCTTTCAGGACCTCTGTCGGGGGTGTGGGGGCTCTATTTACTGTTTAATGCACTCTGGCACCTTATGGAGACTAAAAGGACAAAAAATGTTCTCAGTGTGAATCACTTTAATGTTATCACGCATTAAAAAATGGTTGGGGGCCACCCAGCACCCTATCAGGGGCCAGATTTGGTGCACGGGCCATAACTTGAACACCACTGTTGTAGATTTGTCGAGAAACATATTACTGAATGGACGGGAAAGCTAGGAATAAAAAAGACCCGAAAAAACTGCTTAAATGTGAGAAGAACCGGAAATCATTTTAGATAAACCGTTTTTATGAAAAACATAATATTCTAAATCTAGCCTACTAATGTCTTACAATGTGCGGGACATTTCTTACCAGGTTGCTCATTGCCTTTTTTTGACCCCATACTTTTGTAAGAAATGAAACCAATTTGTTCTGAGATTAAAGGGTTAAATACTTGTGAGGGGCGTCTAAATGCAGCACAAGAAAAGCGATGTCAATCCCGGTTTTAACAAAAATTATTTTGTAAGTCAAACTTTTGTCAATAAAGTTGTTTTGTTTTGGTTTTTTTTAAAAGAAAAAGAAACCGGAAGTGCGTCATCGTGCTTCCTTGTTGACATTTCGCGGAGCTAAAAGGCGGGTAAACGGGGACGCGAGGACGCTGGACCCGGCGTTAGCGCGTTGTTTGGCGGTTTATCTCCGGAGAGGAGCTCGGTGCTTCATCACGGGACGGCGCGGAGGAGCAGGCGGCACCGATGGCGGCTAAAAGAGGAGCTCTGATCGTGCTGGAGGGGGTGGACCGGGCCGGGAAAACCACCCAGTGCCAGAAACTGGTCCAGGCGCTGCAGCAGAGCGGCAGACCCGCGGAGATGATCCGGTTCCCCGGTGAGACCACAGACTCTTTATACGCAGACTGTGGGTGAGACATGCCGGTGTTTACACCAGCAGCACCATTACGATAACCCAGTAACAGCAAATTTACCAGTACACTATATCAAATACTCACTGTTCTTTAACGTGAATCAGCGTCAGGATAAATACAGACCCGCCAAACCGGGAGGAAAAACCCCGGGTACTACGTCAGCGACGTAAATGCGTCATACGCCAACAGCTGTGGAACGTACAGAAGTATTCAGCTCCTTTACTGAAGTACAAGTACAAGTACTGTTACCACACTGTGAAAATACTGTTTCCAGTAAAAACTCCTGCATTGACAATCATACTTAAGTAAAGTGTTATCAGAAAAAAGTGCATTAAAAGTAAAAGTACAAAATGTAGAGAAATCAAAAGAAACAACAGCTGTGTCCCCATTCAGGGTCTGCATCCTTCGGAGGCTGCATTCGAAGGCCGATTACGTCACAGCGCTGCGCGAAGGCTGTCCCATTTGGTCACAATTCGAAGGCTCCTCCTTTCGCAGCCCACAAATGCGGCCTCTTCCCTCTGTTTGGAGGACACATCGCTACTATCCTTCGCGGCCTTCCATTTCCCAAGATTCCTTGCGCGCCCGCGATCTTCAAAAATAATGGCGGCACAGAGCGGAGATCGGAGCGTTGATTTAACTTAATGTGGGTCTTTACTCATTTGAAGATCAAACGCCAGATATGTTAAACTTAGAGGGACATTAAAATCTCATAATTTCATTCATAATACGTGACGTTAGTAATGCTAACATGTAGCCACCTAGCAGCCCCGCTGTGCTGTCCGCAGCAGCGGACAGCTCCGTCCGCAGCAGCGGAGGCTCTACTGCGCGAAAAATCAGCTTCCGACGCGGACAGAGGCACTTGTCCTCCTCCTCCAGCAAAATTTAAATAAAAAGTAAATTTTAAAAATACAGTAATTTCTTTGCTTTAGTAAATAAGAGGAAAACAGCAAAGTACTGAAAATTATTATAAAAGTAAAAACAATAGAAAATTATATATATATATATACACACACACACTAGAGCACTTTCACGTTACAGTGTAGCCGGCACAGCTCATCGAGGTTGGGCTTCTTCCTGTGATGGCCACCATGAAAACACAAAAATGTGAATATGGAATCGTACCGACCTTCGACATTATTAGAGTACCAGAGCTCGTAGAGGCGATTCTCAAGCGTAAATAGCGTTTTTTCTATGTACACTGAGAGCAACAAATAAAGGAGTCAAATCTTTTGCATTTCTACTCATATTTGGCCAGTAAACGGACACCGATTCTACTATGTAACGTATGTAATGTGCCGCGGTGTGTTTTTTGGGGGGGCAGACAGGACTACGACGATTGGCAAGCTGATCAGCGCCTACCTGGAGAAGAAGAGTGATCTGGAGGACCACACGGTGCACCTGCTGTTTTCTGCAAACCGCTGGGAGCTGGTGTAAGACGACCTGCTTTATCGTGTTCAAGTGAAAGTTTACATGAACTGATTTCACTGTCTGACGTGTCGCAGCAGCACAGGTGTGTCTGATTACCTTAACCATGGCTGCATTCCACTTAGTGAAGGCCCCTGTGCTGTGCTTGCTCACTGGAGCAGCTTACTGGTGCTTTTCCTGCTAAGACAAAGTTGGGGCTGTTTCTGCCAAAACAAGAAGGATCTTTACTAAAAAGGTCCGTCTGCTGTCGGACACGTAGAATAACAATGACGACAACAAACACTTTTAGTGTAAATTGATGGCACAAACATGACCTGATTGGTTACATCACAACCTGTTTCATTGCTGCCGGCCACGAATTGGTCCCATTAGTCACTTAGACAAAAAACAAGGGAAAAACTATAAGTTATAGCTGACATTTTCTTATAATAAAATAATTGTGACCACAGGCCTTTAATGAAGAAGAAGCTGGAGCAGGGCACCACCCTGGTGGTCGACAGATACGCCTTCTCTGGAGTGGCTTTCACCAGTGCAAAGCCGGTGAGTCTTCTCTCAGCCTTTCAGACTCTGACACCATTCAGACCGGACAATCTGCTGAGTTTGACATGTTCGTCTCCTTCAGGGTTTCTCTCTGGACTGGTGCATGAAACCTGACGTGGGACTGCCGAAGCCGGACCTGGTCATGTTTCTGCAGCTCAGTCCGGCTGAGGCCGCTCTCAGAGGTCAGTTTGGAGAAGAGAGATACGAGACGAGCGTTTTCCAACGAGCGGTTCAACAGAAATTTGAACAGCTGATGAAGGATCCTTCGGTCGACTGGAAGGTACGAGGCTGCTCCGCATCGTGCGGCTGAGATTCCAGAGAAGTTGTGTGCAAAACGTCAATAAAATAATGCAATGATTTCTAAATCCTTTGCAACCCATTTTCAGTTGACTTCAGTACAACAGTGACGCTCAACTTTCAGCCCGCAGGCCAAATCTTCCAAAGAGAGCTTGTTTATGGAAAAATAATAATAATAACAAAAGGGGCCAGTGGAGGATCTCAAGCATCCCTCGACAGAGGTCTGAGCTAAGCCCCCAATACTGTGAAACCCCAGCAGCGTCCTAAAATCAGAAAAATGCTCTAAAATCCTAAAGATGTCTTGAAGTCCCAGAAACATTCTCAAAACCGCGAAATGTCCTCAAATCCTAGAAACTTTCTAAAATCCGTGAATCAAACTAAAATCATCCAAACATCCAAAAGGATGAGAATGGTACGAAAACGTAAATTCCCAGAAATGTCCAAAAATCCGAGAAACATCCTTAAATCCTAGAAATGTTGTAAAATCCTAAAAATGTCCTACAGTCGGAGAAACATTCACGGGGCCGCTTTGACTGGCCTCCTGTCACTTTGCAAACATAAGTGGAGCAAAGCAAGCTGAGTGTCTCTGCTCTAAAAGACGAGATATTTCATGTGCAAACTGTTCATTTTTGATAAACACACACTTATTGTGAATCTGATCACTGCAACACGTTTCAGCATTTATTTTGCCTTCGCAGATGTGAAGTTACCCATGATGCCATGGGCACTAACTCCCCCACATACCGTCACAGATGCTTTGAACTTTGAGCTGAAAACAATCTGGACGTTCCTTTTCCGCTTTAGCTCTGAGGACACGAAGTCCAAGATTTCCAACAACAATTTGAAATGTGGACTCGTCAGACCACAGTTCACTTTTCCACTCTGTCGGTCCGTCTCCGATGAGCTCAGAGAAGTCTGCGGTGTTTCTGGATGTTGTTGATATTTGGTACATTCTGAATTGATGAGCTGTGTTCGCTGACGGTGGTTTCCCAACGTGTCCTGAGCCCGTGTGCTGGAGCGCCGTCCGAGGGATCAAAGGTCGCAGGCAGTTTTTTTTCAGCCTTCGTGTGCAGATTGTTCTCCGGATTGTGAGTCTTTTGGTGACATTATGGATTGAAAATGGGGAAATTTTGGTCCTTAACTTTGAGTTCTGAAGATGGGAACGGAGTTACGAGTTGACAGATCTGTCTGATATCAGACGAGCTGAAATCCATAACTTCTTTGCAATTCTTCGTAGAGAGATGTTTCACAAAGAGGTGAACCTCTCGCGTCCTTGCTTGTGAATAACTGAGCTTTTTGAGGTTTCCCGCTTTCATAGCCAATCATAATCAGCTGTTACCAGTTAACCTGTTAACCGCCAATATGTTCCCAACAGGTGTTTTAATGAGCATTACTCAACTTTCCCAGTCTTTTGTTGCTCCTGTCCCGACTTTTTTTGGAAAGTGTTGCAGACGTCAAATTCAGAATGAGTGCATATTAACAAATAAAAAATCTGTTTGAATATTAAATATCTTGTCTTACATTGAATGTAAGCTCAAAAAGGATTTGCAAATCATTATATTCGTTTTTTATTTACGTTTCACACCGTGGTCGACTTTTTGGAGAGAGTGTTTTGTAAATTTATTCTCAGATGTTATTTAAATCAGTAACACAAATCTCTTTTTTTGGTCTGAATTGTCTGCTTCAGGTGATTGATGCCTCTCAGAGCGTCGAAGACGTGCACAAGGTCATCACGACGCACAGCCTGAACACCATCAACACGGCTCAGAACCTCGAACTGGGAAAGCTGTGGACGTAATCCCGAACCAGTCTGCAGTCACTCTGCTGGTGGGAGACCAACGCAGTCTGCTGGAGCAGCAACTAAACAGCAGCAAACAACTTTCTTCACGCTTCACTTAACCCTTTGAAACCTGGAGCGACGTCACTTTTCTTGCGCTGCGTTCAGACGCCTTTCAGAATATTTAAACCTTTGACCCTTGAGCAAATTAGTGAGATTTCTTTCAAAATTTTTGGGAAAAGACAGTTGCAACTTGGCAAGAAATGTTCCACATATTTCAAGAAATTAGTAAATGTAGGGGATTTTTTTTTTTTTCAAAAGCTGGGGAAAATGTCTCGGGAAATTAAAATGTTATGAAAAATATATTTATACTTGTTACAAAATTATTCTAATTTTTCTGAAGTTATTTTCTTAAGTCTTTCCCAAGTTTTGATTGCTTTGATTGTCTTTTCCCTTTTCACATTTTCCTTCCCTGAAATGACCACATCGATTCTCCCTACTGGTTAATTTTCATTACTATATGACAGCTTTTGTAAATATAAATATAAAAAAAAAGTATTCAGAACAGAATTAGAATTTTAAAAAATTGTCGTTTTTTTCTTTAATATTTTTGGCAATTTTGATGGAAACATACTGTTTTTCTGTTTAAAAATGTTTACAATTATTAGATTTTTTTATTTTTTGGGGAGATTTTTGAAGAAAACAATTAAGCATTTTTTTCATTGTCTTTTTTTAAACTAATTTTTGGGTAATTTTCTTATTTTGATTTGTTTCCTTTTTTGTTGCTTATCTTCTTTTTCCCGTGTTTTTGACAGAACATTGCTCAAGTCTCAAAGGTTTATAAGCATTTTATTTAAATGCAGAGAAGAAATTCCTTGGCTTAACTTCAAATATAAGAGATGTATCATCGTCAAATATCAGATTCTGACTTTATTTGTTTTTAATCCTCTTACATGTGTATTGTTCTTTCACCTGTCTATATACTGTGATTAAATAAATAATCTTCAAATGAACTAGTGTATATGTTTCAGACTTGGCAAGGATACTTTGCATGAGCAATTAATGCAACTTGTCTGCAGATCTGACTTGATTTGGTTTCATTACAGGCTGTTACAGACTCGAGTTATTAGTGACAAACCGCGGAAGCCATGGGCATCATGATCCTTCGTGTTTCTATACAACATAAAACTGTTATGGCATTTTTACTTATGGAGTCAGGGAAAGGCACCATATCACTTCAGAATAAACATTTAAAGTGTTAAGACTCAAATGGAAACACAGAGAGTGTGTGTGTGTGTGTGTGTGTATGTGTGAAGATGTGCATACAGAATTTATCCTGAGCTCCTGCTACGGCTTCCACCAGGCAGTCTCGATGTTGGATACAGAGAGCATTCGGAGGCTGTTGAGAAGAACGCTGTGTGACACACTGACTACGCCATTGGAGCTGGACCGGCTCAAGAGGTCTCCAGTTCATGTTCATCCCCTCAGGCTTCCCTTCTGACGCAGAGAAAAGACGCAGAATCTCTCGCCAACTGTCGGCAAATCATTGTTCGTTATGTTCCTCACAGGGAAAGGATCTCAAACTCTTCGTCTTCTGAGTCGAAGAACCGCTCCAACCTATCCGAGTCCGAGAAATCTGCGAAGTGAGCGTCAACACGAGAAAGAAAAACATTAAATTTCATTAATGGATTTTTTAAAAGTATATTCTGCAGAAAAATGTGCAGTTCCTTTACCAGGGGTGAGGTTAAGGGCGTCCACGCTGACCATGTGAGAGGGCTGACTGTCAACCAGCTCAAACATGGGCAGGCCGCCTCTGTTACAGGACAGCTAGAAGAGAAGGACCATCAATCATTTCATGACCAGAGTTCATCATTTTTACCATTAAGTTTCCATCATTCTTCCATGATTTTGAGGCAAATTTAAGAATTTTCATTCTCTGAAGCTACCATCGATACTACTTATCCGTTATTTTTCATTACTATATAATAGCTGTTTGAAATATATATTATTTTAAAATAATTATTTCAGAACAGGATTACAACTGAATATTTAGATATAATGTAGGTACTGTCCGTTATCTATGAGAGGTTGATCGGGAGGTGCAAAATGTGGAGGTGTGTCAAATGATTTTTTTTTAGCACTGGGAAGGGAGTTATGTTTTTTATTTTTAGCTTCTTTTTTTTTTTTTTTAAACCACCCATTTTAAATTTTTGTGGCCTTTTTCCTTTAAAATGTTTAGCAATTTTTGAAGAAAACCATTTGGGCAATTTTTAAAAAAAAATTTCCCTGGTTATTTTTGAACAAAACATTGGTGATTTTGGGGGGTGGGCAGTGATTTGTGAAGAAAACAATTAGATGATTATTTTACTTTTGGCATTTTTGTTTTGTTTCGGCAATTCAAAAAAAAGCCTCTCTAATAGTCCAGCACATCCCTGATAATTACCTCATACAACCCCACTTCAAAGAAAATCCAAACTATCCCTTTAACTGCTACAGACGAGTCGAGGGAGCAACAAAAGAGCAGTGTTCACGGAAACGTACCCTTCTTATGCGCATACACCAGTCATCAAACTCGTCCTCTGTTCTGCAGAAGAAACCCTGGCAGAGACCAAAAACAATAAGCTGCTGAACATCTGAGTTACAGTACAAAGTGTTCAGCCTGCTCACATTCACAGCCAACAATGGGCTCAGTTTGCTCTCTGCCATAAAACCCTCTCCAGCATTCCTACCGCTGCGATGGATGGATCCAGCTCACAGATGTGCATGCGGCAGGGCGGGTGCTGACAGTGGTACGTCTCATCGGGGACCTGGCCGTCTTCACATGGATCCACTGCGGGCTGAGTGGTGTGCGGGTCTAAATAGATGAGTTCCTCTCCTAAAGAAAAAAAAAAGACGCATGTTTATAATTATTACTCTCTGTGTTGGTAGAATTAAAAATGGTGAACATGAGTGTGCAGTGACCAGCTGAGTGTTTTATTTCACAAACACAGAGACCAGACATACCGACATAACCAATGAAGTAATGGGCACTGTTGGGTTTTCCCCCAATAACACCCAGGGACTGAGGCAGCATGAAGCATTGCTGTGAAAAGAGACAAGAGGGTTTATCTCACCCCAGCTGCAGCTGCGTTACCTGCTGTCAGTAGGGCTGGGCGATATGGCTTTAAAATATTAGGCAGGCCTTTTATAAAGTGGCTAAAATATGTTTTTTTAATCAACCCACGCAGGGTGCATGCTCTGTCTGTTTCTGCAAACCAAGGGCGCCGACCGCCAGCTCCTGTATGTAACACAGTGACTATACATGAGTATCAAAGACAGCCTCACTTCAAGAATGCACAGCTATCACTTTAATTCTCTGCTAGGCTAATTTATACAACATGAAATGCCATAGGCTTATGCTAATAACATTAGCATGTTGTATTTGTTGAGGAAACCTGTTTAATATAAAACAATTCATTTGTCAGTGAACCTTGTGAGGTGTAACACAGACCCTCCATCACACAAGTCACAGCGGTGTGGGCCACATACGTAAACCCCCCCGAACTCCAGACCAGCATGACATAAAATGGTCAGTGTGGGTTTTTTTAACTTAAAAGCTGTAATTTTACATTCTGTTTTTTAATATTCATGACTTATATATAACTTATAACTTTGATGTTCTAAACTAAGAAATGAGAAAGACTTGAGGTTATTTTTTTGTTACAAGATACTTCTTGGTTGAAATCCAGCCCTTTGATATGTCTTCTGTTACTGTGGTGTGTTTCTGTCTGAACAGCGAGTTTCTTCACTCAAGCATCTAACTGTGTGTTCACACCAGACATGACGCGAGCGTTTCGTGCAGTGTGTTACGTTCAAAGTCAATGCAAAGGAAAGACACGAATTGGCGCCGGGTAGCATGATGGATGTGGCGCAAATGAAGCGAAAAGAGCAATTTCATGAGAGTTGACCAATCTGAACTCTGGTGACGTCGTGAGACGTAGCACATACCGTCGGTTGATCAACGACAAGATGGAGGAGAAACTTATCGTTGCTGTGTGTTGCTACCCCGAGCTCTTCGATACAACCTCTTTTTTTTTTTTTTTTTTACAAAAACAGAAATAAAAAGAAACTCCCTTGGAGGAAAGTTAGTGAGGAGGTCGGATTATCTGGTAAGTTGACAAAACATTTTTCTGTTACTTGATTACAGCAGCCGTTAACAGCAGCCTTTTATATTTAAACACTTAACCGGCCTAACGTTTGCCGATTTCTCTCGTGAGTAGCTTGCGTGTGTGAAGCAAAACCAAACATTCTGGCGTTTTTATTTCATTTTGTTGTTTTTTTACGTTCAGTGTGACCGCACAGTAAAAGCACAATAACTGTTTTTGTTGAAAAAATAGGAATCTTGTGAGAGAATCCTGATCTCAACTCTTAAGGAGAAAAATCCTGATTGACATTTCAGCAAAAACCGCGCAGCCCTACATGTGAGCAGTTTTATTGTTCTGGCTGATTGTGTTTATGTGAGTACAAAGGTGTGTTTGTTATATCAAACTCATGAAGATATCAAACAAGCAATTCAGTTGTCTCATTTTGTAAATCAAGTTTCCAGTGACAACCCCCATATTACAGCATACAGCGGTCATTATATCCCACAGAAAACTTGTTAGACTCAGAGAGTAATACTTCCTTCACCTTGAGGGTTTCGATGTAGGCCTCGTTGATGTCAGTCAGGCCCAGCCTGAGCGGGATGAGCAGGACTAGAGGTTTCCAGAGGGCCGTCTCCTCCTCCGCCAGG
The DNA here is from genome assembly GCF_026936395.1 of Plectropomus leopardus. Taxonomy (NCBI): domain Eukaryota; kingdom Metazoa; phylum Chordata; class Actinopteri; order Perciformes; family Serranidae; genus Plectropomus; species Plectropomus leopardus. The sequence continues at coordinate 37,723,086 of NC_142180.1, read as the reverse complement.
GCACACGCCCCCTCCAGGCAGCCATTGAGCTCCCCCACTCCCTCCGCTCCCCCACAGGCTCCTGCAACGTCCAGCCAGGGCATACAGAGGCGCTCTGCAGTGAAGAAAATGATCACAACGAATAAACACAAAGTTACTGAAATATTACCATCATTTATGTTGGAAAAACAAAAGAAAAATATGCTGTTTGTAGCCACTATTCAGAAAAACTGCACTGGATTAGAATTACTGCAGATCACACACAAGACTCGAGCCAGAAAAGCAGCAAGACGGTAAAATACTGACACTGGCCACTCAGCTACTTTTTGTTTTAGTCTAATTAAAACAGCAATCCATCTAACGGAGGCTTTCTGCCCTTTTTTTATTTCTGCTTTGTTTATTTTCACATTGAAAATCACCAAAATACTGTAATGACCGTCAACAGGACAAAAAAATGCACTTACTGATCTCCTCGATGACCACAGTGTTATCCATCGCCACATGTACGACTAATCTGCTCCACGTATCAAACACTGCCAGCTTCCTGAAAACACAACGAGATTTGGAGAGACATCTTTAAATCACTGTGAACCTGCAGCTGACAGTGGGATGGATAAACACAATCAAGAGATTGGAAAAGAAAGATAGAAACTAAACTACAGATGCATCTCAAAAAATGTGGTTATGGTGAAAAAGTTTAATTTTCTTCGTAATTCAATTCAAAAAGTTAAACGTTCATGCATTATATATTCATTACACAGAAATCGAAGATATTTTAAGCCTTTTTTTGTTTTTGTTTTACGTAACGAGTTTAGAATATATTTAAATTTCACTTTTATATAACTTTTAATACCTGATGGAAATTCTTAAACTTTCTCCACAATATTCACATTTTTTGAGACACACCTGTATAATGGGAATGCACCGTTACAAAATATGTTATGTTTCTACATTTAAAAATCTTTTTTATCAATATGTTTCTTGTTTTTGTTTTGTAAGATCCAATAAAAAACATGTCTGATATTTGTATTTTTGTCATTATTTGAATTTATATTTATTATGGTTTATTGACTTACATAACCTTTTAGCTTCGGTCGTGCAGGTTGTAGATATGTGAGACATTCGAAAATACTCCAAGAAATGACATCACAAGAAGTAAAAATACCAATGCAGGTACTGGAAGACCATTTCTATTGCGGTGTTCAAAGGGTTGGTGTATTTGTAAGAGCGGCTGCCTGAAACTCCAGTGTGTTGGTAACTTGTAGCTTCTCTGCAGTACTTACTTTAAAACCTGGGCGACTGTGTTTGGTCCATACCACTGGCCGATAGGCTTCCCCTCTCCAACTCCCATTTGGGCTGCAGCATTTAGAACAACAAAGAAACGATGTGAGGCAAACTCTGAGGACTGCCTGAGCGAGTCCTTGATGACACTGGAAAGGTCTGACACTCCCTACTTACCAATCTGATGGATGGAATAATAGCTGTCTTTTTTGTCGATGAAGGCGTTGAGAATACTGATGTACTCTTCTCTTTGTTTCTGGCCTCGGGCCCATCTCCAGTCTGAGAACAACGAGACAGTTATCAAGCCTGTTTCAAACACGCTCTGTTTGCTGTCGTGTGAATACTGGAGAGGAGCTGCGAGTGCCACACACTGATAACAATCTGGTTTCATCTGCACATATATACACACACACAGACATATATATTGTATATATATATATATATATACTTTTTCAAATAAGTAAACCAAGTCATCATGTGTTTAACTAGTTCTTTTGCTTTTTTTCATTGTCTGTAAATATTTCTTTTTTTGTCTGTCTGCTTGTTTGCATAATTATTTCTCTATTTTCTAAATAATAAATCATAAATCATAAAGGTCCAGTCTCTTTTACTAGCCCTGTGTAACGACACATTTTGAGGAATAAAAGCTTGTTTCAATGGGAGGCTCGGTCTGGTTACCATGGTGACCATGCAGTTCATTTTTATATTAGTTCTTTGGCTACCTGCTGGAGATAACGTTAGTTAGCTGCTTAGACTGCACATACATAGATACATACATACATAGATTTTTGTCAATATGGACATGCTACACACATCATCAGCTTGGTAAAATTTTCAGCTATTCAATCATTCAGTTAATTTTATGGAAATCATGAGCACCAAAGAAGACAGAAATACCGGCAGATTAAACAAGGGAGACAAAAAAAGAGGTTTAAATAAAAACTTTGGTTGTATTTCCCGTCTTTGCTGGGTAACAGTTTTGTGTGAAAGGAAATAAAAGCCTGTCCCTTACAGACGCCTGTCCCAGATGTAAGCCTATAGAGCTCAATGATTTAAGCAAATAATGGCCTGGGCTGTTAACTGAAGCGTTATGGTGTTTATGTACACACACACAGACACTCTATCAAAGCAGCTATCGTTTTTAAAGTTGCCTCACCTCTGCCTACATGTCTACACACCAAGGCCTCGCCAAGGATCATCTGGCCGCACCGCAACATACATCCCCATCCTGTATCTGATGTTGGTCCTGTCCCACCTGAATTTTTGTAATAACATGTAAAAAAGATGATTCAAATCTAACTCAAAGCGCAGTTTCGGTGCTCAGCTCAAACATTCCTTTACTCACCAATTGGTGGGAAGTTTTTTCTGTATGTGAACCACAGTCGTGACGTGACATCTGATAAAATCTCATCTTTCTCTGCGTGAAGACAAATAATCAACATATTATAATAAATCCACACTTAAAAGTGTATACATGCTACCTAATGTAAGCCCTTTAAATACAAATACTCATTCCTCTCTGTCTCACACACACGTTCTGACCCACAATCCCACCTGTGAGTGCGCTGTATTCTTTCCCCAAGATCCACACAGGCTCCGAGGTCTCAGGAAAATCTTCAAACTCTCCAAAGCGAAGTGTGTCGTACGTCAAGGTTGCTGCAAAAGAAGAGAACGCAGTTCACTGTATGTTTGGGGAATCACAGAGGCGCTGCTGCTGGTTGTACTGTTGACCACTGAACATTTACTGCAGCTGACTGAAGTGAGGCTGTTTGTCTGGGAGTAAACATGAGGTACCCATTCGCTGCTTAATACAAATTACTTCCAGGAAGGGTGATCGATATGCATATTTTTTTATAAAATATAGAAGACATTTAGTATTTGTTTCTGTGGACTAACCTGGGTCCCATTTTATATGAAAGGGAGCAAGTGAGGGAGGAATCTCCCCGTGGTAAATAAAGTTATTAGGTTTCAAGTTCCTGCCAAATGTATATCAAAGTGCAGTGATACTCAACTTACAGCCTGAGGGCCAAATCTGGCCCCAGATAGGATGCCCCCCCCCCCAACCGTTTTTCTAATTCACAATAAAAATAAAGTGATTCACACTGTGACATGTTTATGTACTTTTAGTATCCATAAGGTGCCAGAGTGGATTAAAAAGCATTCACACAGAGCATGTTGATCAAAATCTCTGATTTTAGACGTTGCTAAGATTTTAGGCTGTGTCTATGATTTTAAGGTTTTTCTGCACTTTGAGGACATTTATTGGATTTCAAGACGTTTCTCAGATTTTATGACTGTTATGACGGATTTCTAGGACATTCCTCTGATTTCAAGATGTTTCTTGTTTCTTTCCGGTTTCAGGACATTTCTAGAGTTGGGTTGTAGGACATTACTCGGTTTAATGACGTTTCTTAGCTTCAAGGACCTTACTAGAATTTTGCATGTTTCTTGGATTATATGACATATCTAGGATTTAAGGAACTTTTTTAGGATTTTAGGACATTAGGGTCTTGGCTTGGATCTCAGTCGGGGATGTGGGGATCCTCCACGGGCACTTTTTTGATAAACAAGCTCTATTCTGATGCTGTTTTATGCACTCTGGCACCGTATGGATACTAAAAGGACAAAAATAATTCACAGTGTCAATCACTTATTGGGAATTAGAAAAGGTTTTGGGGTCCACCTGGCACCCTATAAGGGGCCCGATGTGTGGCCCGCGGGCCGTAAGTTGAGTATCACTGGTTTCAGCTGATAGCATCCCGGTGCTAACAGTAGCCTGGTGTGATGGTGACAGCGCATCGACTGAGACGCTCGTCTTGGGCGTAACGTAACGTTAGCATAGAGAGTGAAACCGAGGACGGGAGGCATATCATTCAGAGTGAAACTTAACGTTGACTCAGACGACATCTGGAGGCCGTACAGGAAGTTTGACGGCGGTGCGGCGAGCTGTCAGAGCGGGCGAACCGCCACAGTCAGCAGGCTAACGGTGGTTAGCAGTTAGCTTTAGTCATCATTTTAGCAGCTAACGTCACCGACGCTACAAAGCAGTCTGTGTCTGCCGGGAGCTCGTGAAACAGTCGTGACAGAGCGGGGGTTTGTCGCCAGGTGTGACACGGCGCTGCTGTGGTTATTTAGTGATAATGATATCTTGTTACGGAAGATAAAGAAATGTTATTTTCCTGTTAAATTTCGCTTACCTGCATCCATCCCGACGGTCTTCACCCTATCTTGTTTGTTGTTCTCTGGACTCCGACCCAGCGGACCAATCAGAGCGCAGCACTGCTGTGGAATCTGGACGGAGGCGGGACTTTTCTAGCGACATTCAATCAGATCTGAGAGGCGGGCTCACGCTGCCTTGACCAATCAGGAGTGGATGACGTATGTGTCCCGTTGAAAACAGTTCACGTTACAGATTAACCCTTTCATGTATAAACAAATACTGTGTAAACAATACTAAATTAATTACAGACACACACACACACACACACACACACACACAGATATGAACTTTCTTTCTTGAGGTCAAATTCTTATTTATTTTTAAATTTTATTTTATTTTTTCGTGTAACTTTTTTATACTCATTTCTCACTTGTTTTTGGGCCATATCTTAAGTTGCACGCGACTTTTTTTCCTTCCCTGTTTCTGAAATAAATCAAGTAAATGTGCGCAGGTTTCAACGCATTAAACAATTTTATTATATGCACATCAAATGTGTTCATTCCTTGAAACCTGAGCAAATTGGTTTGATTTTCTTCAACAACACGGGTAAAAGGCAAAGAGCAACGTGGTAAGAAACGTCAGTGGCAAGACATAAGTAGCATAAGACAATTATTTTCAAAAAAAGTCCTGGAAAGTTCGGGGAATTATATTTAATAATGCGATTTGGTTTGCGATTCTAATTAAAGATATCTCTAACTCAGTTCTCTAGTCTGTTCTTGCATTATATCAATGGAGTCCAAGGATGAAAAGAGATGTCATGTCTGCCTCTGATAAAGCTCCTCTACTATTCATCTTATGTCTGAAGAAATAAAATAAAATATTGGACAGGCAGTTTAGTCAGAAGCACTTAATTGCAATATGAGCTGGAAAATATTTCCACACTTTAATGTCTGTAATTCATTTATTAAAATAATTGAAGTAATTGCAACCTGAGTAAATTGACACAATGAGACCGGAGTGGACACCAGTGGAGACACTGGCGGAGAGTGGAGCGGACACCAGTGGAGACACCGGCGGAGACTGAGACCGGAGCGGACACAAGTGGAGACACTGGCTGGGACTGTAATGGACATTCAGAGACACTGGCGGAGAATGAAAGCGGAGCGGACGCCAGCGGAGACACCAGCGGGGAGCGGAGCAGACATTTGAAGACACCGGCATTTTTAAAAGAAATTCAAAGCAAAAAAAGTGAGAGATCCCTCCAATGGACCTCGTGGAAAACAGCTGCAAAGAAAACTCTTTATCAATTATTAATCAACATTAAAGCTGCTGATTCGATGGATTGATTTAAGAACCATTTATTCTTGTGAATATTTACAACTGCAGACGACTCACAAACACTTGTTTATTTTCTCTGAGTCCTAGTGCTACATGCCGTATAAAAGTGAAATTATTCACAGAATAAATTCTACTGATGAAATGAAATGTTATCAAAGTGCTCTTAGAAAACCTACTGAAATCTGCATTACTGACATTACAGTACACAGCAACATCAAACACTCACAGTGAACAAAAAATAAAGAAAAAGTTGCATTAAATGCAGGGCGCTGAAATACTAATATGTAGTAATCATAGGCTCAATTCATCAGATTTATTAGGGATGGTATTAAAATTATTGGGGTGTGAAGGGGGATGACTTATTGTAAAAAAATAATAATAAAAAAGCGGTGTGATAAGTATTTACCTTTTCTTCTGACGAGGAAAAAAACCCTGAACACTCTCCCCTAAACATCTAAAAACAAACAGATTACTGAATAAATACAGCCTGTTTTGCTTCAGGATGCTTCAGTTCAAGATTTTGTGCCCCCTATTTTAAAAATTAATACCACTCATTTCAATTTACCAATTAGTAGAATAAGTCGGAATTTAAATCAAATTACAGGATGACCTCTTAGGACACATTTGATGGGATTACCATCTCTTCAGCAGTGGTCACATTGCGGCCTGTTCTGCGTGCCAGCTGCAGCACGCTCTCTCTCAATATTCAATTAATTTCAAAAATCGTTGTCTCTATTAGTCATAAAACATGGGAAAATAGAGTCCAGGTTCACGCTTTACAACCTGAGCATATGTTGTTTTGGTTTGTTTTGGGTTTTTTTTTTTTTTTTTAAAAAAACATTGGGTGAGGTAATAAGCAGCTTGACGAGTAATTACTCCAAAGTAGTATGACATTTGTTAAAAAATATATATTAAAAAAAGACCTGAAAATTAGCACAAAAAGGTTGAAAAACAATAATATAATAAAAAGAAACAAAAAACGCGTTATGTGTCTTTTTTATAAACTTATGATAATTTTATCTCTCCTTTAAAAACAACAAACAAACAAACAGATTTTCAGATCATTTACTTGTCTCATCTCATCTTTTCCTAATTTCTTGCAGTTTGTCAAGCACCTTATGTTAAGTTGCTCATTGCCTTTTCCCAAGTTTTTCCTTTAAAAGAAACCAATACGTCAGGTTTCAGACGATTTAATGCTTGCAAAAGGCGTCTGAAGGCAGTACAAGAACACTGATGATGGTCCAGGTGTTTAAGGGTTAAGAAATACTACATACTCTATAATAGTTACAATTTGTGACCACTAGGGGGCGCCAAACCTCCCTGAACATGCTGCAAAATGAGCAGTTCTGCTGATTGTGGAAAAATTAAAAGCTAAAAACATTAACATGAGGTGATTATTTACATTCACATAAAGTGTGCCATAAAACTTGAACAATAAATACACAATCTAGCATAGGAAGCAGAAGAAGCACGGAAAGTCAGTTTCTGTGAAGGGACTGGTGTCCGTCCGTGAAGGCTCAGTGCAAACAAGTGTAAACATAATCCAAAGCAGTGGATGCTTTAGTGAAGATGTGGTGGAGGTGGATGGTGCGGGTCAGTCTGCTCAGCATCCAGTGTGTGACTCTGTCTCTCACTTCTCCCTGAGGAGGTACAACACGGTGGCCTTCACATAGTGTCCAAAGGCACAGACGGCAGACACCAGCCAGTGAGAGCGGAAGCTGGGATCAGTGTTCACCACACACTTTGTGACATCCATCTGCAACAGCAGAGAGGACACACAGCTGACAGTTACAAATATCTCAGCCAGGGGCGTCTCTGGGATTTAAGGATGCTGGGGGCTTAGCCCGAACCTCTTTTGTGATGAACAAACTCTATTTTGATGCTTTTTTTATGCACTCTGCCACCTTATATACCCTGAAAAACATGTTATTTTTAACTTTAATAATGAATTGTGATGTTAAAAATATTATCAGTTGATAGTAATAGTACAGAGTAGAAACATAATACTTAACAACTGCTATGAATAAAAACTTATTGACGGGAGCTGGAATTAATCATGAGAATCAAGCAGTACATGTAATCAAATACAAGTATGGACATATTAACAGATCTTTATCATCATAAGGGACTGTTCATTATTTATGAGAGAGGAGGGGGTGGTGCAACAAGGAGGAAGCATGTCAAATAATTCTTAAAGCACTGAAAAGGTATTTATATTTTTATTTTTGGATTATGGGAGGGGCATACAACTTTAACTTTCATATATTGTATATTCATTACACATAAATCTAAATATTTCAAGCCCTTGTTTATGTTTTATACCTAGTTAGAATCTGAAATCCAGTTTCTCAAATTATTAGAATATTTCAAAAAGTGATTAACAAGACAGAAATGTTGCTCTGATAGCGACTCGTCTGTATTCTGGGGTTGGGCGTTACCTAACAGGTGACTTATGATCAGTGGGATTCAGCACTGAGTACACCTCATCACAGCAGATTTTAGATGGGTCAGACTGTTTAGGGCATCCAAACTTGAGTTCTCTTATTTTTTCTGTTTCCACATGTTAGTGTGGATGTGTCCTGATGTTTGCAGTGTGCCTAAAAGACCTTATATATCCCACATGTGCTCTTAATTTTGTAATACTCTCAGACTGTGCCTTGACTAGATGTGCAACTCACCCACAAATATGCTCTCTCTTAGCCAAAGGCCACTCTGTAATCTCAGCAATGCTCGTTTCACAAATCTCCCTCTATAACTGGAGAGCGCTCACAGACAGTGAGACTCCGCAGAGAGCTCAGTTCAGTGTCAGTCCTGACACTAAACACTTCTCCCTCTCTTCAGATCCTTCATATCACTGAAAGTTATTTAGGTTTCCTACGCGCTGACATCATGTCCCGGCGCAGAAATATTACAGTTTGAGTTTAGACGGCCACAGCTCCCTCGTTTGTGCTCATGAGGTCAGTTATACAATGCATCGCTCTTCGTTTTGTCACACTCCACTTCTCTTCAAAACAACACTGACTCGGCTGCCATGTCTCTGAATACATGGACGCATTTGTTCCAGTAGAGCAGGACGGGGCAAAGACACTGCCAGGCCGAGTCCGTCTCATGCAATTTACTGTTTCTGCAGGATTTTATCAGACAGGCATTTCACATTAACTCCTGTCTGAAATTGTGGCTCTTGTTTATGTCTCACGGTTCATTTTTTAACCCCCAAAAATAAAAAGTTACATTAAATTGGATCGGAATAGAAAGCCTCAGTCAAGTTTCTATTACAGTTTTCCATGAATGTCTGTGCAAACATGGATACTTCACACACAGAAGATCTACACAATCAGCACATTTTTAAGATTAGTGGCACCAATTCAGTATCTGACCAAATGTTCCTGAGATATGACACTGAGTGACGGACAGGAAAGTGTTTTTTCAGAACATTACGACGTCACAGTGAAGTTGACCTTTTGGATATAAAACATCAGAAATTCATCTTTATATCTTAATAGACATTTGCGTTAAATTATGTATCTAGAGACCTGTGAGTTTAACAAGCAACAAGCCAAAGAAGAATCCCTTACCCAGCCCCCTCTCCTTTTTAACCAGGACGTCAGGCTCTTGCGGACAAACTCCCCCATGCAGTCGACAATGGTATGGACCATAGCTGGATGGCCGTGGCGAACGCAGTCCACTGCCAAGGCTCCTGCCACAGCGTACAAAGACACCACCTTCCCCCACGTCACACCTGGCAGGAGACACATGAGATGTGAGACAAAATAAATGTCATTTAGGTCCTGATGTTTGATGCAAAAACAGATTTAGCAAATAAAGTCTTTGATGATTTGAAGGTTCTCGTCAGTGCCGACACACCGAGCCGACGATCAGCCGTCAATCAGCATCTGTCACCCTAATTTTTGTGGTTTGTCCTGCACAGCCGAACCTTGTCTGTTTTTTTTTGGTTGATTTAGGATGTTAAATTAGTTCTGGATACTATATAGTCCATTTATGAATGAATCCACTCCCTTTTTTTGTCTTTATTTTTATTTTTTACAACATAGTCAGCATTATAATTTTAAACATTATACTGCAGCTGGTAACTTTACAACCACACAAAATTAGCTCTTGAAGCAGTTTTTGCCAGTTTTGTATGGAACAATAATCAAGCATGTGTCATCAGCGCAGGGCGTTGCACAATGCACAGCGGAGTAAACAGCAGGAGAAGCCTGCAAGCTTCTGTCCTGTCGATACAGATATTTGATTTTGCCTCAAAACGAGTATGAACTAACTGTTAACAAGGCCACTGCATGCTCTTTGTTTTTCTGAAGATTTGCTTTTTCCATCCTCCTTCCAGCCTTTTGAATATGACGCAGCCACTGATGTCATCAAAAAAAAAACCTGCTCAGGGTTTCCCACACATTCATTTATTTGTGGCAGGCTGCCACAACATAGTCATTCACCATCACAAATAGATTTTTGGAGAGCTATTGGACTATATAAACCTCAAGTTATTTATACACAAATCTGGGACAGTATCAGAAGTAAACATGTCGCCACATGTCTTGGCCTCTCCCTCCCTCGCATGTGCGTTTGAATGCAACCTGTACTGAGAAGTGTGCACTTTTTTTACTTTGACGTTTACTTTCTGTGTGATGTTACTTTGAAAAAAGATGTTTGGGAAGAACCTGTGCAGCTTCCGGCTGCTCCAACAGTCGTGGCGAACTTTAACTTTGGAGAAAAAAAAATGAATGTGAAATACACACGCCCTTATTTCATGAAGAGTGTCCTCATCCAAGACCGTACTGTCTGCACTCGCCATGCAGAGGACCAAAATGTCTGCCAAAAGTGGATCGAGAATATCAACTGAAAGGACTTACAAATAAAACAACTTCTTTCACTGTGCAACATAAGACCACCGTTATAGAGTCACGCCCAAAGATATTGCACGTTTCTTTTTTCGATGGTCATCTTTTGTCTGGGACAGCCCAAAATCACACCGTGTAGACCGGGCTTAGAGCACAGGGAGTAGCTCTGTTTCTGGGTGCTAAATCGTTGGCAACTGGACTAGCTTGAGCTTCTTTAAGACGTTTCCTCTTTTATCTGAGCGGCTTCAGAGACGACCTCTTGGATGAGAGGAAAAGCGTATTAAAGAAGCTCAAACAATTTCAGTTGCCTACAATTCAGCACCTTGAATTACCAAAAACCTGGATGAATCTTCACCATCATGTGAGAAACTCTCTGAGGATTTGTAGTTTTTGTTTTTTTTGACATATGTCAGCAGCTTTTTAAAAAAACTAATGAACACATGATAAACCCTCAGCAGCAGCCAGACGTCAGGCCTCCACATCCGGCCATCCGTCCCACAGAGAACCCAAACAACAGGCGCGGGCGGCAGGCAGGCAGATCGTTTTTCAAACTGGGTTCACATGTTGAGTAAAACGTTCTGCCGACGCACCATTTACAGTCAGACTATTTCTGCAGTGTTTACATGTCCAACACATATAAACTGAGCCTCAGCTTCATCTATCTTCTGTTACTGTCGTCCGATTCATTTCCAGAATCTTATAACGGGAATTTGCAGAGATGATAGTGAAGCTTGTAACACTGCTGTCTAACTTGTGCTACGTTGAGAGAACATGTAAAGATCTACCTTTAAACAACAACATTTTGTTACAGAATGGTCCAAAGGAGCCGAAATTAAAACATTTGAGAACTGCTACAGAAATAAAAGATTGGAGAAGTCTGGCAGCTACATTACGCTCCAATAATGTTGACCCTACACAACATTTCCCATCATGCAACTGTACTGTATAACTTGAAACAACTCTCATAATTAAAAATCAAAAAGCAAAAGCTTGCTTAGCTGGCACTGTAGATCAGGGATGCTCTCCTTACTTTGCTTGGGGGGCATATACATACATGTTTCGAGGATTTGAGGACTTATCAAAGATTTTAGGTCTTTGCTAGGATTTTAGGACATTTCGCACATTTTAGAAAATTTGTGGGGGATCCTCCTTTTGATGCTGTTTTATGCACTCCTGCACCTTATGGATACTAAAAGTACAAAAACAATTCCCAGTGTGAATCACTTTAATTTCACTGTGAATTAGAAAATGGTTGGGGTTGCTTTAAATAAAGGGCATCCTGCGCTGCTGGATGGCGTAACATGCACTCTGTGAGAAGATGCTTTGGCTGTCTGTGTCTTCTGGACATTTATGACTGAGCTCAAACACATGAGATAAGTCTGTGGTCATAATCTGCTGCTGCACACGACTTCCTCCTCTCACAGTGACATGTCTAGACTGTCAACTTTACGGTGTGTCCACATTTATACTGCGATCACTGACCCTGAAAACCGAAACAGACACAATTTATTTCTCCACATGAATAAAACCATATCAACGATCATAAGAGCGTGTTTGGGTTAAGGCAGTGATAATCAACTTACAGGCTGTGGACCAAATTTGGCCCCCGACACGGTGCCGGGTGGCCCCCCAACCACTTCTTAACTAACAATAAAAATAAAGTGATTCACACTGGGAATTGTTTTTGTACTTTCAGTATACATAGGATGCCAGAGTGCATAAAAGAGCATCAAAATAACACTTGTTTATAAAAACAAGTGCCAGTGGAGAATCCCCCACACCCCCCTAGCTAAGACCCTAATGTCCTAAAATCTGAGAAATGTGCTAAAAATTGAGAAACATCCTAAAATCCTGGAAACATGCAGGGCTGCGACTGGTCCGGCTCAGTGATTTTCTAACTTCACACTGACCCGGCTCTGCTCAGTTTGCAGATGACTCTTCATCATTACCTCTGCTGCAGATTGTTTAGCTGCAGTCCCCGGGGTGAAAACCAGCCGAGGCCCGTGACTGAGCTCCCTGGGTGGGGTCCAAACTGTCTGTAACAATCACTCGCTCCAGCAACACGTTAACCTAATATGGACTCAAAGTCTTCCCGACGGTCCCTTTCCTGTAAGAGGATAATGACGGCAACAAAACCTCTCTGACTAACTGAAGAGTCCTGCAGGGGACGTGTTTACGTGAAGAAGTACGCTGGAATTAGTTTATAAATAACGTAAAACTGTTATGAGTAACAGAAGTTCTTCAAAAATATTTAATATCTTTATGGTATTTGCCTAAAACTATGAAGTTCCTCTTCCCAATGACAAGAAAATGAAGAACTTCCCTAAAAAAACAAATGCTGTGTAAACTTCCTTTTTTTTCTGTGTACCTGATAACAAAGAAATACAGTTAGTTCCCATAATGCACGCCTGCTGCACACACGGCCTGATTTACCGCACAGGTGAGGACCTACCTGTGGAGAAAATGTCTGCAGCCACGGCCAGGAAAGCATCGGACACAATGCTCTCCGACGCCACTGTGATGTTGAGCTGTCGCGCCACGTTGCGGTAAACGTTGGGTCGAAGGTATTCCAACTCATCACCTGGTCGAAACACACGAGAGAAAAGCAGAGTTCATACATGATATACCCGAAAATTTCCAGGAATTTAAGACTACATTCTCTGTAACAACCATCGACATTCCTTAAAACGCTATCAATAAATTATTCAAAATGTATATATAAATTATTTAAAAATAATTTAAAATAATTTGTTGCTTATTATGTATGAGAGAGAAGGGGTGGTGCAAAAAGGAGGAGGCATGTCAACTTTTTTATTTATTTTATTTTATTTTATTTTATTTTATTTTATTTTATTTTATTTTATAGAAAACACGCCATCCCGCAGGTTTGGTAGGCATGCTCTCTGTGACAAGTTTTAGACTTTTTTTTTCATTAACATTTTTTTCTCTTTTTTTTAATTTTTGAGGAAAATATTTTCCTAATTTGTTTTATCATAACCAGAAACTGCAAAAACAGAAATTATCATTAGATTTTCAAATTTCTTATTTCTATTATTATGTATGTTTGAGAAACAAAATTCTGTGACTTTTTCTGAACTTTCAGGATATATTTAGTTTTATACAACTTTTCCAGGCCTGGAAATTGCTATTGGCAAATCCCATGAAATGTCCAGGGTTTTCCTGACTGTACAGGTGATAAGACATTTGTAGTGCCTTGGACCTTTGCATGAACACACAATTAAAGCAAGCACTTCTGTATAAAGCAATAACACAGCATTCCTCTTTAAAAACTAATATTTGACTTCATTTAAAAATAAAATTCTTCCTTTCTTTGATTCAAAACCATCAGTGGTTTTGCTACTACAGGCTGACAGGATGAGATTAATTATTTTTAAGTGAGTTTTTTGTGGTGTTTTTTTATATATTTTTGTCATTTTAAATTCTGGGTGTTTTTTAAATAATTTTCAGGGTTTTTTTTCTAATAATTTTCAGGTTTTTTCTAATCGTTTCAGGGTTTTTATTTCAGGTTTTAAAAAAGCGTTTTGCATGTTTTCATTTGAGAAAGTGGCTCAAATCTCAGCAAAAAAGTAATATTTTCCAAAATGTTGAACTTTTCCTTTAAAAACTGACTTTACTGGAACATTTGGCTTGATGTATGAGCAGTGGATGTTCTGCTGTAACCTGAAGTGACTTCATATCAAGTCGACTTTTAAGGAAAACAAAGTCCAAAAGTAATTGATCTAATCTCTTCAGTTGATTCTGGATCGCAGGTTTACCAACTCTGTTTTGGCTGGTTTTTGAACTCCCTGCAGGGAAGTGTTCCCAAACATGCCCCTGTTTTACCTTTCTGGATCTGAGTTTCCACTGAATTGCTCAACCAGCTAACCTGGAGGTGGGGTGATAACCGCACACGGTGACGTGAAACCTCAGACGAGAAAGCGAACCTGCAGTCTGCCGCTTTTCACACTGGGCGAACATCCAAAAACGACTTAAATGAAACCGTGTCCCTCATCTTTCAGGGGATTCCCAGTAATCATTTCAAGGTGTTCCAGGGAAAATGAAAAGTGATCCCACAACATATTCCTGAACAATGAGCAGCCCAGAGGAAAATGTTTCTGCGAACCACAGATATTTGTTTCGTGGGTATCAAATCAACGTTTCTATGTAGAGTGTTGCCTATGAGCATGTGGTCATTTGGAGTCTCTTTGTGGTCATTTGGAGTCTCTTTGTGGTTGTTTTGTATTTTGGTAGTCACTGTGGTCTTTCTAGGACAATTTTGTGTCTTTGTGGTCAATTTTGTTGCTTTGTGGTCATTTTCTGTCTCCTTGTGGTTATTTGGTATATTTATAGTTGTGGTCTTTGATGTAATTTTGTGTCTCTTTGACAAAATTTTGTAACTGTTTTTGGTCTTTTTTGTGGCTTTATGGTAATTTTGTGTTTCCCTGTGGTTGTTTAGTATTTTGGAGTTGTGGTTTGTTTGAGGTAATTTTGAGGTAATTGTCCCTTTGACAAAATTTTGTATCTTTTGTGATCATTTTTGTGTCACTTCATGGTCACTTTGTAACTCTTTGTGGTCTTCCTGTAGTTGCTGTGGTCTCTTTAAGGCAGTTTTGTGTCTCTTTCACAAAATTTTGCATCATTTTTTGTCTTTTTTTGTCACTTTGTGGTCATTTTGTGTCTTCTTGTGGTTATTTTGTATGTCTGTAGATATTGTAATCTCTTTGAAGTAATTTTGTGTCTCTTTGAAAAAATGTATCTATTTTGGGCCTTTTTCACTGCTTTGGAGTGATTTGTGTGTCCCTGTGGTTGTTTTGTTTCTCTCCGAGTTAATTTTATGACTCATTGAGGTCATTTTGTGCCCTATTTTTGGTCATTTTTTGTCACTCTGTAGTCATTTTGTGTCTCATTTTGGTTGTTTTGTGTCTTTGTTTTAAGTCTGTGAGATAGTCATGTGTTTTACTGGTTAATTTTGTGCCTTTTTTTGTTTTTTTACACTTTTTGGTTGCTTTGTGGTCAATTTGTGTCTCTCTGTTGTTGTTTTATTATCTTTTTGTCATTGTTTTGGCTCTCAGTTTTTTGTGTGTTATTTCTCAGGCTTATGTCATCGCCTTTGTGCAAAGGCTTTCACTTAAGAAACATTATCATTGCGAAACTTTTACTTGTTTTCAATGTGGTATTAATACTTCTACTTAAGTTAAGGAACTGAATACTTCTTGCACCTCCCACTGACTCCATGTATTCAGTACTGTGGATATCATGGGTCACTCTGTATCTGTGATGGTCTACCACAGAGACAGCAGACCACCCACAAGAACTCACCGAGCCACAGCAGCACCGACGAAATCTCTCCCAGAGCCCCGCCTGATGCAGCCAGCCCGTGCTCTGGCTTAGACCAGCCTATCCCGGCACGGTTCAGCCTGGAGTGGATGTAGTCCCTGCACAGTGCTTTGGCCTGGGACACCAGCTCCTTGTCGGTGGGCGAGCGGTCAAACACTTCAGCCGCAAACACAGAGGAGCGGCGCAACATCTCCATGCCCCCGTCCGGTCATCCGCCGCCGGCTGCGCTGCTCAGCTCCCCGCCTGCAGCGCCTCTCACTGCGGCCACGGCGCGCGCCCTCCGCCCCTTGATGGTATGAAGGCTTATGGAGATTATTCTGCAGGAACAAACACGCGGATTAGTTTGATGAAGCTGTGAGGTGAAGCTGCAGGTTATACAAACCCCAGGCTGAAGAGCAGGGACATTTAGGACGAGGATATCTTCTGCGTAAAGTTTCTGCGCTCACAGTCGCTTAAAGGACAATTAAATGACACTTACCCGAGATTTAACAGGCTGAAACGCCCCTGCAGTCAGGGTTTCTCCTGCATTGTCACTGAGCAGAGGAATGGATTTGGGTTTTCCGAACTGCAGGTTTGCAGCCACTCAAGAAGTGAAAAAATGCTTCCCAGTTTACAGCCTGACAGGCTTTCCTTCTAAGGGCACTTATTGTGAAGTCCAAAGGCGGAGATAAGAGGGCCGATACAAGCCCCGCCCCCTTCCCAACACACACACACACACACACACACACACACACACACACACACACACACACACACACACACACTAATCATCCCACACCTGGATTTATCAAACTTGTGCAAGCACAACAAAAATCACCAAATCTCAACTCTAATTCTCTTTTTCAGTACTCTACACATTGTTAACCCTTTGAAACCTGAGCCAATTGCTTTGATTTCTCTGATAATTAATCTATAATTTCTTGCAATGTGTGGAACATACCTTATCAAGTTGCTTATTGCCAATTTCCCCATGTTTTTAATAAAATTATATCACCAATTTGCTCATGTTTCAAATGTTTAAATACTTGTTAAATGAATCTGAAAGCAGCACAAGAAAAGTGATGTCACTCCAGCTTTCAAAGGGTTAATATGTATCTAGTCTTACATCCGTGTGTGATTTCTGACACATTTACTACACATTTGTAGTATTTGTCTTGTCTTAGTCTTGTCTTAGATTTGTTTTGCTTCTATTTTACATACCACTCATGCTTTTGTTTCATCCTAATTATTTCTGTCCTTTGTTCTAATTGAAAAATAGATTGAGATGGAAAAAAATCACTGTGTTTAGTGTTGGGATGGTCCCACAAAAATCAGTTTTTTTATTTTTTATTTTTTTACCAAGACTTTGCTGCGTTTCATGCTGGAATAGTGCCATGAAAAGTTGTTTTTGGCAGTGACATTGATGCATTTTGTGCTGGGCTCATACCACAGAAGTTTTACCACAGCAGCATCAACTGGTTTCTCCAGTCCTGATTGTACCACCAAAACTGGGCTCTTTTAGCACCAAACATGAAATTTCAGAACCATAACGAAGTGGTTTTTGTGTTTAAACTTAACTAAACATAAACCACAGCATCATAGAAATGTAAAGACACAAGTGTCAACACATCCAATAAATAATAAATGTCACATTTCTGTGGTTTGCAGAAACATGCAATGCCAACATTTATTCTGTGGACTGGGCTGGACTCATGAATCAGCGTTTCTGCACCGCCCTGTTGGTGTTTCACTCTTTAACACGGGGAGATAAGGTGAAATCACACACGGTCACATGGTGTCTGCCGACTCATTATACTGTGTTGCATATGAGGAAGGTCAGTTATTATGTGTTCCCTCTGTGACACACTAATCCAGTGATTAGAGCTGAGCCTGTGATAAGGATTTGTAAGCGACACATTGCATTATCTCAGCTCTGTCACGTGGAAAGCTACATATTTTATGCACTTATCAAATCTTAAACTGTCTGCGAACCTGTTAGATAAAGGCAGTGGAGTGCATGTATGAAGCAGAGCAAATCCACTTCTTGGATCTACACATGGAGACAGTGGTGATTCAATATTAACTTTAACCCTTTGAACCCTGGATCAACAAAACACTCTTTCAAAAACGCAGGGGAAAAGGCAATCAGCAGTTTGACAGGAAATGCCCCACCTGATTCAATAAATCTGTAAAAGGTCATTAAAAAAGAGAGAGAGAGAGTTTTTACAAAGTTATCAAAACAAAAATATATCATCTGATGATGAAATGAAGGTTGTATAATATTATTATTATTTTGCATTTTTCTAGTTTTTTAAATTACAATTTGTTCTGTCTGTTTCTGATTTATTTTCAAGGTAATTTTCTTGTGACTTTGTTGTATTTTCTTGTTAATTTTGGGGTCATTTGTGGTTAAGTTGCTTGGTGCCTTTTTCTTTGTTTTTGAATAAAAAAAATTAAAGTAGTTTGCTCAAGTTTCAGAGGTTTAATGAGTCATTTTTTAGTGTAGCTGATGTGGTTATACTATAAAGTCATGTTGTTATTCTAGCGAGCAGCTCCACACCTTCTCCACTCCTTAAAAGAAAATCGTTTGAATTAATTGCCTTGGCAGAAGACAGATATTGTCATTTCTGGGGAAGC
The DNA here is from genome assembly GCF_026936395.1 of Plectropomus leopardus. NCBI lineage: Eukaryota > Metazoa > Chordata > Actinopteri > Perciformes > Serranidae > Plectropomus > Plectropomus leopardus. The sequence continues at coordinate 37,704,519 of NC_142180.1, read as the reverse complement.
CGGCGCACCCTGAGAGCTCGCTGTTTGGACACGTTTGAGGAATGCCCCACTTTGTTTATGACTTTGCAGATTCTTGTTAAAACTGGAAGCAGGAACTCTTCTACCTGTGACTTGATCACAACATAAAGATCAGTGAGACATTTCCTTCATTCGCCAACAGTGGTGGACATTTTTTACTTAAGTCGTGTATTTAACCCTTTGAAACGTGAGCAAAAAATTAAGAGGGCGATGAGCAGCTTAACAAGAAATGGCCCAAAAATTGGCAGGAAATTAGTAAAACTTAACAAGATTATTACCTAAAAATAATGTGAAAAAGCCCTGAAAAAAACAAGACTAATACGAAAAAAAGGAGAGTTAACAAACTAAACTAAAAAGCAAACAAATAAACAAGAAAATGATGTCAAGACAGTGCTAAATAAATTGCAATACTTTTCTGTGTTTTAAATATTTATAATTGAGAGAATTATACATTTAGCTTTCTGGACATTTTTTTCTATTTTTTGACAGTACTAATAATACTACACAGCAAATTTTCAGGTCATTTCTTTGTCACCTTTTAATACTTATTTACTTTTATTTTTTATTCATTTAATTTTTATTTATTTATAAATTTTGCAGGACACTTTTTGCCAAGTTGCTCATTATATTTTTTAAAAAGTTTTTTAAAGAAAGAAGAGCAAATTTCTCAGGTTTCAGAAGTTTAAATGCTTGTGAAAGGCGTCTGAATGCAGCACAAAAAAATAATAATAATGTTGATCCACGTGTTAAAGACATAAGTACACTTAAGTACTTTACTTGAGATTTTTGTAACTTGTTACTTGAAATGTGAACTTCAGGGAACTAACTGAAATGTAAAAGCCCACCACAAGACATTAGTTGAATATCAACAGGCAAAATCTTTTCAGATAAATCTGCAATCAGCCTGTCAAACCGTTTTTTATCAGCACAGAGCCGAAGAAAGTGTGATATCTTTCATTTGTTAGGTTTTTATTGGAATAACATGAAGACTACATCCAGGAGCACGGCCCTGCTGACATGCTGCTGCTACACAATAAATAGGAGCAACACACTGTATGTTAACTGTGCAACAGTCGGTCTCTTACACACACACACACACACACACACACACACACACACACACGTCAGATGGTTTGGAGACGACCTCTATCATCACCTTTCGTTACAGCTCCAGTGGCTTCTCCCCACACACACACACACACACACACACACACACACACACACACACACACACACACACACACACACACACACACACACACACACACACACACACACACACACACACACAGAGGATACAGATTCCAGTCTTCATACAAAAAATATACCAAATAATAACCACGGCTTCATGTGGCGTACTTAATAACGGACTCTGGTCTTAATAACGGACTCTGGTCTTAATAACGGACTCTGGTGTCTCCCATCAGTCAGCTCCCACTCGCCTAAAACAGTCCGACATCATCGCCGAGTACGATTACCTCAAAATATGTTCTTCTGGTTTGTTTTAAGGAGGAAAATCTGCAACTTTTACACACAGTAAACACTAGAGTAACCACTGCACAATTTATCCTCAGACTGTTATCCCTATATGCAAAAATAAAAACAGGATACATTTGATTACATTTGATATTAAAAGAGAAAGAAATGTAGCACCAAACCGGCCAGAACGCTGCCTGTAACTAATCAGGAGATTCAAGCACAACAGCTCCCTTTTCAACACCTGAATCGTCCCTCCACTGACAGGAAAATAAAGCGTCGGATAGAAATAAATACTGCTTATATGAAAAGTTTTTTAGCAACATTGCGACGCAGCATGAATTTCCCAAAACTTCCCATGAATCTTCTCCTCGCAAACTCGTGTCAACATCCTGTGAACCTTCTGCTCGCCTCCGTCTCTCTCACACACACCTCTGACTCTTACAGAGAGCACATGCCATCCTGTACCTTCGTTTTCCACGTACTGTTTATCGCCTTTGGCCCAGTCACAGCGCAGAGCCAACAAAGCTTCAGTCTTCATGTACTTCAAGGGTAACCTTGGTACTTTTCAACCCTATTTTTTCATGTTTTTCTAAGTGAATAATGGAAACATTTTTTTTTTAAAAATGGTCCAGAACTGAGTTGGAGCGCTGCAGATAGCAGTAGTGAAACATGCTGCAATGTACTCCTCACAGGTTCACCATCAACCATCAGTTTTTACAACTGACAGACTCAGATTATTGTTAAATGTGACGGACAATTTACACAAAGCATCCCTACAGTGACAGATCTTACCTGCAGAGTAAGATTTTTTTTTTTTTTTAGCAAGAAACAGCCCTAAAGGTACCATCCCCAAATCCACCAGACTCCATAAAAAACACACAGTAATTTTACAATCAGAAAATGTATTTCATTCAATGTCAACTGAAGCAAAATACTCACATACTCATTACAAAAAAACCCACAAAAGCCGTCTTGGTTCGTCTTTCCACTGTTTCAACAATCACTAACTCTGGTTTGGCTGAAATTAACCCTTATTTCACCCAGTTAGATGTGTCAATATGCTGAGATTGAAAAGAGGATGGCAATTTTAGGGCTGTTTCTGGTTAAAGAAAGAGGATTTTACTCTTTATTAAAATAGTCTATTTGTGTAGGGATCCTTTTTTCTAAATTGTCAGTTCTTATAAAAACAATCTTAGCCTGTAAGTTGCGAAAACAAGCATTTTTTTTGTGAATGTACACTGATGGTGCAAACATACCCCGAGTGGTTACATCGCAGCCTGTTTTGCAGCTGCAGAGATCTCTTTCAATACTGGAACAATTTTAAAATTTGTTCCCTTTAGTCACTTGAAACACAAAAACATGGGAAAATAGGGTCCCGGTTGGAAAATACCAGACTAACCATTGAAGAGAAAAGTCCCTCACAGAGCTTGTATTAAAGCTCTTTGTGTTTGAGTTGGTCCCATTAAAACAGCATTTCCCATCAGTCTTTGCCAGCAGCAGCCAGACTGAGCGTCACACATGCAAAAACTGATCAAAATGTACACATCTCCCTTTCATTATATCCTGGGAACAAATGTTATCATTTACACCGTTAATCAAGAAAAACACACGGACCGTTAAGAGTTAAATCCTTAGGCTGAGAAATGTTAACACGTCAACTGGCAGTATATTTCAGTCTCCAGTTGTTATCATCTTCCCTTCACATAAAAAAAAAAAAAAAATTACAACGAGAGAGGACAGTCTTTGTGACGTCCTGGAGGCCCAGCCTCCAGACTCATGATGCTTGATTCAGTTTCCGTTGATCTCCATGGGACCTCCTTTGGGTATGAGCAGGCTCACCCGGCCCGTCGTGCTGGCTGCACTCTTGATCACCTCCATCCACCTGTGAAGACGAGACAGCAGCTTTATGACTGTTACTGCACCACGTCAAAGACTAACTAACCCCACACTTTTTGATTTTGGTGCCTCTTCCCTGGAGTCTGAAAAAAATCTCAAAAATGGACAGGGCTGGAAAGGGATCATGGACACATCCAGTCACCAAACCGTGCTGACTCTTGATCCACAGCACCTCCCTGCTCGCTGCACACACTCAAACGAAAATCCAATCTGTAGACTGTGTTTGACAGTAGAGGCTGATATTTTTTCACAAGGCTAATTTCCACTAGTGTGTCAATGGTGATTCCCACTATGTCTTAGCATCAAGCTAATGGACTAAGTGGTAGTTTTACATTCCTAACAAACCTCAACATTATAAAAAAAAAGACTCAAAATTTAAAAAAAGGGAAAAAACGCACCCAAAAGACTCAAAATTTGAAACCCTCTAAATTATTCTTTAAAAATTACAATACTTAAAGACCACGAAACCTGGGAATTATTAGAAAAATTACAATAAAGTTGTTAATAATAAAAAAACACTGAAAAACTCAAAATTACTTAAAAAGACATAAAAACAACCCAAATTAAGTAAAGCTTTTAGATTAATGTAGTGAAATTAAAAAGTAAAAATTTTCCTCTGAAATATAGTGGGGTAAAAGCATACAGTTTTATGAAAAGGAAATACTCAATTTAATTTAATTAATAATCTTAATTTATATTGCTTTTTGACTGGAATAAGTGGTTTGGGCGGTTTAGTTACTCTTAATTGCCGGCCTTACATACTTACTTAAATACTGAGCATATTCATATACTTTTTAATAGGTAATTATTTACTGTTTGCTCTCACTGTATTTCTGTTTTCTATTATTACATACTGGTGTTGGTGTTTATTTCTACTTGGTTTTATTCTCTGCTGGCATCAGAGCGACTGTAACGAGCTGCAGTTTCCCCCCGAGGATCAATAAAATATTCTGATTCTGTGAAACGTACAACAGCCTTCTTTGAATCAGAAACATCCCTTTTTATTTTTATTTCTCTGTATCTATTGTTGCGTCATAGTAGCAGGGACGTATAATATGATACATGATGTTATTTATCTATTCTATTTGTTATAAATTTATTCTATTTGTTAAGTGACTGTCAAATATGTATTTCATTTGTTATTACCGATATTTATATCTGTCATATTGACAGCAATTATTGTTTGATTTATACATTCAAGTTGTGTTGAAATAAAATAAAAACAATCGAAAAAAAGAAACATACCTTTCAAAGGTGTACTCGCTTTCTGCCCGGAAGAAGTAAACATGGGACTTGAACTGCAGTTTGAAGACGTACTCCTTGTGAATGCTGTCGGACTCTTCGGGGGTGCTGACCGTGTAGCCGAGCAGGGGGAGGCTCGCCAGCGGGAAGTCGTCCTGCAGACAGAGACGGACACGCTCTCTGAGCACGGACCCATGCATGACCTGGCGTGTTTTTAATGTGTTGAACAGTGATAAGTGATGTCAGGAGGGATGGGTCCACTGACCTGGTGAGTCTTGTAGAAGAACAAGCAGAAGTTGGTGAAAACGACCCAGAGTTTCTGCCAGCCGTTACTGTTCTTGAACTTCCTCAGGAGGTAACCTGAGAGCTGGTTCTGCACAGAAAACACGGCGGTCAGACAGTGACGATCACACGGCAGCTGTGACGGATGTTTATGTGATCTGTGTGTGCGCTTTGTTGTGACATACTGTACTGCTGACACAGAAAACCTGTGTGTGTTAATAAGGGCTGTGTAAGCGATGCTTTTGCATGGAAAGTTTATTTAAAAACTTTATAAACGTTCCTGCTCATCTCTGTGGACAGTGCACAGTCCTACGGAGGGCAAAGAATGGATGATGCATCTATAAATGATGTATAAATACATACAAGAAGGAATAAATAAATGAATGTAAAAACAATGTTGTCTGCTTTTGTTCTGCTTTTTGCTTTTTTCCTATTGTGTTGCATTTAAATTGTGAAGCATTTTTTTCTACATCTCTTTAATAAATAAAGTCCATTATTACTGTTATAAAAAATTATATTTAAATGAATTATAATTAAATTATAAAAAATGCATAATTAAGAAGTTCAAAAATGAATAAATAAAAGAAGTACAAGCTTATACAAACAGATAAATTTAAAAACAGGCAGGATTGTATTAAATAATATGCAAATAAAAAATGTATAAAAAAATGTTTATTTTGTTACATTTTGTGTTTGTTTTAATTTTGTTTGAGAATTGCTCTATACATAAAGATTATTATTATTATTATTATTATTATTATTATTAAAAATGTGCAGGAATAATAAATAAATAAACAAAGTAAGTAAATATTGAAACTACTTTGGAAAAAAATACATAAATAAGTACACGTTTGAAATAAAACATGATATGAATAAATATCTTAAATTCACTTCTGTGTCTGTGTTAATGAGGTAGGATGTCCTAACCACTGCATTTATTTATTGATGCATTTATTTATTTGTTTCTATATTTGTATATTTTACAGTTTTAATTTAAATTCCTGGATTTATTGTGTTTTATATCTGTAGATATGAATACATCCCTACATTTTTTAATTCCTGTATGTATTTATGCAGTTATTTTATTTTAAGTATTGATATTGGTTTTTTTGTCCTCCATACATCCGTGGCTGCCTTGTGTTTTTGTTTGTTTGTATTTTGTCTTACTTTAGTTCATTCTTGTATTAAGTTGTTTGTTTTGTGTGTGGCTGCTGGAATCTCTTCTGATATGGAGGATAAATATGATTTATCAATAAATAAACCAGTGTGAAATCTCAATAAAACACTAACAACTTTTTTAAAAAATAGAAATTTCACCATGTCATTAATATATAATTAGCTATTTTTACTTTGTTATGCTCTCTTCTGAGCCTTCAGTAAGATTATTATTATTATTATTATTATTAAAATGAGACCTTTTGTCGTGATGTGTCCTGGACCGTGGCTCGAGTACCTGGTTCATGCGCAGGTAATCAGTGAGAGAGAGGTTCTGGTTTCGGTACCAGCAAACATGTGTGATGGTGTTTGGTCGCTGGCCCTGACCGAGCAGATAGCGAGGAGGCAGCTCGGGGGAGATAGCCGGAGAGCCGAAGACTGAGAGGGCGAAGAGACAAAGAGGAAGAAGAGGAGAAGGTGTAGAGAAGTGTTAGCATGTTAGCTTTGAGAGGAAGAACGAGGGAGGAAAAAGAGAGCGGGAGGACGTCCAGGTCTGTAGAGTCAGAGTGTTAGTGTCGCAGGAAAAACCTTCATCACGTGCACATTAATATCCCTTCAATTAAATAAGAAAAAACAATCACTCTCCAGGACGCGCTCCAGACAAACAGCGGAGACACAAGATATTAACAGTCAGCAGCAGGAAAAAAAGAGAGACACTGAAAAGGTTAAAAAGAAAAGGTGAAACGTAGAGATGGACCCCAGAGCGACGACGATGTCTTTACGCAGCGGCAATTTGAGTTCAAATCATAGACGGTATAAAAGAAGTGGACAGAGCCTTCAGGTCTGAAAAGTGAAGCTAATGCTAAAATAATATAAACCTGCATTATTTTTTTTCCCTCACGTTTTGCTTTTGTTTTCATTTTGTTTGTTTGCTAATATTTAGTTAATATTAATCAAAATAATAATGAAATAATTATTATTTTTCCTGTTTTGCTTTTTTAAACTCTGTTGAAGAGTTTTTTTCATTCTGACTCGTCTGGTTTGACTGTTATTTAAAACACATTGTATAAATTGTTTTTGTTTTTTCCTTCATTTTGGAAATCAGGGAAAATAGACCTTGTTTACATAAATATAAAAAACATATTTTGACAGCAAAGGATTTCATTTGGGGTCAGAATGTCAGAATGACCCCAACGACAACACGAGGGTTAAAAAGTTTCAATAATAAATCTATAGCTGATGGGTTCTGAGACTGAGGCTGACGTCACGGTAGTTACATCCACTTCCTTTACACACGCTGTGGTTTAAAGACTTACTCTCTTTGTTCTGATCCGTGTTTGAATGTAAATGTGCGTGTACGCGTGTTTAAATTTGGCCGGGGAGGAGTACCTCCACAGCCTGGCTGTGATCAGACATTGACACGCTGGTGTTGCGGTGCCAGCACACGTGCATGGTGGTGTTGGCACGGTGGTGCGTCTGCTTGTCCAGTGAAGTCCGGGAGGAGTTCATGTCGTCCTCCGACTCCTGCTCCAGAGAAACCTCGTCAGACGACCCTGAGGGGGGAGGAGGAGGGACGGGAGGTCGTTTGGAGGAGAGGGATATTAACTGTTGATCTGAATGTCGCTGCATCCCAGGAAAAAAACTTTTTGAAGATTATTTCTCATGCAGCTGAGGAAAGCATAAAAAAGGCACACGAAGCAAACTTCTCCGCTCCATCGGCACTGCAGATCCTCTACATCCTCACTCAACGCTGAAAGAAGAGAAGATCTTACGGTTGGAGTGGTCGCCGAGTCCAGCGTCGAGGAAGATGCTGGATTTCTCCTGTGACTTCTTGGCCAAGTCGATAGCCATGTTCAGATCCTCGATCCACTTTCCCATCTCCACTTTAGAGCTGAAATCACAAACATGAGCCTCTGTCACACACCGACAGGAACCAGGCCCGTCGTGCGCCTCTCCAGGGGCCGGGACGAGCTGATCTGCCGGTGTTGGCGCATCGTATTATTGAATAAAACGCCCTTTAAATAGCAGAAGAACAGGGTGGTATGACTGTAGACCAGCTTTTTGTTGTCTATGGCGCAGATGTGCCTGGCTGACCACACCTCTATAAAATCTACAGACCCAGGAGCGCAAAGAGGGGCACAGGTCCGTTTGTCACTTACACAACGTGAGCGCTCGGCGTGAAAATGACAACTTTTCAGTCTAAAGTTAGCAATGATGCCTGCGCTGCACCGTGCACCACTTTGCACCATGTTGGCTTATAACACAATGAAATAAAAATATTGCAAGAATAAAATGCAATTGCTGAAACCAGGGGGGTTTCAAGGATTTGAGGGGCTTAGCCCAGACATCTGCAGGAAAAAACATCACCAGATTTATTTATTTAATTTTTTTTTAAGAACATGCCTTCCAAGGCCAGAGTTTTCTTCTTTCTTTTTCCTTAAAAAATCCCTGGCATTTTTTTCCTTTAAAATTTTGGCTGATCATTAAAAGTATTTTTTCTTTACAAAATGTTTGTTGATTTTTTAAAAAAATATATTTTTGGTGAATTTTAATAATTTTTTTTTCTTTTACAATTTTCTTTTTTCTAAGAAAATTTAGAAAGAAAATGTGCAAAAAAAAAAGATCTTCACTGCCAGAAACCGTTTGATTAAAAATATCCGACGGACACCGCAACCACAGAGTGCTTATTATTGTTTCAATCACAGCACGTCCACAGGCCACAATTAAAAAAAAAGCTATGTGCTGGAAATTCACTGTACTTCAAAATAAAGTGTGTTTTCCACAAACTCGACATGATCACAAGTCAGCTTGCCGTGCACTTTGAACTGATTGGTCGCTGTAACACCTAACTTGTAGTAAAAAAACATTCCCGTCCTCACCTGGCAGCCACGACTATGGTCCTCTGAGCCGAGTAGATGGTGAAGCAGTGAGGGACAGACCACTCGTTCTCACTTTCCTCCACCTGCAAACAAAAAGAGAAACCCAGAAAACAGTCAACAAATATCGGACGCATCCGGTCCAAAACACACCAACACGGAAATCTCTGAGCTCAGGAATAACAGGAAACACAAGACGTGAGACAGAGAGCGTCTACGGGGACATCTGTGCGGAGGGAGGACTTCATTTAGCCTCCTATCAGAACTAAAGACCAACACACACTCGGTTAACAAGCACCATCGTGATATGATGCTTTTATTTTGATATTTGTCCAAGCTTTTTTTGGCTTGATGTACAACTAAAAATATCTGCAAGCACCTTCTGTTGGGTGTGCATTTTGGTGATTTATCTGCACAAGCGTCAGAAGGGGGGTAGGGTTTGGGTTAGGGTCGGGCGATTGGACAAATTGATCAGCTATCGGCGATTGGCTGAGCTTTGAGCTTGAGCTGGCTTTTATTTATTCATCAGACTAAGAAAAAGCTAAGAGAGCCTTTGGAAAGCAGCAAACTCGCCGCTCGAACACACCTGCATGACTGCATATCACCAATCGCAGGCTGGAAAATTTGAACAAATCTCCCGACCTTAGTTTGGGCGTCCAAGCTGGCAGAGCTCAGAGGACTTACCGGTGCATCCAGCACTATGAGCTGCAGCCGGGAGTGAAGCAGAGACAGGCAACGTTAGGAGACCCAGGCCCTCCCTTCTTAACACACTGATCAGATCACACCGACGGAGCCACACTACACACGTCACCACCAGGGGTCACTGTTCCTCTAACAGAATACTGGGACCTTTACTGGGCTGACTGGGTTAAAGGGACAGTTCACCCAAAAATGAAAATCCAGTCATAATCTGCCGACCCTCGTGCCGATGGAAAGTCGAGTGAAGTTTGTGTAGACCACAAAACACCACCGGAGGTTCAAAATAAAGATATAAAGTAATTAGATTATTATGTAATAATAATTTGATTATGTAATAATGTATTTGAAGTTCTATTGTATATATTAGCTAAAACTGTTTAACCAGGGCTTTTACATATGTACATTTAAAACTAGTATTTTTCGGTTTTTCTTTCTTCCTGTTTTTTATATTTAATATTTAATTTGTAAATTGAGAGCAAACTAACAGGACTCAGATTCCTTGTTTGTGTCTGCACACTTGAATCCTGGTCAACATTTGCTTCAGCTGTTTGGACGATGAGTGCTTCGCCTTTTCCCCCGTAAACCTCCGGATGTGTTTTGTGGAATATAAAACTTCACCCGACTTTCCATCGGCATGAGGGGGAGTAGATAATGACTGATTTTTTTTATTTTTGGGTGAACTGTCCCGTTAAGGAGGAGGTGAACTGGAGCTCAGATACTCACGATCATGCCGTGGAGGGGCAGCTGGCCGTGCACTTTGAACTGATTGGTCGCTGTAACACCTTTGCTTGTGTAGAGGAGCATGTCTGAGAACTGAAAAGACAACGAAAACATTTATCATTACAGTGGAAAATGACACTTTTTCTAATGTCTCCATGTGATGTTACTGTTGATGGCGAGGAGAGAAACTCCCGCGAATCGTCCCGCTGACTGACGACATATTTAACTCTGTTTAATTTAACCTCTACATGCGTATGCAAACAGAGACTGCCTCAAATATTCAATCAGCCAATCAGAGGACTGCTGACAACGATTTGTGTCATCAGCTGAAAAATAGAGTAAAAATATAATTTCAAAGTATTACAGGTTTCTGCTCAAATGGAGCAGACAGAATGAGGATAACATCCAGCACACGTGCAGTAAACTAATGCAGTAAACTAACCCAAAATACAATGCAGCACAAGAGAAACACCGCTAGGAAATTTTAAAAATTTGAGAAAAATCTTTAAGACAAAATAAAATGAAAAAAAAATAATAGTATTGTTTTGGATTTATATATATATATATATATATACACATATATATAAACCAAAACCTAAATTTGCCAACATAGTTGCTGCTCTAAACTCCATAAACTCTAAAGTTTGTTTTTGACATGAAAAGCCCGACACTGAGTGCTGAGCTGCATCTCTGAATCATCTTCCAGCTTTCAAATGATGTCAACCACTTCTGTTGACTTCCTGTCCCCCAGTAAAGTCCCCCTGCCCAACTGAAGAGGACAAAAATGAGTCTACAGAAGGGAGGGGTGGAGTGGAAGTGGTTAATCACAGGAAGAGTAAAGTCAGATTTTTGTACTAACCAGGAAAAACATCCTCTGCTGCAGTCCTTTCTTGGTGAGCTTGTACAGACATCCCTCTCGTATGAACTCCTAAAAACACAAGAGGGTTTGTCAGGAGCTCCGTGTTTTCCCAGCAAAACGCACCCTCTGCCCCGCCCACTCACCCGGCCGGGCGCCGTTAAGTTCTCGATACCGATCAGGTCTCTCTGCAACTCCGTCAGCTTCTGGAAATTCTCCAGCCGGATGAGACTGCTCTGCAGCTGAGTGACGATCTCTGCCACCTCCTTCAGAGCCTCTGTGAGCAAACACAACACGATGTGAATCCAACATACGTCCATGAGCGTCTCCTGACCGTCAGCTGAGGAGGTTTCCAAAACTCACTCAATCCACACACACACACACACGCACGCACGCACGCACGCACGCACGCACACACACATATATAAACATGTACGTATGTGTGTGTGTGTGTAAAAAAAAAAAGAAAAAAAATGCTGAACATTTCTAAAGAAAACATGCCTACCAAACCCATGCTTGTTTAAAAATAATTTTACAAAAAAATTCCCCCAATTTTACATTTTCTGTAAAAATCGCCAAAACATTTACAAAAACAGAAATCACTGAAAAAGTTTCTTTAAAAAACCCTGAATAAATACCTTTTTTTTTTAATGGCAAAAAATACCAGTATTTTGGGTTTGAAATGTTTTTTGTTTTTTTTAAAAGGATAGTAATATAGTAAATAAATACATATTCATATTTAAAGTGCTTAAAAAAATGATTTGACATGCCTCGTGGGCAAACATGAAGCGAGAGACAGAAGGAGGGGAGAAAATGAGGAAAAGTACGTGATGAACAAATAAACAAAAACAACCCAAACTGTCCAAAAGTTTAGTTTTTCTCAGCTGATCTAAACTGAACCACATATATTCCGTCATACAGGTATTTTGACATAAATACAAAAACAGATTTTTTCAAAACTTCCGGGGAAAAGCTCATTTCCCAAAAAATTTTTAAGGTCTGAAAATTGATATTTATAAATTCCAGGTTTTTCGTGACCTACGAACCGTGATCTTTACTCAGTTAAACTTCAGAGGTGTGAGGGCGAAGTCTGCGGGACTCACCCTTGCAGTCGTCGTGATCGCGGTGGGAGGGGGAGTAATGCTTGCACAGCCTCTCCAGGATGAGCTTGTAGTGCATGAGGCGCTGGATGGGCTTGAGCAGGAATGTGTTGAGGGGTAAGTAGCAGACTTTCTGCAGCTCGAACTCTTTGTAGACCGTCTCCAGCTTCTTCAGCCTCTTGGTGGCTTTTTCCAGCTCCGTTAACACCTCGTCGTGTTTCTGCAGGAAGCTGGTGAACTCCTTTAACAACAGGACGACAATAAATGTGCTCCTGAGATTTAATCTGACGTAACACGCCGCGGCAGTATTCAGATTTCACTTTTATAAATAAGGTGACCAAAACAGCTTTTTTTTCACTTAGGAAACATTGCACAGGTCTGGTCGTTGCTGTCCTATAGACAGAAAAACGTATCCATGCTTTTATTTCAAATTATAATAATATATATAATAATAATAATAATTTATTTATTTATTTATTTATTTTTAAATTCTGCCTGTCCGTCAGACATGCAAAGGTGATGTTCGGGGAGGTAACGGAGCATCCTCACCTTCAGAGAGCACATGTTCCTCAGCATCACGTCTCCAATCCTCTGGTAGTCCCCTTTGACGTGAGCGTTGGAGCGTCCCTCCCTGAGGAAGCAGATTTGCAGACGTCGTATTATTATCATCATCTCCTCAGCGGCGTCCGCACGTTATCACAGAGAAACACGGGAGGAGCACCTACCAGAGAGCCAGCCTCTGGTCCAGCTCCTTCAGGAAGCCTCGGTGGAACTCGTAGATGGGGTCGATGTTGGAGAAGAGGAGGGTCATCAGGCCTTCGGGCATGGCGTTTTCTTTGATCACAGCGCTGCGAAACCACTAGAGACCCGAGAGGGACAGCACACTGATGACGCGTATATTCTCATAATAAACATGCTGCTGTTTGCATGATCGTGGATGAAAATCACAGGTGAGGTTTATTCAGTTTCAATGATTAGCAGCTTCCTGCAGCTTTCTTTATGAGGGGACTGTAATGAGTTATCAAAACTGTTTTAACGCTGTCTACAATTATTTTTAGGTTTTTATATCACCAGGATTTGTACACATTCTTACCAATAAATTTCCATGACTTTTCAATGACTCTGAGGCAAGTTTTCAAGACCTACTTATTGCTCATCTTTCATTAAAAACCAAAACATTTTGGCAACCTTTAAAAAAGGCATTTTTGTTTGTTTGTTTTTTTTTAATTTTGGTGATATTTAAAGAAACATTTTTAGCATTTTTTTGGCTATGTAAAAATATCTTGCCATTTTTTCTCTATTTTTTGATAATTTTCAAGGATGACATTTTGAGGGTTTTTTTTGGTGATTTTTGAAAAAAAAAAATTACATGTTTTATTAAAAAAACAAAGTTAAAAATTTATCACAGCCAGAAACTACCAAAAATGAACAAAAACAATGTTTGATTTTCAGATTTCTAACAGTCCTTGAACACTTCGTGTTATTATGTTCATGAAACAAAATTCCATGACTTTTCCCAAACCTTTCAGGGTATATTTACTTTTCCAAATTTTTTTCCAAGCCTGAAAATTGCTATTTTCAAATTTCATGACTTTTATTATTTATTAAATATACAAATATATACAGCCAACATTAGTTTTCCAGTGACCAGATTATTTATGCATAGGCTCAGTAAGTCCAAACACAAACAGAGTTTTAAAAAACCCAAAACTCACCACAGTGATGACCTCGAGGTCCTTCAGGTACGTCCGCTCTGTGGTCAGAATCTCTTTGGCAATGAAGTAGGCCTTATCGGTGGGATATCGCTGAGGGAGAAGACATTTCAAACTGAGTGATGGACAACATGAGACAAAGACAAATTTCAAATCTTTACCTTCATCATACAAATAAGAAGTCTGATACTTAATGATATAAGTGAGTTGCTGTTGTTGTATATCTAGATACGTGTACGGAAATAATACCAGTGCTGTTAATTCTACTAATTCCATATTAACAGGTGGATCTTTGTTGCTATACTAATATTTTAAAAGCATTCAAACAGTAAATGATTTTTGATTTTGATTTTTCTGAATGGTAATCTTAACCCTTTGAATTCTAAGCAAACTGGTTTGATTTTTTTATAAAAATGTGGCGAGAAGGCAGTGAGCAACTTAATAAGGCATGTGCCAAAAAATTAAAAAATTACAAAAAATTTGTAAAAAAGTTTTAAGCTGACTTGAAAATCAGCACAAAAAAGGAAGAAAAGTAAAAAAAAATCAACAACAAAGAAAAAAAACACAGACCAAATAAAGAGCTTAAAATTGAAAAACTGTACTTTTTTTCTGTAACATAATATTAAATCTATGATTAAAAATAAAATTTTATGGATATTTTGTCCTAGTTTATTCCCCCATGTTTTTTGTTTGGTTTTTTTGCGGGTCTTTTTCTTGTCACATTTTCACCTTTTTTTTTTTTTTTTTGCAATTTAAGGGACATTTTTCACATTTTTTGAAAGAAATCAAACAAATTTGGGTTAAACAGCTTGTAAAAGGCGTCTGAACGCGGCACAAGAAAAGTGATGTGGATCCAGGTCTTAAAGGGTTAACTGTTTGGTACATTTAAAAATCTATGGGGTCTGTTTAAAAAATAACCATTGATTTATTATTATTATTATTATTATTATTATTATTATTATTATTATTGCTTTTTTTTCTTAGTGGGGAGGGTTAAATGGGGGTTGAGAGGCGGGGGGTAGAAGGGTGGCATGTGAGCAGTGTACCTTCCTCCTGCCCTCCTCCTCCTCCTCTAGCCTGGCATTGCTGCCCACCTCGCTCAGGATGGGGCTCTGCAGCGGCGACGGGGCCTGGCCCGGCAGACTGAGGGTCGACATCTGGAATGAGGGGGACAGGCAGAGGGGACCTTTGGAGCTGAAGGGGGAGAGCTGCGGGCTGTCCACCACCGAGTCTGTGCAGGAGGGAACACAGAAAATAAAAATTAAAATCAGCGATTTATACAGTTCAACTCGAATAAAAAACATCCTGAAATAAGATAACAGTGTTAGGGGTCGCCCAAGTAGATAAACTTCATCTTCACCTAAACTGTTTTTCCACAATTATCTCATTTCCTCTCAGAAAGAAAAAAAAAACACACACACTACCTGCACATTTTTACAAAAACAAGCTGAATGGTTCATCACACACATCGGCCACAAATGAAAGCAGAGACTGCAGAGGAGACCCACGCAAAGTAATGGTTCCCACATTTTTCCCTCTGCCATTGTTTTCACAGCAAATGATTCACTGCCAGCGTCTACGAGCCCGGCTCCGTCTCACAGAACTGGCTCTTCTGCTTTTGTTCGCCACACAACAAATCAGGAGACAAAACAGACGAAACGCCGGGCTTTCCTCTCTACTGAGTCACAGGTCACCACAGCTGCTCTTCCACTTCTATTACAGAGAGGAAAAAAAGGAGTGGGGGAAGGCTGAGGAGGAAAAAAAAGAGAAAAGCTCGACCCGGAAATAATTGCTCACGCTATCAGGAATGTGGCTTGTCTGGAGGGCAAATAGTTGTTTATAGTTTATCTGCAATGTCCCACGGGGACGGACAGGAGCGGGGAAGACAGCGGACGTCGGGCTCCACAGCGGGAGGACCAGGGTCCGCTGTGGAATGACTTGGCACGGAGCCTGTCCAAACACACACACTCGGCTGGAATTAGGTTTAGGAATCTTGAGTCTGACCCAACCCCCAACTGCACACACGCCTGTTGCTTCAGATACACAAAGGCGATGTGTGTCGGCTCGTCTCATACAGGCTGCTTTTTCTAAAACATCGAAGGGCACTTTATATTAACTAATTCCTCTAAAACAGAGATACTCAACTTACAGCCCAAGGGCCAAATCTGGCCCCTACAGGGTGCCAGGGGCCCCACCCCCCCAAACATTTTTTAATTCACAATTAAAATAAAGTTACTCAGACTGGGAATGCTGTTTTGTACTTTAGTCTCCATAAGGTGCCAGAGTGCATAAAACAGCATCAAAATAGAGCTTGTTGATCAAAAAAAGTGCCAGCGGAGGATCCAACGCACCCCCGACAGAGGTCCCGGCTAAGACACTAATGTCCTAAAATCCTAGAAATGTCCTAAAATCCTAGCAAGGTCGTGGAATCCATAGTATCAAATAGAAATATCCTGAGATGTAAGAAACGTCCTAAAATCAGAGAAATGTCCCAAATGCCTTAAAATCCTAGAAATGTTCCTAATATCCAAAGAAATCTTAAAAATATCCTACAATCAGAGAAATGTCTGTCCTAACTGTCCTAAAACACATCAACACAATGTCCTAAAATCCTAAAAATTTTGCTGAAATTCTAGAAACACTCTAAAATCCTAGAAACATGTACGGGGCTGCTGCGACGGGCCCTTGGCCTCCTGTCACTTTGCAAAAGTGGCCCCCAAGCAAAGCGGGTTGAGTCTCCCTGTTGTAAGAGGACACGTGATCCACTCGCTTAGAGAGTAAAAGGCGAAAGTAAGAAGTAAACCGTTTGGAGTTGAGAGCTGCTCCTGCTCGTGATATCAGCTTTCAAAGAGATTTACATGGGATCACAAGTTTGTCCTTCAGATTTTCCTTTAGTTTTCACATTCTTAAGAAAAGGCTGAAAACAGCAGATATGGCCAGTCTGGTGTCTGAGTAAAGCGGCAACCTTCAGGCCTGAAAAATGAAACCAAAACCTGCAGTTCCTCTAATGTCCACTAGAGGCTGGCTCCAAGAGCGAGTCAGTCCCCGTAGACCTCCATGTTAAAATGTCCAACTTTACAGCAGATATAAACATGTTTACAGCCGGATACAGAAAACAGTTTCGGTCTCTGTAGCTAATTTCAACATTCACAACAAGAGTACGGGGGTTATATTTTATTATAACTTATAACTAACAGCGTAGCTGTTGACTATTTTTAGGGTATTTTTAGTCCATAAAAGTTCATTTTAATATTTTGGTTGCCCTTTTTCAGCTTTTGGTTTTATTAAAAGTCCATCTAAGGACTCCTTTATGTATAGACATACAGCCTTCTGTTTTCTGAAAGATTTCGGGTATGGACTAAGCACAGCATTACCACTGGAAATCATGTAGTCTATGTAACGTAGTTTCAGCAAGATAGGAACGTAGTAAATGACAAAGAAATTACAATAACGGTGGAACTGAGGAATCTTAGAGTCACATATAGTGAAAATAGTGGAAAGGATTCTCCATCATAGTGTTGGGATGTATTTAACGGCTGCTCAGACCACCGCTGCCTCTTTAAAGGTACGATATCACGACTTAGTATCTCGACTCCATCTACGTAAGTAAAGGCAGTATAAAGGA
This sequence comes from Plectropomus leopardus, assembly GCF_026936395.1. Classification (NCBI taxonomy): domain Eukaryota; kingdom Metazoa; phylum Chordata; class Actinopteri; order Perciformes; family Serranidae; genus Plectropomus; species Plectropomus leopardus. The sequence continues at coordinate 37,686,859 of NC_142180.1, read as the reverse complement.
ACCCTAAGGAGTCCGATGCTCAGTTTTTCAAAAGGGCAAATATTGTTTTTACAAATTTCCAGGCAAACAGTTTGATTGGAATGAATGGGCGCCATATTTGGTCCGGTTATTAAAATCTATGATATGGCAGAGGGTTACCGCCGCGGTTTCTTTTGAAGCAGTCTGCATCTGAAAAAAAAAGGATTTTAAGTCTGACATTCGTGGTACCCAAAAGTGATTACTTTATTCTTGAGAGAGTAAAAACATACACACATTAAGTACAAGTTTATAATAAGTCAATATACATATTCAGGATTAAGTGATGATTACTTGATGCCTAAGTGCAGTTCTAGCTTAGCTGGTGACAATCGTCAGCCCCGTCATTCGTTAAGTCTTTTGTTGAGATGTGGGAAGAATCACATGGCAGAAAATAAAATAAAAAAGCCATCGAGACAAACTGATCAGATCAACTAACTCGCTCTAACAGGCGACTGATGGCACGTGAGACTAAATGTTCAACAGCTGCTGTTGCTTTTATGGGGAAAAATAACAATCCTTCAAAATGACAATGAGAACTGGTGAGTATTAATCCTTAACCCTTTGAAACCTGATCTCTTCTCTTTATTGAGATGTCTTTTTTAAGTATTTAAACCTTTGCACTTTCAGCAAATTAATGCGTTTTTTTTTTTCAAAAACATGGAAAAAAGGCAGTGAACTACTTGGTAAGAAATATTCCACAAATTGCAATAAATGAGTAGATTATTTCTTAAATAAAAAAAAAGTTGTGAAACTTTCTTGGTAAAAAATAAAAAAGAAAGCTTTTTGTAATGATCATTACTACATATTTAAAATTATTTTACAAAATTATTCTAATTTTCTAAAGCACCTTTTCCAGTTTTTAGTTTAGTTTTCCTTTTTTGCTTTTTCTGTGTAATTCATTTTCTTCTTTTCCTACTAATTTTTCTGTAATTTTTCTGTATCTTTCTGTTTTCACATATTTTTTTCTTTTTGTGCTAATTTTAGGTCTTTTTTTCTTTCATAGCTCATTACCTGCTTCCAGTGTTTTTGAAAGAAATCAGGCTTATTTGCTCAGGTTTCAAAGGGTTAATTAATAAAGAGAAAAACGTAATTTAGCCCCTTTCTCCACACAGATTCTCACCGGAAACATCCGTTGAAAAAGTAAACAGGAAACGTACACCTGAGATTCACGTGATAAGCACGAAAAGAGTGAAAGTAAGCGCTTTAAGGCACTGCGGTGAGACAGAAAGATGACTCAAGCAAAAGTGAAATCTGAATTCAGGCAGATTAAAGCGAGCTCAGATTACAGGAAATTTAAAAATTGCACTTGTCAAGATTGTTTAATGACACCATGAAGTTCGATATCCAAACAGTGTAAGCTTTTCGGGTTTTATGGCACAATACGATTTACGACAGTTCACCCCATTATCAGAGATGGATATTTTTCTTTCAGCCTGTAGTGCTGTTTATCAGTCTCGATAGTTTTGGTGAGTCTCCAAGTGTTGGCGATATCGGCTTTATATCTGACTTCAACGCATTCTCAGTCCCATCTCGTCACGTATCTCTGCATGTTCAGTGGACTTCTGTTGTTTAAAAATGACGAGCGAGGCATCTATTTTTGATGCTTTTTGAGGTTTGCAGCGATATATCAGTTTAAAGGTTAAACCATGATATAAAAGTTATACTAAAAGCAGTAGTACTGTCTTTTTCAAATGAAAGTACATTCATTCTGCGTTACTGCTTGTCCTCATAAAGGCTGTGAGGATGCTGGAGCCAATCTCAGCTGTCATCGGGCGATAAAAATAACAGTACCGTGTCGAAGCACACCTCGTTCTTCCTTTCTTTTTAATTGGTAAAACATCTCGCATTTAGGTTTTTTCAAGGTTTTTTGTTTGTTTTTTTGTCTGTAAAACATTTCACATTACAGTTTTTTTTTCTTGTATGACAAAAAACACGCCGTTAGAAAAAAACCCACCATGGTCTAGCTAAACTTCATAAAGCAAGCAAACAGCGGGATCTGGGGAGAAAGTCTGGGGTTTGATGGACAGAGTCCGCCGTACACGGACGTTTCAGCTCCCCTTAGATACATTAATTCTGCATTTCAAACTGATACTGTCCCGTAGCTTATTATACCACTCAAAAGTGGTGTTTATCTCTTTTATTTTCTTTTATTTTTTTATTTTAAAATTACTGACCTGTAAGGCGACAGGGTTGAAAAAAATACATTTGAAAAACTCAACAGTTCCAGAAATCACGACTTGGTTACTCAAGATTTTTCCTTTCTACCAAACTTTTCCTGCAAACTGCGTCACTGTGGATAAAGAAGCACGAATCTACTCATGGACGAGAGGCTCGATGTAACGTAAGCCGTCTCTGAGGTGCTCGGTGAGCTCGCAGCAGATGCACATTTCCTGCCGCATGTTAAAGCGACCAACGGGTGTATTACGGTAGACAGAAAATAGTTCCTACATGAAACTGCTCACAGCAAGGTTTGTGGATTATTTTGAGTAACCGAGTCATGATTTCTGGAAAGAGACTACTTTTTTCTGATAGGTTTGAGTCCTTTGGTGTTTTCTAGGCTTGTGTTTTTATCTGTTGTTCTTAACTTGTTTTTATTGTCTTGTGTGATTTTTTTTTACCGTAAACTATCCAGACTGAAAAACAGAACTACAAGCAAGAATAATAATATGTATTTTGGTTTTGGGGAGAACTGTCATGACGGACTTGACTAGACCAGACGGACCTCCGAGGCCTGGAGGTCGGACGCAAAACAAAAATCAAAAACATTGTGCTTGGGTGCTAGCGAGTAACCACGTGACAAACTATCATTCCTATACCAATACTTAAAAAACAACAATAAAAAAGACCAGCTGATATAAAAGTACCGAGAGATTCAGAGCTAATGTGCAAAAGACCCCGTTTCCTTCCAATAAACACATTACCACCTTGTTGGTACCCTGAACAGAACTAAAGCCAAAACCCCGAAACATGCCAGAAAAGAGACAGAGCGGCATCGACCTCTGGTCATACTGCCGCTTCGATAAAAGCCTCCGCTACTACGTCCAAAGGTTTTCCTACAAGTTACAAACATGGATGGTTTTTATGTTGAAAAGCGCTGCGTGTATTAGTTTATTAACTGTTGCAAGTTTGCTAAAGGTGCAAAAAGCCTTACATACATGTAGGATGATACATTCATTTTGTAGAAGGTGGTGTTAACTCGGGATGCACTGATTTAGCGGCCGAGCATTGCTGCCACACGATATTTGTTTTCGTGACTGCCATTGGCATTGGCCAATGTTTTTCTGTTGTTTTTTTGTGCGGGCTAAAATGTGCCAAGGTCACACTGCCTGTCTGAGCTGCACGTGTGCATCGCAGAACCTGGGTTTTTTTGTTTTGGGTTTTTTTTTGGCGTTCATGTCAACAGGTTGAAGCAGCCACACGCAGCTCAGCTGAGGAACAGAGATTCAGAATCTTGCTGATTTTTTCTATGTAACTCACATCTTTTTCAGCAAAAACAGACATTACGCGGGTTTCCATTACAGGTTTGTGCAAAACTGAAACGATATTTTTGAAATGCTGATAAAACAAAACTGCAAGATGACCGTGTTTCCTCTGAGTGATGTCCTGCAAACATCCCAGTAACCATGGTGAGCGACTACGTATGAGGGATTTCTGGGAGCTGATAGTCCACGATTTCACAGAGGAACTGTGGACCTACCTGCAGCAGCAGGAAGCTCTGCAGCAGCGCCGCAGCAACAAACACTAAAAAAGTGTGAACACCAAGCAGGCAGTGTGGGCTGGGAGTAAAATGCAGACTGACAGCGTCCCAGGGACGGTGGAAAACGTGTTTGGGAGGAATAGAGATCTTCCCCAGAATGCCGTCAGGATAAAATGACGCACTTAACTCACTATCGACATGTCAAAGGTCGCAGCCTGTCGTTTCCCTAATAATGCTACACTGTGAACAACAAATCTGCGTAAACATCAGAAAAAAACTGAAATAAATAAACCATCTGCATCATCCCAGAATTCCACAATCAGTGCATCCCTCGCGTTAACAGTGTACCCAACGGCTCATTAGTACACTGATTACATTCTCTAACTTTGCATGAAGCTAAAATCTTAGTGTCTATTTTGGTGAGATTTTTTTTCCTATCCTTCAGACATTATGAAGCTAGCAAAAGTTTAAGTGCATGACATCTACTTTAAGCTGTGGATGGTGTGATGTGCAGAGTGCCGGCTGCAGCCAGCAGATGTCAGTGAGGCACAGAAGTGGCTCCACTGAGTCTTATATTTTCCAAACAGGAGGCCGGAAATAATCTCTGAACCTGGACGGCTGACGGTTTTATTTTTACCCTGAGATTAGACAAATTAATATTACTATTAACTAGGAAACTAAAAGTACCATCTAAGAAATGCCAGGTGATAATAATTATGACAGTATTTGTTAAGTACTTTGTAAATTAGGATCACATTTTTAAAGTTCACTTGTTGGTCAAAAGTAAAAAATGTGGGAATAAATCATAATAAAAGATAAGATGAAATACATTACTTACAAATGTCCGTTAATTAGCTAAATGTGTTTCAGTAAACTGAAACTGTGAAGCAAGGCGAAGGTGGTTCAGAAGTATTTTTATCTGACAGCTAAAATATGTATTCAGCCAGATGGAGGCAAATCTAACAAGACATTCCTATAACAACGTGTACATTCGTGTTTTAAAGGACGTGAAACATCTTTCAAAAGGCATAAATCTTCCAAAGTAAGGGCACGAAATGTTTTGCATTTTCTCAAATCTGAGGGATTCGCCCAAAATGCAACATTTGCACCACATATGCTGAACAACTGAAAAGACGAAGAAGACTGTCGTTCAAGAAACTGATGAAAATTGAGGCAAAAAGTTGATGAGCAAAGTGTCATGAGAGGACAGGAGTGATTTTCAAAAAAGAAGCACCTAACTGACCATGACACGGTCCAAAAATCACTGATACAAACGACAAGAGGCGTGCTGCTGCAGAAAACCAACATACAGAACGGAAGATGTTTCCTCCAACAGCTACCAAGTGAACACGACGACGTGCATGAGCGCAGACGGGAGCGCAGGCTGCTGGAAACAACAGCCGCTTCACACGGTGCAGCTATTTAGGTCCTTTTCATTTGATCACTAAAAGCTTCTTGAATGTCAAAAGTTTTGTTCACAATCAAATCAAGATGGACTGTTAACGAGTGCTGCTGCTACTTAGTTATCAGTCCCTCCAGGATGTCGCACGCTCTTTCTGGGATTGTTGTGACCCAATTTTCCTGATTTCACGGCAGCTTTCCTTAAAATTGTGAAGCATGTTGTGATGGTTTTAGGCCCTTTTTTTGCAATTATATTGCAGGTAAGCGCATGACGATGATGATGATTAGGCAGAAACGTTTTAGTTGTGAGTTATATTGCAGCATCGGCCTTCACGGTCCTGATGCTGCATTGCTGTGACTGTCACGACCTGGTGATGTACAGGAGATGTTTTTTTGTTTCATATTTAACACTCACTGAATTATTATAGGCCCTACAGAGTCATGGTGGACACATATTAATCTGCTGCTGTGAAGCTTAAATATAAAGTCATCAAGCCTATTATAAAGTCATCCTGTGTACAGATTAATGTCACCTGCTGTATGTTTCTGTGTCATATTGTTTGTGGTTTTTGTGTTTTTATTCTGTTTTTACACTTGCTGCAACCCAAATTACCCTCTGGGAAAAATAATAAAATTTAACTGAACTGCACAAATAGTTGCTTTTTCTTATGCAATTCATTCAAAATCTGCTCAAGTGAGAATAAAACTGCATGTTATGAGTTTGTGATTTATATGACACATATATGACACTTAATATGACACGCTCACGTGTGCTTTACCTTACTGTCAAACAGCCCCGCCTACCGCCTACTGACGGAGATTTAAAGCCATTATATCAAAAACACCAGACAGTCACTTTACTCCACTGACTGGAGGAGCTGCTGCTCTACCGGCGCCTCCATCAGCTGTTGTGGGAGGTAAAGAGGAGACAGTGTTTAAATAAAGTCAACACTAAAACTGACAGTTTTTTTTTTTTTTTTTAGGTGGCTGAAATATGTTTTGCTGTGGGACTGTACTTTATTTATCAGAGGAGGGGGGTGGCTGGGATGTAACTTTTTTGTTTGAAATAAATATAAAATACTTCCTTTTCAAGTTGTGTTTTCCTCACCTAAGCCAAAATTAAAAACACACGTCCCGCCTCAGTGCTTAATGTTTTTTGAATGCCTGACCTGTTTTTCAGCACCGCTTCCCCCCACATAAATAACAAACAGTCCCTATCATAAGCACTGAGGGAGGCCAGCATGGCGATGAGTGACATGCAGAGAACGCCTGGTGCACTTTAAGTGCGACTGAGGCGTTTACATGACGGACAGTTTACATGTATTTTAAAAGTCCAGTTTTAGTGGACAAACAGTAATTCCACTTTTTCTAATATCACGTAAACATGCCGAGTAGTCAAATTAAAAGGCTATTGGAGCTATAACCGTAGTGTCACTGCGCGTGGGAACTTTCTGCATGATTGGTTGAATTTGCAAAAAAGCTGGAAAAAATTGCGTGCTGAATTCACGGAGAATGGTTAAATTTGCCCTAATTGCTGCGATTGCAACATCCTGGAGGGGCTGAATTATTCATTATTAAGTGCTGCACTGATACATGCTTTACATTTTAATGTGCGGGGGCCCAGAGGGGTCTGCGAGGGCCAGGGCCTGCAGGTTGTGGCACTGAAGGAGGAAACCCTCTATCCCACCGCTCCCCGTCAGCGCGTTGCTATAAAACAGGTTCTGCTCTGGGGGGAGGACGCTGTCAGAGCCCCAGTCGGAGTCTGAATCCGAGCTGCCGTTTCCGGAGCCCTCGGTGGCCGTGGGGGGGTAGCTGAGCTGCTCGAGTTGCTCGACCAGGTCGCTGAACTGCACCGCAGAGCTGCTCTCTGATCGCACCGAGTACGCGGGGAAGTTGACCATGGAGCTGGCCTCCGACTGGATTTCAGAGCCTGGAAGGCGAAGCGAGGAGGAGTCGGTGCCCCCGTAACCCGCCGTCATGGACTCGCCCGCAGAGCTGAGCCCCAGGTTGTCCAGGGAGCTGCACTCGGAGCGGTTATTAACCAAAGAGCTGGTCTCAGAGTGACCAACGATGCTATCAGGGAACGCGTTGGTGTTCCCGTTCAGGTCCTCAATGCCCACGCTGAAGATCCTGTTTTTGCTGAGGTCAGACACCTCGTAATCAAACTGATCTACTTTGTCATCGAGCCCGAAGGAGTACGCCTCGGCCCCCCCGCCGTAAAAAGAGATCTCAGTGGGATCGTCATCTATGAACTCCTCAGAGACGTGCAGCGGTGAGTTTGACATGGAGAACATGGGATTCTGTTTCGTACGCAAAAGCTCCGCCTCAAAAGCCTCAGGTGTAAGAACCCCCTTCCTCTTCCCTCCCCCACCCCTTCCCACCGAGCACCCCGTCCCCCTCCTCCCACCAAGCTCATTATCCTCATTGCCATTTTTGGAGGGCTGTGATTGGGGAGTGCCACTCTCTACACACACAAACAAGGGGCCGCAGTGTGCTGCGGACGGATTGCTAGGGGCACCTTGAAAAGCGAAGTGAGACGGGGAAGCGGCCTTGACGGCGTCTTCCTTCGGAGGGCTGGGGGGTCTGGTGGTGGCTTGCGGAGGGGACTGAAGCTGCTGCTGCTGAGGAGGCGCTGCTGCAGACCGGCTCAGTGCGGGCAAAGGCTGCGGCTGAGGCTGCAGGTCGGGCCGCGGGAGGACGCTGGAGATGTGCGCTGGGTGGAAGGACACAGAGGCGGAGGAGGAGGGGGAGCCTGGGGCCCTGAGACTGTCATTGAATGACAAGCTCTGAAACACACGTGGGACAAGCAAAAAAAAACAGAAAACAGTCATAACGAGTAGTTTTTTTTATCAGTTTAGTCTCCGGCTGTTAGTCCATCAGCAAAAATAAACACAGATTTTGTTATTATAGCCCCGAGGACATTAAAAATGTAAAGAAAAAGAGTTCACATTGCTTTTGTCTTGGTGCGGAAAGTTTTCGTTTGTTGCACCTTGTAGCGTCACTGACCTGTTTTGGCACATCTGTGGCGAGGGAGCGAGCAGACATTCGTATTTTACTGTTCCTCCTGAAACAAAAATAAACAATGCAGCGGCAGAATTAATATCATGAACGTGGTTTCGAAACATTTCCCAGAAGAAATACTGCGTATAGAAACACACACCTCTGGTACGGAGTCCTCTTTGCTCCGTTTTCCCTGACGTAGTCCACAAGTTGCTTCTGGGTCCTTCCACTGACAGAAAGAGGGTTGAATTAAAACACCAAATAATGACAAAACAGACACATTTATTCTGTTTCAATCTGCAAGAAAACCCAAAGATAATAAATTAATTTGTTTTTGGCTCAACCCCATTTCTTATTTTTACCCTTGCCAGTATTTAGGCAGTAGTGGCTGAAATCTTCCCCTATGAAACAGGAAAACCACTCAAGACCCTGACATGTCACGGATATTTGGCAATGGCGTTTACGTAAACAGACGTAACTATGACAATAACAGTATAAGCACTATTCCACTTCCGTGTTTAACCCTCCTCTTATCCTCAGCTTTAAGGAACAGCGATAATGTTCACAGATCTGACTCAGTGTATTTTAACCATGTAAAAGTGGTAGATATTTTCTCCATAAACATTATCTTTATCTCACTAAGTTTTAAATAATTTCTTTTCTGTGCACTAGTAACAAACAATCACCAGATTTGTTTCAACACATTCGTTTTTTTGTTTTTTTATGAAATAAGTTCTGGTGCATGTTGGTTAATTCAAACAAACCATCTCTTCTGTTTTATGACCCTTTGAATTCACATTTACATCTTAAAACGACATTTAATTTTTTTTTCAATGTTTACAATTTTTACAACAGGAAACCTGAGCAAGAAGGAATGAACATTTTTTTCTGTGATTGGTTTCATGCTCCAAAAAATATTTTAAAAATATCTTTCCTGTATTTTTAAAATTTGAAACAGGTAAATTTGACCCACAACATAACAAGAGGGTTTAAAAAAGTGTGCATGCACTGATTTTAATGGGAAAGGGGTATTATTTGCAGATTTCCTTTGTTGCTTGTGTAGCCACATGCCAATGATTTCTCAAAACACTCGGTGTGCCACTGACGAAAACTCACCATGCAGCCCTAACTTCACCCGACCTCTCTATACCAGCAGGAATCTCTCTGCTCCCTCTACATGTAAACGTGTAAAACAGAGAGGGAAGTGCTGGGTGAAAGGAGCCTTCATGTCAGTGCGTGATACCTGTATCTGAAGGAGGAGCCTCTGGTGAAGAGGATAGCTTTGGATTTGGGCTGGGGTTGGTCAAACAAACGGAAAAACGAGTGATATTCCACACAGATCTTCCAGAAGATTTTGCATTGGTCTCGACTGGCCATCATGAACTCCAGAGTGTCCTGGTGGGGGCCCTGAGGACAAACACACAGACAAAGACGGTGAAATTACACAGTAAGCTGGTCTCCTGGACGTGGAAGCCGTTTTCTCGAACAAACTCTAGATAGTGTCCGGAGTAGAGCTGCAACGGTCTGATTTTTATGGTACGACAACTGTCTCTGAAACTATCACAGTTTCACCGTATTGAGCAATTAATTTTTATCACTATTGTGAATTACAATGACCCTTAAAAGGAAATAAAACAAAAAAATGAAGAGCATTTTTTAAAAATTTGTTTAAAAAAAAAAAAAAAAATTTATTTATAAATATAAATAGGGCTGGGCGATATGGAAAAAGTCTTATCACGATAATTTTTTTCATATCAGTTGATATCGCTATATATCACGATATACATCAAATCACTATTCCTGTCAAGAAAATGACACCTAATGACTCCTAAGTGAGATATGAAGATATCATAACCAGTGATGCACGATAACGATTATTTTAACCAATACCGATAAACCGATAATTTCCAGCTTCTCGTGGCCGATAAGATAGCGTGAGTCTGGGTAAAGCGTGCAGGAGGTAGGACATGACGTGGATTACAACAACGTCGTATAGCCGGTTCGTAATTTGGTCATACACGACCGAGTCTGCTCCTGACCTTACTGGTAAACATTTCCGAATCTCTTCATCTCTCCAGTCAGACATTTTTGTTATTGTCTGCGTGTAAATTACCCTTCTTCTTCACCCTCGGATGTTTGTATTCTTCCGATTTTGAGCAAGCAGAGTGATAGAAACATCATCGACTTGCTTTGTTGACTGTTCCCACCTCAAGCTTAAAGACTAAAGCCGAATGTTTGCTGTAAGGGCTGCTCGTTTGTGGAAAGATCTGCCTGAGGATCGACATCACTATCTCCTTTCAAATCACTTATTTTTATCAAAAGGCATGCTTATAATTTCTTTTCAAAGGATTATTTTAATGATACATAGTACCTTACTCCTGAAGTTGCACTTAAGTCTTACACTGCACTGTTCTGATTTTATATTTTTCTTCTGATGTATTTTGTGCTTTTTAAACATTTTTCCAGTGTGTTGTTCTTATATTTTTTGTGAGTTGTGTTTTTCCCGTATGTGTCTTTTGTGAAAGCACTTTGAAAAGTTGGTTTTCATAAGAGCTATATAAATAAACTTTATTTTTATTATTATGTACGTTGGTCTTGGAAAGGTAAAGTCCGTTTAATGTCCGACTGATTGAGACATTTACATTCTCGGATACAGCTCCTCCAGTTAATGACAACTTAAGTTCACATTTGCAGTGCATGTGTGAAAGAGACTTGAGACACAGATAAAACAAATAAATATCGCCATGTTCTAAATAAAGGCTTTATATGGTATTATTAATACGTACATGAACCTCTGGGTGGAGCTTGATCAGGAACCGTTTCCTTTTGAAGCTCAGTTTGCGGATCTTGGACCAGTTGAAGGTGTTTATTTTTGTGTTTCCCTAAAAGGAAAATGGTAGAAAAAAAAAAAGAAATTAAATTATAGCAACATTGTGAGGGACAGAGGGTCACAAAACAGGTGTAGGAAGAGCAGCACGTCACCTGAAACACCTGAAGGCCCATATGAGCGACAGCCAGATTAATTTTGGTGCCTTCCCGGTCAGCTGCTGGGTGGAAGCGAACGCCGTACATTTCCAGTTTACGGGCAATCTCCAGGATCTGGAAATCGGATTCAGCTGGAGTCTGGCCCCTGGAGGAGACAACATGTAAAACACATCAAACTTGTGAGATACAAAATCTCGTCTTCTCGTAACAGAAACTATTTTCTCCTTTTACTAACAATGTATCTACACAGACTAACATGGCGGAGTTCCCCAAGGCTCTGTCCTTAGTCCCTTTAGCATTTATATGGTTTCCATTGGACCAGAATAAGAAAAACAATTAAATGACCTGTTATTGCAGACAACACATATTTAACTAAATGACTTCACTCCCATAGATTTTCATGGAAAGTGCAGGCAAAAAAATAGGTTGGCCTTCAGCTGAAAAGTAAGAAATATTCACGAATAACACATGGAAAGGTTAGAGTTCTGTAGTTTTCTCTACTTTTGGAAACCAAGCGCTGAAATTTCTGAGTAATCTGACCTGATTCTGAATTGAGGCAAATTGAGGTCTAAAATTTTTAAGACCGAACATTCTCTGTTACAGCCATCTTATTCCTTTCAATAGTATAATTTTTATTACTTAATAATAGCTTTAATAAATATATATTATCTATAATAAATTCAGATCAGGATTAGACCCGAATCTCATGTCAAAATATATCTGAGGGGATGTTCATAATTGCAAAAAAAAGGGGGGGGGGCATGTCAAATCATCTTTAAAGCACTGGGGAGGGACTTAAGATTTTTTTTTTTTAATTTGGCTTTAGAGGAGGGAAATACAAATTTTAATGGCTGTATTTTTTTTTAATTTATTTATTATTATTATTATTTTTTTTTAAAAAAGGACATTTTTGTCTTTAAAATGTTGTGGCAACTTTTCAAAGAAAAAACATTAGGCGTTTTTTGTTTTTTTTAAAAAATGTTGTTAATGTTATTTTATTTTAAATTGTTTGGGCGATTTTTTAAAGAAAACAAACTGTCTTATTTCATTTTTGCAGAGGATTTTTAAAGAAAACAATTAATTGAATTTTTTAAAAATAATCTGGATGATTTAAAAAAATAAATATATATAGTTTTACTTAAAATTTCCAACAGTCCTTAAACATATATGGTTTGTGAAAAAAAATTGTATGACTTTTCAAAAACTTCCAGGGTGTATTTAGCTCAATTTTAGTCAACTTTTCCAGGTCTGGAAGTTGCTATTTGCAAATTCCATGCATTGTCCAGGTTTTTCATGACCGCACAAACACTGCAATAAGATCACAGCCTTGTCAAACACACACAAACACAAGTATAAAGAATGTGCGTGTGTGTGCGTGCATGTGTGTGTGTGTGTGTGTGTGTGTGTGTGTGTGTGCTCTGTCTCTTTGATTAACCACATTGAAATTCAACAAAGATCTCATCACAACTCGTTTGTGGAGTGGTGTGTGGTTAAATCCTTTACAACTTTGAGGATTTGAGCAGCATTACCTAAAACCATGTGATTACAACCAAACAGCATGTTAGGGAGACATATCCATCCAATCATCACCACATTCTAATTTCGTTCATCCGTTAAGCGGTGAAATCTCCTTAGGGCCCTCCCCTGCCCCACTGGCCTTCTGGCTAATAGAGCGGCCAGAGCGGCGGATTAGGCCCGGGAGCTCGCTGCTTCTCCTGCACGCTGGCAACTGAGGGAGGAGATTAGCAGAGGCCTTTAGAGCCGCCCAATACACCGGGCTGAAAGGAGCCGCTATTGGCCGAAGCACGGCAGTGAGTTAACAAGGCTGGTGGTGGGAAAAGTGCAGCGAGTGGTTTTGTGAGACTCTGGACTCTGAAACGGAGTAAAACCCTCTCATTATGGTGTTTAGCGAGAACACACAGTTGTCTCAGTTCGGTTACCTCATCACAGCTAACACTAAACATTTGTGTTTAAAGCCACATAAAGAGGGGCAAGAGACAAACCCTCACACTGTGTTTCGATGAATTCGAGGAGAAAATGCGTGCCTCCTTGGTGAATGAACTATATAGAAGTGTTAACTCACGGAGAGCGGTGTCGAGCAAAGTGGGAGAAACGGACAATGTTTACATGTCAGCAATAAATTATGCATCTTCTTCGTTTCAAGAAGATGCACAAAAACTTTATTTTACAGAGGTAAAAAAATGAGGAAAAACTTTGCATATACGTGTATGTGTAGACTACTACCAGCCTACCAGTGTTTTTTTTCATCTTATCTGTTTGTTTACATGTTCTGTATTATCTGTATCTCTATCCATCTCTATCTCTATATCTATAAATACATCTTTCCATCTATTTATCTACCTCTATCTTTATCTATCTGTATCTATATCTATCTCTGCAACTGTATCTATTATCTATCTAGCTATATCTGTATCTATATCTATCTATCTATCTATCTATCTATCTATCTATCTATCTATCTATCTATCTATCTATCTATCTCTATATCTATATTTATATTATCTATATCTATATCTATATCTAGAGTGAACCACTGAATAAGTCATAGGGATGAAATGGCAATCCACATCATTTTCTTGACCAGCTGATGGAGAGGTGGATCGATGAGGCCAAATGTAACATGAAACCATGTGTGGAGCGATCGGAGGGAGACACTCACAGGTGTCTGCGGTGGAGCTCCATGATCCTCTCCTGCACCTTCTCCTGGTACGGCAGCAGCTTGGTCATCCTGAGGAAGTCCCTGTCTGCCACGTCGTCGTAATCGCCGATCTCCGCTGTAATTTATTGAGAAAGAGCAGAACATCAGTCCGACACCCCGCCTGCAGCGCAGACATGTCCGACATCCCGCTCCAGCGTGCGGACATGTCCGACAGTCCCCAGCGTGGACATGTCCGACAGTCCCCAGCGTGGACATGTCCGACAGTCCCCCTAAGCTTTGCGCCTCATGATGCAAAAATAAATAATTCATATTGCAGTTATTCTGACAGACCAGGAAAAGTCTTTGTATTCAATCTGTGGAGTGAAACTACAGAAGAGTTTTAATGCGAAGCTAAAACGATGTCCAAACATTTGTGTCGCTGTGCACACAAAATGGCAGCCTGGGATATGTCAATGATTTGCAGCAACACTGATTATGCAGTAGGTGGAAATAGCATGAATCTTGTTCATATGCTAAATATGGTAACAATGTTGTCATCAGGTGGGAAATTGTAAAAATTACAAATTCTAAAAGCCCAGAATGACACCCAGAAATAACACAAGTCCTGTTTTTCTGCTCTGATGGCTGTGGGATCAAAAATGTCAGTTTGAATGGGTTTCAATGGAGCATTTTTTGACCTGAACAGTCTGAATGTAACTATTTAGTTTCCACAGTGTATTTTAGACTTATTGTAGGAGCTGAGCTGCAAATTCACTGATTACACTCAAATACACAATCTGGACTACATTTATGACATATGCATGAACACACACAGTTATCAAAAAATGAAGAATGAAAATTGCAAAAAATACGCCAAAATGTCCCTTAAGGTTAATTACTAAAAAAACAAATACCGAAAAAAAAAACAGCAAATTAAACGTACACTGGACGAGGTGTGAGGCCAGCAGGGCTCCTGTGTTTTCTGTGCAGATCAGCCGGCCCTCCATCAGATCTCTCTTGATCTGCAGCGAGAACAAATACCTATAAAAACAAAAGCACACAAGGCTCTTAAATGTCGTTTTTGGGGTTGTTAAAAAATGAACATGCATTGATCAAATGTCTTACTGACTGCAGCAAAGCTTGCAAAGAACTTCATAAACAATTTTTTTTAGGGGGGGGGCAAATATTATAATGCCCTGAAAACCATAATCTTCTGAAGCAGGAAAAAAAGAGTGTATTTTCTAAAGCTGCTCTACACAGGCATGAGATAAAAGTAATATCCAGAAGGAAATTACAGTCCCTGACCTGGTGTACTCCTCCTGCAGCTGACCCGGGTCTGGGGGGAAGAATTTCACCGACAGCCTAAAGAGCGTATTCGCTGGTCCTGAAAAACATGAAACCGGATCATCGGCACACAAGCACACTTTGACTCGGAGGAAATTTGAGCAAATATTTGAGCTAACTTACGTCTGACTTGTCTCATAATGAGTTTTGTGGGTTCCAGCCAAACCTGAGGAAACAGAAATGATATCATCTTTGCACTATCACGAGGACTTCTTTACAAAAATCTGACAGCCCTTTCTTAAACGACTCCCTGAGTGAGCGTTATGTCAGAGTCTAGCTGATAGCAGAGTGATGCGGCATGTTGTGGGCAGAAACTGGCTTCACTGGTTCACTGCGGGAGCCTGGCTGCGCCGTCACATCTGGGCCTGATTGAGGGAGGAATGTGCTCGATCCAGACAGATATTATCGAGTAGTTTTTATCAGCTGATGTTTTCCTGAATCCTTCTTTCACTTTATAGTCACAAACGTGCAGCATCACTCAGTTTATGTCTGTGACATGTTCAGCTGAATGCAACTATGAGCTGGGACACGTGATAAATAACCGTCTCCAGAAACCTCTACCTGCCACTGAAAGGTTGAAAAAAAATCCACCAATACCCCTTAATGTAGGATGAAAAAAAATACAAAAAGTATCAATAAATAAATAAATGTATAAATACAGAAATAAATGAATATAATGATAAATAAATGCTGAAATAAATATCCAAATAAATAAAGAATGCAGAAGCTGTGACCCCGTAACTGACCAACACACAGACACAGATAAACAGGAATGAATGTAGTTGTACAAAGTCTTAAAATTTTTTATCATTTTATGCCCCGTTTATTACAAACTTAATTATGCATTTATTTCAGCATCTATTTATTTATTCTTTTATTTATTTATTGGGTTATTTTTTGTATAACAGCATTTGCTCCTTTATTTATTTAGTTTAGTTTAGTTTAGTTGATTATTTAGATCTGTATTTATTGATATTTTATGTATTAATTTACTCCTGTATTTATTTTGTAAATTTATTTATTATTGTGTTTATTTAAGCAATTATTTAGCCTTTCATTTGCCTATTGTTCATATTTAACTGATCTAATTTATCTATACATTTTTAAAAATGTTTTCATGATTTCAGTATTTATGTTTTATTTTATTTATTTATTTCTGTAGATTTTTAAAAAAGTTATTTGAGCATGTATTTGTTCTTTTATTTATTTAATTTTATACTTATTTTGTATTTATTTATGGATACTTTAGTGGCTTTTCATCCTCCATACTTTGCTAACTCTTCTGTTTTAAGTGGCAAAAGAACCAAAAAAGAAACACAGAACTGTCAAAGTTACATGTATTTGAACTTTGACCCAGACTGTCATTTAACTTTTTGGTTAGAGGCATTTAGCTGTTTACATCTGTAGTTGCTGCCAGACTTTAAACATGGTGCTAAAATCTTAGAAAACAACCCTGCAGAGCAGCAAATGTGTTGTATAAAGTCTTTTATACAACAGAGCTCTTACGGTTGAATATATGAGCTAAACGGCCGGCAGATCAACGCCGGCTTTATTCTCTTTGTAGAAGATATACGGTGTGTTCAACATCTCCTCTCCGCTGCTTTACAAATGAAAAACCTGTAGGTGGTCTAGATTTTCTGGACGAATAAAACATTGGAAAGTCTGACAGTTGTGTACGGGCGCTTGTGGCACACGAGTTAAAAATATTCACAGATTATATACCGCTCACGTCCAGAAAAAACAACACAGCGTCACTGTTTGCACTGCTGCACAACGTTAGAGACGAGCAGCTGATGAATGAGAAGTTCCTCTTTCGTCTTCACACAGTTGCGCTGTCGACAAGCTGTGACCTTTGACCTCAAAAACTCTGGCTGCCTCTGCTGGTCACTGCTTAACGTATAATCAATCAGCGTGTCAGTTCCTGGATTTTCAAAAGGAAACAAAGGACAGAGTTTCCGCTGTACGCACCCAGTTCATCTGCATGTTCTGAAACTCGAGGCCAAAGTAATCGCTCTCGATGAGGTTGCCTCTCAGGAAAACCTCAGAGAGGAGCGTCTGTCCAATCGCTTTTGGCTGCAAAAAAAACAACAGACAAAAAGTAATCGTTATTTTCATCACTTTGCCAACAAGATCTTAAAATACTTCACTCACAAAATGATCATTTGTAAGTCAATAGATCATGCTGTGTAACTCCAAATTCAGACTGAAAGCTTAAGCCGCTTTTACACACAGATGGTGCTACAGAGCCGCAACAAAGTCTCCCCGATAAGGTGCAGGGTGCCCCCCCCCAACCATTTTTATGCACAATAAAAATAAAATGATTCACACTGAGAATTATTGTTGTACTTTTAGTATCCATAAGGTGCCAGAGTGCATAAAACAGCATCAAAATAGAGCTTGTTTATCAAAAAAGTGCCAGTGGAGGATCCCCCACACCCCTGACAGAGGTCCTAGCTTAGACCCTAATGACCTAAAATCCTAGAACATCCTGAAATCTGAGAAATACGCTACAATTCTATAAACATCATACAATCCTAGAAACATCCAAAAGTCCAATAAATGTCTTAAAGTCTGAGAAATGTCCCAAAATCATAGAGATGTCCTCAAGTCCTAGAAATGTCCTACAATCCTAGAAATGTCCTCAAATCTGAGAAATATCATAAAATCCTAGAGACACCCTAAAGTCCTACAAATGTCCTGAAGTCCTAGGGATGTGTATGGGGCTGCTGTGACTGGCCCCTGGCCCCTGGCCCCTGGCCCCTGGCCCCTGGCCTCCAGAGTTTAAAGAACAGTAAAGCCGATCAGAAACATTTGTGATGAACATGAAGATCTTTTTTTTTCTCGGGCTGAGCTCAGAGTGAACGCCGTCTGCCCGTCTGTGTGTTGTGCATCTGTAAATGATCCGTGTGCACGTTTTAAGGTGGCCTATGTCCCATCTGTCGATTCGAATAGTTTCCTCGAGTCGGATGAGCAAAGTGAACAGCAAAAACGTGTCCCGCTGTCCGTTTAAAGTCATCCGGCCCTGCAGCGAAATCACAGGCAGGAAATCTGCCGCAGTTTACCTTCTCAGCGCGGCGGGGTTTGTTTTCACTAAACGAAGAACTAATTACTATGTACTAAGAGCACACTGCAGTTGAGGTTTGGGATCCCAGCCGGTGACTTTTTGAGAAAATTATAGCCTGAAACATCTGGTTGTAATGTAAAATAGTATTTTTAAAAGCCTTATAAAAAGAACTGCTTTGCATGGGCTGAAGTAAAACACTCAGAGAGCAGCAGCAGATTTACTGTAGTTCGTCTTTTCATTACGCTGATACGATCATACGTTCTGCATGCACAAAATCTACAAACTGCAGGTGAAACCTACTGACAGAACATCCATAAATGTAGGAATCTGTTGTAAAACGTGCTTTTTTCTGTGCGTTTACAGTGTTTGATTGCATCTCGACCATAGAGCAGAAACTGCTGTGTTAAAATACTTTGGGCTGAGTTTGAGCGCAGGCCAAACATACGATCCACACAGACTCAAACTCTGTCGGCGGCCAAACGTAAGGAGCATTTTGAGGTATTCTGTCTCAGTTTGACGGCTTCAGAGGAGCTCAGTAATTTCAACAAAGAGTCAGCGTAACATCAGCTGTGGGGCGATTTACTTAAACCAGTTTCCCTGTTCTGTGTTCAAACATCTTTCACATTAAACTCAGGCTTGACAGATCCGACCCGGCTGATTATCGACCCGGCTGATTATCGACCCGGCTGATTATCGGGCCGATATTTGGCATTTTTGTTTATTTTTGCTTGATTTTGTTTTATTTTTTAATTGCTTGTGCATTTCTTCTGTAGTTATTATTATTATCATCATCATCTTTTTTATTTACTGATTTTTACTCTTTACACTTTTGGATGACCCTCACTGTTATTTTACTGTTGGTCGGGATTAAACAAGTTTGGTTGTATGCTTCTATGATGGTTTATGTGTCTGTTTATTGTATTTTTAAACTGTTATTTTTAAACTGCAAATCAAATTTCCTCGAGGGACAATAAACGCTGAACTAAGGAGTTCACATGACCGAGGAAGTCGACGTTGGATCACATCATCTGGGTGCTTTAATCCGACTTCAAGAAATTCAATTTCATCTGATTTCAGTCGGACTAACATGGATTTTAAAAGTCCAGTTTAAGTCAGACTAATACAAAATTCCACTTTTTCTAACATCATGTAAACGTACTGAGTGAAGCTGTCCAGAGAAAACCTGTCTGTGTTGACTCTGAGAAGCCCCTCCCCTCCTTGTTGTTACTCATTAACCCTCCGCAGGAATGTGAAACGCCACTCGTGTCTCCAGAGAGAGGGAGAGTAAAATCCTCCTCGAGTACACTCAGCTTTATCTTCCTCTATCTGAGAGCGAGGGATGACACTTTCACACAGATTACCGTCAGACAGCTGGCAAAAAGGACAAATCCAGTGCTGCATGTGCACGCCGACAACGGCGATTATACACCTAATTTCATATCCAGAAGAGTTTCTTCTCATCAGAGTGCAAACCTGTGCAGATCATTTCCCTTCAAATAACTTCCTCTTACTGCTCACTGAGCTGGCTTATCTGTGCGTGCCATCAGCGTCTGTGTACTCTGTGGGCACCCGCGCATTATACCACCCTTTAATGGCATTTCTGCATGCGACAACAAAAAGAAATCTGGGAAATCAGGAGAGCAGAACCTGAATTTAGAGCAACATAGTGACACAGACATACGTACCCCCCAGAAATTATTCTTAACATGTCTACACATTTATTTCTGATCTTTTTTTTAAAAATAAAGCATGAAAGGGGGAAAGAGAGGGGGTGACATGCAGCAAAGGGCCGTGGTTGGAGTCAAACACGCGGCGAGGACACAGCCTCTGCATATGGGGCGCCCGCTCTACCAGGTGAGCTCCTGGTGCCCGATATTTAAGATTCTTCCACACCAATTAAAACCTTATTTTTGGACGAGTAATTGAATGCTTTTTAAGACTTAAGGATCCGTGGGAACCCTCTCGAAAAGTATGATTAAACTTTTCCCCACGGACTAGTGTTAGAAAAGTAAGCAAAAACCACAATAAAACTTTAAATCGCAAAACTCTGCAACAACATGACAGAAACATGTCAACATCAAACATCACATTTATACGACACGTGGAGCGAGAAAGTTCCTGGCAGAGATACTTAGACGTTAAACCAACAACATAACAGACGACTAAATATTATCTGGGATATTTATTCATATTATTTTTTTTACTGTCCATCAATTGACAGAGAAAATGAACAATAAAGATAACTGTGAATTGATACTTTTGGGTTTCGTCTGTGGTTTAAGGCTAAAAATCTATTATTATTAGTACTACTACTACTACTACTACAATTATTTATTATTATTATTATCATTATCAAAAATTCATGTTTTTATGCTCCTCCGGTGCAGTATTTTTGTCATTTGATTCCTAATCAAAACAATCTGGTTAGAACTGTTTTACTTTGTCGATATGGACTTCAAAAATGTTTTGAAATACAAAATAATGTAATTAAAAATGTAAAATAAAAAATGACATTAATCAAGATTTATTTTAACGTATTGTTTGACAGCCCTAAATTAAATATATATTTTATTTGTTTAACATTCTGCAGCCGTGATTTATCTGAATCTGTTCTGCCGTGCAAACATAAAACCAGTGGGCTGCTTCCTAAAAGTCCATCTGGCATTTTCAGTTCAAGCACGTATGTGTGCGCGTGCGTGTGTGTGTGTGTGTAAGATGTGACAATGAGATCACAGATGAAGTTTGTTCACACCAAACTTCATCTGAGAGCTGCGACTTTAAGGCAGGTCAGAGGGTCACACAATCAAGCTCACAGAGCAGCGGGGATTATCACCAACAGATGTTTCTCTGGGCGGCAAATCTTCCCTGTGTGTGTGTGTGTGTGTGTGTGTGTGTGTGTGTGTGTGTGTGTGTGTGTGTGTGTGTGTGTGTGTGTGTGTGTGTAGCCAGCAATCAGTACACAGTACCCACCCCACCCCCCCAAAAGTCAGTTTTATTTTGTTTTATTTTATTTTATGTTATTTTGTGCTATTTTATTTTGTTTTATTTAATTTTTTTTATTTTATGTATAGCACCAAATCACAACAGCAGTCATCTAAGGTCACTTTTCATATAGAACAGACCTAAACTGTGTTTTTTTTTATTAAAAGAAACCCGAAAAAACTAAATATGCTTATGTTATGTATCTAATTCATGTTTCAGTCTGCTGGTCCTGAGGACGGTCATTTTGCTCCACCGTGTGTGTTCTCACAGATATGGATAGAACGACAATTAATAAACTTGAAAAGACAAAAAGGGAAAAAAGACCTCAACATCCACACTGACAACAACTTCTGGAATAAAATCTGTGTTATACTTCCAGCAGTTTCGACGAAGGTCAACGAGATATTTAAAATGTGCTCAAATCTGCATGACAGCACACCTGCGCAGTCCCAAAAAGAATCACGCCACCATTTCTCAATCACTGCTCTTAAAATAATCTTATCATTATCGCGCCATGTCAGGCAGGAACGAGGGGCATTTAAGAATACTATCAATGAATATTCACTTTACTACATCGCAGAATGGAAACTTTTGTGAGAAAATCCAGTTGATCAAATGAAAAGTAACATTCGACTCACTGATGGTGTAACTATAAACTAACACAAAGATGACAGAAACCAGCATGTTGTGAACAGACTCGCTGTAAACACTGACAAAAACTGACATTCGATTTCCTGAACATTAAACAGCAAAATTCACTTCAAACTATAAACTACTCAGTCCAGCACTAGGCATGATGGGAAATAAAGGCCAAGTGTTTGGGGCCACAGTGAAAATGTTGCTTTTGAAAAGGCTAAACGCCATCAAGAAGCAGTCCCAAAAACCACAGGCCAAACACACAGCTGATGCACAGAGCTCCTCCCCCTCGCCACAGACGGACCACGCTGCAGACCTGCACTTTCTGCAGGTACACGTTTGTGCAGCTCCTGTTTGTGTGTGCAGCTCTTGTTCGTGTGTGTGCAGCTCTTGTTCGTGTGTGTGCAGCTCTTGTTCGTGTGTGTGCAGCTCTTGTTCGTGTGTGTTGCTCCTGTTCATGTGTGTTGCTCCTGTTCATGTGTGTTGCTCCTGTTCATGTGTGTTCATGTTTCTTTTTTATGCACTATTCCTTTGCTGGTTTGTACATTTATGGTATTGGGAACAGTAATTGTCATTGTTCTGCATATTACAATAATAATATACTGTATATACGATTACATAAACAAGCAAATTTGTCCACTGCCACATTGATAAGAGTACAAAAACTTTAAAATAACCCTTTAATGTACATTTAGAACAGATAAAAAATATGCACTACTGATAAAATAATGTCGTGCTCTGAACGTTAGGAAACTGTCTGTCGGTATGTGGGGTTCTGAAAATGGCGGTCTCCGTGTTAGTAAGCGGTTCTTTCTTCTGGCCCAGCAGAGTGCTGGTGCCAGTCTGGAACTGGTTCCTCTGGCCTGGGGCCAGTTCTCTGGCTGGCGAAAACCACAGACTGTAAATAAAGATGGACGACATGCCCCTCTTAAGGTTAAACGGGTGATGTCATTGAGAGGCAGCGCCTGCGCAGTAGCGATATCTGCCGTGGGGGAGTTCCCGCTGAAACATTCATCTGACCAATCTCGAGCCGCTCCATTGAACGTGAGTGCATGGATTGGCCGTCACAGCTGTCAGTCATGGTGGAAAAAGCCCCCTTCTGTATAATTTAATAACTCATTAAAACCAAACTTATCATAAAAACAAACACGTGAACAAACATCAGGGCGATGAGAGCTACCTTCACTCACAGAAATGATCTTTGAGAAGAAATCATTTGGCATATACTTTGAGTTTTTAGTTTTATGTCCCATTCACTAACATGCGGGGGGGGCAGTCTTTATGACCTATACTGCAGACAGGCACCAGGGGGCGATCCAGATTAAAAAGTTACACTTTTGGGGAGCTGTCATGTCGTCCATCTGTATATACATTTTATGGTCAAAACACAAAGAACTGGTTCTAGATTAGGAACTGGCCCCGGTGGAAAACAGATGATAGAGAAAAAATCCTGGCGCCGTGCTTCATACAAAGGTCGCCCAAATCTCAGCCGGCCTGACTCACATGGAGGGTTTGGGTGTTCCCTGCGTGACCGGTTCAGCACGGTTCAGCAGGCAGCAGCTGATAGCGCCCAGCCAGCAGGGAGCGAGCTGCAGAGGAGCCTCCTCCTGACAGCAGGGGTGTGTCGGGGCTTGTATCTGGCTCAGTGGGACGCTCATTGTTTGGGCCTTCCCACCAGGAGACTTCCTGCTGACATACATGTTAAAGCTCTGCACGCCGGTGGCCACTTTCACACGTCTGTGAGGAAACTTTAAAGACCGACGGCCCCTTTGATGCTTCTCTTGTCTGCAGCTTTTGTTTTAAATCACCGGTGCAGATTTCTCCTCACGACCTGGCTTCAGGACGCACCTGTGGACAGTTGGCCCCGAGCATTTGTTGGCAGATAAACATGACGCGGCGGTAATCAGGATCAGGTGTTTCGCGGTGCCTTCTGCTCAGGTCACCTGTGTAACCCAGATACTTTCAAAACTAATCTCAGCCTCCAAATCACGGCTGGGAGACACGAAGAAAATCAAATATCACAGAAGGTTCATCAAATACCTCCATGTTAACACTTTGAAACCTGGATCACTTTATTTGTGCTGCATTCAAACACCTTTCAGAAGTATTTAAACCTTGAACCGCAACAAATTGATTTCTTTCAGAAAAACAGAAAAAACGGTGATTAAATGTCCCACAAATTGCAATAAATTAGCAGATTCAGAAAATTATTTTTTTAAAAGCTAGGTAATGATGGCAGCTGGCCTCCATTTTTAAAATAAAAATGATATATTTAAATGTTGTTTTTTTTTTTTTTTTACAGATTTATTGTAATTTATAAACAATATTTTAGGTCAATTATTTTTCTTTTCTTTTTCTTCCTTTTTACTTTCACTGTTTTTTTCTTTCTTTCTTTGTAAATTTTCAGGTAAATTTCTTGTAATTTTTAATAATTCCTTACGAGTTTCTGGGTCATTTCTTTCAAGTTGATCATTGCCTTCTTCCCATGTTTTCGAAAGAAATCAAGCTAGCTTACTCAGATTTAAAAGGGTTAATACTGTAGGATAGATTATAGGTGTTTTCACAAAAATCAGGTTTTTGATCAACAATCATCAGTACTTTGGATGAAATGACTAAGTGGGAAAAGGTCAATAATACAACATCTAGAACTTTTTAGTTCTAGCTGTAATGCAGCCTTTAAAATCACTGAACAACAAATTCTTGAGATATTACAATATCCAAAATCTAAGAAGATATCTAGCATCTGATCTCAATGACGATATATTGCCCCACCCGACTCCAAAACACGGAAATAAAGAGAAACGTGGGACCTCCCTAAGAGGCAGCTGATCACTCACAGCAGCAAAAAACATCCCAGAACAGTATCAGAGCGATCAATAATCAGCCCTTTCAGGATGGTGTCCCGACTGCAACAATTAATGCAAATTCAACCAAACCCTGTAAATTCTGTGTGACCTTGCAATTTTGTCTCATCACCAATACTTTTCTGCAGCTCTGACCGCTCATCGCAGCGTCCCGCGAATTTCACCTCTCAAAGGAGGAGGTGAAAAGGAGGAGAAGTCCTGCAGCATCATTGGAGTAAAACACATGCGCAGTGAAATCTGGTCTGCTGTTGCTGAAAGCCTCAATAACTGGCGCACGATCACAGAGCACTGAGGACGACTGATTCATTTCAAAGAGGCGTCCGCAGTCGGCCTGAAGTCGGGATATTTTTGTGCAAAAAAAATTAAGATATGGCTGACAATTACAATTCTGTAATATTGAAAGTCTGTAATAAATAATCAGTAACAAATGCTTTTTTATGTGATGCAATATCAGAAAAAAATTCATTGAATTCTTCTCTCCATGTTTTTGCATTTTAAAGACTTTTTTTAAAGATTGATTTAATACTAATTAAGCCCTTATTTTTAGATTAATGAATTGAATGCCCTTAAAAACTTTAAGGAGGCACAGAAACCCTGTTATTCTCAATGGAACAAGTAAGATTTTTTTTTTAAATTTTGTTATTATTATTATTATTATTATTATTAATAATAATTTTTTTAAATGCTATTTTATTTTTTTATCGTTATATTTTTATTTTATTTATTCATTTATTTTCTGTTATGTGTGTACAGCTGAAAATGCTGCAGGATCTGTGACAGGCATGTATATCTCCTGTATGCAAAAAAAAAACAAAAAAAAAAACGACATTTAAAAATACCATGAAACTTCAGCATCTTTCTTCTGTCACCTTTTCTGAGATAAAACGTCTCGGATTTGTTACCAGCGAGTTTCATCACTCTCTGCAGACAAACTCTGCTGCAGGCCGCTGGTTCAAATTCCAAACTTTCAGCTTCGCTTGGCGTCCCCTCCCCCAACACCCGGCTCAAACTTTGTACCGGCCATTGCTGCTCCCTCTGAACTGCTCTTTTAACACCAGAGGCCACCCCCCCCGCACACCCCTCCCAAACCGCTTGCTTGTCAACCTCGCTATTTATGTGCTTGTTTGCTAACACTAAAGCAAAAGCCGGCCCGGGTTCCCCTCCCGTCGCTGCCCCGACTGTACCGCGTTTTCACACAGCTTGGTTCCACATCCCACCCTCGGCCTTTTTTTTTTTTGGTGAGTTCGGAGCTGGAGGTTCAGGCCAGCGGAGGGGCTGGCTGTGCTGGATAAAAGAAGCCTGTGTTCCTCTGCCCCACCGGCCCAGCCTCCCTGTCCAGAAACCACAAGGCTGAGCTTTCTCCTGCTCCGGCTGTGGGAGGGGCCCCACGACAAGAGCCATGCAAGCAAATGTCTGCTGCAGCTGATGATGACCATGCCGGGCACCTGAGGGCCACCGATCAAAGCACACCAGCTCTGATCTGATTAGTCTGTTGTCTTTCCACAACAAAGACATTATATGATCATATACACACATCATATGTTCATGTGGTTCCACAGTATCAGGAGACGAAATCTGTGATGCTTTATCAAAGTGATATTATATGATCGTGTAATGTCTTATGGCCCGCTGGCCAAATCTGGCCCTTGATAGGCTGCAAGGTGGCCAAACATTTTCTAATTCACTACAAAATACAGAGATTCACACTGGGAATTGTTTTTGTACTTTTAGTATCCATAAGGTGCCACAGAGCATAAAACAGCATCAAATAAAAGTAACAGAAACATCCTCAAATCCTCTAAACTTCCTCAAAACTTCCTCAAATTATAGAAACGTCCTGAAATCCAACAACTTTCCTAAAGTCCAAGAAATGTCATAAAATTCGAGATTGTCCCATAATCAGAGAAATATCCTAAAATCCTAAAAAAGTCCAAAAGTCATAGAAACATCCTCAAATCCAAGAAATCTCCCAAAATCCCAGAAATCTCCCAAAATCCTAAAAAGCGTCCTCAAATCCAAGAAACTCTCTAAAATCACAATAATGTCCTAAAATCCGAGCATCATGTATGGGGATGCTGCAACTGGCCCCTGGCCTCCTGTCAGTTTGCAAAGTGCCCCCCAAGCAAAGCAAGTTGAGTATCCCTGCAGTAAAAAGACACAAATACTTTGAAATATTTGCTACATGAGCAGAGACACCAGAGAAAAGGGACAATTTTGCTCAAGAGGGAGAAAACCTACAACTACCAGAATGCACTGCGCCACACCGGACCAATAAACACTCCTGCTGGTGGGTGATGTAATGTTAATAAATATTTTAGGAATTGATACACAAATGGTCATTTTATGGGTGGAATATTCTTTTAAATTAAGATAATATCAGGGTTATCAGAATTTTAAAATCTCTATTAACCTATATATGTATATATATATATATATATATATATATATATATATTATATTTTGTTTGTTGCAGCCATCATCAGCCAAAAAAAAAAAAAGTTTTCTTCACATTTTCAAGGTAACACACAGTGAGTAACTGATACACACATGCTCATTTTCCAGGGGAAGTATTTTAAGAGAGCAGCATTTAAACACACGCTGTAGAGTGAGAGTGGCAGGTAATGGCAGGTGATAAAGGACTTTACACAAGAAGATATTTGAGCAGCTGAGCAATCGAAGAGCCACAATGGAGGGCAGGCGGGTGCTTGAAGTCCGCAGTCATCTCAAACATTCAACGCTGCAATTTTGCTTCTATTTTTGCAGACAGTATGCACAAGCAAAAATTACTATGTAGGAAAAGTTATGCTGCTTCATTCATTTTTCTTTATTTTGGCCCTGCAGATGGAAACCAAAGATGATAAAGCGAACCAGTTCTTTTGATGGCAAATTGGCTTGATTTCTTTCAAAAATGTGGGAGGAAGGCAATGAGCACCGAAAGAAGTAATGACCCAAAAACTGGCACAAAAAAGTGAAGATAATTACCTGAGAAATTGTCTTTAAATAAAGAGAAAAAGGAAAAAAATATGAAAGCACATAAAAATAAAAAAGGACATAATCTGGAAGAAGTGCTTAAAAGTTTTAAAATTCTGTTACATAATTTTAAGCATGTAATTATAAAAATAAGCTATAAATCTAGTTTTTCCTTTTTTCATTAGACATTTATCCCTAGCTTTTCTAAAAAGAATTTTCTAAATCTACTAATTTCTTGCAATTTATAACAGATTTCTTACTGAAACCTATTCAAATTGGCTTGTTTTCTTTCAAAAACATGTAAACAAGGCAATAAGCAGTGAAAGATGAAACTATCCAAAACTTTGCAGGAAATTAGTAAAAAGAAGAAAATAACCAAAAAACAACAAAATAATATTTATTAAAATATGTAATTACGATAATTACTTTTTTTTTTTAAATATAAATTTTTCTAAATCTACTCATTTCTGGCAATTTGTGGAACATTTTTTAACTAAGTTCCTCATTGGCTCCAGGTCTCAAAGGGTTAAACACAAGTCCTGTAGCGGACGCTGAGCTCTGCAGTCACTCCGTGCAAACACATAAATACTATTCTCCCAGCAGCCCACGACTTCGTATGAATGAACGGCGACGCTGGGAACAGCAGGAGCCTCTCAGAGGCCATCTTGTTCTTGGCAAACTGCAGTCTGCTTGACAACAGGATCGCCGTCATTCCCCTTTTGCAGCCGAGTATTTCTGTCTGCCACCTCCCATCAACGCGGCGGCCAGAGCTCGCTTTGAACTCTGCAGGTCCGCTCCAGTTGTCTCTCCAAACATAGGGCTGATTATCTTCCTAAAACTGACAAAATCAACCGTTTTCCTCCAGACTGAGCAGCGCAGGGACGCACCTCCGCACAAATTAAACTTGTGTCTGTCTCAGTCTGTTAGCTTCAGACTCTCAGACAACATATGGCGCGTAAGATTATGAAATGACCGTCTCAGCAGCACACCCCGAACTACGTCTGCCAGGACCGTTACTGCTGCGGCTACACAAGGAAATTCAACAGTCACCAAACTTTTCTGACAGAATGAGTTAAATTAACCTTTTAAACCTCATCAAACTGGCCTGATTTCTCTCAAAAACATGGGCAGAAGGCAATCTGCAACTAAAGAATGAATGAGCCAAAAATTAGCAGGAAATTTGTAAAAAGTACAAGAAAATTGACTGGAATAAAAAGAAAGAAAAGAAAGTAAAAAGGTGCTTAAAAATTTAAATATGTAATTATGATTCTAATTTATATATATAGTTTTCCCCAGCTATTGTCTTTTTTCCCCCTAGAGTTTTTTTTTTTTATTATTATTCAAAATCTACCAATTTCTTGCAATTTGTGGAACACTTCTTGAAACCTAATCAAACTGTCGTGATTTTTTTAATCAAAAACATGGGAAGAAGGCAATTTAAAATTAAAAAAAAGATTCAAAAATTTGCAGGAAATTAGTAGAAAGTACAAAAAAATCACCTAGATAAAAAAGTAAAGAGTGCTTAAAAAATATTAATTATGCAACATAATTTTAAAATATAGAATTCTGACAATTATGAATAGTTTTTCCTTAACTTTTTTCCGTAGACATTATTTCCTAGCTTTAAAAAAAAAAATATCTAAATCTACTGATTTCTGGCAATTTTTGGAACATTTCTAACCAAGTTGCTCATTGCCTTTTTTCCATGTTTGTCAAAGAAACGGCACCAATGTGCTCAGAGTTCAAAAGTTTAAATAGTTGTGAAAGCAGCACAAGAAAGGTGATGTCGCTCCAGGTTTAAAAGGGTTAATCTGCTAATGAAATCTCCATCGATCAGGCGCTGGTCTGTTTATTCACTGTTGAGGCTCCACTTTGATTTTTTCCTCCCCTGCAGAATAGACAGGAAACTCGCTCTGATACAGCGGCTTCCTTATTGCTTCCTATTTGCCTCCTGAATGACTCCGGCAGCAGCTCGCCGAGTAAACAACGAAAAAACACTTTAACAGCGTGAATCAAAAGTCTGACTGCCCGTCTTCAAAGGATTACCTTCTCTGCAAAGTAATTACAATGAAACGAGATAAAGCAATTATTTTCCCACAGCAATCAGACTGCTTCACCATAGACTGTGAACCGCACATAGGAGACCGTTTTTTGTTTTTTAGAATATTCCTCATTTTTAAATCTTTGAGTTAAAACTAGCTATTTTATTCTATTTTAGTGCAATTTTAGCTCATTTATTTGTGTTCTTAATTATCAGCTTATTATTTTACAGCTTTTATTAATTGTCTTACACTGAATTATTAAGTGGCAGTTTTTATATGAAGCATAAAAATGACAAAAAGGAATCTGGAAATATTTTTAGCCACAGTGCTGTTTTTTTAAAAATATGAAATCTGATAATTATACATGCAGTATAATTGTATGTTAATTGTTATGTTTATATGTGTTTTATTTATTTTTTAGAATAATTGTCTTACCAGGCTGCTCACTGCAGTACCTTCTGGACGGCAACCTTTTTTTTGTTTTAAAAAGGTTAAGTGTATGATTTATCAGGGTTAAGAAACATCTAACGGTGAGAAATCACAGATTACATTTTTGGCTTCGAGCAGCTGTCGTCGCTCAGAAAGCAAACTGAACGTCCTGAAATCTGCAAACATCTAAACCGCGAGTCCGAACACACCGACAGCACCCGGATTTACAACAGTTCACACTAAACGTCGCTGATCGTTGAAGTCGTTTTTATAGTGCAGTGAACTTCTTCATAAAAGAAAAAACATTTTCATGTCAACATAAATGTTCAGAAATTAAATTAATGGTTGCTACCAGGAATCTTTTTTGAACTGCAGAACTTTATTGTCCACCTGCAGCCGGCAAATCAACACGCAGTGTTACGTGGCTAAAATTGAATATGCGCTGCCACTGCATCAATGCAGAATCATCCTTCAACCCCCCCCCTTTACTTGCTAATATTGTACTATGACTTAACCCTTTAAGGGCTGGATCGTCATCAGTTTTCTTGTGTTGCGGGTTAGACTTATTTTTTTTAATTTTAGAAAAAATTACAATGCAGAACTTGGAAAGAAAATGTCCCGTAACTTGCAAAAAATTTAAAAAAATATGGTGTAATAAAATAATAAATAAAAATGGTATAACGTAATAAGAAAATCAGATGGGGGTGATGATGATATGATCAAAAAGCTAGGGAAAAATGTTATAATTTTATAATTACAGTTATTCTACAACATATAACATTTTAAATATATTTCTTTTCTATTTTTATGGCACTTTCTTAAGACCATTTTCATGTTTGTTTTGGTTCTTTACACTTTTTTATTGTTGCTTATTTTCAGGTAATTTTCTTGTAACTTTTTTTTTTAATTTCTTGCTAGTTTTTTGTCAGTTTTTGTTCAGTTGCCCCCTTCTTGCCTTTGAAAGAAGTCTATTTTTTCAGGTTTCAAAAGGAGTAAAGTACTATGATAAGCCCACTCCTCCTGAATAACTCACTGACGTCCTTGCTGGCTAACGTTTAAAGAGCAGAAACTCCTGCCTGGCCTTTAAGCACAAATCACAGCCAATAAACCAAAAAAGAGCCTGGCGAGTTACACTTAGTTACCCGAATAAGACGCCTTAAGGAGGAAGGGATTTCAGCAACAAAGCCATGTGGCAGCTGTCACCAACCCCAGTGTCACGCAGCCTCTGAGGTAAGAGGCAGCCTGCTGGGTCACAAACTGCAGACTTATCGCAGTGCAAATACGACAGGAAGTCACACACACACACGCACACACTCTCACACACTCACACACACACACAGCAAGGCTGAGAGGAGACACTCACGTCAATATCGAAGAACTCCTGGGAGTCGTCCAGCCCCTGCACACGGATCTGCAGCCCTCCTCGCCCGTGGCTCCTGCTCCCGCTCACCATGTTGCCGCTGAGGCTCTGGCCCGGCTCCAGCGTGCTGATACCCGGGTTGAACTGGGCTCCCAGTCTGACGCCGGGAGTCTGCAGGACCCGATACGAACCCTCAATCTCCCCCATGACTGCTCCGAGCAGCTCCCCTCACCTCACTCCTGCAGACACAGAGCACACCGTAAGAAAAGTGCTAAACATGATTCAAGGCGTCAAGGGACTGTTCTTTATTATAGGAAGGGAAGGTGACCCTCCATGATGCTGCAAGTATTTATCCTTCAGGCTTCCTGAGTGACTCTGTGAAAATCTATGACACTCCCTCCTCCTCCATAACTTTTTTCTTTTTAGATTTTAAAAGTTAAAGACAAAATCCTCGAGTTTAAAAAATCCTCCATTTTTCACTTTTGTTGTGCATGTTGGTTAGTTCATGCAAAAAAAATGTTTATGTTTGGCACAATTTTCCATGAGACAAAAGATGAAGTGATTTTGATGAAATATCACTGTTTGAAGTTCAGTTTCTGAGGGATGCATTTGTGCCACATAATGTGTCCAGGGACCGTCTGAAGAGTAATACAAACATAATTTCTGTTTTCACCATTTGTGGCTATGATGAATGGTGTAATGTTTGCAGTTTTTTTGTACCACCCCCTAACTTCTCATTATTAATGAACAGTCCTTATTGTGTTTAGACTACAGACCGCTTTTTTACTTTTGATACTATAGAACCAAAACGGAAATTTCACTATGAAGTTATTGACTTTCCGATGTCTTAATGTAGTAGATGAGAATAAGTACAGAAGGCAAATACCTTGATGTTACACCAAAACAAAATACACACCTTTTTACTTTTAGAACAATATAGAACCAAAAACGTCAATGACTTTTAGATGTTTAAACATAGCAGGTAAGAGCAAGTGAGGAAGGCCAACATTTTGATGTTACATTTATTTTTCTGTGACCTTAAAAAAACACATAAAATAGCTGTTTTGGAAGCAGTGGTTATTTTAAAAAAATTAAAGAAAATAAATAAAAAATAAAAAATACAGCCTTTTAAAGTTCTATGCCCCTCTCCAAAGCCAAAATAAAAAACACAAGAACCTCCACAGTGCTTAAAAATTATTTGACATGGCTCCCCCTTTTTGCACCTCTCCCTCCGCTCTAACAACTAACGAACAGTCCCTAAAGTCTTCATATTTGTCATGCAAGTTTGCTTCCCTGCAAAAAAAGCAGACATATGAGGCTCATTCATAAACACATGTGAGCACACAGAGTGAACTCATCTCAGGCAATCAGCTGAACTTTCTTTGTGAAAAGCTGAAGCCTGAACGAAAGTTAGTTAAAAGCGCAGAAAAAAAAGAGAAACGACGTCGGACCGATTCTGCGTTTATTGGCGTCTTACGTTGCATGCGGGCCTAAGTGGGTCAGCGGGACGTGATCCGGTTTAGTTACAAACATCTATAAAACACCTTTAAACACAACTTACACTCATTTAAAACCCACACGGGCCTCGAAACTAAAATGTTTGCGGTGATTTTGTTTCGGAGAAACGTGTCTGAGCGTTTTTTACCGACGAAGCGAAGATTCTCTGAGCCGAGTTTTCTCTCCGGAAAACTCCTCAAAACTAAAGTGTGTAAACGCGAGAGTATTGCTACAAAGTGGCTTTAAACTCACCGTTTTTTGCCCCGTATCGAAACTAAAAGTTTGTTCCAGCGAGCAGGACTCCTCTCCAGTCCATGGTCGTCGTCTTCCAGCGGAGTGCGCACTCAGGCTGCTTTGTCATTGGTCTAACGCAGCGCCATGCGTCCTGCTATTGGCTCAAATGTGTCTGAGGAGGACTGCAGGCTGAGGAAGATTTACCTTCCTTTACTTTAAATAGCCTTGATGGATGCAGAATAAACGTCTGGAATAATTCTCTCTGAGGACCTCGTGGGGAGTTTTGAAAGTCTTTTTTGTGTTTAATCTGCAGCCAATCAGAGGAAATAAACATTATCTAATTATCTGATTATTTGACACACAAAAAATGACTTTATTTAAGTTTGGGCTAAAGTTTGACCCGTAGATAAGATGAAATGAAAAATGCGTTTCCTCCGCAATCCCCCCAAATGTTACGGTCACAATGTGCGCGCGCGTGCGTCACGAGACCTCTCTGTCTGATCGCATCAGTCGTGATTAATCAGCTGCAGTTTGCACTTTGCTCTGATGTTTAGTTGCAGCATTTACTTGATAAAACTGAACTCTCAGAGAGAGCAGAGGAAACAGTGTGCTGCAGCTCCCCCTGCTGCTGATTTGTAGGGGCAGCGTTATACTTTAACCATTTAACCCTTTAACACCTGGACCGTCAGTAGTTTACATGTGCTGTGCTCAGGCGCCTTCTGCAAGCATTAAACCCCTGAAACCTGAAAAATATTGGTGTATTTAAGAAAAAAAAACTTGGGGGAAAAAGGTAATGAGCAACTTTGCTCAATATAACTGGTAAACTGCAAGAAATTAGGAAATGATGACAAGAAAATGGCCCGAAAATATGTTTGTTTTTTAAAAGGAGAGATAAAATATTATGCATGTATTAAAAACACACTGAGGACATTTTCTGAAAATATAATGATATATCTAAATATGATTAGAATATTAAATTATTATTATTATTATTATTATTATATTTAAAATTATGTCACAGAAAGATGTACACATGCTTGTATATTGGCACTTTTTCCAGGTTATTCCTTTTTTATTTTATTCTTGTTTATTATGTTTTTGTGCTAATTTCCAGGTCTCTTTTTTCCTTTTTTTTTTTTTTTTTTACAAATTTCAAGCTAATTTTGAGTAATTTCAAGTTGCTCATTAGTAATGCAATGTTTTTCCAAAAAATGAAAAGAAAACAAAACCCAAAAACAATCTGATCAGGCTTTAAAAGTTTAAAACCATACAATCTATGATTCAAATCGGAGCAAATTGGCTTAATTTCTTTCAAAACATGGGAGGAGGGAGTGAAATTTTTAAAAAGTAAACATGAGCTAAAAATAAGGGGAAAAAAATGAAGTAAAAAACAACGAATGTCTTAGAAATGTCCTAAAGCCTTAGAAACATCCTTAAATCAAAGTCCTAATATCCTTGAAATAGGCTTAAATCCTTGAAATGTCCCAAAGTTCTTGAAATGTCCTGAAATCCCAGAATTGTGTTAAAATCCTAGAAATGTCCTAAAATCACAGTAACATCCTAAAAATGACAGAAATGTCCTAAAATTCTATAAATGTTGTAAAATCCCAGAATCGTCCTAAAATCATAGAAATGTCCTAAAATCACAGTTAACGGTCTAAAATTACAGAAATGTCCTAAAATCCTTAAAATGTCCTAAAGTCCTAGATATGCCCCCAAATCCCAGAAATGTCCTTAAATGTCCTGAAATCCAAAAAACATGCTAAAATCCTTGAAATGTCCTAAAATCCCAGAAATGTCCTAAATCATAGAAATGTCCTAAAATCCCAGAAATGTCCTAAAATCCTTAAAATGTCCCTAAATCATAGAATGTCCTAAAATCCTCGAATGTCCTAAAACCCCGTCCTTTCTTGAAGCGCAGAAAGATGAAATCGGTGTCAGTATTATTGACATGTTTTCTCTGCCATGTTATCTCCATGTGTGAATCACAGCTCGGCGTTTGTCGGACACTGTGTCGCTGCTGCAAATGAAAAATAAGTTGTGTGTAACCGGACTCTCCGTCGTGACGTCGGCGGCTGTGATTGGCGGGCGGCTCTCGTATATATCCGTCAGCCTTCATTCCCACCTTCTCGCCAGTGGAATTTCATCTCAGCTTCTGCACCTTCAGGGCAGACGAGAACATAAAAATAAGTAAGTACTCCTCTGCTTTCTCCCAAAATATGATGGCATCGGCTTCACACGTGAGCCCCGCGCGTGTCACGCATGTCGCGGTGGCTCTCGTTGGGGGCACGGGTTGTTTTTGAGCCCCGGGTGTTACAGTATGTTCCGGCCTGACTCCGTGTCATTTCTCCCCCTGCTCAGCTGTATGCCTACGTGGACTTTAGCGAGCTACCAGAACAAACTGTAACGCTAACACGAGCTAGCTCCGGCTACGCCACAACTTTCACCACCGCGTCTTTATCGGCTAATCTGTACCAAAAAGACGACACCTACACGAGTACGAGTGTGTCGGTTTTTTAGTTTTTAATCCCGTGTTTGTTAGCCTCATGTCATTAGCTAAGTTGTGCCTGTGTGAGTGAGCCAAGCTACGCGTTAGCCGAGGAGCTACGTGTCAAAGTTTTTAGCAAGTTATGCTAACTAGCTAGCTACGAGTTAGCAGCTAGTAATGCGGTGATATTTAGCCCCCCTCTTCCACTCAGAGGCACATACGTTGATTAAACACCCGATTTTAACCACCATGAAAGCTAATAAATCGTCGATAGAGCATTTTTTACTAGCTAACGTGACGGGCAGCTAGCGTCAACTGTAATGTGTCAGCTAGTTAACTTGATATCGTGTTAGCTAGCGCTCGCACTAACCAGCCACTTTAAATCCTTAATCTGGGATTTATTACAGGCTCGGAGGCTGTCAGGCTGCTGCTAGCGTTAATGCACATTTAACCAGCCAGACCAGCTCGTCAGCGGTCACTAGTTAGGCGCTCATTAACATGAATGACCTCGGAGGGAGGTTAGATAATATGACGCCGAGTTTTTTTGAGCTGCGTTGGTTGACCACTTCATGTGGATGTGTGTTTTTAATGAGTGTGGAGCTTAATGTGGTTATTAGGCTCCAGGTTTTAAACCCCAAACTGCAACCATGACACGGTACTTTAAGCAAAACAACATGGCATCACCGTGTACTAATATACACGTGTCATATTGAGACAGGGAGACAGGAGACTTGCTTTACTTGGGGGCCAATTTTGCATAATGACGGGAGGCCAGGGGCCAATCACAGCAGCCCCATACATGTCTGCAGGATTTTAGGACATTTCTAAGATTATTTGACGTTTGTAGGATTGGGGAGATTTGTAATGTTTTCTGGGATTTTAGGATGTGTGTAGGATTTGAGGCCATGTCTAGGATTTTAGGACGTTTATGGGATTTTGGGACGTTTCTTAGAATTTAGGACGTTTATTGAACTTTCAGATGTCAGATTTTTTTTTGAACATTTGCAGGATTTGAGGCTGTATTTTGGATTTGAGGACATTTCTAATATTTTAGCACATTTGAACGATTTTAGGATGTTTCTAGGATTTGAGGCTGTGTTTTGGATTAGAGGACATGTCTAGGATTTAAGGATGTTTCTAGGATTTTATGACATTTCTAGGACTGAAGGACACTTCTCTGATTTATAGGATTTTGAGACATTTCTAGGATTTTTCCACGATGTTGCTCTCATCAGTTTAATAATTGATAGCTAACCGATTAATCGTTGCAGCTCTGTTTATTCTGGCATCATGTTGGATAAAATGTTGTTGACATTTTTACACAATCAAACAGGCATATAAACACAAAGGCATTATTGGACACAATCTTGTTCATTTTAACTGACCTTGACAAGTCGATAACTTGATTATTATGATTAATAATCTAATTAAGGGGCAATAATATCATTAGTTGCTTTAATAATGGTAAAAGGAAGTACATTCTAGTTACATCTTATTTAGTGCATTCTTTATAAATATTGATTGAATGTAGACAGAAGGGACCCTTACCAAACATGCTTATCTTTGTGGTAACTTTATATTTATTAATATATCTATTAACATTGCAAAGTGAAAGGAAATCAGTGATGCCAGTGGCAGACTTGCAAAATAAAATGTTTCTCATGACTTGCACAAAATTGTCTCTTTGTATGTGACAACACATAGCCTTTAATTATCACACCCTTTTAATAAGACACTTTGGTTGTGTGGTTTTGCCGGCTCTTACATAAGAGAGCATCAGCTTATATACCTGGTTCACCCACAGCAGCTTCATTAATTGAGTTAATTCTGAAAGCCAGATGCTTGTCGAGGAGCTCTAGTGGCACCTATACTTTACTGGAGTTCAGTAATGCGCTTCTTGGCATCAGCTTTATCTGATTACTTTTAAATTTCTGGATGGTTTCATTTGTCTGAGACGGCAGGATTTTGGCAGTATTTTTCCCTGCTGGTCTCACTAGAAGCACCACTATCAAAAAAAATATACAACTTAAAGATATAGTATGTAACTTTTTCAAATTAAAATGTGTAAAAGCAACTAGATCAAAATATGCTTTTTTTTAAAGTTGTGTACTACATTATCCCAAATGCCTCCAACAATATTCAAAGCCAGAAAAATCAATTATTTAAATCAAGGACATGGTTTCTGTCATTTGGTCCCTGTTGTTTCTCAGTGGCGTCATATTCCCTTTGTAATGCCTTGCAATTGCTTTATTCAGTGTTTTTTTTTTTAATCAGTTTTCATCATCTGATCTGTTTGTTTTGGAGAGGAAGAAACCTTTTTAAGGTCCAGATGTTTAGGAGGTTTTTACCAAGAGGTAAATTATCTGCAGTTATCAGAGAAAATTATCAAGCTGAACAGCATCGGAGAAACACTGATTTAAAAAAAAAAAACAAAAAAAAAAACATTTTTTATTATGTGAAGCTGTTTTATAATAATGATAATGATTTTATTTAAAATTTTTGCTTAAATCCCCTTGTGTGTTTGTTTTCATCTCCTGGTATATCAGTATTTACATATTGTACATTAAAGCCTCCACAGCAGCTACTTCTGAGGGTTGACTTCATAATTGTTGTCTCAATTTTCCATGTAGTGACTGTTTAAGCTGTTTAATACAAAAAAATAGGTGTTTTTTAATGGAGATTGATATTTTAAACCATTTTTAGTACTTTTAGTTTATGGGGCTTGATGCAATTGATCATACAGATATTTTTCTATTTTGTGCATACATAAGCTTGCAGCCAGTTTGTGCAAAAAATAAATAAAAATAAAGCAAGCCCCATGAAACATTGATTTATCTTTCTTTTTTTTAAACTAAAACAAACTTTTTTTCCTTGTTTTTTAGGCAAAAGCTGGCAGGCTGACGGGAAATTGCATCTTTACAGGACGGATTATCTGGTAACTGACCATTTAGCTGGTAAGTCGCTACAACTATTAACACTGTTAGTACTGACACGAATACCGTTTGAAGCAATTGGCGTCATACAGGTTTGTCTACCTTTAATGTGATTCTGCCTCTTCTTAACCACAGCTTGATATGGTTGACCCTGTAGTAATGAAGTATAATTAGGATTTTGTGGAGTATAGAGCTTCAGCACTTTGGCTGAGCCAGTTTGCAAAGATGTCTTCTCACTGACTTTTATAGGTTTTGTACTAGGTGTCGGCAGATTATCATCCTGGCTGATTATTGCGACTGATATTTGACATTCTGATGATTATCTGTATCAGCATTTCATTTTAACAATCGTCAAATATCAGTTCTTGGTCTCATTAACTGTTAATAATCAGTATCGGTATCTGCCCTGAAAAAAATAACTATTGGTTGCCCTCTCTTTTGTACGGTCATAAAAAACCTGGAAAAGTTATGGAGTTTACCATTGGCAATGTCCAGGCATGAAAAAGTTTTGGAGAATGGAATTGAATCATGGAATTTTGTTTCACACACCAGTCTAATAACACATGATGTATCCAAGGACTGTCAGATTTGAAAATCCAATGTTAATTTTTGTTTTTATAGTTTTTGGCTGTGATAAATGCTGTCACTTTTTAGTGATATTTCTTTTTTTTTGTTTTTTCAGATAATCAAATTCTAATGGTAAAATAGCTGAAATGATTTCTTAAGAAATCACCCAAAAAATCTTAAGAAAAAAGGTCATGAAAAAAAAACCAAAATCTCTAAAATATTGTCTGTAAAATAAATACATGATACAGCCATTTCAAGTTATATGTCCATCCCTTGAAGCCAAAATGATAAGTCCCTCCCTGGTGCTTAAGAAAATATTTTATCTATAAATCTAGCTGTGAAACAAAGCCATGAAACAATTTTGTCCCACAGTCCTTTGCATCTGTTAAACATTGTAATTCATTAAAAAAAAATCACTAACTTAAAATGAGCTCTATGTTCTGTAGAAATGTTTAAACATTGTTTTCATAGTGTTCAACCTCCCTTCAACTTCAAAGTCTCTCAACACACCACGTTTATTCTGCAGAAAAAAATCCAAATAATCCTGAAAAACCACTGTTCACCGTTTTAAGTGTGGTGCACACTTTCATTTTGAATAAGGCAAACATCTATCAGAGTCTGTTTAGCTTTGGCGTGGCTTTGTCTTCCCTCATCCTGGATCAGATAAGGTAAACCTTTATTGAACCCCAGAGGGTTCAGTTGTTACAGCAGCACAAAGACAGCAATTGTACAAATAACATAAAAGAATAAATAAGAGGTATATAAAAACTAATCTGATTGAAAAAAATCCTATAAATCCCCCCCAAAATTCTGTTTTTATAGTTTCTGACTGTGATAAAAAGTGGTCAATGTAAAAAGTAAAAAGAAAATTGCCTAAAAGACCCTTTTTTCCTTTAAAAATCACATTTTTTATACAGTGGGGAAAAAAGTGCCCAAATAAAAATAAGAAAAAAACAAAAATTAAGGGAAAAAAATATTTTATTTATAAATGACCCAAAAACATTTAAAGAAAGAAAAAAAAAAAGCTAGAATGTTTTCTTTAAAATCACCAAAATTTTTTAAAAGATGCCCAATGTTTTGTTTTTTGAAAGAAAAGGTCATCAAATTGTTTCTTTTAAAATATGCAATGAAAGAAAACAAACAATAAGGTGTGTTGATGGTCTTTTCAAAGTATGTATGGTCTTTAGTATTTTCCCCAAAATTATGGAAAAGCCATGTGAATGTATTTGTAAAAATACATATGAACTCTGTGTTTCTAAAAAGGTGTTCAAATGTCACAATAATGAAATCCATATTAAATGTTTCATTTATGTGCACACTGAGAATTGCACCACAGACTGCTAACGGTAATGAGTCCTGGGCCGAACAGCCTTATGTTTATGAAGCCTGACAAGGAGGAGGCCACTGAAAGGGTGGTTGAAAATGTGTAGGGGGGAAATCGCCTGCTAAACCACCACCGTGTAGGAGCTTGAAGTGAATTCCCTCCAGTTGCCTGGTGTGTGGGTAAAAACTGTCAATATCAGCATGTTACTGCTGACATCCTGGAGTCTTTATGTGCTTTCAGATGAGTTTCAGGCGTGCTCGGGGGCAAAATCCACCCTAAAATAATTCACATTCCTCTGCTCTTGTTGGACAGAGTTAAAGTTTCTCTACCAGCCAAAAACAAAACCAACAAAAAAAAACAGAGCAGCGACTCCTGATGAAATATTGAGTTTAATCGTTGACAGTGAAATTGAATCAAGCTTTAGTCAGAGCACTCATTTGTTTATTTCCTCCCTCTGCAGAGCAAAAATAATCATCGTTAATGGAGCTCAATCAGCACTTTTGGCTTTATATAAGTCAGAAATCCAAACGGCTGTGTGGTCGTCTTTTTATAAATGTCATAAATAAGAGGATCGGCTTTATGCTTCTTTGGTGGAAAGAGTTATTCACGTTCAAAGATCCCCAGACAGGGCGTCTAATTTTTCTGTCTGGGGATTTTTTGCTTTAATCCTGTCCAACATGGACACAGAGGGGTCAAAAAAATCCTCTTAACCCTGCAGCACTCGGTTACACTTCTTAGAATAGCACTGGACAAAGACCATCGAGCACAAGACAAACTGGTTTCTTCCAGAAAGACAACATGCACTGTAGTCGTGGCCCTGCCCACACCAGTGTTTTCCTCTGTGGAGCTGAAGCATAATCTGTTTACTCGCCGCTCACACTCTCGGTGAACATTAACATGGTGCTGACATGATAGTGTGACAATAAGTGTGACTATTCTGTGAGACACACAGCTTTATTTGATAAGAGAGATTAGATTACTGGTGAAAATCCCAAAGTCCACCTGTGATAAGTGTGTATAAAATGCTAAATCTGCGCACGTGACTCCTGAGAGGTTAAATCCCTTTTCCACCATTTAAACGGTAGACTTGTTTATTGTTTTTTAGCCACAGATAAAGAAAGGCTTTATCACTGGTAGTTCTGAAGTGTACAAAACATAAACACACAGCAGCAATAAGTGGTTAAATCCAAAAAGGTGATCACAACACTTTGGTGGAGTCCAGATTTGCAATAAAACAATTAAAATAAAAGTCAAGTGTCATTGATTATTAGATGTGTCATTGCTGTAGTTATTAGACTTTTATGACCCTGTGAAATTTTTTTATATGTATATAGTGAGCCTATACATATAGGGATGGAAATTGACAAGAGTTTGTTGATACCAATGCAGTTATTGATTCTGCTAATCAGTCTGAGTCTTTCCTGATCAATGTTTTGTGTGCATAAAAAGAAGGCTGACACAGGTTTTCAGTGTCAGTACAACTGTTTAATTATCTGTGAGTCTGAACACAGTGTAGATTAAATAAGAGAGTGTTTGTTTATGAAATTTTGTTTTTAAATGTGTGTGTTTTTTTTTAACAACTAATGTTAAAAAGTTGGTGCCCTAATGTGCCTCATCAAGACTTTGTGGGGGAGATTTGATCCGTTTGACTGACGGTGCTGGCAACATAATTGAGTCTCTTCAAAACTGTCATCAGATTTTATTTCAAATGTTGCTAAATACTTGCAAATTGGTTTATGCAACCTCCACTTTCCAACTTTGTTCTGCCCACTTCAGACGAATAAGAAAATTAAGGGACAAAAACACAAATACAGAAATATC
The DNA here is from genome assembly GCF_026936395.1 of Plectropomus leopardus. Lineage (NCBI taxonomy): Eukaryota > Metazoa > Chordata > Actinopteri > Perciformes > Serranidae > Plectropomus > Plectropomus leopardus. The sequence goes on along the minus strand of NC_142180.1, from coordinate 37,644,544 downwards.
ACAAATAGCAAACGGCTCCAGATCATTGGTATTAATGTAGGACCCTGTTAATCACTGATTGATAAAACAAAATATTCCACTCTTTCCTTCCAGTGGCACACCCGGACTCTGTGTAAACGTGGGATTTTGACCATGAGCTCAGTCGCTGTACTTACGCAGGAAAGCTTCAATGAGCACCGCAGTGGGCTCTTGCCAGAGCAGAGTGGTGGTGAGTATTTTGGATTTTTAAGCATGTCCTCGGTTTGTGAAACGTAGAGTCATAAGTGGACTCACCTGTTTGTTTTGTCTGTGCTCAGCTGCTGGGGCAGGACCCAGTGCTGAAGGGGAAGAGGATGCCCTTCCTACCTACAAGGACGCCTTCCCTCCTCTGCCCGAGAAGGCGGCCTCACCTGAGGGGACCCAGGACTCTACCAACGCCTGGACCAAGATCCGTCCTCTCAAGTCCTCTGTTATCACCCAGGTATGGCGCTTTTAACGTTCCTGACACATGTACTAATCAGTTTGCTAGTTATTATGTGGAAAAAAGTTTCGTAATATGTGTTTTCATTTGTGTCCTTTGTGATGGTGAAAGGTGAATTTGTACTTTTATCTTCTTGTACTTCTTTAGTTGGTGATCTCATACATTTCCCAGAATACCTTTCACAATTTCCCAGAGAACATGCCTCAGCATGTTCCACTGAAGAGATACTAAGCCCAGGAAATAGAACAATTTCACCAAAAAATCTGCCCTGCAGGCAAAAGCAGTGTGTTGAAGTTTTTTTACTTCACTTACTTTTTTTATTGCATTTATGTTTTTTTAAGGCTTCATTTTGTTATTCTTGAGGAAAGCCAAGAAATGTTACACTGGATTGAGATAACGTGAATAAAATGATGTGGGGACACAGAGTTGGTTTTAATTCTCCTACTTTAAAAAGCTACTCACAGTTTAAAAAAACAAAAAAACATTTTAAACTTTTATTTTTTATATTCAGGTTTTAATTCAGTTTTTCCAGAAGCAAGTGCACAAACTGCAACATTGCTCATCACATGGTGATTTATTTTGTCCACCAATGAGCGAAAAAGTGAAGGCATTTCATAGTGAGAAGCCCAATATGATGAGGTCAAATAGTGACTGTTTTGTACATCAGATTCATTTCCAGTGTTCCCAGCTCAGACAACCTACTCCCACTTTACCTCTACAGTTTTTACTGCCTCGCCTCCCAGTTTTCTGTACCATTCACTCTTGATTTTACTCTAAGTCAAGTATACTAACCTTGCTCTGCTTGGGGGCCACTTTTGGAAAATGACAGGAGGCCAGGGGCCAGTCACTGCAGCCCCATACATGTCTCTGGGATTTTAGGACGTTTGTAGGATTTTAGGACATTTGTAGGATTTTAGGATGCTACTCGAGCATTCCAGGTGTCAAGGATTTGAATGTCTTTTTTTGGTCGTCTGTAGGATGTCAGGATGTTTCTAGGCTTTTAGGACATTAGGGTCTTAGTTAGGACCTCTAAAAGGGGGTGTGAGGGATCTTCCACTGGCACTTTTTTAACAAACAAGCTCTATTTTTATGCTGTTTTATGTACTCTGGTACCTTATGGATACTAACAGTGCCAAAACAGTTCTCAGTGAATAACTTAATATTTATTGTGAATTAGAAGATGAGAGTGGGGCCACTCGGCGCCCTATCAGGAGCCACAGTTAAATTGATGATGAAGTTGAGTGTCACATTTAGTGTGCATGTTGTATAAATGCAAGCGAAAGTCCTTCCTTTCTTAGTTTAGACGTGGCTGCTGTGAAACAATGCACAGTTTTATAACGCATTTGTTTTCAGAGTCAATCAGAGCAAACCTCATTTAATAATTGTTCATCAAACTGACTTGTTTTTCTGCAACTAGGTTTTCCATGTGCCGCTAGAGGAGCGCAAGTACAAGGACCTCAACCAGTTTGGGGAAGGAGACCAAGCGAAGGTCTGTGTGGACATCATGCACAAGACCGGAGCCCACCTGGAACTCTCCTTGGCTAAAGATCAGGGTCTCTCCATCATGGTTTCTGGAAAGCTGGATGCCGTGATGAAGGCCCGTAAGGAGATTGTGTCCCGACTGCAGACTCAGGTCAAGAGCTCCGCCTTAGATGATGATTGTATGAGGTGCTGATAGTTGAAGACAATGGTGCCAACTTTAAATGTTATTTTTTAACAGGCTTCAGCGACTGTCGCCATCCCCAAGGAGCACCATCGTTTCGTTATCGGCAAAAACGGGGAGAAGCTTCAGGAGCTGGAGCTCAAGACTGCCACCAAAATCCAGATCCCACGACCTGACGACCCCAGTAACCAGATCAAGATCTCTGGAACCAAGGAGGGCCTGGAGAAGGCAAAGCATGAGATCCTGCTGATCTCTGCTGAGCAGGTGACGTTTCCCCGGAGACGTTCAGCTTACTACATCGACATGCATCTTCAATGTCGCAGCTTTAGGACTTATTTTAATGTTTTTTTCCTCGTCTCTTATTTTAGGACAAGCGCGCTGTGGAGAGGGTGAACATCGACAAGGTGTACCACCCGTTCATCACCGGCGCCTACAACAAGCTGGTCGGAGAGATGATGCAGGAGACCGGCGCCCGCATTAATGTCCCCCCTCCAAGTGTGAACAAGACGGAGATTGTCATCACTGGGGAGAAGGAGCAGGTGGCCCTTGCTGTGGCTATGATCAAGAAGGTTTATGAAGACAAGGTGAGCTGAAATCAAAGCGTTTGCATGGAAAGTTTGTGTTGATAAGGATCACACTGGGACGAAAAAACCTTAAACGGGGATATTCAAACCTGCTTTGTATGGGGGCCACTTTGAGGCCAGGGCCCAGTCGGAGCAGCCCCATACATGTTTCTAGGATTTTAGGACATTTCAATCGGCGCCCTACTGGGGGCCAGATATGGCATATGGGCCATAAATTGAGTATCACTTTTCTAAACTTATTCCTCATCAACCAATCTTTGCATTGCAGAAGAAGAATGCCACCACCATTGCAGTGGAGGTGAAGAAGTCTCAGCACAAGTATGTGATTGGCCCCAAGGGAAACACCCTGCAGGAGATCCTGGAGAAAACTGGTGTCTCAGTTGAGATCCCACCTTCTGACAGCAGCTCAGAAACTGTCATCCTTCGCGGGGAGCCGGACCGTCTGGGTCAGGCCCTCACTGAAGTTTACGCCAAGGTGTGACAGCCATTGAGTATGACCTTTGACACAGGTAAATGGGGAAAAAAAACTGCAAAGACAAGTAACTTTAAAAAAAAAAAAATGTTTCCTTTTGCAGGCAAACAGCTACACTGTTTCCTCGGTCTCAGCTCCCTCTTGGCTTCATCGTTTCATTATTGGCAAGAAGGGGCAGAACTTGGCCAAGATTACCCAACAGATGCCCAAGGTCTGTTGATGGATGCATTTCTTAACTATATCAATATTCTGTTACTAGATTTAAATTTGTAACATTTTTCATTTCTTTTGCGTGCAGGTGCACATTGAGTTCACCGAGGGAGAAGATCGGATCACCCTGGAGGGTCCCACCAAAGACGTGCAGATGGTGCAGGGCCAGATTGAAACCATTGTTACAGATTTGGTGAGTATTGAGTTTGGGTGTGCCACATCATATCTGTTACAATAATATAAAGGTATTGAAAAACATGAGAAGGCAAGGAGCAACTTAAAACGAAATTACTCATAAGCAGGTAGTTTGTTTGCAAGAAATAAAAGAAAAAGGGGACGCAAGGTAAATGGTAAAAAAAAAACCAAGAAGAATATATCTGAAACAAGCCAAAAAGAAAAAAAAAACACAATGAGATGATAACCTGAAAAGTGAAAAATAAAAAACAAATAGGACATGGACTGAAAGAAAGTGCTAATATACACTTTTTTTTCTCAGGCGTTAAACGAATCCAAATAGGTCTTTTCCGGTTTCAAAGGTTTTAATGCTTGTGAAAGGCATCTAAACACAGAACAAGAAAACAAATATCAATCCAGGTTTCAGAGGGTTAAGGTATGTAAACGTGGTCTAGTAAAAACCTAAAATACAAGTGCGTACCTGAAAATGAGCAGAATAGGTGACAACATTTAAAAGCTGAATTTATTCCAGTGATACTCATGCCTTTTTTTTCTGCTTCCTCTGAAAAGGTAAGCCGTATGGACTACACCGAGATCAGCGTGGATCCCAAATTCCACAGACACCTGATCGGAAAAGGAGGCGTCAACAGTAAGTACAGTCCTGCTGTCAAAAATCTTGTGCATTGAATTGCAGCAGCGCAACAAAAAGTGTATTTACATACATTTATTTTCATCTATAGTCAACCGCATCAAAGAGCTGCACAAGGTGACTGTCCGCATCCCCCCCGACAATGAGAAGAGCAACCTGATCCGCATTGAAGGGGATCCCCAGGGTGTCCAGGAGGCCAAGAAGGAGCTGCTGGAGCTTGCGTCACGCATGGTGAGTACAGACCCGGGTTCGCGGAAAGATGCTGCTCACTGGATCTGATGTGGCGTCGCTAAACGTCCTCTCTCTGGCAGGAGAACGAGCGTACAAAGGACCTGATCATCGAACAGCGTTTTCACCGAGCCATCATCGGCCAAAAAGGGGAGAAGATAAAAGAAGTGCGCGACAAATTCCCCGAGGTGAGAGTTGGTTATCTGTTGATGTTGGTTTGTCAGCACTGAACCCTTTAAATGTGCTTTCATAACACAATAATCTTATTTTTATTTTTCCAGGTCATCATCAATTTCCCCGACCCAGCACAGAAAAGTGACATCGTTCAACTTAGGGGCCCAAGAAACGAGGTGGAAAAATGCGCAAAGTTCATGCAGAAGATAGTGGCTGAGATGGTAAATCCTCACTCGTGTGTTATGCAGTCAAGATTTTATGTTAAGAGATTATTTCATTTGGCATCCACGTTTTTGTGTGTAAGTGACTAATGGATCATTTGGGGAAGTGGTCTTGTCATGAGTGACAGTCTGTGCAGTGATGCAGGGGAAGCAGAGAATTTTTTATTTTTATCATCAACTTTTAAAAACAAAAATTAACTTGCAAAAAGAAACAATAATACACAACAAAACCCTCCACGCCTGACGGCACACCAGTCACATTTCACGTTATAATAGGCTTTTTTTTTGTCTTTCCATGCCCATTTTCAGTACCCATTCAATGGCAGTACCACTTCCCACAATGCATTCAATAATTCGGCATTTATCTCCCACCTCTCTTTTCACAGTCCAAGAAAAGGAGAACAAAAAATATACAAGTGTGACACATCAGTAATAATAATAAGTATAATCCAAAGTTAAAAATCATAACAAAACAGATCAAACAATTATAACCAAACAAGGAAAACAAAACAGAGGCAAAAGCAAAAATAGAGGTCTCTACATTTCTGTCATTGCCCGTATTAATGGGGACCACTGTGCGTTAAACATGCACAGAGTGGTTACATTGCAGCCTGTTTCATGGCTGCCGTCTGCAGCTCTCGCTGAAAAATTGGACCACTTTACAAAAATGTTGCTCTTGGACACAAAAAACGTGAACATAAGGTCCAGGTTGAAAAATACTTAAACTTTCTGTGATTCCTTTTGTCAGGTGGAGAACAGCTTCTCTCTCTCAGTCCCCATCTTCAAGCAATTCCACAGAAACATAATTGGAAAAGGAGGTTCAAATATCAAGAAGGTACTGAATATTAAAAATAATTTCTACAGCTGAATGAGGTCTTTAGGGTGTCCGTGTTTCACTTAATGTTTCTTTTTTTTTTTCGCTTTCTAGATTCGAGAGGAAACAAACACAAAGATCGACCTGCCTGCAGAGAACAGCAACTCTGAGATGATTGTCATCACAGGCAAGAAGGCAAACTGTGAGACTGCACGAAACCGCATCCTGGCCATTCAGAAGGAGCTGGTGAGCACATGCATGCACACATTTTATATAAATCACACAAGTCACAACTAGTTTATTCTCTCTTATTTGGGACCTAATTAATCAAAATAAGAATTTGATTTTCTTTTAAAATATCCTTCATATAATAGAGATAACTGTCTTTTATTAGGAATCTAATGGAAAAGGACTTGAACCGCGATATTTTCTCTCCCCCTACCTTTTCTTTTTTTCTTCCTCTGCTTTTCCTTCGACTATTTATTAATTCATTAATTTATATATTTTATTCATATACCTTTTTAATTTTATATATCCTTTTGTGTTTTTGCTCATTTACCTGCTAATTAGTCTTTTGGCTTGCACTTTTATTTATTACTTGATTGAATTATTTTTTTTTTTAATTGCCAAAAGAGGTTTGAAGTAAAAGCAATCACTCTAAATCTGTGACAGAAGGTCTAAATCTGTCTCACTGTGTTCAGGCAAACATCACAGAGATAGAGGTGTCCATCCCCTCCAAGCTGCACAACTCCCTGATCGGGTCAAAGGGCCGCTTCGTGCGCTCCATCATGGAGGAGTGTGGCGGCGTGCACATCCACTTTCCCACCGAGGGCTCGGGCATCGATAAGGTCACCATCCGCGGCCCCGTAGAGGAGGTGGAGAAAGCCAAGCAGCAGCTGCTCGCCCTGGCAGAGGAGAAGGTTTGTGGGAAAGATAAAATGTTGAACTTCTGTTGACCTCGTTAAACTGGCAGCCGTAAGACGGGCAGAGAGGGACGAGAAAAGAGGTGAAGAGCTGCCTCTGTGCCTCGTCGGTCGCACATCACCACATGCGGAGAACTTTGAGCTGTCAGAGTAAAGACTGCAAGCTCTGAAGTTGTTAGAGGGGTCATGAAAAGTGTGAAAAAGTCATAAAATTTATGAATGGTGACTTTTTCCGGGCCGGGTAAAGTTTCGCAAAACTAAATATACCTTTGAAAGTTTTGGAAAAGTCATCGAATTTCACTATTGGTGTGTCACTAAATTTAATTAAGAAACGAGCTTATGTTACTTGTTATATAGTTTAAACAGGATGCTTGATAAAGCGGCCTGTTTGTGTCGCCTAAAAATGAGCAAACTCACCAAAAACAGAAGCTGCATTGAAATCACTTTGACAGTTTTTCTTTCAGTTGTGGCTGTAAAATCAATTTATGAACATCATATGTAAGCCCTTTCTTTTAATTGACCAAGCAGCAAGTGCAATAGCTGTAATGTGCAAAAGCCACATTTTCATGCTGAAATCAACCACAAATCCACATTTTAAAAGCTAATATTTAACCCCTAGAGGATTCTTATCTTTGTCACCTTTTTCTCCCTGGATGAGTTTTACCCCTGGGTTGACTTGTAATATGTTTCTTATTGTTATTTATTTTTTTTGTTTGTTTTCCCAGCAAACAAAGAGTCACACTGCTGAGCTGCGTGCAAAGCCAGAGTACCACAAGTTCCTCATCGGGAAAGGTGGCGGAAACATCCGCAAGGTTCGCGACACCACTGGAGCCAGGATCATTTTCCCCACCACCGAGGACAAAGACCAGGAGCTCATCACTGTGGTCGGCACTGAGGAGGCGGTGCGGGACGCCCAGAAGGAGCTGGAGGAGCTCATCAAGAGTTTGGTGAGGCTCCACATGAGTTTTAAACTGCGCAGGATAACTGCCGATAAAGCTTTGCTTCTCCAATAATACCTGGATTTTAACTCTTTGGTTACAGGACAACGTCGTTGAGGACACCATGAACGTCGACCCAAAGCACCATCGCTACTTTGTGGCGCGCCGCGGCCAGGTCCTCAGGGACCTTGCTGATGAGTATGGTGGTGTGATGGTGAGCTTCCCTCGCACAGGTACTCAGAGCGACAAGGTCACCCTCAAAGGAGCCAAAGAATGTGTGGAGGCAGCCAAAAAACGCATGCTGGAGATCGTCGAGGACTTGGTTAGTAGATACACTTTTTTTTTAAAACCGTCTTTGTTGTTTGCGGTTTGTTTCCTTTCTCTGTTATAGGAACTTTGAGGGTTCATACAGTCATGAAAAACCTGGAAGAGTTGCAAATAGCTAATTATAGGCCTAGAAAACTTTTGTAAAACTAAATAAATCCTGAAATCTTGGAAGTCATGGAAATTTATTTCATACCATGTGTAATGACTGTCTGAAACTGGAAATCAATCGTTCTCTTTTCCAGGATGCTCAGGTGACCATCGAGTGTGTGATTCCTCAGAAGTTCCACCGCTCCATCATGGGTCCCAAGGGCTCACGGATCCAGCAGATCACCAGAGATCACAACGTACAGATTAAGTTCCCAGACCGCGAGGACCCACAAGGTAAACTCGTGATCAGTGGGAAGATTTCTGCCCAAAGACCATCGTTAATATGATGGAGAAACTGACACATTTTTTAAAAAGTTTTGACGGTCTTCAAAATTTGCCAAAACGTTACGGAAAAGTCATGGAGATTTATTGGTAAAAAATGTGTATGAACCCTGGTCTTTAAATGACATCTCGCACTCTTTGTGCGTTCAGGAGCATTTTGATCCACAGCTGCTGATTGGAAATCAAAAATGAAACTCAACATTTCAGTTGCGGGCAGAAAAGGGTTAAATGAAAAGATATTCTCAGCAGATTTTGTTGGATTTTCATTGCAGCGCCTCCTGCAGAGGCTCCCATCCAGGAGAACGGCGAGGCCAACGGGGAAGTGAAGGAGCCTGTCGATCCAAACGCACCCAAAAAGTGTGACGTGATCGTGCTTTCTGGCCGTAAAGAGCGCTGCGACGCTGCCGTGGAAGCACTGAAGGTCAGTCAGAACAACAGAGCTCACTTTTATTCCTCCAGTCTGTCGCTGCGTTCCCAAAACAAACATCGCCCGCCCTCTCTCCTCAGGCCCTGGTCCCCGTCACGGTGGAGGTGGAAGTGCCTTTTGAGCTTCATCGTTACATCATTGGACAGAAAGGAAGTGGAATTCGCAAGATGATGGATGAATTTGAGGTGCGTGTTTCGGACTTTGTGTTTTTTTTTTTGTTGTTTTTTTTCTTTAAATTTTGCTTCTAATTCAGAGAGACGTCACTTTGTACCCTCCAGGTTAATATTCAAGTGCCTGCTCCTGAGCAGCAGTCGGATAAAATCGCCATCACCGGCTTGGCCAATCACCTGGACCGCGCCAAAGAGGGCCTCTTGGAGCGCGTCAAAGAGCTGCAGGCCGAGCAGGAGGATCGGGTGAGTGAACATCCACAGTGTGAGATTTTAAGCTTTTTTTTATAGGAAGTGTAGTCAGGTATTATGTCTGGTGGGGTCACTTCTGTTGAAGTCTCTGCAGCGTTGGTGATTATCGTTGATTGCTTCTTTAGGATGCTCTCATGATAACACTGAGTATAGGAAGAGCTCCAGTGCATTTTGGCCTGCCATACTGAATATATGATAGTTAATTGCCTGATGGTGATGCCTTTACTTTTTTGCTGACTATGTTGATAAGCCACACTGTTGATCAAATACTAAATACAAAACAAAAAACCCTTAATTTTCTCTTTCTTTTTCTTTTTCTTTAAAATTCATCTCTTTCTGATCAGCAGTTTATAGTACAGAACATTAATCAAGGTAGACAGTTAAATTTCCCTTTACTGTTCAGATTTCCAAAAATGTAAGAACTTTGAACAATTTGCGAGGGACAAAGTGTACATGTAGAAGTTCTTTCAAATATTTTAGGAGAAGACTTGAGAGAAAAAACAGAACATAATAAGGTCATTTATGCCTCCACAAAATCTGTCCGTGAAGGTCTTTAATAGTACAAACTCGGTGCAGCTCTAACCCAGTTTTTTTTGTTTCCATCAACCCCTCTGCAGGCACTCAGGAGCTTCAAGCTGACCATCACTGTGGACCCCAAATATCACCCCAAAATCATCGGCCGCAAGGGCGCCATTATAACCAACATCCGCACTGAGCACGACGTCAACATCCAGTTCCCAGAGAAGAACGATGAAAACCAGGTAAACATTTCAGACATGATGGAGTTAAAACAGCAGGTGGAGCTAAATCACCACCTCATGAGAGGCTCATAGTTACTGCAGAGGTTCGGATGATTTATCTCTCCCCGCAGATTTCAGTATATTTCTTGCCATGTTTACTGTTCAAAATGTGAGCAAATTGGCCTGATTTCTTTTAAAAACACGGGAGGAAGACAATGTGCAACTGAAGAAGAAATTACCAAAAAAGAAACTAGTTAAAAGCAGAAGAAAATTGGCACACAAACACAAAAAAACAGTGGGAAACTAAAAAACAACAAAAGAGCAAGTGAACCAGAGAAAGTGCTTAAAATGATAAGAATTCAGTGAAATAAGTTATTTATTGATTTATTTTTAAATTTGTATTTATTTATTTTTTGTAAAGATTATTTTTGGGGCGTTTTTTTTTTTTTTTTTTTTTTACTGGAAGCTAATTCGCAGTTGCCTCAGCGAGAACTTTGCCTTTGTACATGGATGCCCCCCCCCATTTTTTTCAAGAGAAATTACCAATTTTTTCAGGGTCTTAAGGTTTACATACTTGTGTAAGGCATCTGAATGCAGCACAAGAAAAGCGATTTGATCCAGGTTTCAGAGGGTTAACGTTGCTGCCGTCTCTCCACAGGATCAAATTACTATTACAGGGTATGAGCACAAAGCCATAGCAGCACGAGACGCCATCCAGGCCATAGTGGACGAGCTGGAGGAGATGATCTCTGAGGACATCACCCTGGACAGCAGGGTCCATGCTCGCATCATCGGAGCCCGCGGCAAGGGCATCCGCAAGATCATGGATGAGTTTAAGGTGAGGACGCGACATGTTCTCATCAGTGGGATAAACAACAAAACCCTGCTAGTGGTTTATGTGTACTGTGGTTTTCCACTTTTCACTGTGTTCATTTTTCTTTGGGGAAAGCCTAATGTGGAGCTCCTTAATTAAAATCTATATATTATATAAATGCTACAGTGTCAAAAGGTCATCGACAGATGCATCTCCAAAAATGTCAATATTGTAAAAGAGTTAAATATCCATCAGTTTAAGAAAGTGAAAGAGTTTAAAGATATAAAGACACATGACACATAAAATATTCAAGCATTTTTCTATTTTAATTTTGATAATTATGGCCCACAGCTTTAAAAATGTAAAAAAAAAAAATATATATGTGTTTCACAATATTAGAAACACCGGACCCAAAAATACAGATGAGCTGAAGAATCAAAGCACCCCAGGCTTTAAAAACACCCGAGCAGAGCCACAGTTTGATCGCCTCTGTGCCTCATTGATGCAGTGATTCATAGTAAAAGTGCCCCATACTGATTTTTTTCTTGTGTGTGTGTGTGTGTGTGTGTTGATAACTCAGACCTGTCCATTAAACTGTTTTGGTGTCCGTCTCTTTCAGGTTGATCTCAGGTTTCCTCAGAGCGGAGCTGCAGACCCGAACCTGGTGACGGTCACCGGTCGCCCCGAGCTCGTGGATGAAGCCATCGACCACCTGCTGAACCTGGAGGAGGAATACGTAAGCTTTTTGTTTGCATTACAACAGCAGATGTAAGAAGTGCCTGTCATGTTGGCTGTTTCCTAATTGGCAGTGAAACATTTCGTTGTCAGATGGCAGATGTGGTGGAGAACGAGGCCAAGATGGCTTACATGAGGCCTCCTGGAGGAAGCGCCGCTGCCATGGACGAACAGCGCGGCCCATCCAAAGGCTTCGTGGTGAGGGAGGCTCCCTGGGCCACTGGCAATGAGAAGGTGAGCGTTTTCTACTGTTACGAAAAATTAGAGAAGTATACGTGAAGGATGACGTTTTCCTGCAGGCCGACCCAGAAGCTAACGGCTCCCTGGTTTTCTTGTCAAAAAGCTGATGAGATTTTTCCTTTTGATTTTGGATCATTGTAGAAAATACGCTCTGTGTTAAAATGAACACCACTTTTAGGATTTTTGAAGCCTAAATACAATCACCAGAAGTCAAAAGCTAATGACTCCACCACTGTCACCTGACCCAACGTCACCACCACAGTGAGGCTGTAAAGCTGTGATCGGCGTGATTACGTTCTGTAGTCTCATTTAGCCACCTGCTGACAGCCGTCTTTTTTTAAGACTCATAAGAGCTTCAGAGTTCACAGCGTGTTTGTGTTATTCTTTGACTGATAGGGATCGGCTATATTTCGCTCAAAATGCCATCAGATCCTTTGTTTTAAGTCAGCTGTCACACAGGTGAGTTAAGTTAACGAATAACAACACGGAGCGCACCGCTCGTCCACTCAGCTGTCTCTGTCTCTACTCTCTCTAAGAGCAGCGGCTGAGCCAAAACATCACAAACACTTTCATTTCGGCTCGGTATTAGTCTTGTGTTCTGCCTTCAACTACGGAGCACGGTGTTTCTCTGCCCTGCTTGGATGAGAAAAGAGGACAGGAGAGCAATTAAGAGCTTAACTACAGTCACACACCAGTGCCACTACAATTAAAGACACACAAGCAAAATATGTAATATGTCTTTTGTTTAAGGTTTTTTCTAAAAGGGACACACCATATTAACGAACGTCAGTGTAAATGTAAATATGTCGGAGTTTGCAAGACTGCTAATTTACGTCCATACTCCCTTGGCAGGTAACAGACAATAGGAATAAGGAAGGGAACTCTAAACTGCTAAAATGCGCCAACCCATTTCTGCAGCAGTCTGTTGGTGACACCTGTTTTTTTTTTTTTTCTGTTTTAGGCCCCTGATATGAGCAGCTCTGAAGATTTCCCCAGCTTCGGAGCCCCGGTGGCAACCAAGACGTCTCCATGGGGGCCGAAGCGCTTCTAAGCCGCGCTGCTGCAAACGGGCCCGAAATAAAACACAATCTTCCCCTCTATCGCCCCTCCTCCCCCCCTCCCGACCCGGACTGACCGCTGACCCGAAAAAGTCTTCAGTTCTGAGAGTGTCATCCTTCTCTGTGTACTTCCTTCGACACATTCATCGGTCTAAAAGTGCTTTCAGATATCGACTCGTGAGCTTCGTACCTGCATCACATAACCAGACGCTGAGATAAGAAAAAGAAACATGTTGCGGTGAAGTCAACATTTGCGTGTCGGTTCGACCGAACGTTTCATCGTGGTTTGAACTGTTATACCAAAATTCAACGGTGGCCAGACATCAGTTTTTGGGAGCTGCCCTTCTCTTAGTTGCCTTCAGCAGGGTGGGGTAAAGGGATTGAATTACCGCCGGCTGCCGACGCCGGCTGTTTCTCGCCCCCCGCCTGCTTTACTCATGTAGCTGAGTGTCAGTCGTGGAGCGCGCCGTCGTGGTTGTCCTCTGTCACGTTTCCATTTGCTCGTTAACTGTGCTTTTGTGGTCGAGTAGCGGCACGTACCTTGTAGCCTTATGAATTGGTAAACTCTACTAAAGGGAGGGGGAGGGGAGGGGTGGGTGGGTGGGTGGGGTTTCAGCCACAGCAGGATGGCGCCCGTTCAAACTGCCAGATGCTCGGAGATTGAGCCAGAACTAAACTTGTTTTTCGCAACACTAGGCCTAGAGCTCCAACGCATCGAACCTCACACTAACTGTCCGACGACGTCAAATCACTTTACGAAAATCTCTGTCTGTGAGCAGCCGACCATCTCGTGCCAACTGTCTGTCTCGTGACGTCCCGTGTTCCTCAAACTGGGTCAGTGTCCAGTCCCTTTGTCTTCCAGCTGCTATGCAGACTGTTCTGTCACATAGCGATGGCCCTTTTTATCAGCCTTACAGCTAGAAGGATACAAACCAGATAGAGACGATGTCCAGGTGCGTCTTAATCGGACAACTGGAAGGTTCTTGTTCCGCCAAAAGCTCTCGGAACATTTTTCCCCCCGCCCGCCCCCTCTGGTTATTGGAACTAGTTTAATTTTGCCCGAGGAGCGCAGATTTTAGCTCGCCAGCTGCTAACTCGACACCTCGCCATCAGCCTACCTTGGTTTATATCCTCCTAGCATCGAATGAAAGATTATGCAAATACCATTGAAGTGAACGGTTGCGGATGACACTGGAAAAGAAATTGTCCAAAAAGTCAATAAAAATTGAAAATCTCTGTTGTGCATCATGATTCTTTTGTGAACTTATTTACTCTTAAACAAACAACACTGGTTTATCTGGGACATCACAAACTGTGGATGTGGCTCTTTTAACAAATGCTCTTGCAGAGTCACTGCAGCTACTTCGGTGTTACTATAAGAGCTTGTTATGGTTTTCTGATATTTTTCTATAAAAGTTTATTTCTTAGTAAGATTCTCAAACTTTTAGGACTTTGAAACACATCAAGAACCTGCAATTCACTCCTGATGACATGTTCAGGTAAAATGTGTTTTGTAAATGCAGGTAAGGTTATATGTAGTAGGAGTATTGTAGTTGCTAGAGTGAGTTAGGTTAATCTACATTTTTCCAAAAGAAAACTGCTCCTATACAGGAAAAAAAAGGTTTTCTTTATTTATCAGACTTGCGAGCAGAAGAGCTTGACTTGTTTTGACAAAAATGAATTAAAATATGAATAAATTAAATTAGATAACATCTTTGTGGCATTTAAATCAGCACATATTCAAATGTAAGACTATTTAATGACTATTAAGGCCTAAAATTTGTATTAAAATTACATTTTTGACCTTTTAAACCTTGGCTTGATTTCTTATAAAAACATGAAGAGAAAGCAAATAGCAGTTAAACAAGAAATGACCCAAAAATTTGCATGACAAGCTAAGTAGTATAGGAAAAAAAAGGAAAGTCCTAAAAAATAATTTTGTAACATTTCAAATATGTCATTTTGATAATTATCAATACATTTTTTTTTTTTTAATTTACCATTTTTTTGGAACCTTTCTTCTTTTCAAAATTAAGCTTTAAAGAATGTTATACATTAACATGATTTTGTACTTTCATTGAATTTAATTTTTTAACCAACATCAGTCCTAATCATAAACATCAAATGTTCAATCATTTTAAGGAATTTAAGACTTTAAATGTCAGGTTTTGTCATGACACCACTATGTTTTTGGATGTAAAAAAGAACTATTTTCAATATAATACATATTTCTTTATTATCAGTCTGATATGTCAGTGATTAGCTGCAACATTGATTGTGACAGTGCACCCAGTGGAAATAGCATGTATTTTCTCCATATGCCAAATATGGTAAATAATGACATCATCAGATGGAAAACATACATAGTTACAAAAACACCTAAAAATTAGCAAAAAAAAAAAGTTTTAAAAAAAGAAATATATTTTTTGTGCAAATGTTGGTAAAAAAGTTACAAAAAATGCCTACAAAAAAGTAAAAATGTAAAAAAACAGTAAAGTTTTAAAATGCAAAAGTTAGTAAAATCGTTTTAAGAAAATAACTAAAAATAAGCAAGCAACAAAACGAAAATTATATTTTTTTCTGCAAAAGTTTCAAAAAATGCCTAAGATATATATATAATATGATATATAATATATAAAATATAAATAATAAAAAAACAAGAAAATAAAACGCTGATTAAAAGGTTAAAGGCTAAAGGTTAAGTAAACGTATTTTGAATCCGGTCAGATTCGGTCTGATTCTGCGCAGTGAGTCAAACAGTGAAAAAAGAGCGCGCCTGTCAGTTCGTGCGCAAACACGGTGACGGCTAACACCGGAGGGACCGAGGGGGAAGTTTCCACCAGAAATAACGTTTACTTTCGGTCAAAAGTCGTGGGAATGTGAAGCTGTTCGTGGATTCGCCTCTAGAAAAACAAAAGTTAACGTTATTTGTGAAGCCGGCCACCGTAAAAGTAATTTAAACAACCGGTAAACAGCTAGCTAACAAGTAACAGGGAGCTAACGTGTAGCATTTACCTAACAGGTAACAGGTAGCTAACAGGTAACAGGTAGCTAACAGGTAACAGGTAGCTAACAGGTAACAGGTAGCTAACAGGTAACAGATAGCTAGCTCATGTTATTTTCGCGGTGTTGTTGAAGCTAACCGGCGAGCAGCCTCGGAGTGAATGGACTTTTTCCGGCAAAATGACCAACAAAGGGACAATATTTGGATATTTCACCGCCATGAAAGAAAGAAAAATGGGCTTCAACTTCAAGGGTGAGTCAGATACACCTACCTGTCTGTCTGTCTGTCTGTGTTTGCTTTCTCCTCTGATTTAATGTCACTTAATTTTTACTGACAAACTGAGTTTCTGCTGAGGTTTTTATGGAGTTTAAGATGAATTACCTGCTTTGCTTATCTTGTCTTACATTTCCGGTTATTTTGAGGTTTCATTTGTTTCGCATGTAGCGCTCTTAATGTGGATATGTGTTTCCGGTCCGTGTATCATCCCTTCATTCAATTATTCTGGAAAATAAAAAACGAGCGAGAATTTCGTTTATTTGTTTTTCTGTGGTCTACAAACCAAATATCGGAAAAAAGACTTTTTTGTCATTATTTGCCTGAAAGGAAAAATTAAATAAACAAGGAAACGAAAACGGAATAACAAGTCAAAAGTACGTTGTTCTTTATTTTTAATTATATATTTTTTCATTTTCCATGGTGTCATTACACTGTGGCTCCGACGCCTCGCGGAAGCGCAGCTACAAGACTGACGCTCAGAGTTTAGGTTAGGGCGCGCTCACCATCACCATGCAGGGGTCAATATCAGAGCGTGGTTTAGTGAGAGCGGCTCTTATAGGAGATATAGGAGGTCAACTAGAGAGCCACACGCTAGAGGGCCGCTGGTCGCGCTAAAAAAACCCCAAAACTGTTGTTTCTCAACAATGACCTGCTGACCAGCCTGCACCGTGAGACCTGACGGCGCTGCGGACTGAAGACAAAGTCATGGATGAGTTACTGATGCTGACTGATCCGCTCAGCTCTCATTGTCCGCCGGTGTCTCCGCCGGTGTCTCCGCCGGTGTCTGCTCCACTCTCATTACCCGCCAGTGTCTCCGAATGTCCGCTCCGCTCTCATTGTCCGACAGGTGTCTGCAGCAGGTGTTTGTCCTCCAGTGTCTGCTGCAGGTCCATGTCTTTACTTGTGCAGTAATGGGTTAATGTCCTCTATAAGTGTCCAGATGTGTAAACTTCAGCAGAAGCTCCCAGCAGCTGCAGGAGAAGAAACTTCTGATCTGCATCTACACATCTCTCTGAAGAGAGAATTTACACACTTTAAAAATGCCGAAAAATACAGTATCAGTGTAAGTGGACGCTGTATTGACTGTTTTCATTAAAGTTTGGTTTCAGTTGGAGTACAGCACTTTCTGACCCAAACAGCTGACCGGCGGCGGATGAAAAAAGTAGTGCCAAAGGAAAAAGCTGTGTGAGGGCGCGGTAAAGCGGTGAAAATACTCTAAATACAGCGTCCAAATCTTGATATTGATTTGTTGTTGTGCCTTTTTTTTAAGCGGCTAAAACACGCGCCGACCAGCAGCTGTATAGACTGTACATAAGTAGGCTGTCTCATACAGTGTCAAAAACGCACAACTATCCTTTTAATGAGATCCACAAGAGGCGCTGCCAGCCTCTGTCACTTTTTTGGGTGTGCTGCTTACGTTACCATGGATACTTGTTTCACTTTCCAGCTTATGGCTGCTCCATACTGTGCGTAAAAGTTACACTTTACAGCAGCCGTTCGTCCAGTTTGTTCACTCTGATACCTGAAATATGTCTGAAATCTCTGTTACCTGTCTCACCTGCCGTGTCCTAAACTGAGCGTCAGTCTTCTAGCTGCGCACGGGCGAAGCCGCAGTAAAGTGAAACTAGTGCGCTAGAATAAACGCTCTCTGAAAGGGCTCTGAGTGAAGCCATAGGTAATGTGAAAAAAATGATTAAAAACAAAGAACAACGTAAAATTGACTATTGACTATAAATTGACTAATTGTTATTTTGTTTTTGTTTTCTTTTTTTATTTGATTTTTCCTTTCAAGCAAACAAAGACAAAACAAGCGTCTTTTTCTCTATATTTGGTTTCTACAAATATTGACTTATTTAGTTTGCCAGTCAGAATGGAATAATTGAATGAACGGACTGTTTCCTCATCTAAACCCTCAGCTTTTAATAGTTTTATTCTTGTAATTATTACTTTATGGTTTTACTTTGAGCCTAAGAGTGTTAAGAGCTACAGAACTGATTCGTCCTCTGCCATTTCATTTGATGTAATTAATTTAATTTCATTTAATTTACTTTAACTAAAAAGCTGCTGATATACAGTGAGAGTGAACATTGTGAATCTAACTTGTCTTCATGTCTTCACTTTACCCTTATTCTGTAAGATTATATCTTGAGTAATCTTTATTTAAAAAAATCAAAAATGTCATTTAGTTTTATTCACAGAAATGAATATATTGCAGATGTGTAGGCCTTCTGTAAATAATTTTGAAAAGGTTTGTAAGGTCTCCTAAAATCATAGAGGCCCTCATGACCCCCTGTGAAGCTTTGGCGACCCCTACTGGATGGAGGTCAGGATCCCTAAATTTGGAGGCAGAGCTTTATATGACAGGCCTGACTTTGCTTCTGAACATCACCACAGCCAAAACTAAATGTTTATGTTCAGATTGAATTTAACTGGCCTCTCTAAAACAATGGCTGGCTCCGTGTGGTTTAAGTGGACCACTGATGAGAACTCTCTAATGAAAAGTATATCCAAACTTGAACAAAGTGTTATTTCTATTCATTATTTTACATATTCAGAGTCGACAACAGGCTGCAAATGCAATTAATCCTCCAAATGAAATAGTTAACAGCCTTTTATACACCTTAAAAGTATATAAAACCACTTAAGGTGAAGTTTATAGTCAATTTTATTATTTTTGTTCTTGTTTCGCTCTTTAAATATGAGTACATTTTAGAAACCTCCTCCCTTTTGTGTCTCACATGTGTGTCTCTTTGTGAAATACTTAAACAGACAGAAAGAGTGGAGATGAATTTATTTTCCCCTCCTCGTCTCGATAGAGGTGCACTCGCAACACTCGAGGAGCGCTCCTGTGTATTTGAAAGGAGCAACGTAAAGCTCTCACCAGAGCTTTGAGGCATAATCATGACACAATTAAGATAATTTCCCAACCACTGCTGGTGGCGAGAAAAGCAATTTTTACGCCTTGTAATCGAGTCTGGCTGTCAGATTAAGATAGCAGGTGATTTGAGGGAAATTGTCTTGGCGAACTCTTTGGAGTGGGATCCAGGTGGCCTCAGGTATCTCTTTGCCCATTGAGGTTGCCCGTGAGGTAATATAGTTTTGATTCTGAAAATGAAAGAAACATTTGAGTGGTGGATTTGTGTCTCTGGGCATTTGTCGTCTTATTACCTGCCTCCGCTGCCATCTGCTTCTGCATCTCGTGACTTAAAAGAGCCATGTGGGCCGTTATCTGTGTCTCACTTTCTTCCTCTGTCTCCTTTTTCTGTCTTTCACTCGCCGTCCAATGACAAACTCAAAATTCAGCGCACACTTTGTGAGATTTGTGTGCAAGTCTGGGCAGGACAAAAGAAGAATACGCTCCCATGTAAGATTCTCGATGTTAGTTTCATCCAAGACAAGTTTATTTTTGTAGCAGCTTCCAACAACAGAGCTTTGCCTTGTTGCTTTGCTAAACCTTGTGTGACACTGTGTTTTCAACACCTTGTGATACTGCTCTGAAATGCTCCTTGTAAGCCAACTGCTGGACATTTCCACAATTTTGGTGGTGCTTCAGAAGTGGTGGAGTAGTCTTTTCAGTGATGAGGAATTCTGTCATGCAGATTTGAGCACAATTCATACATCTTGTTGACCAATGAGATTGCTCTGTCTGAACTACTTGTAAAGATTATAAAAACTAATGAGTTGGGATTAATTATCGTCTCTAACTGAGGAGAGATTCAGCAACCAGATGTTTCTCTATGATCTGTTAAGGAGCATCTGAACTTGTCACTGTTACCACTGTGGGAACCCTGAGTGTCATGCTACATATTGTTGGTGTGAGTTGCTGAGTGTTGAGATATCAGCTGTAGAGATTTCTGTCTTCTCTCCGATATGTAATGAAACTGCAGGTGCATCTCAAAAAATTAGAATATTGTGAAAAAGTTCAAGAATTTACATCGGTTATTTAAGTGAGTGAAATTTCAATATATTCTAGACTCATTACATTAACCAAAATGAAGGAAGAAAAGTTCGAACATTTTTTGTCATCGTTTTTGTGAATGAAAGTAAAATATTAAGTTCATTTTTTTGGTGGATGGTGTGTTAATATATTTGTATTGTGGATGTAGAGTTTTTTTGTCATTTTAAATTGTCCATATAGTTGAAGGAAAGACCATAAAAAAAAGGAGGGACAGTTGTCATGATTTTGTCCTGACATTTATGAGCCAGGCTTGATTGCTGACTCGTTAGATGTTTTTTTGTATGGATTTTCTTAAAATTACGTTATTCATTGTCTATATTAATGAAGTTATTACCGACAGTGATCATATTTGATGGTGTGCGGTGCCTTCTGATAGGCCGAACACACACAGACTGTTGGACTGACTGCGATGTCAGCTGACTGTCTCTGATTGGCCTCACCTGAGGAGGCGTTATCTATATATGACTTGAAATATTTTTTTTTCTTTTACTTATGGCCTGATGACCGAAATGTTGTTTGTGTTATAAAGTCTATAAGAAGTTGGTAGGACACTGTGAGGTAATTCTCTTTTCTTCACACGTGTGAAGAAAATGCCCCCACATCTCCTCTGTCACTAAGCATTTGCATTTTCTGAATTACTTCACCTGCTTGCTAGCTTGTTAAATCTTTAGCTTTAGTGGCTTATTGATGCTGACAGTAAGTCCATGTTTCGTTGTGTTGCAGTGACACTCTCATGACTTAACCACTTGACCGCCATGCATATTGTGTACACGGCTTTCCATTTTGTAACCATAAACTCACAAGTGCCCCTTAATAACAGCATTAGTTTCAAACTAGTGGTTTACTTGCTCAGTTTATTTTCAAATTAAACAGTTGACTATGGTGGTGTATTTATACATATATAAAAAAAAAAAAAATAATAAAAAATGAAGTATGTATTAAGTATGTTGTCAAAAATAGAGTAAAAAAGTCATGGTATAGTATTCAAAATTTCTCTAAAAAAATTACTAGATAGTAGGCTTTGTCATCCAAAATGGCCTAAAAAGTCATATGATAGTGTGTCATTCATGGAAAACTTGGAAAAGTCATGAAATTTCACAGTCTTTTTTTCCAGATCTGGAGGAGCCATAAATTTGTTAAAAAATCGTAAAAAAGATTTATTTTTTTGAAGTCATAAAAAAATATGCATCAGTGTGTGATGTTTTATTTACCATCACTTAAATTTATCCATTTTCTCCCCACATTCTGTCTTTTCTTTTAGTCATGTCCGCTAGCTGAAATTAAATTTGAATAGAGTTTGAATCTCATATGTTTGAAACATGCCAAGCAAAAAAAAAGAGTATATATTATATATATACTTTTCCATACCTTGAAAGGTCATGGAAAAGTTTTGACAATGTGTCTATAAAAATGAATGGCAACGCTGTAAATTTATTTATAATGCACACTGATATGCTGATACGCTCCTTGGAGGCAGTTGTGGTTAACCATCTAAACCACTTGTTTCCACCAACATGGAACTGGTTTTGTTCTGGATCCTGGGACTAATGTTGAACCAAAAATAAATTGGTTCACAACCTCAAAAGTTGGTTCCCAGCTGGAGCCCAAAAATAGCAGGTTTTTCTTGACCTGAAGTGCAAACTGTGACATCAGTGGACATGTCATATTCTTCATCTGGGATACTCAGCTTGCTTCGCTTTGGGGTCACTTTTGCTAATGTTTCTAGCTCTTTAGGATGTTTCTCGGATTTAGGACATTTTTAGGATTTTAGGACATTTCTAGAAATTTAGGACAGTGGGGTCTAGGCTCGTACCTCTGTCAGGGGTGTGGGGAATCCTCCATTGGCAATTTTTTTTGACCAACAAGCTCTATTTTGATGCTGTTTCATGCACACTGGCACCTCGTGTATACTAAAAGTACAAAAACAGTTCCCAGTGTAAATCACTGTATTTTAATTGTGAATTAGAAAATGGTTGGCTTCAAAAACCAGAGCTTATTTTGTGGAAAAGGAGTATCAGGGTGCTAAAACAATTGACAATAAACACTTCAATAAAATACATAGAAGAAAGCAAATACGGAAAGAAAATAGTGCAAACGCAGTACTACAAAATATCAGACATATCTTAACAAAAAAAAACATTTTATGAAAATATATCATCCCATATTAATCTTATGTTTTCACTTATGTTTAAAAATCGATTCAGTTAGAGGCAGAACAAAAGAAATCCTAAATAAATCCAAAGAAAGAGCCTTCTTAAAAATAGTGAGATCAAATTAAATATCCAAAGTCTCTGTGCGCTTCAGAGTGAGCGAGTTAAAATTCCTCCGTCCACTAGATGGCATTGATAGACTTGAATTTGGACAAACCTTCACAATCAGCAGCAGCCTGCTCAATGTGTATAAATCCCTCATCTTTTACTGCTTTCTACTGTTCATTTAGTCAGCTGTTAATGCTGAAAGGAAAATCTAGATTACTCTATATATTGACTGAAAATCACATTTAAAAGACAACTGAGATCAAGTAACAAGTAATGATTATTTTTTGCAAATATTTTAAATAAAATAAACAAGTCGAGTTTCCTTTCCTCGTGTTTTCTCTGAATTCTGTTGAATTTGAAAGCTTGTGTTCCTTGTGACTTTAATAAGAGTGTATTTTTAGCAACAAAGTACTTCTGTTTAGAAATGTTATGTCTGCACCTCATAATTTTAATCCTTTGAAACTGAGATCACTTTTCTTATGCTTTGTTCAGACGCCTGTCACAAGTTTTTAAACCTTTCAACCCTGAGCAAATTGGTTCGATTTCTTTCAAAAACATAGGGATGAGCAAATGTCCTGCAATTTGCAAGAAATTAGCAATTTAGAAAAAAACAACAACTAGGGAAACATTTCTAAAACTGCACTATATTCACACTTATAATTATTATTTATTTAAAATTATTTTAGTTATAAAAATAATAATAAAATAGTTATAATTTTTAGGCACGTTTTCAGATAATTTCCTTGTTTTTTTACTTTTTTTGATTTTTTTGAGTCTTAATTTTCAGTTAATATTTTATTCTTTTTTAAGTAATTTCTTGCCATTTTTTGGGTCATTCCCTCTCGTTCCGCATTGCCTTCTTCCCATGTTTTTCAAAGAAATCAAGCCTATTTGCTGAGGTTTTAAATTGTTAAAAGGCCACTTATTACTAAAAAAAGAATATCTTTTTGTGATGCATAGATGTCTCTACTACTAAAGGATATATTTTACATTCCCATTTCAACAGATTTATCAAATAAATTAGTTGTATAACAGCGTCATGCAGTAGTAATGAGGGTGATAGCTTCTATCCTGAATTCATCCACGAGGAGTTGAATATTATGGCTGCAACATTCATCTTAAACTTTTTGCAGTTTTGACACCGGGAAAAAAAAGTGTCTTCTGGCTTGAGTCTCTAATTTTCATATTTTATTTGCTAAAAAAAGACTCCATTTGTGTGTCTGTCGAGGTCAATTTGGATTTCAGGGCCCTGGCAGTAAATGGCGGCGGGCAGACTGTGGAATCCCCTGCGATCGAGACTGGCAGGGTTCAATCAAATGATGAGAGGCGACACATTCACATGCAAGTGGATACAGTGTTCCCCCCGCACCCCCCCAGAAAAAGCTTGGCTATGTGAAATTTTGCTGAACTTAAAGACATCCGTAAAAAAAAAAAAAGGAAGAAAAACATCCAATTTGCCTTCTGATTTGTCCTGCATTGGGTTTGGCTCGGTCAAGTTGAAAATCAGCGCCCACATTTGAGTGCATTCTTGAATCCGTTGACAGGACACGAGCACCATATCCCGAGATTTTAGCGAGAGAATGGGCCGTCCACACACCTCAAGTATTTATTGGACTGTGTCAGCACTTCTGCAGTTTAAAAGGGAAAGGAGAGATGAGAGCAGGAAAGCTTTAATGTTAGGACTCAGTTACAGTGACCAGTAGGGGTCACATGTGGCCTGGAAATTCACTGTCCGTCACCCACCACCAAATCTACTATAATTCTTCATTTATGTGTGCAATCTGTCTCCCTAATATTGTCAATCTGTTTTTGTCTCTATATTGCACGTTCTGTTTGTGTATTCTCTGTGCAACATGATATCTACTGCAGGTCTGTCAGGTGACTATGCAGACTAACACCAGACAACAACAACCCCTATACACATGTTTCAAGCCACATGGGAGTAATCTCTTTTGAAAATAATTCATCTAAAAGTTTTTTTTCATTAAAAAAGGCTCAATAAACTAATTATGAATTCTTAAGAGCATGTTCACTCCCTTCACCTCACCGAAAAATCCACAGTCTATGACAGAGTCCAGTAAACATTTTTCACTAAGAAAATCACTGTATTCCTGGCTCAGCAGCCAAAGAAATAAAATAATGTAAATGTCTGTAATTTTGGTGTTTTTAGTGATTTCTTATACTTAATATTTTCTTATACTTAATATTTACAACAGTGAGTTTCCCTTTAGATTTGTTTGTCGTTAGTTGTTGATATGCTCTGTTGATATTCAAAACTGCACAAAACAACCACCAAAGTCGCTGTTCTCCGTTTCATTTTAATTATCATTTATTTTTAATGTTTTGACAGAAAAACGTTTAAGACGTATTTCACCGATTTAAAAAAAAATAAATAAATAAAATATCCTCATGTAAAAGTGATCTGTCTCTGTAAAAGAAAGATGCAAATGCTTTTGAAATTTGTGCTCCATGACCAGAGAAAACAGAAGAGATAGAAAACCTACAATTACCACAATGCACTGCACCTGACGTAATGTGGACTGGTCCGTGTGAAACATTTTGGCCGACCGGATCTCATTCTCCAGTTGAACCGTAAAACTTGTCTATTTTTCGCCTAAAATGTTTTCAGAAACAACTCAGTAACAGAAACTTGGTTTATTATTGATCAGCGCTGCTTAATTTTTCAGCCTGGTGTTAAAATCTGTTTCTGAAAACATTCAAGGAGAGAAATTGGCTGTGCAGTAACATGTTCTTGATGATATTTGATCAGCACTGCCTACTTTTACCATTTTATCAAGTTTTGGTCAGGGTTTGAGAGACAGAGAGAGGGGCGGGCGTGTTTCTTGATCAGTTCTGTACTCTTTGAGAATGTTGTGGTGGCAGTTGGGGGGCGAAATGAAAATGTGGAAGTTTGTGTAGTTTTAGCAACAGCCCTAAGAGCAAATTAAGTAAATTACATCATTTGGCAAAGTTTTGCAGCGAGGAGGAGGGATATCTCGGCTATGGTTAGATTGATAGAAGTTTACCACAGTTAATTTACACATAGTACACAGTGTTTTGACACAAAGCTGGTTGAAAATTGGTGAAATATCCCTTTAAGAAGGGTATGCTCAATTATAAACAATATTAAAAGCTTTATGTTTATAACTGAACTGATTCCGTCCACAGAAATGCTAGAGGGCTTTTAATTTGAAAGAGAAGCTGGAAGTATTGAGTTAAAAATGTAGACAAATAAATAAATAATATACCTAGCTACCCTGACCTCACCCATTAGTTTGTGGACTCCTGTTTTGAAGCCTCTGGCTTGGCATTTTGGCCGTTGCCATGTTGGTTTTTTGGAGCCAAAAGTAAGCATATTTGGTTGACAGGGTGGAGCTGTGGAGGATTGAGGAGACGATCTGACTGAGAGGCCGAGGTGTATTATATATATATATATATATATATATATATATATATATATATATATATATATATATATATATATATAATATTATATTATATGCTATATACCCGTTTATAGTTTGTACACAATGATGACGTAGTAAGTGTGTCCTCGCATTTTGGCAATGGAAGTGTGGCAGAGAGCAACAGCTCGTCCAGCTGTGCACAGGGATTAACCACCAACTTCAACAAGTTGACTCTGACACATGGTAACTGACTTCCAGATGATCCGTGAGAGGGTTGAAGACATTAGAAACTGGCCAAATATTCAGTGGCCAGATACGTATTTGGTGGAGAAACCGAGCGTGTACACCAGAGAAAAATTACAAGCTTACAAATCTATAAATGCTTACGACTACATTACTTGTGGTCACGTACATAACACAACATACGCAACAATCAGACATTTTAATGCTGGTAACAGTTTTTATTCTATATTTAAAGCTTTTCCTTGTCTGAATCAGTCTGGATGGCTGATGAACAGCGCCACTTCCATTGCCAAAATGTGCGCGCATGTTTTTGATGACGGAGGCTGTGAAGGGATCTATCGTCAGACATTCAAAGTGGCCCTGCTCTTAATTATGTGTAACTTTGAGCCTTAAAAAAATGTAAACACGCTGTGGTACACATTCACGTGTGCACATAATCGGGATGGTCCTACCACCACCTCCTTTTGCTCTTGTTTATATTATGTAATCAATCACAGTTTTTCAGCATGAATTGACATAATAATTGTGAGGTAAAACAGTTCAGGCTTTTTCTGTTGACTGGATCCAGACACAACAAAGAAATCAAACCAGTTTGCTCAGGTTTCAAAGGGTCAAAAAGCTTGTGGAAGGCGTCTGAACGCAGCACAAGAAAATTAATGTCAATCCAGGTTTCAAAGGGTTTAAAAATGAATGGTTAGACAGCCTTTAACAGTAAGTTAAAATAATTATGTCATTAATGGTGATACACAGCTGAATCCACAGATCTTTGCAGAAAAGAAAAAACTTTGTTTAGTTTAAATCTAAATATTGTTAATTACTCTAACAATTACATGGCCTTTAATGTCAACATGAGAAAGACATTTAAATGATGAGCAGGAGATTCAACAACAAACAGCTAGGTGCTGTGCCATCTCGTCTTTGCATCACTTTGTTGTGGTAAGGCTGACTAAAAACAAGGCTGAGCAATGAGAGATAGCAGCAGCTGCGGGCTGGAGCGTGCAGGAACATGACACTATATCTTACACCTCCTCAGGTAGGAACTCACCTGGAGGTTTTGTTTTTCTCTCCACACTTTGTTTTAATCGGAAAACTTCACACCAGCATGTGTTTCACGTTTATAAGAAGTCAGCTTTATCTGGATGATGTCCTGTACAGAAAACAGGCATTAACAGGATTCCTTAAATCCATAAACACCTTTTAAATTGTTGTATTTTCACTTTCAGTTGATGTTTATCTGTAGATATTTTTCATCCTGTGGCGGCCTCTGTTGCACTGCCTCACTACAGTGGTTAAACAGTTCAGTTTCTGTGAGGTTGGTTGGTAAAAACTGTCATTCTAACATGCAAGTTGATGAGTTAAAAAAAGTTTACTTTTTGGGTTGATGGGAGGAGACGTAACAGAGTTATTCTCTTAAAAGGACTAAAATGTCTATGTGGCAACAATTTGGATTTGAAGCAGACAAAATGCTGTCCTTACTGACTGCAGGTGTGTGGGCTGAACTTTTGTTGGACGCTGTGTTTCTATTTATATTTGATGCTCGCTATGAAAGCGCTGTAGTGGAGGAGGACCAGCTGATTCATGGTGTTGAAATGTGGGATTATTCGTATGAAACCTCCAGAAACATGTTCTGTGATTTAAAAAGTACTTTATCAAACATAAAAAGATAACAAGTGGGTTACTCACCCATCTTCTGTGTGTTTACATTTCTGCTCTGACTGTGAGTGCACAGCTGATAGCTACGTGGTCTGTTTATATGAAGTTACAGGGGTGCATATTTATTGGATTCAGTGTGGACGGAAAGCTGTGGTGTTATGTGATGCTATACATGATAGACACGCGTTCTCTTTTGGTACTTGGTTATTATTATGTTACATTATGTTATGTTACATTATGTTCCTCTGAGAAAAAGCTGTTGAGTCATGTGGGATACTTGGTAAAATTCAGTAAGCCGATCTGGTCAGGTGTTTGGCTTAATACTGTAAATACTGAAAACGTCATCAGTCCAACCGTAGCGTCTTGCAAAATGTTTTACGAGAAAGGAATATGACTTTATTCACAATAAAACTTCGCAGGACACCTTAAATCTGATATGATAATACTGCATACTGCATATAGTACTGCATCAGATCGACTCAGCATTCAGATGTGTATCATTACCACCATTTCAACTCGTGGCATTCTGGGATAACGTGTGCTCCCGCCGCCCCGGTCCTGCAGAAGCTTCATGGTAGATGGTGATGAAAAATGACTGCAGGAAAGGGGATTTGGTGAGGCGCTTTCGCACAATGACATTGTCTGAACTACAGCCTCCTCGGCGTGCCGCGCCTCAGCGACAGCCCTTTAGTATTTCCTGTCAAACAGAGCATTGTTGCTTTTAGTTCACCTTAAGTGTCTAGACAGTGGTTTTCCTGCTCCGTTGGTTCTCTTGGATTGAGGCCAAATCTTCACTCTTGGAGGTGATAAGAGTCTTATCTTGCTGTTAGAGGGGCTAGAGACTGGAGCAGAGCTCAAGTGAGTGTCACTCAGGTGGGAGTGTGGGCACCTTGAAGAGCAGCAGGGATAGCCAGCTCGCAGTGCTGATGGCGAAAACTCACAAACAGACCTGCATATTCACTCATTTTTTTCTTTCAAAAACGTCAAAAAAAGGCAATGAGCAACTTAGCAAGAAATGACCCAAAAATTAGTAGGGAATTGGCAAAAAGTTGCAGGAAAATAACCTGAAAATTTGCAAAAAAAAAAAAAAGGTAAAAGAACAAAAAACAAGGAATGACATGAAAAAAAAGTCAAATTAATATAATAAATATAAATAATGAAATAAATATATTTTTTCTGTAACCTAATTTTAGGTGTATATATATGGGGTTCCCACGGCCATGGAAAAGCTGAAAAAGTCATTTTCACAATCACATTTTCCAGGCTTGGAAAAGTCATGAAACTACTAGAAATCAATAAAAGTTTTGGAAAGTTATGATGTTTTGTGTAATAAATCAAATTAAATTCATGCAACATAGCAGTGTTTTTTTTTCTGTAGCTATTTTAAGTTTAATTTTTTTGCGATTTTTGTAGGAAACGTATAAATATGCAGCTTTAAAAAGAAAAATGGTTTTTGGCGATTTTTTTCTTTCTTTTTTTCTACAAATCTTAAAAATTTTGATTTTTTTTTTTTTTTTACATGTTTTCTTTAAAAAGAATTGCCAAAATGACACCAAAGCTAGAAACTGTAATTTACAGAAAATATTTTTTAATTTTTGATGGCCCTTGAATACATCATGTGGTATCTTGAAATTATGTTTGAATAGAGTTTGAATCTTAAAAATCTGAAAAACTGCCGGGCAAGTGGGGCCAGAAAAAAAAATTTGGGGGACTTGACAAGTTTTGGAAAAGTATTAATATTTTGTCCATGACAATGTGTGGGAACACTGTAGATAGTCTTCTTGATATTTTTTTCCTTGTTATTTGATAAGGTTCTTATGATTCTTTCTCTTTTAAAAGCCAATTTTAAGGTCATTTTCTTTTTATTCATCTTTTGCAGTTTGTAGGATGTTTCCTGCCAAGTTGCTGATTGCTTTCCATGTTTGTGAGAAAAAAATCAAACATATTTGTTCAGGTTTTGTAGGTTTAAATATTTGTAAAAGCTATCAAAAAGCAGTGCAAGAAAAGTGATGTAAACCCAGGTTTGAAAGAGTTAAACATTTACTGGAAATCCAAAACTCAAACTTTTACAACCTCCCCTGAGTGGCTCAAAAGGATGGAGGAACATTTTAATTTCCTGCAGGTATTATTTATTCCATGCTCATCGTTGTTTTGGCTATTCTGTATTCTGTAACACACAAGGGCATGTGAAGGTGGCAAGTGTACATAAATGCATGAAAACTTCCTGAGTTATAAACCACACCAAATAGCTGGTGTACAATGCCAAACAACCGTCTCAAACGGGAGCTTTTTACTTTCCTGTACCACAATGATAAATTATGAGATTGAGGTCATCCATTGACGTACAGTGAACAGCCTACATTCTTCCTGACAAAGGGCAAGAGGGTAATACAACGACTATTCAAACGCGTCCCTTTATGCTTGTCTTTGCTGGAAAATGTTTGTTGTGAAAAGTCCAAGGTCCCTCAAGTAAAAATCAATCCGTGGATTGTGCGCTGGTCCTTGTTTGAAGTCCATTGTGGCTATATTCCCCAGCCAGGTAACACAAGAATGCTGCTTTTATTCTCAGCATAGTTGATCCACAATATTGGCAAATGGTCCTTAATTCCTCTCTATGCAAGGTAACTCTCCAGCTTGAAGTAATTCAGACTCTTTTCTTTTCACTCTGAATGGTGGGCTTGTGTTGCAAAATGAAAAGGAGTCAATAGATGTGGATGATTTATTCAAGGGAAAAGCATTAAGACTTTGGAATGAGAAGCATGACTGTATTCTTTTGCGAAGGACACGTTATTTTCTACAACACAAGGCAAAATCTATGGCTGCTCAATTCATTCTGCGCTCACAAAAGAAACTGAATTGATGAAAAGCAGGGAGGGGAGGAAAAAAGTTTGTCTGACTTCATAGATAGGCCCTGTGTTTGCCTGGTTACCACGGTGATGCAAATTATAAAGCTGACAGCCACGGTACATTTTTGGCAGACATAACCTTGCATGTAAATTTTGACTCCGATTTTCTATGACATTGAACATTCCCTTTTCCTGAATACAGAATGAAAATAAATTGGACAAGGGCTGGCTGATATGACAAAAAAGTTTATCACAATAAAAATGTTCATATAAGTAGATATTGATAATAATCATGTTAACAATGTCAAATCGCTTTTTCTGTAGAGTTAAAAGGCTTTTGGCTCCGCAGTTAAAGTTGAAGAAACCAGCCAGTTAACTTTGGTTTAAACTGTTAGTTTTTCTCAGAACATGACATTTGCTAAACAGTAAACATTTCATAAATCTGAAGTAGATTCAAAACAATTGTAATCTAAATAATGCTAATCAATAAAACATTAAAAAGGCAAAGAAATCTTTATTATCAGAGTTGGGTTGATGTCTGGTTTTGCCAGTCCGGTCCGATGTTCGAGCTTAAAGTAGTTTAATTTATGCAGCATTTGTTATTATGTCACGTTCTGACAATTTTAAAAGTAGCCTAAGTCACAGTCTTTAATCCAACTCGAGATGCATTAGTGAAAAGCAGTATGACGGTGTGATTAATATACTATCATGTTTTCAAACTTACCAATGGAGCAGCTGGTGTCATACAGGTCGTGTGTGTAACTTACGGCCCAGCCGAGCGGGTGTTGGGGTGAGAGCAGCACATGGTGTGTGTTTATTTACTTTTTGGGGTGAGGAGAGATGACACAGTAAGTGTCTATTAAAACAAAAAAACTGCACCATTATGGCAACATTTAGGACTTGACTTGTGTGTGAACTCAGCTTTCGTCGGACGCTGTATTTCTACTTATATCTGTCGCTTGCTTTGAAAGCACCGCAGTGGACGAGGACCAGCTCAATTATGACGTTTAGAAGAGAAATGATCTACATGAAACTTCCTTATTTCACTACAAAAACCTAAATAAAGTGTCCCTTGGCTGGAGGGAGATCACTGGGAAGCTAAAAGTTTCAGCTTAGATAAATGACCATTGCTAAAATCAAACCAGGCTAATGTTACTTGCTGTTTGCTATGCTTTATGTGATTTTGAGTAAATATCACAACATGAAATGTGTGTTTATCTTAAAAATTAACATAACAAGCATAGGAAGATAGCAAGTAAGTTACCCACAATCTTTTAAATGTCCATGTCTCTGGTCTAATTCCGAGTGCACAGCTGACAACTATGTGTTGTTTATATGTAGTAACAGAGGTGACTATTTAATGGATTCAGTGTGGACAGAGAGCTTTGGTGTTATGCAATGCTACTTATGCAATGCTACATGACACACTTAGACACGTTAGACACTTGTTTTCTGTTGGGACACAGTGTCCTTATGTTCCTCTGAGGACTGACTGCTGAGTCATGAGGGACACAATTCAGTGAACTGGTGTTTAATTGAATATCAAACTTTTCACTAATCTTGCTCATTTTGGGGCCATGTCTTGTTAAGTTGGTCATTGCCTTCCCCGCATACTTTTGAAATAAATCAAAGCAATATGCTCAGGTTCCCTGTAGCTCTCATTTACTTAGTAGTTGCACATTTTTGCATCTATTAGCTGCAGCAAGCAAACTTTGAACTATAAAGCATGCCAGGCGAGTATTTTAACATCGATAATAACGTGATTTTATAACACAACTTGCCAACTTGACATTATAAATACATAAATTTGGCAGGCAAAAGTCAATGTTTGGTCAATGGGAAGAAATTTTTTTAACTCTCGTATTAAATATCAATTTTTGATCACAAGTAAAGTATAATATGGTATTAATTTTAACTGCTGTTTATGTAGTGTGACCTAGATTAAATATAACGATATATAAAAATTTAAAATATAAAATACATATAATTCTAAATAAATTGGAAACAGCTATCAACCTCTTGTTTAAATGCTTTTAGCATTAAAATGCAACCCATCTTCTTTATAGCTTCCATGTTGTTTCCACTTTACGACCTCAAAGCACATGAACACAACAAAGTCGGAAGAACAACTTCCCAATTCGGAAACTTTGACCTTCTGACATCACATAAATGCAGCATATATAGTTTAAGAGAAAGCTTCCCAACCCGAGCATACAGAACACAGTGCAGTACAGGATACAGAAATCTGTGGTCTGTTTGGAGCAGATACTTCCTAGAGTCCATCGTCTAAGTATTGATTAATAAAAGCAAAATGACAGTGGGAGCTTTTTGCAGTGTCAAGAATCAAATCAAAGGTTGCCTAAAATGAGAGTTTATTAAGATTGAACTGCACACATTGTATCTGTAAATTCTATTTTCCAGTTTATTTTTTTGTCTGAATGCTGTGCTGTTTTTATTTTGGCCATACATGCTGTATAATCATGCTGTTTTGATGCTTCAGTCGCTCTGACATTTGATGGCGCGGGCTGTCAGGCCTTGTCTTGGATTAAGGGCAGCATCAGGCAGACATATGTCCTTTCTGCTTTTGTATTGGTTGGTTTTTTTTATCTGGGCGAAATATAATTTTTATCTCGCTTCATTCAGAATGACAGTTCCTCAAAATCGCTCCACACCAAGGGATATTCATTACTTTTTGTAGACCTGCCTGGGTAGCCCGTCAACTTTTCATCTCCCTTCATCTCTCATCTTTTTCACTCTCTCAGAAAGCCCTTTTTTTCTGGCAATTTTCCTGCTTTACTTTGCTATGACCTTCCTGCTTAAATTGCTTGGCTTGTGTTATTCACAGTTTGAGATTTACAGAGAATAATATTGCACCATAGGATTTCCCACACTCTTAGGTGCCCAATAACTTGTGACAGAATTCCTGTGACCTGCTTGTCTGTATTTTCTCAGCTTAGGTCGAGGTGATGGGGGCTGTAGTTCTCATCTAGCTCCGCTGAACAAAATGCTCAACCTGTCATGTGTAGCCAAAACTGCACACACTGTTCAGTCCACGGGAGCCGATTCATTCAAGAAAGTGCAGTGAAAAACAGGACTAATAAAGCCGATTTTTCAGCTTTTGGAAGTAAATCACGGGTGGCATCAATGCAGAATGAGCAGGCCACATGCATGTTTGTGTTGGCTCCACGATTTGCAGGGAAACAGGCAGTCAGGTTGTCGAGCCTGGATGGAGCTGGTGTCAAGGTGGAGTTTAAGTTTACACTAGGCTCTTTTTTTTTGATGGCCAGTATGGCCAACAGTATTCCAGTGGAACAAGTGCCGGCCATATCTTTTAAAAAGCTGTATAATAGCCATTTAAACTGCAATCAAACACTTTAAATTAAATAACTCAAACACACTTAACCCTTTAATAACTTATCAAATTGTCTTTGATGTCTTGATGTCTTGTTACATTCAGACTGTTAAGGTCCAAAAAGTGTTCCATTGAAACACATTCAAACTGACATTTTTGATCCCACAGCCATCAAAGCATAAAAAAAAACACGACTTGTATTATTTCTGGGTGTTATTCTGGGCTTTTGACTTGGAATTTGTCAGTTTTACTATTTTCCACCTGATGAGGTCATTTAAAAAAAAAAACCAAACATTTGGCATATCGACAAAATACATGCTATTTCCACTAGGTGCACTGTCATAATCAATGTTGCTGCAAATCATTGACATATCCCAGACTGTCATCACCCCCAAAAAAACAAAAAAAACAAACAAAAAACTTAGCATGTAGTACATTGAAATAATTCATTTTTTTGTGTTTTTTTTTCCCATCTAAAAACATAGTGGCATCATGACAAAATCCTGGCATTTAAAGGATTAAAATTCTGAAAATTAAGGAATATTTGTTATTTTATGGCTGATGTTGGTTAAGGATTAACTGAATGAAAGTAGAAAATCACATTCATGTATAATATTTTTTATAGCCTGATTTTGAAAAGCGCATTTTGTGTGTGAAGCGATTTGATTGTGTGTAAGATTAAAGTGGGCCCTAAGGGTTAATATGCTATTGATAAATTATTTTTTAAATTCTATTTGGCTTATTTCCCACTGGACATTTTGGATGTTGATATTTTTACCCACTGGACAGCACGTGATACCAGCCAAAAGCCGGCATATACTGGCTAACGTAAACTCTGGGTGGAGTATAATCACAGCTGAAATGGGTGATGTAAAAGCCTCTTTTTTAACTCCATTTAAGACAGTGAGCGCTTATCTCTTGTCTTGTCGCCACAACACAAAATGTATTAAAGGGGATGTGCACACCTTATTCAAGTTTCTTTCCCTCTTTCTTGCAAAGAGGCTTTCACATTGTCGCTCTCTCATTTGGGGCACATAATAGTGTCTGGAACTCTCTGTGGTCCATTGTCAACTCCAGGACTAGTTGTCCATTTGGAGCATCTAAAATACTGGGAGGGCTTTAATCTTTCTTCATTATTTTCCAATTTTGGATAAATGTACTCATAATACCTCCCTCCTCTTCTAAATGAAACTCTTTGACTCTCTCCCCGTCCCTCATTTTTTCCTCGCCACACTTTTCACTCGCTTTCATCTTTTACACAGGACAAATAAGTAGTCCAAGTGTATGGTCCAAATGTGGAGATAGAAGGATAATTGAGTCGATAAACATTAGGGTCAGGGTGAGATCATTGTTCGGGCTTCTTCAGGAGGCGCTTAGTCCAATATCAATACGCATATTACCATATTTTTATTGTAACAGTGAGAATTGACCCAGCAAGGGCTACTTTGCAAAACTGTGATTGTGTGGATAGTTAACAGGAAATTTAGGGTCACGCTGCGACTGCCCTGCCTGCCGTAGCATTTTCAACACAGAACTGCATCTTATAATGCAGCTTGCAGCCACTGTGCAATTTATTCTGAGATCTGAGATAAAAAATTTAAGAATTATGACCGCTCTAATTCTGCACCAGACTACATTTAGGATGTGGAAATGTGTATAATTTGTGACATGCTCGGTAGAAATAGCCACTTATGATTTCTTGGGTTTTGGCTGCAGAGGTGTTTTGTGAGGTCACAGTGACCTTTGAACACTTAAATCGAATCAGTTCATTGTTGAGCTCAAGTGGACATCAGTGCCAATTTATTGTCTTTAATAATTACTGTATTTATAACAAGAAAAGAGCTTATGAAAATGTAACCTCATAAACCCTTTGAAACCTGGGTTTGCATCACTTTTCTGCTCTCAGACACCTGTAACAAACATTTAAACCTTTGAACCTTGTGCAAATTGATTTGATTTCTTAAAAAGAAAAAAATTAAAAAAGGCAATGAGCAACTTCAAAAGAAATGTCCTGCAAATTGAAATTAGAAAAAAATTTAACAAGAAATTGGAAAGATTTTGAAAATTATTAAAAATAAATGAGGAAAGTGTCCAAAAAATATATATTTATAGTTATCATAATTTGAAAACAGAATTATTATTATTACTATTATTTCTTAAGAACCTTTTTCCAAGTTATTTCCTTTTTTTCTTTTTTATTTTTATGCTAATTTTCTTGTTACTTGCTTGTTGTTTTTAAAAAAATAATAATTGGGGCATTTACTCACAAGTTACTTGTTGCCTTCTTTCCATGTTTTTAGATTAAATCAAACCAAAGGGTTAAACAACTCTTAAAATAATACAAAATAATAATAAAATAGCAAACTAAAAGATTATGGTATGTGCAAATTTGCAAATTTTATATTTTTTTCTTTATTCAGTTTGTTAAAAAAAAACACCCCTCTGGGTGGCCTCCTATGTCCGCAACAATATGCATATTGACATATTTTTGTCATTTGCCAAACTGTGATTGTGTGGATAGTTAACAGGAAATTTAGGGTCACGCTGCGACTGCCCTGCCTGCCGTAGCATTTTCTACACAGGGCTGCATCTTATAATGCAGCTTGCAGCCACTGTGCAATTTATTCTGAGATCTGAGATGAAAAATTTAAGAAGTACGGCCGCTCTAATTCTGCACCAGACTACATTTAGGATGTGAAAATGTGTATAATTTGTGACATGCTCGGTAGAAATAGGCCACATGAAATATCATCGTGCCTTGATCTGACCCCGGAGAATGTTGTGACTGTGACAGATGTGATTGGTTACGAATATGCACATCAGCCCGAGTGGTTGGAGCTCTTGCTGCTGGTCACCGGCTCTCTGCAGCTGGCTGGAACAGCAATGATATGAAGCCCTGAGTGACGCTACAGCCATTGTACCTTGGCTTCATAAAGTTATAGGTCAGAATTTATGAGAACATTATGATCTTGATGTAACCTGTGATGATGCATTTATACCTGCTTCAATATATGAATGTATGAATGAATGGCTGCAGTGATGAGTTATTTCGATCTAAATGAAAAACAGCTACAAGCTAATGCTGTTCCACTTCCTGGAAGGATGCTTTTTGGAAACCAACCACCAGACGCCTGTCGATGTCTGTGTCAGCCATGTAGTTTAAATAACTGTGCTGAAGTGGTTACCACACTGAGTTTCACTGTGACATGCACAAATGTTACACTATCATATCGTGTGCATGTAATGAAAGCACATTTTCTAACAACACCAAACATGCTTTCACTCAGTGTGATGGAAATATCTATCAGAAAACTGGAGCTGGTATTTTTAAAATGAGAAACTGAAAACTAGAAACTGCTCCTTAACTCACTGACCTCTTTAAAGTGAGGCGATGTAACTTTTGAAATAGAAAGACACAAAGAAAATGTCTTGGGCTCATTTTAGTTAATGTTTGCAAATTTTAGTTGGGGTTAGGCTTAGGGTTAGTGGGGGAGTGGGGAATCCAATAATAATCTGCCAGAAGTTTTGTTTAAAAAGAAAAAAAAAAATCAGGGCTTTGTTGTTGCCTTAATTGGATAGAATAGATGTAGCGTGAAATGGGGAGAGACGGAGCAACATGCAGCAAAGGGCCGAGCCCGGACTCGAACCCATAACCGATGCGGCGAGGACACAGCCTCTCTATATGGGGCGCCTGCTCTACCAACCGCTCGCCCCAAGGGGCTGACAACGCTGCATTTTGTGCCAGGATAGTGCCACAAATAGCGGTTATTTTTTTTATCCTTAGGGACTGTTTGGCACATTTTACGCAGTTTTCATTCTTCATTTTTCGATTATTTTGGCTGTGTTCATGCATATGGCATACATTTTGGCAAGATGGAGTGTTTTTGTTTATTTTTGGAATTTCCAGCTCAGCTCCTACAATAAGTCTAAAATACACCGTGGAAACTAAATAGTTACATTCAGACTGTTAAGGTCAAAAAATGCTCCATTGAAACCCATTCAAACTGACATTTTTGATCCCACAGCCATCAAAGCATAAAAAATGACTTCTGTTATTTCTGGGTGTCATTCTGGGCTTTTGACTTGGAAAAAAAAATCTCCTCTAACTCATTTTTACTATTTTCCACCTGATGATGTCATTTAAAAAAAAACAACATTTGGCATATGGAGAAAATACATGCTATTTCCACTAGGTGACCTGTCACAATCAATGTAGCTGCTAATCATTGACATATCCATAGACTGTGATTAAAAAAAGAGAAACAAATCTAAAAATTTAGTGGCATCATGACAAAAAGCTGGCATTTAAAGGGTCAAAGGTCAAAGGGTCAAATAAATGAATATTTGATATTTATGATTAGGACCAGGGTTGGAAAGTAGCACCAGCTACCAGCCAAATGCTGGTAATAATGTGCAAGTGGCTACCAGATTCACTGAACTCACCAGCCACAAAAACAACGCTAATCTACTGAGTGGCTGGTAGATTTTGGCATCCACCAGCTAAAGAGGCAGGTGGATGAGAAACTTAATTTCTAATCCTGATTAGGACTGATGTTGGTTAAAAAAAATCTCTTCTAACTCAAAGAAAGTATAAAATCATGTTAATGCATGCTCTATAGCCTGATTTTGACAAGTGCATTTTGTGTGCTGAGTAATTCGAGGGTGTGTAATATTAAAGCGAGTCCTAAGGGTTAATGAGACATCGCTGCATTTCGTGCAGGGATAGTGCCACGAAAAGCAGCTTCAAATGCTAGATTTTTATCATGATGCCACTATGTATTTAAATGAAAAAAAATATTTTCAATGGTTTTTATGCTTTTTAAATGTGTATGCTTTGATGGCTGTGGGATCAAAAATTGCAGGTTGAATGGGTTTCAATGGCACATTTTTTGTACTTGATAGTATGAATGTAACACGTTAGTTTCCACAGTGTATTTTAGACTTACTGTAGGAGCTGAGCTGCAAATTCCAAGATTAATCAAAAATACACAATCTTGCTAAAATGTATGCCATATGCATGAACACAGACAAAATTATTAAATAAATATAGACTAGTACTTTAAATGCACTAAACAGTCCCTGAGGGTTAATAAGTCCATTTGCTAACTGACTTCTATAATGTTACACTGTTTTACCATCAAACCATCACTTTCACAGTTGTGTTCAGTGAAAGTTAAACTGTCTCACTTTAAATGCCAGCAGCAACTTTTTTTTTTTTTAACCAAACCTAATTATGTTTTTATTCAGTGCCAACCAGTTCAGAAAACTTGAGGAGACATTCTTCCTCATTTTAAATCTCTCAGTAAAACCTGTGAAAACACGTAGTACCAGCGTCTTTGTCTTAAAGAGAAAAGAGCGGGTGTTGTTCCTGCTCTCTTGAATTTCTTTATTTATTCAGGGACTCAGCTTGAGAGCTGAATGACTGCTGAGTGACCTTGATGACACAGAAACCAGCCTCTGTTGTCCTGTGATTTATATAATGTGCATAGAAACTGAGTCAATAGCTTTTGTTGACTCACTTCTTTGAGATGTTACAATACTGTCTGCCGCTTTGTTTACACACCATCCAAAGAATACTTGCTACTGATGTTAGCATCCTCAGCCTCTCCTTCAGTTCAGCCTTCATCTGTTTTGGTTTTAGTGGCACTTCAAACATCCTTCTGCTCACTGAAGTCTGACATGTTGCCAGTAAGCTGAGGGCTATATACAGTATATAATGTGTTTGTTTAATCACAGATCTCACTATGAAAAAATTATAGTTTCATAACCAAGAAAGAAAATACATCATTGAGTAATGGCCTGAAAACATAATGATTTCACTGCAAAGTTAACCTTTGACCTTTTGGATATCAAATGTCATCATTTCATCTAGGGTTGCAAGTTGTAAACACCTATCTTAATAGGTTATTGGTAAAATTAAAATTCGATTAATTGATTAACCCTTATTAAAAAAAACCCAAAACATAAAAACTTTGCTTATTTCATACAATACCAAATATGTTTTTTGTCAGTTCACAGCAACATACAATCAGGCAGTCAATCAGTCAGACTTTATTTATGTAGCACTTTTTATGCAAGCAAAACTGTAACACAAAGTGCTTCATACAATAATACCAAAAGTCCCCCACCTGGTGCACAGAGGCACACAGCCGTGTGGCGGTGTTTCTAGTAGGATAGGATGTGAGTTTCACACCTGTTTGAATTTTTCTACTTTTTGCCGATGATGATGCTGATTGATGTACACATTAGTCTGATGCAACTTTAAAAAGGCAGTACATTATCCATGACCTTCGTCTACATCTAGTGTTGACCTACAAGATTTCCAGCAGCATCAATAGATGTTATCTCTTCCTTCACAAACCTTTGGCTCCGTCCTCAAATCTGTCATGAATCCTGATCCTCCTCAGCTAAACTGTGAAGTCTCAGCAGAGATGAGTAATAGTAGTAGTGTAGTGATGATAATTAATATGTAAAAGTGTGTAATAATTATATAACTAAGTGACTGCAAATGTAAACAGATCAGGTTGGAGGAGAGACATGAAGTGTTTTTATATTTTTTCTCTCGTATCGGCTGCAAAGTCGCTTGCTTTTTGCAAAGCAGTCATCAGGTGATTGGTATTGATCAATAATCCTGCCGATCCATCACAGATCTATTCTGAGCTCTGGGGCACTAAATCTGACTTATTACCCCCAAAGTGAAAGAGTTGGAGAAATACATGTTTTTTAAGGTGGATAACTATCTTTATGACTCTTTAAAGGAACTTCATAGCGTTTTTAGGATTTCATTGAACAGCAGCTCTAGTCTAAATACCCAGGTAAAAATAGTGATTGATTTTAGTTTAGGACTTTGTATTTTACAGGTAGCCTGGTTCACAAAATCAGAAATTTAGCAGTTGATACCAATATCAGTTAAATTCCACAATTCTTGATGATACTAATTTGCAATAGAAATAAAGTGACTCAGAATAGACAGAGTGTAAATATTTGGCGCTCTCATGGCAAAGAATTAACAAAATATACTGGCCACAAAAAACAAAAACAAAACAAGTGCAGTCACATTTTCAGGATTTTGGCATCAATTTGGTACCGTGGCATCAGTTATTGTGACATCTCCAGTTCAAATTCATAAATTCACCTTTGACCCCCCCACCTGCCCTTCAGGCTCTATAAAACAGTTTGGAGCTTTGTTCAAGACCACCCAAACTAAACATAGAAAACTACTGTGATGTATTACATTTCTCTGCCCTCGTTTCCCCCTGTTTTTTCCACTCCTCGGATTTGTGCTGACAAGTCCTGCGATCACAAACCCAAAGCAAGTCAAACATCACAATGAAATACACAGAGTAAAACCCCGGCCCCTCTAATTAGATGTGTCAGTGTTAGCAGGATCTGTGCCTGATGCACCTCGGAGGATCATGTCCTTGTGTTCTCTAAGCTCGGGTCACAAGAAAGAATTAATACAGTTCTACACATCAGCGTTCATTTGCAATAACAAAGCAGCAGAAAGGGTGCATGCATTTTCCCTGCCGCACGTGGTGGTGTCTGTCAGGAACATTTGTACCTAAAAATGTCAGCATGACACAGAAGGGCATAAAGCCCCTGTGAGACATGAGAGACAAGGTAGAAATGATCAATATAATAAAAACAGAATGAAAGCTGATGCGAGGCAAGCAGAGGGAACTGGGAGGGGGAAAAAAACAGTTTTGAATTAAGCATTCATTGAAAAAAAAAAAAAATCTGAATTCCTGGG
Organism: Plectropomus leopardus; assembly: GCF_026936395.1. Classification (NCBI taxonomy): domain Eukaryota; kingdom Metazoa; phylum Chordata; class Actinopteri; order Perciformes; family Serranidae; genus Plectropomus; species Plectropomus leopardus. Next base: position 37,603,098 of record NC_142180.1, on the reverse strand, counting down.
TCCTAATCTTTCGCTCCAAGCACTGCACTGCTAAGCTGTGGTTTGGGATGACAGGTCCCCCACCTGGACAAGCTTGGACAATGTCTCTGCTATGTCTCATTTCTGTGGGAACAGTGCTGCACAGACGGCTAATCACGTCCGGAACCAAAGGCACCTGCCCTATCTGCCTCTACATTTGGTCGGGAATCTTTAAAGAGGCTAAACCTCACTTTCATGCTTGTCTTTTATTCACGGTAAGTGCTTATCGAAACCGAGCTGTTGCCACTGCCCCATCTTCCCTCCCACAAGCTCTGAGAATGCTTGACGTAAGTACAGCCAATCTGGGTAAATACGAATCTCTCCTTACTGTCACTGCTGGCATATTATGCCCCTGAGGGAACATTCTTTTCATAATATCATAAGCTGCTTAGCGGTGTGCTTCTATTTAAGGCATACATATTAATAGCTATAAGGAAATCATATTTGAACTGTTCCCTGCAATCAATGTCTTTGGGTTTGCTGTTATACTTTGTATAAGAAGGTGCTAATAACTTGAAGGCACTTACACTGGGCAATCTAATCCCTTTGTATGATAAAGACTCGTCTTGGCAGGAGAGTGTGCCAGATCATAGGACAAGGTGCTGCAGAGGTTTTAGTCCCTCAAATCACAACCTCGCTCCCTCCTCGCCTCGTCTGTTCGACGGGAAATACTAGCAGACCAAGCAGACAAAGTTGTAGCGCTAATGCAAAAAGTTGCACTTGACGACAGCTGGTTTAACCCTTTCCAGGCACGTTTGTTATGTTTTTTTTATGCGCAGAAAATTTGGGTCATTGTACCATGCTGTGGACCCTTTGAGCTAGAGAATATGGAAATTTATAATACTACTACTACTACTAATAATAATAATAATAATACATTTTATTTGTATGCGTCTTTCAAAGCACTCTAGGTCACCTTATAAGGCAGAGTTGAAAACAAAAAAACTGTAACAACGGATCAAATAAAGACAAAATTACTAAAACCGTGTACAAAAGTTGTGTCACCAGATCAAGCTGTATAGGGAAAAGAAGGTGAATTATAGGATCAATGTGGATTTGAAATAAAGATTAAACTCACAAATATTTTCATTATCAATCACCAGAAGCCCCATGATATATTATCATTATATTTAGTTCACAATACAATATTTTTGCAATCTTTACGTTTTACGATATGGTGTGCTAGCATATACTGAGGTCTATTGCAATTTTTTTTTACCTTTTTTTCAACTACAAAATAGGTTAAAAAAAAATGTGATTTCATCTGATTTCATCTTTTTTATTGCAGAAAAATGTATCTAGTTGACTAAAAAAAGCAATTAATTGTATTATTCCAGTCAGCTAGCAAAAGTTTTAATTTGTTTTTGTATATCTAAGCTGTGTTTGTGCATAGAAAATTTGGGTCGTCATAACTTGCTGTGGCCTCTTAAATAATGGTATGTTTGAGGGAATGAATCAAGGACTTTATTGGAAAAGAAGGTACATTTTAAGAAGAGTGGGTTTGAAATATGGATGCAACTCACACATATGTTAATTATCAATCACCAGAAGCCCCACGATATGATATTAACACAATATTTAGGTCACGATGTAATATTTTTGTGATTTTTACACGTTTTGCGATACAGTGAGACAACAAACAGTATACTGCGAACTGTTGCAATTTATTATATTTTTTCCCTTACAAACTTTGCCAACATCAGTTTTTATCTTATAAGATGAAGTTTTTTATCTCACTTCAGTCTTTTTTATTGTAGAGAAATGTATCTAGTGGACTGTAAAAGCAACTAATTGTATTATTCTGGTCAGCTAGCAAAAGTTTATTATGTATTTCTCATTTAGGCTGCGATCGTGAACTTCAGGATTAGTGTGGAATTGAAATATGGATGCATCTTAAAAATATTTTCATTATCAACACAACCCCACAATACGATATTATCATTATACTTGGTTATTGGGTATTGTGAGTGTTGTGACAACATATATTGTAATCTATTGTGATTTATTACCTTTTTATCAACTACACATTTTATCTCACTTCAATCATTTTTATTGCAGAAACGTGTATCTAGTGGACTGAAAAAGCAACACTTTGTTCTATTAGGCTACCGAGAGTTTAATTTGTATCTGCAGTATTATTAATTCATATGACAAAAAACAGATACGTTGCGTGTGTCAATACAATATTGCCACACAGAATATCGCGATACTGTGCTGTATCGATTTTCCCCCATCTTTATTAATCAATCAGAATTTCTGTTATTTGTTCAAGAAATAAAATGTCAGAAATCAGAACTTGAAAAGTATTTTTTGTCTGTCCTACAGTCCAGCAACCAAATAAATTCATTTGCAATGATTTAAAAGCAGAAAACCCTCTTACTGAAGAAACTGGCATCAATGAATTATTGGATTTTTGTATAAAAAAATTATTTCAAAAACTATCTTGGACAACAAAAATAATGTCATTCTGTTTATGTTTGAGCAACTGAAAAGTGTTCGCTTGTTATTTGAATGAGTTTTGAGAAATGAAAACCACATTGAAACCATTTAAAAAATAAGTAATACCCTCTAATATCTGAGGTACTTCCACAGTGTTCAAGGACAAAATTCTGCATGTACCAAATAATACTTGCTTTTGTACTGAATTCTTTTTTCTTTTTAACACATGACAAAAGTATTCTTTTCCAGTGACAGATTAGACTCTCATGTTCTCTCTCAATCACAATGAGCACACAGTGAGGATGAAGACTGACTTATCAGCAATTAAGTCCTCACAGCGATCACTCCGAGAAGTTATCACTCTGCGATTGAAGTTAGTGGATGGTAAAAAAAAAAAAAAAAAAAGTTCAGTTTCTCCTGCTCGCAGAATTGGAGTTTTTTTTTTTTTTTCCCAGGAGATCTCAGTCGAGCTTCACAGGCTGCAGGAATCAAAAGACTCGAGGTGGAATCTGAAAACTTCCTACAGGGCTCCTAAATTAAAATCATATTGTTGCTCTTTTTTTTTTCTGGGTGGAAATTCTTCCCTCAAATTCACATTTATTCTAAGAACAAAATGATTAATGAAAATACATCTTTCTGAAAATCATAATTTATTTTAAAGAATGAGCTCAGTTTCTTTTATTAAGTGATTCTCAATATCATGAAATGATGTTGACATGGTGGACATTTTAAAATTTAGTTTGCTGCTGTTGTCAAAGCCAATGGAGGCTCATGCCAATCTGGTGAGATGTTGGAGAGGATTGAAGCTGGTTTAAATAGTTCCAGTAAAGGCTCATGGCTGGGGTTTTAACCCTTTGAAACCTGGAGTGACATCACTCCCCTTGTGCTTGCTTTCAGACACCTTTGACAAGCATTTTCACCTTTGCGCAAATTGGTTTGAATTCTTTCAAAAATGGAAATGGGAAAAAAGGCAATGAGCAACTAGGTAAACCATGTTTCACAACTTGCAAGAAATTATTGGATTTACAAAGTTATTATTATTTAGAAAAAAAGTAAAAATGCAAGAGAAAAATGTCCAGGAATAAAAGGAAAAATGTAGGGAAAATGTGTAGAGTAAAAATGAAAAAAGCAACGGAAAAACTAAATGAGTAATTATCATAATTATATATTTGAAATTACAAAAATTACAAAATTAACAAAAAAGAAAATCAGGTAATTTCTGTGTTCTTTAAAAAAAAAAGATTTTTATTTTTTAAAAAATCTCACATTCAGATTTTTTTTTTGTACTTTAATTTTTTTTATTTAGATTTTTCTTTTGTTCATTGTTATTTTATTGCTCATTTTCTTCTTCACATAATTTTTAAAAAATTGCAAAGAGGTTTAACAAAGAGGCCAAAACCAAAATTTAGAATCACCAATGGCAAGAATAACTCACATTTCTGAGGTCAAATTTCTACTTGAAGTGACACCTTGCACCATTTTTGTGGCTGCTGTTTTAAAATTCAGATATTTGGATGCAGAGGGAAGCGTGCAGACGTAGACAGCATGGGGAGCATGTTGGACTCTTGCTGGTGTGGACGGAGGCAGTGCGCCGGGGGTCCAGCAGGGGGTGCTGGCTCACAGGGCTTCGAGTCGGCTCGCAGGAGGAAGAATTTGGCGCGGTTGCTGGGGCACAGCTCTCTGAGCCCAGATGAGTGCTTCAATTGTGGGGATATTTTCCTCTAAGCCTGTGGTTGACAGCAACACAGTGCACTTATTTAAAGCAATTTCAAACATGTCTTGTCTGACAAGTTTTAAATCCTACTTAACACCCCGTAACAGCCACGAGTTTACTGTCAGAATTAAAGAAGAGAATTCTCAAAGGGAGAGAAATTATCACTTTCATTTTGTTCACTGCCGTTGTTTATAAAGGACATGGCAGGGATGTTTACCTAGGGATGAATATATTATTACCATTTTGCTACACAGTGTTTTTCATGCTGGAGAAAAGGCTGTTTAAAAGTTCACCTTATATTTTTTAATTGCTGCCATTACAGCTGAAGGAATAAAGGCGAGCCTGAGCCTCAGAGGCTTTCAAAAGCTCACAACATTTTTTTGTGGAGCCTTTATTTTAAATAGCATGTGCAAAAAGTGAAGACACATGATAGTATATACATTTTCCCTTCTTTCTCACATATCTCCATTAGATGTTTTTTTTCTTCTCCTTTTTAACCCTTATAAACCTGGAGCGACATCGCTCTCCTTTTCAGATGCCTTTCACAAGTATTTAAACCTTTGAACCTGTGCAAATTGCCACAATTTCTTTCAGAGACATTTAAAAAAGGGCGATTTGGTAATAAATGTTTCACGAATGAGGAGATTTTTAAAGCAATGGAAAAATGTCAAGGGAAAAACTGTTAATAATTATCATAATTTCATATTGTAAATTATGTTAGAAAATAATAACTTTTTAAGCACTTTTGCCCTGTTATTTCCATGTTTGTTTGTATTATAACTTTCTCATGTTTTTTAAAAATGTATTTGTAATTTATATAATATTATATTATTTTTTAATAGATTTGTAGATAATTTTCTTTCACTTCCTTATGTCGTCTTCCCATGTTTTTGAAAGAAATCAAGCCAATTTGCTCAGGTTTCAAAGGGTTAAAGCAGACGATGCTTTAACACAGAGCAGCAAAAAGGCGTCTCTGTTTGATCTAATGTTCAGCATGTATCTGCTCAGGGTTGCACCTTTGTGTTTGTTTCCACCCGACAAAGCATTTTATTTACATTAAGACATAGGGGAACAGATCTAGGCCTGCCTCAGCTGCAGCTCATGTCGTGCCTGCAGAGATGGGCTTTTCCTGCTCAGATTCCACATTCTTTATCAGTCCCCAAAAGCAAAAAAAAAAAAAACAAATCACCAAATGTAACAATCTTCCCCCTGTCCTCCTTGTGATTGCATGTTAGGCACTGAGGTGATAAGCACACTGGTACGTGTTGTTGCTGTGTGAAAGACACCCTTTATCGGCTCATACCTCTGACTTGTGCTTAGTCTAGTCAGCCGGAGAAATATGACGGAAATCTGATAGGGGAATGGTCCCATCTCGACATCAGCGCAAGTGCACGCCGAGCAAGCCAATGTTTATGCTTCCCGGGCCTTGTGTTCTCGGGGGAAAAAATGTCAATAGAGTGTCACTGGGAGCATCTCGCCAATGAGAGGGTGACGTCTGACCTGCAAATATATCAGAGCGTGTGGCTTCATAAAAATCCTCACTCTGCTGTTGTTACAGAAAACTCCTCAAGTATTCTCGACATGTTTAGATCATGCATGCAAAGGAAAGGATGTGATCTTATGTTACTAGTTAACCTTCTGAAAACAAATTCAGAAACATGCAGACCAACAAAAGCAGAAATGACTCAAATATTTGCAAGATTGACCAAAAAAGTATAAGAAAATTACCTGAAAATTAGTTAAAAACCCCCAAAATAAAATAAGCAAATGGCCTGGAAAAATGCTTCAAAAATATGATAATTCTGTAACATGACTTTATTAGCATTATATGAAAAAAATTCTACACATTTTCCCTCCTAAATCTGCTAATTTCTTGCAAGTCGTGGTGCATTTCTCTCCCAGTTTCTCATCGCCTAATGACCCATGTTTTTTAAATAAATGGCACCAATTTCTCGGTTCAAAGCTTTAAATGCTTGTGAAAGGCGTTTGAACGTAGCACAAGGAAAGTGATGTCGCTCCAGGTTTCAGAGGGTTAACATGCATGTTTACGCATGTGGATGTGGAGGATTTTTCTCTCTCGCCACTCGTGTTACACGGTGGGACGGCAGCAGGACGGAGTGTCTCTAATTACCGCAGCGAGAGAGGTCATCAGTGAGAACGCTGCACACACCTCTCGCCTCCTCGCAGAAACCTCTCTGTGATGAAGTGTGTCGTCAACACGAGAGGCTTGACTTTACAGATCTGCTAAAGACGGATGAAATGTTGTATGAGAAGGTTTTATCATTTAGCTGCTCAGCTTGCTTTGTTTGGGGGCCACTTTTGCAAAATGACCAGAGGCCAAGGGCCAGTCACAGCAGCCCCATACATGTTTCTGGGATTTTAGGACATTTCTGGAATTGGAGGATTTGATTTCTCTGATTTCAGGATCTTTCTATGGTTTTCGCACAGTTGTATGATTTTAAGACATCTCTAGAATTTGAGGACATTTCTCTGGTTGGTAATTTCTCAGATTTTAGGACTTTTCTAGGATTTTCGGATGTTACAAGGGCTTTAGGACAGTTGTAGGATTTTAAGACATTTCTAGGATCTGAGGACATTTCTCTGATTTTAGGATGTCTCTAGGGTTTTTATGACAGTTGTATGATTTTAGGACATCTCTAGAGTTTTAGGACATTTCTCAGAATTTAGAATGTTTGTAGAATTTTAGGACTTTTTCTAAGATTGTAGGGTGTTCCTAGGGTTTTAGGACATTTGCAGGATTTTAGGACATTTTTCTGATTATATGAAATTTCTTGGATTTCAGGACTTTTCTAGGTTTTAAGGGTGTTTATAGGATTATCTGACATTTCTAGGATTTTAGGACATTAGGGACTTGGCTGGGACCTCTGTCGAGGGTGTGGGGGATCCTCCACTGGCACTTTTTTTGATAAACAAGCTCTATGTTGATGTTGTTTTATGCACTCTGAGACCTTAAAACATAAAACAATTCCCAGTGTCAATCACTATATTTTTACTGTGAATTAGAAATTGGTTGGGGGGCCACCTGGCACCCTATTGGGGGCCCAGATTTTGCCTGCGGGCCGTAAGTTGAATATCGCTGTATTATTGTGTCAGATTTACACACTTAAAAAATCTGGGGTTACTTTGTACCAATGCAATTTTAAAAACAGTTTTGGGGACTTATGCCTCCTCCGATAACTTCTCTGTGTGTCTTATCTCGTCACCTTGCCCGACGGTGGCCTTTGGCACATCTTCCTACCTGACTGAGCGCTGCGTATTTGATTCCCTGGCTCTTTCCAGGTTTGTCAGAAAGGACTGGGGGGTCTCGTTGAAAGACCGAACAAAGACATTTGTTTCCAGCTATATTGCCACCATCAACGGCAACATCTTGCTTGTTAGCGGTGCAGAGCGAATGGGGATGTGGATAGGGGTATTTGGAGGTGGAAGAAAGGAGATGCTATCCCTGCTAAATGAGGGAAGATTCACACAGTATAATGAAGGCTGGACCCATGGCTTCACGGCTGATGTGTATCTAAAAAGGCCTGGTAAATACTGTTTCGGAACAGAAAGCTTTATCTGCAGATATACATATCCCCTGCAACCACTGGCCCCCACATGAGGGCCAGAGCTATCTCCTGGATCACTTTTATTCTTGTTTTTTTTTTTTATCTGAAAGGCTGGAAAAATGTGAGACTTCATCAGTTTAACTCTTTGAGAGTTTGTGTGAAATCCTTGTAGATAGAGTGAGATTCAACAAACTGGAAATCTAAAGGAAATGTTGTGTTGTGGTGACAAGTCTCAAAACAGAAACACAGGTATCGAAAACACCTCTATACATTTCAGTTCTTTCACTCAAGATTCCTTTATGGAGTTTTTTTCTGTCTTTGTATCATAAAAAAATTAAGCCATTGTTGATGCAAAATTATTGTGAGGTTGCTTTGGAAACCGAACACACGTTAAGCAAAACATTACTTCATCTTAGGCTGATGCAGTGTGTGGTTTTGTGATGTTGAAGCCACTTATTTCATTTTACATAAAATTTGCACCACATGGTGAAAGCAAGTTATTAGCCCCAGATGTTTAGTAGTAAATGTATAGTTTGCAAAACACAATAGACACAATAGACATTTGTGTCTAAACACCTAGACACAAATGTGTCCTAGACACAAATGTGGGTGTTTTGTGATACATGGCAGATTTTTCAGCAAGTTATTTGCCATATATATATATATATATATATATATATATATATATATATATATATATATATATATATATGCGACCCCTTGCTCTTTATTGTGGCTTTTTAGCTTTGAAACTTGTTTTAGTGGTTTTTACAGCAAGTTTTAGCCCTAAATGTAGATATGTGTGTGTGTGTGTGTGTGTGTGTGTGTGTGTGTGTGTGTATATATATATATATATATATATATGTGACTGTTATCTAATGGCTTTATAGCCCCCATACTTGGGTGTGCTTTCTGAGGATTCATGGCCCTCAAATGTGGGTGTTTTTTGGGGAATCATTGCTTTTTTTGTCCTGAACATGTTTGTTTTGTTTTGTTGCGACACATGGCACATGGTTTTTCCAGTGGCTTTTTAGTGCCTAAACATGGATGTTTTTTTGTGACCCATTCCTGCTTTTCTAGCAACTTTGTTGTCCTCAAATTCACATATTTTTTTAGTGACCTGTTTCTGATCTTCTAGTAGGGATTAGGCCAACATAACCAGGTATTTTAAGCCAAACAAGACCTTCCTAAACATAACCAAGTATTTTTTTGTGCTCAAACCTAACTACACGCTAACTGCAGTGTTGAAAAGTTTAAACGTATCTGCAACAACAACGTGCAAAAATAACGTCTGTGGTTTGCAGAAACATACAATGCAAACCTTTATTCTGGCATTTGGGTTGATACTGCCCTGCAAAATGACATGAGAGCCATTTTGGAATATATATTTAAGATACTGGGGTCCAAAAACCTGCCATTTTCAGTTACTGATGACATGTGAAAACTGTTTCTAGCATCAGCTGAACCAGTTGCATCCCCAGTTTAACAGATTATATATACAGTATTTGAATGTCTTTGCACACTCAGATCTCATCTAAGAATGATGATAAGAGAATTTTATCTCATTTAGTCTGCCTGAATAGAGATTCCTGACTCACTTATATGATGAAGACAAAAGGATTATGTTTGCTGGGATGACTCACATTTAAATTTAGGTTGGCAGTGGCTGTGGGTCAAGCCAAGTGTGCAACGCTACATTATGTAAAAAAGGTTTTTTTTAATATTGACCTTATAAAACAACTAAAGCTTTATCAGCATGTTGAGTTATACTGAATTTTTAAATTGCGTTACATCGAGTGGTCTGGATGTTAAAGTTTTTGAACTCTTTGACTGTGACGAGCCAACTTTCCCCTCTGGCTCGGAGGGACAGACCCTCTGGTCATGGTGAGCATGCTGGCATTTGCACATAGCACCTTGCAGAGGACACACCAAATTTATTTTCAGACTGAGTCTTCAGTAGCTCTCACAGCCTCCCCATGCAGCTGCATGTCAAGTGAAAAGAAGTAGGAAGTAGGAAAAACGTAGCATCACCAGCTGCAGGCGGATCCGACTCTAAGAAATCCAACATGGACCGCTGCAACGTTTTCTTTTCATGACAGTTCAAATATGAGGAATTTGTCAACGTGATATCATGTGATTTGAGCGCACTATCTCTTTAATTTTCTCTAAAGCTGTAAAAAAAGAAATCCACATTTTACAGTCTGGTCACAGTCAGGGTCATCCTGAACTCATTGGAAATTTAAAAACCTCCAAACAAAAACATTAATTTATTCATTATTCATTCAACAAACATAATATGGAAATAGTTGAGGATTTCTTTGGCAATGTTGCATATTAAATAAGACTTACTTAATATGGGTTGTGTATAAATTAATGCTGTCATACAAGTCTTTCTTCGTCCTTTTTGGGTGCTTCAAGAACCATAATAGCATAAATAGACGTGCATCAAAAAACAAACGGCAGCTGGCTTGAACAGGTCGTACATGGTGCTGCTGTGCTGCTCTGTTTTCTCTGTTTGTGTGTTGCCAGCTGAGCATAAACAAGGCTTCAGTGTCTTCTTTTTGTGCCACAGTGTTATCAGTTATTAATGTGCTTTTCACTCTGTGGGAAAATGAACGTGTGGTATATGAGTGTGAGCGTGCATCGTGTGCGAGTTGGCAGTCCCGCAAAAGTATTTTCTGTACCAAGTTTCCCGGCACATGTAGCGCTGAGAGTTTGTGCAAAGCTCATATTTTGTGCGATTCTCAAAAGTAGTTAAGGCCCATTAGAGATGTTATTGTGCATAAATATTAGTATGTAAAAATGTTAACTCTATTCATTCTCACATGCCTACGAATTAACCATTTTTTATGTCTCTGCGCCGGTGATAGCCGAGGCGGAGAGCATCATGTTTTCATATTGTCTGTCCGTCCCATTCTCGTTAACGCAACATCTCAAGAATGCATTGAAGAAATTTCCTTTATTTTGGCACCAGCATTCACTTTTACTCAAGGATGAACTGATTAGATTTTGGTGGTCATAGGTCAAAGGTCAAGGTCACCATGATCTTGCATCCGAGCCAGGTCCAAACGAGCCAGGTTCAAACTTGAGACGAACCAGGTCCAAACTTAATTATTTGACAGTAGCCATTTTATTTAACTTTATTGTGACTGCAGTTCATACAATAAATTTGATTTAAACTAAGGTAGTAAAAATTAGTTTAAAGGACATTTTTAATTATTGCAATATATATTGTGTATTGTGATAATATTTAAAGCCATATTGCCCAGCCATAGCCCAGACTATGCTCTGTGCCTCGAGAGTAAGGTGCCATTAATAACTGAACTACACACACACACACACACACACACACACACACACACACACACACACACACACACACACACACACACACTCTCACACTCTCACACTCCTAATTGTGGTGGTTGCCACAAATAAATGAAACTTGCAGGTATTTTTTCAGAAATACTGCGCGTGACATAAAATCAGCTTTAGCAGAAAAACTCAGCAACTTTTCCAGAAAACATTACTGACGATTTACATTTATTTAAGTGATATGAAGGCCTCCAACTTTGTGTACAGCTTCCCAGAGTCTTTGCTATATTTTTGTAACTCTGCCTATAAAGTTGTATTTATATGTTGTACAAAGGGCAGATAAAATTGAGGATTTGAAGATGTTTTCCTCCCCTGTGGCCACCTGCAGGTCCAGGACCTGATGGTCTGGAATCCCAGCTGTAGGCATCAAGATGCAAGGAGATGTGGAAATGGACAGACATAAATAATGAGTAAGCCTGGGCGATCCCTTTTAGGCCCCTTGGAAATCACAGCATTGGTTGCAAGGAGCCAAGACCTTGCCATTCAGTGCCATGGCCTGGGCTTAGATGGTGCAGGTTGTGTGTCCTCTACGGAGCAGATTGTTTCCTTTTCTCCTGTCACTGCAATTGAGCTATTGCAAAGGAGGAGAAGAGAGTAGGAAAAAGGTCAACTGGATGTGAAGCTCCTATTATCAGCAATCTTCCCCTGGCTTCCATAAGCAGCTTGTTTCTAAGCTGCAGCCTAGCCAAGCATGAAAAGAATATAATTTCAGCCAATCTCCTGGTAGCATAGGTGCACAGAAAGCCATTGTAAGGCCAGCAAAACAGCCACAATAGAGTCACCGGCCCTCCTGATAAAGATCTGCATGGGTAATGCCAGGCCAGCAATGAAGGCAATTTTTGCTTCCTCACATTTAACTCAACTCCCTGACTCGGACCACTGTCCGCTGTCAAAGAAAGAGATGATAGCAGGTTTTGTTGTGTATAATTAGGAGCGGCAGAGCACAGTGAGCCACCGGCCTCTTCACACTTTATCTGCCAGCTCGACCCTGAGCTTTGTTTGCTTCTTGAACTGCCCAAACCCCTGTCCTCTATAAATATGTTGGCAGGAGAGATAAATGTTTAAATCTGTTTTGTTTTAGAGTAGTAAAGGGCTGATAAAGGTTTTACAAAGTTTAAACATTTCAGTCAAACATCCACTCTGTCTGTGTGTGAGACCACTGCTGCAATACAGCAATTTAAGAAGTAGTAATAGCATTTTTATTCAGTCATCCCTACTTGTTACAGTAAATAACACAAACAGTATTACTAAAATCAACAGTCTTTGTATTAAGTAGTGACTGAAAAGGCTCAGGCAGAAGCAAAACCTTATATACGCCTGTCCGACATTCTTTTTTTTTTTCAATGATAAACTGTTTATTGCTAATCTAATTAACAACAAATACAAACACACAAACAACCACCACCAATCCACCAGTCGTCATCATTACATACACACTTAGTCTTGGTTGTAAACATCAAGAATACACCAACTTAAGCATTGGACACAAATTAAAACGACATACTGGATTTCTGATTTTCATCATGAGCTAAAAGACATATTCATCAAAACTAAAACAAAAAAGGCTTGATAAATACTTTGATTTATGTGTAATGAATACACAATATATGAAAGTTTACCTTTTTGAATGAAATTACGAAGAAAATTAAATTTTTTTTAGATGCACCTGTAGAGTTAATAATCTACTGAAACAGCTGTTGTCAGGTGAGCGTATCACGGGATGAATGCTGTTCCAGGAGCAGCAGCAGTGGTTTACTATAATATTTTAAAATTTCTGGCTCGTCCTTCAGTACAGGCCAAGATGACAAGGAGGAGTCATTTTACAATATATGTTGTATTAATGTACCTCTGCGGTCAATCAAGGCCACATTAAATTGCCGCATTTGTGAACAGAGTTTGGTGTGACATTGTCCTCAGACAAGAGAAAGGCAGCTATCTGTTGTGCCGTGAGATAAGCGATGCTCATTGTTTCACAGGATGAATCGAGCGCTGCAGATACAGTAAGGATGATCATACCTGCTGACAGCGGGATAAAGAGCCTCCGTGCAAACTGATGACGATTAATTCTATCGCAGCTCCGTAACAGCGTATTTTCTCAGATTGGCTTTGTAAAGAGTGCAGTAATTAAAATGTATCTGACGTACTTTGGCCCAGTCGCAGTCCCGACAATAGAAGAGATACCCGCAGAAAACTGATGTGCAATTGCTGCATTCTTTTCAATGTCAAGGAGTAGCTGGGAAACAAGCGGCGGACCAGCAACATTTCTGATAACCACAATAACAAGGAGGAAAACAAAGCGTGTTGCGTGTTTGCTCAGGTTTCTTGCGGTCTTGTCAGCGTGTTGCCGAATGAAGGCGGTGGAAGTTTGGGCCACATTGTAAAAAAACTAAACAAAGCAGAGGTGTGAACTGGAGTCACATGAGTGGAACTCGAGTCAGACTCGAATCTCTAATTTTATGTTTTAGACCACAAACTGTATGAATAACGGACATGGCTACCATGACATCACTCATTGGTTTGTGGATTTCTGTTTTGAAACCTCAAGTTTGGCATTTTGGCCGTCACCATCTTGTTTTTTTGTTGGTTTTTTTTGAGCCAGAAACGACCATATTTGGATGAGAGGGTGGAGCTTAGTCCCATACTGTAGCAACGCCTCACAGGATGTGTTTCCATCACAGATTTGTGCAAAACTTAAGCGATATACATGTTTCTAGAAGTTTAGGATGATTTTAGGACATTTTTAGGATTTTAGGAAGTCTATAGGATTTTAGGAAGTTTCTAGGATTTAGGGACACTTCTTGGGCTTGAAAAACATTATTTTGGTTATGTAGGGCCCTTTAAAATCCATTTTTGTTTTTGCAGTTTTTGTGTTTTCTGTTTTTATTTTCCTAAATTTTGTGTTTTACAACGTAGTTGCATTTTGTCATGAGAAGGAGGGTCTAGTCATGTCATGAATGTATAAACATTTAACAATTCAATGAGAAAGTATTTCAGATTTAATGAATATCAATGTGTTTGATGTAAGATAACAGCATTTCCCTCATAACTTAGTGGGATTTCTAAAATGACACCAAAACATAGAACCATCTTTTTTTTTCTCTGTTTATTTGAAAAAAACTTATAAATGATGTTATATATTGCATCCACATTTTGGCAAATTCCAAAATATTCTGAGTTTTAATGATGATTTAATTTTAATTGTCTAATTTCATGGTCATGGAAATCAAAACTAGACCCCCAGTTTTATTTCTGCGGTTCAGTTGTATTTTAAGCTCATACATACAACTAAGAAGCTGCGTTTTTACTTGTTTGTCAAGTGAACATAAAAAAATAAAAATCACATCTACTCAAACATGGAGTCTATTGTGGGCTCCTCTAATTTTAACGGCTGTCTGAGCAGCCATGAGCTCGAACCCGCGGCTGAGACTCCACCTGCGCCTCCTGTGCGCTGAAGCTCTTTGCCCACTTGGCACCTCCACCTGAGGAAGTAATTCATTGATCGTGCTTGCATGCCATGTGAACACAAAAGCTGAGGCCGTGCTGACTTCATTTTGTGAGCGTGGACTACCACATTGTGTCTTAAACAATGTACTGTATCTCATAATTGAGTCCGGCACCTTCATCCTTTTTAATTACGCAGGCACAAGTTGGACCGGCTCACCTGGGACTCTGTCTTTACTGCTGTCCTCATGGAGCGGTGAGGCTTCACAGAGCCAGCACAATGATGATACTGGTCATTGCTGCTATGTTTAGGGGCTGAAAGCTCATCCGAATTTCGCACTTTAAATCACAATAGCTGTAGTAATTTATTTGCTGTAGTTGTGCTCTGAAAATATCATAGTCAAAGATTAGTGAGCATCTAAATAGTATCTAAAAAGTCTTAAAAATGCTCAGACATTGCAAACGGGATTTTATGATCTTTTTTTCCTGACATGGCATTGCAGAATCAAAAAGTGTTATTATTATTATTATTATTATTATTATTATTATTATTATTTCAAATATATAACATCACCAAAAAAGTCATAATTTATGGCAGAAATAAATAGTTTGGGAAAATGTCCCTAATGAATTGATTGTCAGTTTTGGTTGTTGTCAAAACTGGTCTTACATTGAATTCCAAGTGGCATTAATAAGTCTTAAAAAGTCTTAAATCTGATTTGCCTCAAGCTGTAGGTACCTTGAACATACAAGATTCTGCTGACATCACTGACTGTTTTCCATGGAAAACGGGGATCAGACTCCCAAAAAATGTTTCAATTTTGAGAGCTAATTGCCCCAACACACATCACATTTTGATTATAGATTTTAATTTTGTTGGCTATAGTTGTATAATTACAGCTGAGGGTGAACTTTATCGTCGTTTCAGCACTTCACTGATACTTGCGGACATCTAACCGCATCGCAGTCGTGCTCAAATGGCATCAAAACACGAGTGTATTGTTTCTTAAATATGACATGAATGAAAGCTCCTTACAAATATCAATGTTATTGACTCGATTTTAGCATTCTGATGCAACTTTCAATGATAAAAGAAACCTTTAATAGGTTAGTAAAAGCAGGTGATGAAATGTGACAAATGGCACAATCAAAGAAAGTTTTCTGGTTTTCAACAAACAGCATTGACTTTCAGGGTTTTATTCTTCCTACTGTCTCTGCCACCGCTTTGTTACTGTCCATGTTGCTGCATGATATTGTGCAGATCATTGACTCAGAGCCGGCAAAGAAGAGCAAACGCTTTATCAAAATCAAGTCTCAGGTTTTTTTTTGTTTTTTTTTTCAGATATTACAATAACTCTATGAAAACAAATGGAAATGACACAATTCAACCTAAGAGCCTCTCTAAAAATGAGACAAAATCCCCTCGAAACACTTTGCTTTTTTATCTGCTTGATACTTTTATCTCACAGTGTCAGAGCTGTTTATTAGGGGGTCAATTTCAAAATGAATTGGTAAAAATGTGAAAGAAATCATTCAGACTGATTCATTTGTACCTTTTAATTTATACAAATCATGATGGAGGTTAATGATACGATACTTCAGGCTTCATGCTGTTGGTATCTTTAAGTTTTGGTTCAGTTACAGGTCTGTGGCTGACAAAAGGCTCTCAGGAAGCTGTAAAGGACTTGTTTTCTACTTTTAGTGTAATTAGTATTTTTTTAGCATTGTTAGCAGCCTGATGCTCTAGATGGTGAAGTTGTTTTGTTGTTTTGTGTGCAGGTCGTTTAACCACTTGGCTCCAGACTGAAACTGTAACTGTTGGCCAGGCTGCTGTGATATTTTGTAAGTTTTAGAAACTGACTTGTGCTGTGAAATATGTCAACATTTCAGGGATGGATTGGCACAGATATTATGCAAACATTCATGGTTCCCAGATGATGAACCTCAATGACATGTTCGATATTTGGGATTTTGAGTTAAATTTCTTTCTATTGGCAGGATTATAATAACTCTGGCTTTTCATCAAACACCATCATAAGGTCAAAATTTCACGACTATAAGATGTTTCCAACGGGCGCAGATCTGGAGCGCTTTTAATGGGCTGCAGTGAGAGACGTTGGTGGGTAATATGAGTTCTTCTATAGGAGCGTATCTTAAACTGTTTTATGTTTTTTTTTTATAAACAAGGTGGATTTTGTGCCTTTTTATGTACAACGGCAATGATACTCAACTTATGGCCCGTGGGCCAAATCTGCCTCCTGAAAAAATAATGTTAAAACAATGAGTAAGAGAGAGAGAGAGCGAGGAAGAGACGTATTAGAAAATTATTGGAAAAAAAGAAAAGTCCAGAAACTTTAATTATGATTGTTATAATAGTTATTATGATCATTATTCTTTTTTGATTTTCAGGTAATTTTGTTCTAACTTTTGATTTTTTTAATTTTAATTTTTTGCCAATTTTTGGGTCATTTCACGGGGCAATGAGCACCTTGGTGATGAATGTTCTGCAAGTTGCAAGAAGTTAGTAAATTTAGAAAATGATTTTAAAAATGTCAGGGAGAAATGACAAGGGAGAAAAGCAAAAGCCAGAGGAAAAACTCTATTTACAATTATCATAGTTAATATTTTTAATAATTAATATTTATAATGACATTGCACCTGATCAGAAAAAATCCAGATGTGCCCCAAAAGCCAATTGAATGTGCAACATCATAAAAAAATGAATAGTGAGCAAGGGGGAAAAGTTTGGATTTGGGGATTTCAGTAAACACCATGACAGAACTACTGAGTGTAAATGTAACGTCACCAAACCGTTCTGGAGAAAACAAACGTGCAGATTTTATCATAATTGCTGACACATCTGGAATGGACAATGTTGCATAGCTTTAATTTGTCTTATCTGATCTTTAAAATATCAGACTGCCTTTGTGTACTTTATTTGCACACAGTAGTTGACCAGTTTTGGTATTTAAACTATACACTGTATGTGCAGATAATCACAAAGACTAAGTTAGCTTTTGAAGATAACCCTCAGACAAAACACTGAGAGGCTGTTGTGAAATTCCAGCAGCAGGTACAGAGAAGATAAAATTCTCCAGATCTGTAAAGTATCACTTCCAGCTGTTGTAAAATCCATCAGAGCTGTCTACGGTTCAAACGCTGTATTGTCTGACACAGAGGTGGTTATAATAGTGGGCCGTGATTGTAGCCACAATACAGATTCCATCTCGTCTCCAATCTACCGCAAAATCTCGGCAGTACCAGGAAGGTGAGGCTGAAGAATGTGGAGATTACATTTTTTCAGCTTTTAAAAGGAATGAATATTTTTGTGTTTCGCAGATGAGTTTCTGTAAATGTTTGTATATTTAAAGGAAAATGTGGGGAGACAAAACTTTGTCAGTGCTAGACCTGAAGGTGTTAGTGCTGCTATGGTAAAGCAATAAGCCAGTGATACTCAAATTATGGCCTGTGGGCCAAATCTGGGCCCCCAAAGGGTGCTTGGTGGATGCCCAACCATTTTCTAATTCATAACAAAAATAAAGTAAATCACACTGGGCTTTTTTTTTTGTATTTTTAGTATATATAAGGTGCCAGAGTGCATAAGACAACGTCAAAGTAGAGCTTATTTATCAAAAAAGTGTCAGTGAGGGATCCTCCAAACCCCGGACAGAGATCCTAGCTAAGCTCTTAATGTCCTCAAATGAATGTCCTCCTAAAATTCTAGAAATGTCTTACAATAATAGAAATGTCCTGAAATAAAAAAGTCCTAAAATCTTAGAAATGTCCTGAAATCCTTAAAAGTCCTAAAATCTTAGAAGTGTCCTAAAATCCTACAAATATCCTAAAATCCTACAAATGTCTTAAAATCCTAAAAATGTTCTCAGACCCTAGGAATGTCCTCAAATCCTACAACTGTCATGAAATCCTAGAAATGTCCTAAAATCATTGAAATGTCCTAAAATCCTAGAAATGTCCTAAAATCCTAGAAATGTCCAGAAACTCTAGAAATGTCATGAATTCCTAGAAATGTCTTAAAATCCTGAAAAGGCCCTGAAATGCTAGAAAATTCCTGAAATCCTAGATATATCCTAAAACCTAAAACATCCTAAAATCCTTGTGAGGTCCTTAAAATCCTAGAATTGTTGTATAGTCCTAGAAACATCCCAAAATCTTAGAATTGTCCTAAAACTTAGAAACATCCTGAAATGCTGGAAATGTCCTAAAATCCTGGATGTGTCCAAAAATCTGATAAACATGCTAAAATCCTAGGAACATGTGTGGGGCTGCTGCGACTGTCATTTCACAAAAGTGGCCCCCGAGCAGAGCCAGTGAAGTATCGTTGCACTAAGCCGTTTTTTTGGCTGCATACCTTCGGACTGACATGACATGTTTATGTTTTACAATGTTTTGGGAATTTTACAAGGACAAACTGAAGTGAACATAAGGCTAATTTCCTAATAAACAGAGTGCTGCTGAATTAAAAGCTAATTATTTGAAATAAGCTTCACGATGGCGAGTCTTGACCCCTCCTGCAAACAGTAATAAGAAAGGCGCACAGTATCTGGATGTTTGAGAATTATCTCTGAAGCACTCTAAAACGATTTGTCCTTAACCACGCCAGACACAGAGGTGCTATCTCGCTGCCTTTGTTTCCTCACTTTTACTGTGTTGCAGAGTTCACAGGAAGAGGCCACAGTTTTGTATCAGCATTGTGAGAGAATTTTTTTCTCTTTTTAGATAAACCATTTTTTCCCTGTAGCGCAGAAAGGAATAGCCGTGAGCTCACACATCTTGTGCAGCGTGGAGGAAAAAAAAAGCCACATTCTCTCACATTGGCCTGTCTGGGATAGAAGAATGCTGATTTGCTTGCGGTAAGGAGAAGCAATGGCCATTTAATTAACCTTTCCTGCCTCAATCTGCTCACAACAATTTTGCCTGTGACTCCCTTTAATAGTTTAATGACCTTGCTGTCAGTAAGACTGAGAGGAGGACTGAGTCAAGGTATGATTTAATTAAAGGAGTCCATATGTTTAAGACTGTACCTGCGGAGATGCAGAAACATAGGGTTTCCTGGGAGTGACAGAAGTGACCCCGCTATTGAGTTTCAAAACGACAGCGTGCAGCACTTTGTAAATAATTAGAAGGGAAAAGCGAAAGAAAAGTACCCTTTGAATAAGGCGGATGTATGTTTGTCAGGTGGTTTTTGTAATCAGTGTCCAGTAGTGCTGACTTTATCCACAATATGGTGCTAGTGTCCCTTTCAGAAAGGAAAATGCTTCCATATGCAAACCAGCTGCATCAAAGAACAAATACAGTACGGTGCAAACATAATGCATTTCCCAAAAACATAACAGCAGTTGCCTACTACAAACAAAACACTACATTTCCTGCCAATGTCCAAAAAAGACATCTATATGACGTACATATACTACATGTACGTATACTGCATAGGTCATATAGATGTCTTTTCTGGACGTCATGTCTTTTCAGTGCAGTTTTTCAGTTTGCAGGAAATTTCGTATAACGTTTGTAGTTGGCAACTGCTATTATGCTTGTGGGATTATTATATTAAAAGCTGCAGATTTGTATTACATTTGTTTATTACGGTTGCGGGCTGTTATTACGTTTGCGGGTGTTGCATCATCACATCGACCCATTTTCCAAGGAACGCTGCTTCATCCGAGCTGGACAGTCAACAACACTGCGACAAAAATCATACCAAAAATTTATGTTAGGCATAATTTATTAGACATTAAACTAATTTTCTTGCCACCAAACGATTAGTTTTTTGTGATTAATCGCAAAATTTCAATAATAATCACAGGAATTGCATTTTTAATCACAATCTCAATTCCATCATTTAAAAAAGCTACATGGGATGAGCATGAAGTGGGCATGTCTGAAAAGCCTCCTGCAGAATTTGAGATTTTAGTAAAAAAAAAAAAAATTAAAAAAAAATCGCATCTTAATCGCATCAAAATGAACTGATTAGATTTTGGTGGTCAAAGGTCAAGATCATGCTGGCCTTGCATTTGTCTCATTCTTGTGAACGTGATATCTCAAAAACACCTTGAATGAATTTCTGGAATTTTGACACAAACGTCCACTTGGACTCAATGATGAGCTGATCAGAATTTGTAGTTCAAAGGTCAAGGTCACTGTGATCTTGCATCCCTTCATGAACGCAGTTTCTTCAACTTTTGCCCAAATGTTCGAGTGGACACAAGGATGAAGCGATTAGATTTTGGTGGTCATAGGTCAAGGTCACTTTGACCTTACATCTTAATACTTTTCTCAAATACAATATTGCAAGACGGTCTTCAGGGAGTTTCCTCAAATTTTGCTCCTCGACATGGACTCAAAAATGAGCTGATTAGAATCTGGTGGTCAGAGGTCACCGGTCAAGATAATGGTGACCTCGTAAAACATGTTTTTGGCTGAAACTTAAGAATTCATACACTCAGCTTTCACTTAAATGTCTGATAGGATATAATAATGATGTGTTACATCCAAGAGGTCAAAGGTCAGCTTCACTGTGACATTATATTGTTTTGTGGTTGTTAATCAGCGTCATCTCTCAGGGAAATTCGTCATATTCTGAATTGGTGACACTAACCTGTAAACTGTGCTGATTGTGGAGGTCTTCTGTGTGTGAAGCGTCCATGTTTTCGCTGACATGGATGTAAACTGGAAGAGAAACTTGACGGGTTTTGTGGAGGCGTGCGGCTGTGTGTCGGTGTTTCTAGTTTAGAGAATGATTTCCGCCTCCTAATCTTTATCATTTAGTGGTTCAGGTGAGTCTCCGGCGCTGCGTCCTCCCTCACGGCTCACAGAGTGATGGAGGACTGCCGTGGTCACCTGTGACAGCTCAGCTGACTGTCGTACACAGCACCGGTCCACTGATGAGAGTGAAATTACTTCATAATAGTCGGGGTGTTCCTGGGTTTATATAACGATATGATAATCCTCTTTTCACACAATGATGATAATGATCGTTATTATGGCAGGGGAGTAGGGGGCGAGGAAACCGCTCGGAATGGAGACTTTGCTGCATAATCCTCCTGCCTTGAAAGGTTAAATACGGATTTGAATACTATGATCCCCCACTCTGAAAATGATAGTACCGTATTTGAAGCAAATGTGCTCATTGTGCACTTTACCTCGCGGAGCAGCACGAGTGCCACACTCCACCAAAGAAGACATGCTTACAGCGCTGTATTTGCACAAGTGGAAGCACAAAAAAAGGCATTATGAAGAGCGACTGACTTGAGGAATTGACTGTCGAAAGAGTTGTTGTTGTACTTAAGTTTAATTGGGGCTGCAGTAGCCTAAAGGTTAGCAAAGCAGGCTCTGGACCAGAATCACCAGAGCGGAAAAATGTGGGGAGGGAAGTGGATGTGTAATGCTTTCTGCTCCTTTAATGCTGCCCTACAGTACCGTCATGTTTCCCATCACCCCTCTGTGCACCACAGCTGCTCCGCGGCCGACAACGGCACAGTGATGGGCGGCTTTTACTGACTGCTCTCCCAGTGTGATTGTGCACAGCTGTATGGACGTAGCATACAAAAAATAAGATGAAATGTAGAATTATTACTAATAAAGCTTATAATTTATATGATAATAAAAAAACATAACTAGGGCTGTCAAAAGAGTATTTTTTAAAAACATGATTAGTCACTGAATTTCAAGAGTTAATTGCGAATAATCACATTTTTTATCACATCTTTGCAATTTATTTATTTATTTATTATTTAAGATATTGTTTTTTAAATTATATTTATAACATTAAAACAATACACACAAGATGCAACATATTACCAACACGTCACAAACCGTCAACATGCTACAAACAGATGCCACAAAACACATACAAGACAAAACAAGACAACAAAACAAGGCAAAGCCAAGCAAAACAAAAAAAAAACAGAGACAAAGACATTATTACTATAGAACAAAACAAACAAAAACACCTTCGTCATGATCATCAGTCTTCAACAAATGGCCTTAATGTATTCCATATTCTTTCATAGTCCTTAATTGTTCCCAGTCTCTATGCAATAATGCCGTCTAACCTAAAATAATGTTTCAAAAATGGAGAGAAAATTAGGGAATACTAGTTCAAAACTAAATCTTTTACCCAATAAAATAACTGTATTTAAAATACTATCCATGTCTTAATTCACAAAGTATTATACTTTCAGGACACAATCTTAACAACAGGTACTGTAAAGCTAGCCATTATTTTTTTTCAGATAATCAATTCTTACCAGATCGTTTTGATTGGAAACCACATGTTGACTGACGCTGGTCTGCAGTCAGTTTCCACCCATTTATCAGTGCTGTAGTTGGTTGTAGTAACTCTGTGGAGATTCAAACACTTAAATAGTGCTGTATTGTCTTTGGTGATGTGGTTGTGTCGTATGTTTAGCTTGTAAGTGGGAAAAATTTCACGACTCTTGAGGGACCCCCACATGCAGAAATATTCAAATACAGTAAAATAAAACATTTATACTACATGCAAAACACTGCATGATTTTTGCTCAAAACTAGCATAAACTGTCTGTAAAGAGAGTCATGCGTAACCACACAATCCGTTTTCATTCAGATATCTTGAGGTCAGAGGTCAAGGGACCCCTTTAAAATGACCATGTGGTTAATCCGTCGCCAAAATTTATCCTTACTTTGGAGCCTGATTTTGGACAAGCTAACATGATATGATTTGGATTTTTTAGGTCTTCTAATTTCAGATGATACCAGTACCATCATTTTAGATTTAAAACTCTCATCTTTGGAGACTTGTTTCTGTTTTCTGTATTTTTAATTCCATTTGGCAATTTGACTTTAGTGTTGTATGTACTGTAGTGACAAATCTGTCCGATACTAATTGTTGTGATATTGTATGTTTTCTGAAACAGGTCACCTTGAGAATGAGACCCTTTTTCTCAATGAGATTACCTGTGTAAGTAAAGGATAAATAATTTTTAAAAAGTGTATATAGAAATATAAACTCAGCCTAGTACAGCCTTATAAAGATGGCTATGTTGCCCATGATTTAAAAAAAAAAGCATTATGTTCAAACGATATTCACATTGTGATTTATCTATTAATGCTAACAGCCCTAGAAATGAACAGTAATTACTGAGAATGTTTCTAAAAATGCTGCATTAAGATGTTTAAATGATTATGCATTAAAAAAAAGTCAACAACTTCCTGAACAATCCTACAGTTAAATTTATACGTTTGATTTTCTTTCAGGGGAAACAGTTTTTGATCTTGATCACAGAAAGTAAAAACATGGCAGTTCTCTTTGTTAAGTGACTCAAAATGTTCAATCCCAAACTGTTTACTCGAACCAACTGTAGCCGCTACAGAGCCGAGCTGTCGTGATAAACACAGAGAATGAGAGAGAGAGGGACAATGACTTGTTGAACGTTGACTCATTTTCCAAAGTATCTCTGGTCACTCAGATCAAGTGGATTTTCATGAACTCTGGGTCATCTGTTTTCTTTTTCTTTACAAAAGCACACCTGAAAAATTTGAAACTTGAGTTTTTGATGAAACAAGCTGTTGGCTCTCCTCTTTAAAAAAAAAAAAAGTTAGACTAGAAATATCCTAATATACGAGAAAGTCCTAAAAGCATAGATGTCCTAAACTCAGAGAAATGTCTTAAAACCCTAGAAATGTTCTAAAATCCTAGAAATGTCTTTAATTAATCCTTAAAAATATCCCATAATTTGAGAAATTAGCTATAATCCTAGAAACATCCTTGAATTCTAAAAATATCCTAATAACCTAGAAATGTCCTTAAATCCCAGAGACATCGTGAAACCTGAGAATGGTCCTAAAATCTGAGAAACGTCCTAAAATCTTACAAAAGTCCTAAAATCCCAGATACATGTACGGGGCCGCTGTGACTGGCCCCTGTCATTTTTGCAAAAGTGGCCCCCAAACAAAGCAAACTGAATATGCCTGATATACTTTTCCAATTGCCACATTATTTTTCTGAAAATTCAGAGAAAAACTTGAAGGGTTTCACTCAAAATCACAACCTGATATTTGGTTTTTATTCAATATTGTAATGGCTATAATGTATAACTAAAAGGACTTTAGTATGTTATGGCTACAGTGTGCATGTTGGTATGATACATACATGCAGGCATGTTTTCCTGTACACACTGCCTGTGTCTGTAACCACGGACCAGCATGTGTGTGTGAGTGCAGTGGGGGCTGTGTAGTTTGTGCCAAATTTCAAACATGATTTACATTCTCAATGTAATGTATTAAAACGTTGACAGGGCAAAAGGGATTCACAAGATGCTGCATTAGAAACTCAATTTCTGTGATGAATTGCCTGAAGCCACTGAATTACAAACTGCTCCCTACCACCTTCCCCGACTCCCCCCCTCCCATGGCTCAGAAGTTTTTTTGTGCGTGTCAAAATCTTCTTAAACCTCTCTCTTAATCTGATCTGCTGAATGTGAGAGGGTGAAAGGATTTTCAGACTAAAAAGCATTCATTTTTCGTCTTGTTGTGCATTGCCTTTTCCAAGTGCTGGGTCAGTAATATTCAAAACTTGCTGCTTTGCTCTTCCGTCTCCCCGGCACCACTCCGCTTGTCTCGGGCTTATGGATGTCCTCTCCACACCTACTCTTTCGTCATTATGTGTGACTGGTGAAAAGCTGCCACCACACTAAACTAAGTGTAAGCATTATTAACTAAGTAGCACAGATTGATGGGGACAAACATTTATATAGGGTACCAGCACTGGGTGATATATATACTTTACACACACACACACACACACACAC
Organism: Plectropomus leopardus; assembly: GCF_026936395.1. NCBI lineage: Eukaryota > Metazoa > Chordata > Actinopteri > Perciformes > Serranidae > Plectropomus > Plectropomus leopardus. The sequence goes on along the minus strand of NC_142180.1, from coordinate 37,577,737 downwards.
ACACACACACACACACACACACACACACAGAGCAGCTTTACTGGGCTGCATACAACGACATAATGAATAAAACTTGTGGTGATCAGTCAGTTAAATGGCTTTTTATGACAATCAGTGAAGGTTTTCTGGAAAGTATCGTGGTGCTTTAATTTGTTAGAAACACAAATGATAAAATGTTTTGTACTTTTACAACAAGTCGTTATATTTTAAGTATCTGTTTTCAGTACCATTACAGCATTACAAACAGTTCTTTTTTTTATTTTAAGCAAAATAAATCACACATAACTAAAGACATAATGCTACTTTTTTAGGACCAATGTACAAGTGCATCCCAAAAAAATGAATATTGTGAAAAATTGCTTCTCAATTTAATTTAAAAAAGTAAACTTTAATATATTGTAAATTCATTACACATAAATCAAAATATTTCAAGCCCTTTTTTTAAATTTTGATCACTATGTCTTATTGCTCATGAGAATCAGAAATCCAGTATCTCAAATTATTAGAATGTTTTTTTTGGATCGTTCAGAAAGTGATTTACAACACAGAAATGTCCAGCTTCTCTGTGTTGTTTTTTTCTGTATCAAACTATTTTTTAAAAATAGCTCCAGGCCATATTATTGTTGGTTTATATCTAACGAGTCTAGAATATATTAAACTTAAATAACTGATGGAAATTCTTGAACTTTTTTCTTCTTCTTCTACGTTCTTTGAGATGTACCTTTATTTATATAGTCAAACCAAATTCTAGAAGTTGAAGTATACAGATGGTGCACAATATCATGCTCTGTTGTCAATTGTGAAGGAAGATTTAAAAAAAACCCAAAAAAAACATAATAATATGAAATGATAATACTAAATAATATTAAATACAGTTTAAAAAGTAATTTTCCATGACCTTTTAAAGGAGTGTAGAACTTATCATTTTTATGCCTCTACGTCGACGGTAGCTGAGGCCAGAGGTATAATGTTTTTGGGTTGTCCATCTGTCTGTCCGAACCATTTCTGTATCTCAAGAACACTTGGAGTATTTATTTATTTATTTTTTCAAATTTGGCACAAATGTCCCCTTGGACTCAACAATGAACTAATTTGATTTCAGTGGTCATGGGTCAAAGGTCAAGGTCATGTGACCTCATCTGTCTCATTCTTGTCAATGCGATATCTCAAGAACAGCTTAAGGGGTTATTTACACATTTGGCACAAACGTCACAATGATGAATTGATTAGATTTTTGTGGTCTAATGTCAAGGTCACTATGTTATTTATCTGATGTTTTTAAAAGTGATATCCCATGAACAGCACAATGGATTTTCTTTTTGAAATTTGGCACAAACGTCCTCTTGGACTCAACAATTAATTAATTAGATTTAAGTTATCGAATCTCAACGTTTCTGTGATCTTCCATTGGTATCATTCTTGTTAATGCAATTTCTATGGAACATCTTGAGGCAATTTTTTTTCCAATTTGGCACACACGTCCACTTAGAGACAATTATGAATTGATTAGATATTTGTGGTCAGATGTCAAGGTCACTGTAACCTCAATGAGATGTTTTAAGAATGCCTTAAGGGAATTTCTTCAAATTTGGCACAAACATTCGCTTTGACTCCTTGATTAATTGATTAGATTTTTGTGGTCCAATGTCAAGGTCACTAAAATGTCATTTGTCTCATTTTTGTGAAAGCAATATCTCATGAACGGCACAAAGGATTTTTTTTAAATTTGGCATTGATGTCGACTTGGACTCAACGAAGAACTGATTTGAATTTAGTGATCAAACGTCAAGGACACAGTTATCTTGTATTGGTATCATTTTCATAAATGCAATTTCTCAAGGACACTTTAAGGCAATTTTTTTTCAAATTTGGTTACCATACCCTTACATCTATTTCACTCTTGTAAACGTCATGTTTTAAGAATGCCTTGGGGGAATTTCTTTCTCTCTGTTGTTATGTTCGTGCAAAAAAACCTTTAATCTGAGAAAGAACAAGGTAATTCCACTGGTCATTCAGTAAATACAGCTAAATTTTGAATAAACTTAACAATTAGAGATAAAGATATATGGTATATATGATATATGATGATATAAGATATGATACAATAAGATACGATACAATAAACTTCATTGTCCTGAAGGAAATTTGTCTTGGGCAAAAGTGCTGAGTGCAGCTGCAGAATACATGATAAAACATAAACCAGCAAGATAAACAATATACACATCGACACAAAGAAAGATAGATAAACAATGAAAATCAAAATCGGAAAAATTGCACATACCCTATAAAAAAAACATAAATGCATCTTCTAAAGAAGATTGCCCCTCAAATGAATTAAGGAAATGGACATACAAACAAGAGAATAAATAACTTTAAAACTGTAAAGCTATTAAAACAGTAAGCAATAAAACTATAAAACCGTACATACTTCAGTCAAACAAAAGTTATATTTGTATCAGTTTCCAAGATGATTTTAAGTAAGATCAACTTGTCAGATTTTAAAGTGCACCGTATGGTCATGTAGGGTACCCATCCACAACACCCAAACGTCTGCTTCTGGATTTATTTTCACATGGAGTCTGCTGTGTCAGAAATAGGATAATGAAAATATAAACACTGAATACAGCTGAAAGATAAACGCAATAAATAACTGGTGGAGGAAAGTACTTTTTCACAAGAGTGTCTGATGCATTGTTCTTGGGGTTGATGTTTTATACGGCTGATGGTGCCGGCCTGCGTGATTGTGCCTCTCCTCATTGTTCTCGTTGATTTACAGCACCAGTACAATGGTGTAATAGGAGTTTGGCTTTGCTGCTTGAGAAGAGGTTTTGAGTAATGCAAGCGGGGTCTTTTGTTTGTGAGCTTGATTGCGAGGAGTGGGGAAGCCTCGGAGCTGTCATCCCAATAAAGAAAGCTCCTCCGTACAGCGTTAACACCAACATCCAATCAAAAGAGGGGGGAAAACAGATTTAGTTCACTGCTGTTTGCTTTTCACACAGAAAGGCCATGCATTAATGGAAATCCAAATATTCCAGCATTACCAGAGGATGATAATGTAAATTCAAGTTAATATTGGTACAATGTGTGTGTGACAGTTTGCCATAATGCGCTCTTCCTGGATTAGTCATTCATTAAACAGGTTTGCCATGCAAAGCCACTGTCAGATTTTTGTCAAGGAGGACAGAAAAAGAGAGAAAACAGTGCCAGCGGAGGCTCTTACAATTAAATTCTGCAGCCTGATTATGGTGACCAGTTTAATCTCAAGCATGTGAGTTCCTCTGTAGATTTGGAGCAACAATTCTTTGCAATAATAGCACAGAAAGACAGGCGAAACAAAGGGCTGTATTAAAGCGCTCTGTTTGGTTTTAAAAGGAGCTGGGAAGCTTTGTCAGGAAAATTATGTTGTTTCACATTAGATGGTTTAGAATAACAACATCTATTTATACCTCTTTTTTACTCCTTCAATGTGGCGTCTGTTTACTTTGCAGCGTTCCATAATGCGAGATACGAGAGGAGGATCAAGTGCTTTTGTCTTTAGTGTGCAGAGATCTTGCAGAGATTTATAGCTTTTGTCTTGAACATGCATTTATTGTGTTAAAATATTTAGGCATCTGTGCACTTTTAATATTCAATATACTGCTTACATTCATCAAACCGTTACTCTTTTTCTCATATATCATACAATGACCATTTGTACTGAACATATTTCAATATAAATGTTTAATTTTAGGTCATGAAATCACTTAAACTCCATTTTGAAGACAATCTAGCATTTTTTTTCTCCTCAGTTTGGGTAATTTGTCTTCTTGATGACTGTGATTAAATCTGGATGAAGTTCATTTAGGTTTCCATACTAGAAATATCCTTCCTTCTGGTCATAATATATCTTTGTGGGTTTTGTCCTAACATTATGAAATGGCCATTTACCATACCTGTTTGATATAATTAATTTTTAATTTTGAGCTATTTTGCCTCCATAACATGCCTTCTTTTAGACTAGTGGGAAGAAAATGTCCAAATGACACATTTAGGGTATTTTATTTCAGATCTCTGTTCTGAAATTTGTAGGATAAGATAATGTGTCCTGTGCATTTTTAAAAGAGCGAGATATAATTATAAAAAGTTGTAATACAAACAACAGTTGTCTCATGTAAGTAATTAAGCTGGGAAATTGCATTGTGATATAAATCTATTAAAAGTTGTATCCTTTTCACCTACAAATGTATGAATTGTTATTCTACATACCTTCTCAGGCCATTTTCTGAAATTAAGTTTTTAAATCTATATTTTGAATGTTTTTAAAGTGACTTGTACATTCATTATTCTTAGCCAGATTTATAGAACATTTGTCCCTGAAAATGTAGAGAAAATATTTTTTTCACTGACTTTTGACAGTATTTTCTAAATTTTATAAAGCCAAAAAAAAAAATATCTAAAAAACATTTTCAACAAAATGAAACCAGAAGTTTGGCTTTTTTTTTAATGTTTAGTTATCTGTTCTGGAAATGTCTGCAAGCTAGTGCATATCTAATATGATAATAACTCATTTGCATATTTAAACATAACATTTGTGCAATTCAAAAAAATAATTGTAATAATTTAAGTAATCAGCTGGGGAAGTTTCATGTTGACATCTGTTAGTGAAATGTTTTACCCTTTTCATCTGTAGTCCCTTATTTCTGGTCTAAACATGTATGGAACTTAATGTGTCCCCTCTCTAAATTTGGACGCTGGACGTTCACGTCAATGATTGAGTGCTGGCGGAGCTCCTCATGAGTCCTTTTTTTCCTCAGCAGCAGTTTGTGACTGAGGGGGTGGATAATTGATCCATTGATCTGTTCACAGCTGATCAGATCAGATTGGCACATTAGGGGCAGCTGTTGTGAGTGAATGCGCACTTTTAGACCCACAGAAATGAACACTTATGTTTCACTTTCAACACTTTAAGCCTGACATTGTGCTGCTCCGTCTGTGCCCAGAGTATGCTCCGCACTCCAGGAGTGTGGTGCAGTCAGTAACCAAACTATATATTCCAACAGAGCTCCTAATGAAAAGTCCAGCTTCAGAAATAGAAAATCTTTTTGTGGCTGCAGATGTTTTAAAAGAATGTGAACAATGAGTCCATTATTTGTCATTTTAATTTGTGGTATCACTTCTTTCATCATGTAAAGGACCTGAGTACTTTTTCCACACAGAAAGATGCTACTTTTTGTTTCTTTCCTGTTTTGTTTTTTTTTGCAATTCGTAAATATCCAAGAGCCGAAGCAAAATGTAGCCTCAGTCATGTTATTATGACGTCTGGCCCAAATACCGCTTTACAAAATTCTCCGTCATATCAGATTTTTTTCCCCACAGTCACATTTGTTCAAGGCTTTTCCAAATGTTGCTGCTCTCGCTCAGGTCGAAAGAAATAACGAGCTGCGATGTACCTGTTTGGATAAAAAACGGCAGATAGTAATATAAGTTTGTTTGACTGCTTTTGTCATCATCGCCTCCAGGACACACAAGCATCATAAATACTCCATACATCCGCTCTCCCCATTCTGGCTTTGGGTGTGTGCTGTTTGTCACTCTTTGGAATTGATAAAAAAAGATTGGTCTCTGGAGAATGTGTTGTTACTGTCATAAAGGGAAGGCCATGTCCACATTATTATTTTTCTCATTGCGGGCAGCAGTGTGGGGCTTTTCAGAGCACTTTAATCTGCTCTCCAGCCGGACACGTGGGACGTGGCCTTGCCCCCTCGTCACCCCTGGCAGACTTGCAGTGGTAAATATCAGATGGGGCCTCTGCCGCCGCACAGGAACGATACAATCAGTATTCAGAACAATAACCGACATAATAGGAGTTTTTCAACTGGTGGTTACAGCACAAAAGTGGTTTGAAGGACTGTTCTGACTCATAGATAGATTAAAAAAAAAAAAAAAAAATCCTCTCTGAGTTTAAGCTCCACAGTAGAAACCAGAATGTAAATCTACTTTATCTACAATTTTGCGAACTCCTGTAACACGTGCATTTGGGAATCAAAAGTGTTTTTTTTAACTTTTGATTCTAATGCCAATCTAAGTAATCACTGGGGATGCAAATCACAAGTTTCATCACATCGATTAGCGGTGAGCTATTAAATGAAATGCTAACTAATTTATTTATCACTTAATCAGTTTCAGTAATTTTTTTTAGGAAAAATGTCAGCCTTTTAATTGTGAATATTTCCAGGTTTCTCTCCTACGCCGGAGGATTAGGGCCATGTTACAGAAGAAAAATCTTAGATGTCAAGATAAAACTTAGAATATTAATACAGAAATTTGAGATTTTTCTCATAATGTTACAACCTTTTTCTTTCTCTATATATTAAGAGGAAAAACTTCTAAATTAATGAGTTTTTTCTCATAATATTTTTTATTATTATTATTTTTTTTAACATCCTCTGTCATACTTTTCTCCTCTGACACCCACCGCCACCCCCACCCCTCCCCCAAAAAAACCCCTTGAAAATCTTTGGGTTGTGGACCAAAAAGACATTTGAGGATGTAATTTTGAACTTTGGGAAACACTGAATGACATTTTTTCTGATATTTATAGACCAAAAAACACATAATAATAAACACATTAAGAGAAACTGAAATAAAGCAAAGTATTACAACAGCAATGAACTTAACTCCTTTGCTTCAGGAGCCGTCATTAATGTTTTGGATGCAGAGGCCTGTAGAATACATCATCAACTACAGCGAGTGAATTCAAGTGAATTCGCTGATGTTTCAGAGGGTTAAAGGACAGATACTTACAATAAAAGAGTAAATAGAAAATACATAAAAGGTAAAATTAATACCAAATGTTTCAAAATGTATTTTTTAAATCAATAAAAGTAGCCAGAGGAGAGAAAAGAGGTGCAAAGATAAGTAGATTATATAAAATAATTTAAAATCAAGTTTAAATAAATGAAAAAATAGTTAATAATAATAACAATAGTAATAAATGATTTGTTTAGGGGCAATTAAAAAAATGACTTTGGGCAAGTGAAAAAACAAAACAACAACAAAAACAAAACACTGGCCACTCATACTGCTTTGCATGTAACTACATAGAAACAGCCAGGTGTGAAAAATATTTTAAAAATGTGTATAAATTGAAAGCCTTTTTTTTCAGAAGTGAAGAAATGACAAAGTTGTAAAATTTTTCTTTTCAGTTAAAAAATGCAACAACAACAACATAAAAGCCACACAAGTGGTGGCGATGCAGCTGAATAATAGTTTCCTTTCACTCTGACTGACACTTATTGTTATTCCTATTTGAGCACCGTTTTGTTATTAATCAGTCAGGTCATGTGGTGAGTGCTGTCACTGCTGAAATAGCTTTAATATGGACTACCCCTCTGGGACAAACTTGGTCATTAACTCTAATGCCATTTTCTGCTGCAGAAACCCTCCTCCCTCCCTCCTCCCTCCCTCCTCACCCCCTTCATTGATTCCAAAATCAAGAGGCAAACGACTCCCAAGACACTTATGCTCACTCCATTCCCCTCCACGGGAACTGACGGGGCCAAATCGAGTCTTTTGTCTGAACTCTGACCTGCTCTGCCTCTAGTCAGCCTGAGGACTCGCTTCACCCGTGCTGACTGTCTTAAACAATTTAGGCATCGTTAGGAGCACGTGGACACATTGTTTACGGGGGGTGAGGAGGGAGAGGAGACGGGGATGGAGAGAGAAAGGCAGAAAGCTCGTGATGAAGACGAGGGGAGGACAGGTCAGATGGCGAGCTACATCTTTAACATAGCAGCTATTGATTTTAGATTCTCCCCGTGGGAGAGACGGGACGTCTCAGAGTGAGGAGTTAGCACCTCTTTGTGTGTGTGTGTGTGTGTGTCTGTCTGTCTGTCTGTGTGTGTGTGTGTAGCAACAGTCTGAATGCATCAGGTAAACACAATTACTTTGGACTTTACGTCTAATAAAATCTCTGACAGCTGGAGTATTTGTGCTGCTCTTTAGAGGACGTTATTATTTGTTTAGAAGGTAAAACAATTAGTTTAAAGTCAAACCAACGTTTAGATGATTTTTTGTTTTTTTAGAACTTAGCTTATATAGCCTATATGTTTATGTTAGGGGTGTAATGACTCATAGAATTCACAGTTTAATTCAGTATGTTCAAAACGTCTATTTAAATTATAATGATAATAATCTTTATTCATATAGCACTTTTCAAGCTTAAGCACAGTGTTTCCTAGATAAAAAAGCTTACAAAATAAAATGAAATATCAGAAACCCATGTGGCCCCTCCCGTGCCCCCCTTATGACAACCAAATTTTGGAACATTAAGAACATAAGGGCACAAATATTAAACAGCGCTGCATACATGAACAAATGGGGGTACAAGTACAAAGATTAATTCATTAATTAATCTATTGTAGTTTTTTTTATATTGAGTTTCAAAAATCATAAAACCACTATAAATATGGAAAGCCCATTAAAATACATATACCATAATCAATATACCACTGCACATACCAAAATACACCACAATTAACTCAAATTTTTAAGAAAGGAAGCATTTGTACTCCTATTTTTCTTACTATAGGCTGACCCCGATTAACTGGTAACTAATCAGTTAAATGTTGAGAGAAAAAAAGACATGAAATACAACACAGCCGTTCTTTTTCTATGTCTGGCGCTTTATTGAGCTTTACTGCTGCTTTTCAAAGTGCTTTCCATTTAGAGCTGGTGAAATTTTAATGTTTTGTGGTGGACATATTTTAAATATAATTTTTCTGTTTTCTTTGCTGACAGACCGCCGGCCAGCTGTGTTAACATGTGGAAACCCGCCCACCTGCAGGAACATCATGGCGCCCTGTGGTCTCCTCCAGGTCTCTTGGTGAGTAAGCGTCTTTATTTTCACCGCAAAACCTCTGCTGACACCGCGGTCCGCCAGTTGGTGATGCCTGGCTTACAGGTACATGTGATGAATCAGTGGTATGGGCGCTATGAATAGCCACCTCCGTGCGTGTTGGTCGTGTGCAATGACTGGTGTTTTGTTGGAAAACCTGGCAGGAGCGAGGCAGCTTGTAAAACCGCTCCAGTTGGAGTTGGCTGACGCACATGTCCGCTGGAGCGTGCTGTCAGACAGGTATGCGCTGAAGCGGGCTGTTGGACATGTCCACGCTGGAGTGGGCTGTTGGACATGTCCGTGCGGTGGAGCACATGTCCCCCGCTGGAGCGTGCTGCTGGACAGGTATGCGCTGGAGCGGGCTTTTGGACATGTCCCCCGCTGGAGCGTGCTGACGGACATGTTCATGCGCTGGAGCATGCTGTCGGACATGTCTGCGCTGGAGTGGGCTGTTGGACATGTCCGCGCTGTCTCACTGCGCTGCTGTCGGACCATTTGGTTTGCCGCAGCGCTATTCTTATTATCATTGGCTGTTCGTGTTGTCTGTCAAAACATGGCTGGTATGTGTTTTATCGACATTCTATTAACATTCTATCGACTACGTCTCATATTTCAATTGAGGAAAAGTTGGACAGCGATATATGATGATGATATCGTTTTGGTGGGAAAGCGGTGTTTTTCCATGTATCACACCAGTATAGTACATCTCTCACTGAAAATAGCTCTTGTTCTGGAGTATATGAACTTCTGGCTGTTGCAATTTATAATAAGTAGTAGTAAACTAGTTTATTGAATGGCTGTGGTGAGACAAAAAGCATGTGGAAATGCTTATACTTCCATCCCTACCAATTTACTACTGTGTATTGAATGTCCTAAAATCCCAGAAATGTCCAAAAAATTTTAGAACATGTTCAAATCTGAGAAATTTCCTTAAATCTGAGAGATTTCCTGAAATTGTAGACACATCCCAAAGACCCAGACCGGACCCAGACCCTGACCCATCATTAAAACTCAAGCTCAAACCTGAAGCTCAAATCCTAGCAACGTCCTAATATCCTAGAAATGTCCCAAATTTTATAAGTGTTCTTAGATCCTATAAATGCCCCAAAATCTTAGAAATATCCCAGAAACGTCCTGAAATCCTAGAAATGTTCTAAAAATTCAGATATATTCTAAAATCTGAGCAAAGTCTTAAAATCAGAGAATTGTCCTCAAATTTTAATCATCCTAAAATTATAAATATGCCTTAAAGTACTAGAGATGTCCTAAAGCGTGTGTTGGGCTGCTGCGACAGGCCCCTCATCACATGAATATTGTTCACGATGATGATTCTCTCACAGAAAGTAGCTCTTGTTCTTGAATATGTCAACTATGACAATTATTACCATTATAATCAGGCTGCATTTAGGACAAATTAGACCTGTTTGAGACAGTGTCAAAGTGGTTTATTTAAATACGGTGATGAGCCAAAGATGAAAAGCATGTGGAAGCGCTCACCTTTCATTAACTACAAATTCACTGTTGTGCACTGAAGAGGTCAGAGAGAAATGCCTGCACAAGCACCAACAATATATAGAGTGTAGTAAATAAAGCATGAAAACCCTCTCTGGGAGAAAAAAAAATACTAATGTCTATTGAAATAAGCAATAAGGCATTGAAAATGATGCATTTAAGAGAAAAAATATTACCATTTGAAATGGACTCAGCTGTTGTCTGTTAATTAGATGTCCTTGAGAGATATGGGTCGCCTTCAAAAGCAACAATAGATCTTTTCATCATTTTTCTATGGCTTTGCTATTTAGGCTTTTCCTTCCAGACTGTTCAAGGCAACCGTCTTTGGACCGTGCATTTTTCTTTTCTTTTTTTTTTTTAATTTATATCATTTAGAGTCACTGTTATCCTTATCTAGATATTTCAATTACATGGCTTCTTTGCCACAATGTAATTTATTGAATCACTGGTTTGCACAGTATTATTGGTCCACTGTGAATAAGTAATGGTTTTACAGACCACAAAAGCCACCACTCATGTGTCTGTATGGTACGTGGTCCACTCCTGGGAGGAGATGAAGCCTAATCTGGAATTTTTTCTGCAGTTGTGAATGAATACAGGTTTATTTACCATTCATATGATCTGCACAGTTACCGTATATTAGCACTAATACCACAAATACATACAGTGAGAAGGACGTCTTTATTGTGACAGAGTGGCTGAAGAAGTGCTGAGTTTATTTATTTAAATAACGCAATTAAAAAAAAAACTCTCTATGCTATAATCCTTACGATTTTCATCAAATCAAATCCTGTCTTTGATACTGTTGATGGTCCGCAAATTGGAATTGCGGTTACAAACTATTCCTAATGGAAACATGTCAGTTTAAAAAAAAAAAAACCCTCCAGTTTATCGCAAAAAAGTTTTTCCACTCGCATGAGGAAATATTGAGGCGATTCGAAAAAGCCATATTTCATAACAATTTAATTTCCGTCTTTGCCGAGCAGCAGTTTTGTGTTGAAGGAATTAAAATCCCAAATATAAGCCTGCTGAGGTCAGTGGTTTAAGCAAATAATAGCCCGGGCTAATAATTGAAGTTTTCCGATAAATAGACACATGACGCATGACTTGTATTGTACACAGTGTGTACCTCCTCAGTGGAGGAGGAAGTATTCTGACCTTTTACTGAAGTAAAAGTACTAATACCACCCTGTGAAAATACTCAGTGTCAGGAAGGCATTTGTTTTTTAAGAAATTTTGTTGATTTTTTTTCTTTTAAAAGTTTTAGTAATATTTTTTTTCTTTAAGACTTTTGGTGATTTTTGAAAAATTTTGGCTTTTTATTTTATTTTTTTTTTAGTGATCTTTAAAAAAAATAGTGATTGTCTCTTTCTTCAAAAAGTTTTGTGTAAATTTTTTGGCATTTTTTTTTATATAGATAAATAGATCCCTCATACGCTCCCACGTATAAGGGGCTCACCTTTCCGTCATGGCTCCATAACACGCCTGCGTGGCCTCAGATTGGAAATGACGGCTAGTGTGGTGGCTGCAATAGAAATAAAGCTGCTAATGTTTTGAACATCCATCGTCATGGTTACTGGGATGTTATCGCCAGAGCAGAAGTCACACAACATCACTCAGTGGAAACACAGTCATCTCACAATTGTGTTTTATCGACATTTTGAAAATAACGCTTAAGTTTTGTGCAAATCTGTGATGAAAACCCGACTACAGGAACACATATAAACACTATAGGGCTGTGCAATTCATCAAATTTTGTTTCAATTTCATCTCCCAGCAATTACAAAAACTATGTAATCGAGAAAAAACAATAATTTTTCCACATTCCTTATTATTTTAAGTGTCCCCTTATTTTGTCTCGTGTCTTGAATGCCACGCGCAGGTGCTTTTAGCCCCTCCTTCCCTCAGCCTGAGCTCAACACTTGCAGCCAAAACTACCAGCGAGGTGAGTTGTATCAGCACGAGGAGAGATGACGGAAGAAGAGCAACAGCGTTTCGTGAGCAAATTAGGCAGAAAAAATTCAGTTGTGTGGGAACATTTGAACACGAGTCATCTGACGTGGAGCAAAAAGAATAAAATGCAAGATTTGTTACATGGTGGCGTCTGCACAACATGGCAACACGTCAAATCTTTTGAATCTTCTTAAGTTTAAACACAAAGTGGCCTATGACCAAATAATTAAAAAAAAAATCAAAAGGAGAAAAGGACGACCCCATCATCAGTCAAGGACACATTATACAAAGAAACTCAACAGGAAATAAATTAAGGAATTAAAAGAAGCTCAGTGGGAAAAGTATTTAGAGAAATTAAAGTTCAACTGTTTAAGTTTTTTTATGTTAAATAAAAGCAACATGTTTACAAAGTCAGTGAGTAATCCTGGTAAATAATCAGGATTTCAGTGTTGACCAAAATAATCGTGAATAATCGAGCAGCCCTAAAAGGCTATAGCAGGAACAGAAAGAGAACTGAGGCCCAATCAGAGCTGATGTGGACCAGAGAGAACTGAGTCCTCTTTCAAATGACCTGATAATGTCAACGCCAAAAAAAAAAAAGAAGAAAAAACTAAGTCCCTTTTCTGTTCGTCCACTTTTTGGCCCACTTTAAGAAGACTTAGTTCTTTTAAAGAAAGCTACATGTGAAAACACCCTTCATCTTTGCAGTGACATCTTCATCTTCTAAAAACATAAATCATGTAATTGTACATATTTTTTGGGATGTTTGTTGGGTGCGTGAGGAGTTTGTAATGTGTCAGTGAGAGGGGAGACTTGACGCAGCAGTCTGGTGTGCATAAGAGGTTTCCCTTCCCTGAATCAGTCGTGCACAGAGCAGGTTAACAGCCCCGCGCCCAGGGAGATGAAAAAGCATAAATTAAAGCGCTCCCTCAAGGAGAAGAGGGGGTGCTGGGTTACCGCCGCATTATCAGCGGCGGGTGAGAAGCACACAGAGCTCAGTTTCATCCTCGTGTTCTTTGTTAACACAAAGGGGGTCACCTCCATATGAAAGGAAATATAATAACACAGAGACCCTCGCACAATGGCTGACTGCTGACAAATTCTCACCTAATTCTGCCCTGATATTCTAAACTTGGGCTCTTTCAGCGAGCCGCATCAAGGCTGCGGCGATACGGTGTGAGGGGAGGGGAAAAAAAAAAAAAGCCAGCGTGCAACACAATATGTTTGCTGATGAAAAATATATCACAAAAATAAAACAAGCGCGCACATGCTCACTTGAGAAATGTTTTAATTATATACAAAAGAATGTAGCTAATAAAGGAGGGAATTAAGGCAAATGCTCTGAGCGATTGCGGGAATTTGGCCAAAAGGAAATGAGTTGCCTCACAACCTCTCTCTCTCTCTGCCTCTCTCTCTCTGTGTGTCTCCCTCTCTCCCTCTCTCCCTCTCTGTGTCTCCCTCTCTCTCCCCGCCATTAAAAAGCCTGCAACTTCAAGCAGTTTTTTAATCAGCTAAAAAACATATGTGGCTTTGCAGCTAAGACAGCTTGCCCAGGCGCTGATAAATGCCTATCACTAATTTGCATACGGTAGAAGCTACCCTTTAATCAGAACCTCTAATCCCTGACGGTATTAATGATTTTTTTTCTCCTCGTATAGTATCATGTTTGCTAATTCCAAAGTGATCAGCTTCTTGTATGCGTCTCTTTTTTTGTGCTGGCATAATGGCCGAGTTGAGAACTTCTGTTATCCTACTTTGGCACATAATTAGGACTACAAAGGGGGACAAATCGCGCTGAATGGGACTCACAAAGAAGAACTCCTTTTTTCAACCCCTTCTTTTCTGCTGAGCTCTCGTTAACAGTTGTGTCACTTCGCATATAGCCGCAGAAACGGGGAGAGTGTAATGCCAAATCTTGAGTACACGACAGCGCTTAAGAGTTCTTCCCGGGCACGCAGAAAAATATCAAAATTTACCATGTAATTAAAATGTCTATCACCCCTCGGCTGGTTTAGAGGTTGCATTTTCTCCTTAAAGTGGCACTCTAGGCTATGAAACATTCCTCTTAATTTCTCCACTAAGCACCTTGCAGAATGCTTGTATATGACCTTATTTTTCTGTTTTCATGAAAATAAACTCTCACTTTGCTGGATTAACTCTTTGAAACCTGAGCAAATTGGTTTGATTGCTTTCAAAAACATGAGGCAACGAGCAACTTAACAAGACACAGCCCCAAAAAATTACAAAAAGAATAATAAAAACGTTACCAAAAAATGATCTGAAAATAAGTGAAAAAAACAACAAGAAAATGACCCAGCAAGGCTGAAAATGACAAAATATATATGGATTTTTTGGGACATTTTTCCCTATTTATTTGTATATATTTTTCTATAGCTATACACCCCTCCTTTTTGAAAATAATTTTCAAAAAATTCATTGTTTCAATATTCAAATAGTGAAAGGCGACAGAAGGCAGCATAAGAAAACTTCAGAGGGTTAAAGAAAAGAAAAGGAAGTTTGTGATACGTCAAATAAAACTGAAAATATCATTACTGCGACGAGGAGTGAGTAAAATATTCCTGATGAAATAAATAGCTGAAAAAGGGGGTTTGGCCTGCAGTTTAGGGTCATAATACCGCACGTGTAAGAAGTGGATTAAAAAGGAAAGGGGGGAAAAAGAAACAGAGTGTCAACTAGGTGCACACGACAGCTGATTTATACAATTCATTTGGGCCATTACTTTTCATTAAAGATCAAATGAAATGGGTACTTACTTACTAAGAGGCCTTTGGGGAGCTGAATTGCAGAGAAGAAAGAAGATTAAACTTTACATTCAGCCCCAAATTTAATTCAGAAGTAATCAATCGCATAATGGGCCAGCAACTGTAGCCGGGGTGATTGAAATGAAATTACCATATTTTTAATCTTAATTTTCCACACTGTTTATCTGACACTGTCAATATAAAATACAAACAGATAATGAAATAGCATTATATTGACACTACAATCATCTCTCGAGCAGCCCTCTGTGATTAAACCGCTGGAATGTTTGATTACATTTTGTTGGCTGACATTACAAATGACACGGATGCTTCGCCGAGACTTGCTGCCGGCTGGAAAATGAGCCTATCCATCAAGGACTCCTGGCAGCTTCTCCCTTCCAGTCGATGGCTACTGCCAACGGTCTGGGCACCCTTCTGTCAAGCCGTTTAGCACCCTCGAAGAAGGAGGGAGAGGGGCGGCTGTTAGAGGGGGGTGGAAGGAGGTTGAAAAGGAGGGGGGGAACAAGGGGGTGAGACGAGTGATTCACGGCTCCCTTGCTCTGCTAATGATACAAAAGCAAAGGAGTCACAGAGTGGGAGAGAGAAAAATGTCCCAGGCAACATATCGCCCATGCAGGTGTCTCTTGGCGTACCATAAAGGGACCATAAAGCCCTCACAATGCAAGGCCCCCAGTCTGCAAATCAACCGCTCAGCTGCCGCCCCGGATTAGGACGCCACCGCAGCCATCAAGCCTCGTCCACCGCGACACCCGACGCCGGGAAGAGGCCTAATTACTTTTTAAGAGGGCTCATCAATTTGCTCTTTTGGAAAATTTGGAGAGAACTTCAATAGGGACGGGGACAATGCGAAGAGTTGCCACAAATCAGTTTTTATCCTCAACAAGTTTATTTCAACACTTTTAAAGTTTAGTGTGACCTTTAACCCTTTGAACTCTGCCACAGCCAGTGCCTGTGTTGCACCCACAAATCACAGCAGACTCAGGGTATGCACATTTTCAAAATATCAGCGATTTATCCCAAAAGAATAGATAAAAAGACAATTATCAGTTCCACAAGACCCAAATCAATAACAATACAAGTATATAAAAATCACAGCATTGTATAAAAAAATAGAATAATATAAAAATATAATTATTATAATCATTAAACAAAGTATCAACACATTTCCATTTCAATATATCAAAAGGTATTCAAACATTCTTTTATCTAAAATTTGTCATATTTGTACATATACAGAAACATTAAATTAGTTCAAAAATTACACTAAATTAAACTTAACATGCTGTAATTAAATTAAAAATGGTAATTTCCAGAGGTTACCATTAGGGGTTGACTGATATTGGTTTTTCAGGGTTGAAACTGATGAGTTAATGAGACGATAACCGATACTTGGAACTGGTATATTTCAAATTCTAAATATAGAATTATAAAGTCAAGTAAAAACTTAAATGAAAAATAAATAAATAAAAATAGCTCCCTGAGGTTTTACAAAAGTTCCTATCATACGGATGCTTTCTTTACACAATTTAATTGATTAATTTGGTCAGCGATCATTAAAATAAAATGACGATACAGATAATTGGCAAAATGCTAAATATCGATCCCGATAATCAGGCAGCTGATAGTCTGTGGACCCCTAGTTTCCATATTTATACCCTCTTGTTTTGCTAAAAACAATCTGAGATTTACAATTTAACATCTTCCTGCCCTCTCCTCTCCGGCCAGAGTCCTGACCCAGATGTTTTTTCGTTACTATGGCAACAGGTCCTGGCTGCCGCTAGCATCCACAGGCTAATTTTACACCAAACACTAAACAATTAGTCATAATATTATAATTTGTCAATTTAAAACAAATTGTTACAATATCCAAAACCCAAACTGATGTGCTGTTACAAGCAAAATTGTCGCTAGCTGTTAGTTACCGTCGCGTCAGCCAACGAAAGCCTCGTGTCTTTCTCACTGAAAACTGAAATTATTTGAATTGATTGGGGGCTGTCTATTGACTTTTTGTTTTTTTACTTTAATTTGAAAAATCACAAAATAACCGGTATCGAGGAAAGCACAACTTTGGATTTCTTCCCGATAGCTTATATGCAGATATAGTACAACTCATTTGGCCGATCTCGATATCTGTGCTTTTTTCCCACCTAAATTTCAGATCATGAAGTTTCTTCTATAGTGATACTAACTTAATATTTTGTGTACTTTTATCATATGTTTGACTCCTCAGTGACAGGTGGAGATATGGCCCCTTTCTGCCTTTTTTTTTGTTAAACATATTTTCAGGTAGTTTTTTTTAATAATTTTGACTAATTTCTTGCTAGTTTTTGGTCATTTCTTCTTTTGTTGCTTATTATGTTACGAAGTATTTTTAAGCCCTTTTTGGTCACTTATTTGCGCGTGTTTGTGTTTTCTCATTTTCAGGTAATTTTCTCGTACTTTTTACTAATTTTGTTCATATTTCAAAGGGTCAGTTATCAGTTGTAATAATAATCTATTGGTTCAAACATGTATTAATTGCTTTGTTTCAGACATGTCAGTGTCTTTCTCAAAATGGAGCTCATTACCTTTTATTTATCCGGGATCATAGGCACAGAAATGAACGTTGCTGTTGCTACGTTTCACAAATAGGTGCTACAGAAAAAGGAGGCCGTGCAGATTTCCAGCGTTACCCTGAAGCTGATCCTCAGACTGTAGCGTTGTGACGCACAGATGAGTAAATCGTGTGCTTTTTGCAGCTTTTACACATCTGCACAGACAAACTGTGGGAACACCACCATAATTTACACACACTGACGTGCTCTTTACAGATTGTCGCAAGAAAAAGTCCTGAAACCTATAAAAATGTTGGCGTTTCTTTTCTTCCAAATTTTTTTCTTTGATTTTTAAATTATTATTTTTTCTCTTTTGACCTTTTTTTTTTTACATTGAATTCTTTTAGTGATTGTTACACATTTTTTTTGAATTGGTTTTTAAAAAAAATCAAAAAAGACAACCACCTGTTGAGCTGACACAGCGTTTCCTCTGACACTGAATTGGCAGCCTCAGGTAGCGATCTGAACCCTGGCAGAGTTATTGTGATTGCGAGCACTGGGAACGTCTCTCTGATTGGTTTGCACTTGTGGAAGCTCTCAAAGTGGAGTCAGAAATGTTGGACTGACACTGACGCCGCGGCTCCCTCGATGACAGCCTATTGTTGTTGTAAAAATGTGACAAAGTTATTCTGAGACGGTGAAAGCGAGGCTAAGCAGCCGCTCTGCAGCGATCACAGCTGACGGACGGAGCAGCTGCTTGACAGCGGTATGTTACCATAGCTGCACTCTTTCTCAAAAGAATGGACCTCGAGCGTTAAATGAGGCTCACATCTGGATAAAAATGGAGTCTGTCAGCACTACAACTGCTGCTATTGCCACTGCCATCCCTGCTGCTAAAAAAAAACCAAAAATCAGCAAAAACTTTTAGGCTACTCTGTAAAGGACACATCAATTTGTGGAAATGACTGAATCCTGACTCACAAAATCAGATCATAAAAATAATAGGAAAAAAAACTAAAAAAAAAAATACATTCATGACATCAGAGATCAGGAATCAAACCTGCATCAATAACTTTATCAATCTAAACAGCAGTTTGAAAGACTATAAATCTAAAAGGATGATTCAATTAGTCATGACAGAGTATTTTTGTTTCACAGAATTCCTTAAACATAAGCCACAGGGACTCTGTTTCGGAGGCAGAGGGTTGTAGTATTTGTAGAATCAGTAGTATCGGCGGTCCTGAAGGTCACGCTGATAAGACCTAGGATTTCCACCTCAGAATTGCATTGTGGTCCGACCTTCAGCCCCCTGAAGTCGATCAAACCGGCAGCTTGGCTGCTCCACCGCGGGACAGCCGAGTTCAGAGAGATGTGGAATAACTGAGGATCAGTGCTCAGCCCGGGACCTGGTGAGGCGCAGTCCGCCAACACGCAGAATATATATTTAAAAAATAAATAATCCAAACTGGACTTTACTTCCCAAATAACTTAACTCCCCTTATTCTGCATTTACTTGTTAACAACACATTTTAATGTTGAAAGAAGATTAGATAATGAGCGACGAGAAGTCAGACTTTTTTATATTAAGAGTTTTCAGTTGATGCACCTAAAATATCGAGACAATATGTCCCTTTGTTACACGTTGAATCCACCAGCAGCGTGTTAATGACGTAACGTCTGCGACACTGTTTCGCTCTGTGCTCCACGCGGCTCAATATCCCACCGTGAACATCCGTGAGCGTTTCAGAAGTGGACCCGTACTGCTGGCTGATACTGCAGACTTGCTGAGATTGTGCTTATTTTGTCATTTATCCTTGATTTTGTGATTCTCCCATGGCTGAGTAGGCTACATATATAAATGCTTTCCTTTTCTGGCAGTTTTAATTTTGTGTTTATTGATGTTTTCACTGACGCTGTTGTGCTACAGCCTGCAGTCCAGCCATGAACCAAGTACATCAGAAAAGTTGTGGCCCTGTTTCAGTCAAAAAAGCTCATCTTGATAATTATACAGATCAGTATGAAAAAATCCAACATGGAATAGGTTGAAGATTTGTGGCTGTTTTAGCTAAAAACATGTCCATCTTAAAACTTAACCAGATAAATAATTAATAGTTCAATTGTGAACGAAATAGATTTGTAGGAGATTTTAGCTGTGTTTTTGATAAAAAAAATAAAGTGTTGTTCTTATTAGCTACACAGTAGTTTTAAATACGTCAGAGGGACTTATTTCCTGCTGCAAACCCCACAAGTCTCTCTCTCTCTCTCTCTCTCTCTGTGTGTGTGTGTGTGTGTGTGTGTGTGTGTGTGTGTGTGTGTGTGTGCGTGCGTGCGTGCGTGCGTGCGTGCGTGCGTGCGTGTGTGAGGCTTCCAGGTAGCATGTAAACTCTGGTGTGCAAATCCGACGAGCTCTTGTTGGTGCATTTTGTGTAGGAGCTGCGTTCATGTATGCACGTTCACGGGGCTCCCACACTCGGAGCGACAGGCTCTAACAAGGTTAAAAACATGATGTCGCTGATGTTTTTCAAAGCAACTTGGCATGTCGGGGCTTCAGGACACTTGGATTACTTCAGATGAGCAGTACGGAGACATTTTTATTTTGTGTTTTTTTTTAATGTTTGAATTGTGGTCACAACAATGTTGAGTGCAACTCTGGCAGTGTTTTGTGGACTTTTAAACTTTTCCATCAGCATGAGAGTGCGCAGATAATGACTGAATTTTCATTTTTGGGTGAACTATCCCTTTAACATGGCTGTTGAAATTTAGGTCTGCGTCCATGACTATATCAACATTTCTGGATTGGTCTTTGGTTTTTAGAATAACCGATTGAAGCTGAGTGCTGACTTTTGATTGTTCTTCCTTGGCTCCAAAAACTATTTCTCACTTTTTTCTTTGTTTAATTAAAGAAAATTGTGGCTCATCCGATTGTTGATTTGTTCGACGCATTCATTTAGAGCCTGTATTGGACCCCAGTCCTCTGGTGATGAGGTTATGTAAAGTTGTGTGTCATCTGCATAACGACGATAACATATTTTATTTTTTTCCATAATCTTACTCACTAAGGGGTCTTAAGTTTACTCAACGAATGAATGAATGAATGAATGAATAATTTTGTTTTGGTTACATGCTTCATTTTTGTTTTCAATAAGTAACTGAAAAAGGAATACCGAATAGCTTATGTTTGCTTTTATCAGCCAAAGGATAAGCCAGAATAATGACTTCCAAAACTGAAATACATCTGTATTTTTAAAAAATGAACAGTCCTCTTAAATTACAATTTCCTTCTCTCAATTAAAAAGCAAAAAAAATGAATACAGACTGGCAGGCTTTCATTTACAACTCAAAAAAAGATTTCCAAAGTTTTTCAATATATAATCTCTACAAAATTTGGGTTGTAGGATCCTCTAAAAAAGATATTGTTAGAATCATAATCACCAGCTTTACGTATTACCCTACTAACAGCTCTTTTTTAAGTTAAATTTTATAGACTTGTTTCCCCAAATAATGTATTATAAATAATACTAATAATAATATTGTATGGCATTACAAATGAGCAGAACAATATATACAGACATTTCTGCTGAGCAGCTCCCTTGTTTTACAAAGAATAGCAATAGATTTATATCATTTCCCTTGAATATGTACCATGTGTGTCTTCCAACAGAGTTAATGATCTCTAATCACTTCCAAAAACGTTGCCTCATATACTCTTTAAATTTCAACAACTACAGTTGATTTCAGTAATAAAAGAAGTAAAGGTTGGGAATTATTGCAGGAGTGTGTGGTAACCAATCACAGTTTATGTTGTGACTCAAGACAGCATATGTAGCCATAATCTACTTTATACTTTTAGACTGGAAATTAACTTTAAGTACAGGTCTAATAAACTTGATTTTCACAATGTAGACAGTTTTGCATTGCTAGATTTAATTTGCTAAATCGCCCTAATTCCAGGTGATCTTGGGGTCATATTTTGAGCTCATCAGGAGTGTCTGAAGCCCGTTTCTGTGTCCGGGGACGGCCTCCGTCGCTGGCTCACATATCAGACCCTGATGCACCATAAAGTGAAAGATGCTGAGATTCACTTGGAGGAAAAGAGAGGCGATATTGACTCTGAGGAATCTGAGCGTGGAGCTGTGACTGTTACACCGGGAGGGAAAAGGACATTTAGATTGTGAGATTATGGGCACAAAGCACTTCATATACAGTGTCTTTATAGATGGGATCTGTGTGTCAAAACAACACAACTGTGGACACAAAATGCACCGAGGCACCCTTTTTGTAATAAAAATCCCAAAAATAAAGAATAAAAAACAAATACCTAAGAAATGTTGACATTGAACTAGGTTTAATTAATTTAGTTTTTTAAATTTTAGTTATCTTAAAGTCAGAATCAGAAATATTTTATTGATCCGCGGGTGAAATTGTGATTTGTTCCAGTCGCTCTGATGTCAGCACAGAGAATTATAGCAAGTAGAAATAAGCACCAACACAGTAGGTAAGTATTTAAATATTAAACAAAGTATTTATATATGCTTAGTATGTAAGTGTGTAGACATGAATGTAAAATCAGCTCTAATCTGTGAAAATGTACATTGTGTGAAATATATAACTATAAAACGGTGCTTTATGCTCAAATGCTATGCATCAAACTAATATGTAAATAAGAAATATAAGAACACAAATATGTGCAAAGCTACAATAACAATATATATATGATATATACATAAGCAGAGGAAAACATTTGATCAAAATCAAATAAAACTGTACTTATTGTGGTCATTAAAGAAAACTGTTAACATTTAGTGTTTTTTAGCCATCAGATTATATTTTCAGCCAAAACCTATAATTTATTCATTTCAGTGAAACTGATTTTACATAAGATTTTGTTTTGGGATAGTTGAACATTTCTTGGATTTTAGGTAATTTCTAGGGTTTTAGGACATGTTAACATGTTTAGCATATTTCAAGGATTTTAGGACATTTTAGGGATTTTAAGACATTTCTAGGATTTCAGGATGTTTCTTTAATTTTAGTGTTTCTAGGATTTAAGGACATTTCTAAGATTTTATCACATTTCTGGGATTTTAGGACATTTCTAGGATTTTAGGACATTAGTGTCTTAGTTAGGACCTCTGTCAGCTGTGTGAGGGATCCTCCACAGCCACTTTTTTTGATAAACAAGCTCCATTTTGATGCTGTTTTATGCACTCTGACACCTAATGGATACTAAAAGTACAAAAACTATTCCCAGCCAGAATCCCTTTATTTCAATTGTGAATAACAAAATATTTGGGGGGGACCCGGCACCCTATCGGGGGCCAGATTTGGCCTGCAGGCTGTAAGTTGAGTATCACTGCTCTAATGATTTAAATGGTAAATTCCAGGAAAACAAAACTGCAGGACAGAAACGACTACAGCTTCTCTTACAGTTGAACATTTATCGTGACCTTTATGAATGGTTGGAGTCTGAAGCACTTGTATACTGGTCCTTGGAGATTATCTCTTGTTATCAGATTATTATATATTTGATTTCTGTCTTTAATCAAATGTTTTGTGCAACTGTTTGGCCGCTCTTTCCCTATATCACAGCAGAAGCCTTGATCTCTAATACAAAAGTGACATACATTAATGGCAAGGCAATAACATGACATCTCGTGGAAAGGCCAAGTTGTAACACTGTGGGTGTACTCGCAGTAAAGCCTCGACAACACAAAATGCTGCGTTTTTTCAATCCTCTTGTAAAGCTCATCCTCTGCAAGCTCCTCACACTCTGAAACCGTGTCTGGCCTTTGTAACCTGTTGATGCCACGCCGCTTTTATCCTCTGCAACTTCTGAAATACCTTAAAATTATGTAATTCCATAATCATTTGGAAGTTGTTGACTCTCTGATACCTCCTCCTCTGCATCCTCTCAGTGACATGCAAAATGTTGTCCTCTGGCCCTTCATCTCTTGAAACTGCTTCACTCTCTCAAAGATCTCTGGCCTTTGCAAATTCCTCTTGTTCTGAGACGTCAGCCGGCTGTCTGAGTCCAACCTCGCCAAAGCCTGTTTGTCTTCTGGCAGTTTTTCAGCACGCCTTTACTTTGACATCATATTTAAAGTATGCCCATTTGAAAAAAAGTGTGTGCCTCAGACTGAATGCCCTACACAGACGAACATATCTGGAAAGGAAAAAATGTGCAGAGTAAATAAAAGGCAATGGTGATAAATGGAGATACTCCACTAAGTTGTTTTTGTTGTTTCATTCAGCTGACAGCAGATGAGTTTACACCAGCCTTGAACAATATTACAGTGAAATTCAGGATCTTAGAAATACTGAAGCAGTAGAGAACAATTATAAGCAAAAATCAATTACTACATTTCAGCATTACCAGCTTTGGCATGGTTAAAATCTGACAAGCAAGGCTTTTATTCAATGGAGACCTCAATACAAACCCCCGACCTACTCCAATGATTAAGTGTTTGTTTACCAAGAATGGTTTTTATTTTACTTTTTATTTTCATGAAGTGTTAACTGTTTTGAAAGAAATGTCTTTCAAGAAATCAATGGGACATCAGCTGAATCCTGCCTTTGTGTTTCTTTTCATACAAATCTGCTTCATCCCAAGGACCAAATATTTTATCAGAGGCTTGTGAATAACCATCGTCTATGTCTCCCGTAACTATTCAGATTGTACGTCTGGAAGGATTTGAACAAATGCAAACAGAACGCCCTCAGCTCATACTGAGGGCGTTGTGATACAAAGTTTGCTCTTTGTGTTAAATTGAGTTTTAAGCTGCATGCAGTGGATGTAGAGACAGCAGTGTTGGTCGGTCAGTCGTATGACTTCATGTTTAGGGACTTGCCAAAGGACACTTGGACATGTGGACAAGAGAAGGTGGGAATTAAACCCTCAACCATGTAGTTAATGGAAGAACAGTGACAACTATTGGTTGGATTGTCATGAAATATTGTTTAGACATTTAGGGTTCCTAGATTCTGTATCCAATGACTTTGGTGATTTTTTTCCTTCTAGTCATGGTGTCAAGGTGTTAGTTTGGACTGAAATGTCTTGAAAAGCCAGTACAGACATTCTTTTGTCCCTCAGGATGAATTGAGATAATTTTGTTGTCTCCCTGATTTGTCTCAGCCGTGGCTGGACATATTTTTTTGGATTGTCCGTCCCGTTCTTGTGAACACGATATCTCAAGAGCACCTTGAGGGAGTTTCTTCAAATTTTGAACACACGTTCACTTGGACTCAAGATTGAAGTGATGAGATTTTGGTGATAATAGGACAAAGGTCAAGGTCAGTGTAACCTTAATCTGTCTCATTCTTATGAATGTCATATATCAACACCATAAGGGAATTTTTTAATATTCGACACAAACATTCACTCAGACTCAAAGATCACCTGATCAAATTTTGGTGGTCATAGGCGGAAGGTCAAGCTCACTATGACCTTGCATCCATCTCATTCTTGTAAAATTGCTATTTCAAGAACATCTTAAGGGAATTTCTTCAAAATTTAGAATAAGACCAGCATCCCAACGTTTTAAATCCTAGAGATGTCCATTTGAGAAAAATCTTAATCTGAGAAACGTCCAAAAATCCTTGAAACCTCTTAAAATCCTAGAAACATCCTGAAATTCAAGAAATGTCTTAAAATCCCAGAAATGTCCTAAAATTCGAGAAATGTCTCGAAATTCTACATACGTGCTGAAATCCTAGAAACTTTCTAAAACCCAAGAAATGTCCTGAAATTCTAGAAAAAGTATGTTGGGCTGCTGGCCCCTGGCCTCCTGTCATTTTGCTAAAGTGACCCAAACAAAGCATGTGGAGTCTCCCTGGTTTAGACTCGGTTATTTTCTGCTCAGCGTGGACAGAAAGTCGTGTGAACTGCAGCCATTCTGTCAGAATTTCAATGATGGAAGGAAAAAAACACATTTGACAGTCCCCGTGAGGAGCTAGCTGAGGGAGCGTGGTCACTCAGGAATCACGCCACCTGTTGGAGGACAATGACTCTTTCACATAAAGTGAGGCAGACATCCCCTCACTCCCCCCTCATTTTGTCAAGGCGTAACCTTTTTCCCCCTTCAAAATGCAGCAACTCTTTCCAATTGAGTTGTTGTTGCTGCCATTGCTATTGGCTTTCAATAAGGCACGGGGTTATCAAAGAGTGAAGGAGAAATTGCCTTGGCTCTGCCGTAGCCCTGATTGCACTATCAGAGCCGTCAGGGAGGCTCTTTATAAAGGAAGGGCACGAGGGAGAGCGAGGTGGCGGCTGGCGTTGCCCCCCTGATAAATCAGTGCGTGCTGGCAGCCACTGCTTAGTGCAGCCAGGCAGCACCAGAGTGCCGCAGTTCAGGGTCGGTACTTGGCAAGCCCCCCTCTCAAACAGGGCTGTCTGCACCCGACCGCAGACCTCGCTGCTCCCCAGGCTGATCCTCCACCGCTGCCCTTGTCAAGGTTTGTTTGTTTATCCCTGATCCCCCTCTACCCTCACCATACCATATTGTTCCCCACCATGCCAAATTATTCTCCCCCCTTTTTTTCTAACTTATTCTGCATATTTCCCAACTTCATTTATTAAATTAGAAAACTGTGCTGTTATTTGAATTTGAAACATGCTTCCATTTTTGTTGATAGTTCATTGTTCTCTTTATTTTTTGGTTGCTGCAGCTGTTTATAGAACCAGACACACCAACCACAAAAAAAACTGGTTCATGTCTTTTGTTTTAAGACTCTCTTTATGCTGTGTCGAGGGATTTACCTTTTAAAACTTCAACTGCAATTTCTTTCAAAAATATGGTAAAAAAGTTCATGAGCATCTTGGCGAGAGAGGTTTCACAAATAGCAAAGAAGGCATTTAATTAAAAACAGTTTTTAAAAAAAGCTAGGGCAAAAAAAGAAACATAAGGAAAAAAATCTTTATAATGATCATAATAACACATAATAACTAAAGCACCTTTTCTTGTTTCTTGTCTTGTTTGTTTTTTAATTTTTTTTTTTGTTATTTCTTGTATTTTTTTTGCCAATTTCTGGCTAATTACTTCATTTCAAAGGGTTGATTTAAGTAAAAAGTAGGGATTTCTACAATGAAATAAATACCTTTGTAAGTCCTTCACTTTTGTTGATAATTCATTATTGTTTTTATGTTTTAGCTGGTACTGCTTTCCTCTAGCTTTTTTCCCCCAATTTTTCCTTGGCTTTCATAAAAATAATTTTCAAAACAAACTTATTCCAGTTTGTGGAACATTTTTTACCAAGATGCTTGTTTCCTTTTCCCCATGTTTTGTAAGAAATCACACCAATTTGCTCAGGTTAAAGGGTTTAAATACTTGTGAAAGGCATCTGAACATAGCACAAGATAAGTAATGTCGCTCTCAGAACATCATCACTTTTTTGTGCTGCCTTTTGCAAATATTTAATCAATGCTCATTACCTTTTCTCCATGTTTTTGAAAGAAATCAAACCTATTGGTTGAGTTTTCAAAGGGTTAATTCAGTGCTCCAAGTGAAAAGTAAAAATTTCTACAATGAAATCAAAACCTTTGTTAGTCTTTTTTTCACGAGACAAATGGACGTTAATTCCAAAGATGTCCATAAATGTTTCTTGTGCTGCCTTATTTATTTCTTAAGAGGATTAAACTTTCGTTTAAAGTACATATTAAGACGGTTATATCACATTAAATCCACAAACATCTCACCATCTGGGGAGGAAATTATGCCACCGTTAACATTTCTCATAAATTCCTACTCTTCATCTCCAATTGGATGCTGGAGTTTATTACCCCCAATAAAAATCTTGATTTGTTGTGCTCTCAAGTGTTTGCTTGATAAGGTTGGAGCGAAGTCATCACTTCCAGTGAACTCACAAACTCCCTCCCGCTTGTCTTCCATATACGTTTCCATACCGTCCTCCACAGATTCTGATCGTTTGCAATCAAATGAAATTAAAGCATCACGACGCTGGGAAAGGGGGAAATTATTTAATTAATGTGGCCTCCTCCGCTCCAGGTGCAATGGGTTAATGCAGATGCTCTTTGCCGCAGCTTTGAGATTGCCATAAGTGTTCAATTACACATACTTAAAAAGGCACGAGTGAGGCCGCACGTTGCCCCCCGTTCACTTCAAGTCCTGATTAATTTCAGATTTATACTGTCATTTGCTTCGCCCTTCTAATTTCTCCTGCCGCGAGGAATCAGTTTGGAGTTGTACAGGACCTCCTCAACTTTTCTAATTAGATGGACATGAATATAGTGGTACATGTCATTAACAGTGTATTGATGTACATGAAGCCCTGGGACTGTGATGGCACCTGGAGACCGACTGATCCGCAATGTTGGGAATGCCAAGAGGCCGTGTTCTTTAACTTGAGACAAATTAAAGCATGCAAAAATATGCATTGGATCATCTCACGTGATCATTAATGTAAGTGAGATTTCATCTCATTTTGGTCATTTCAGAAGGGCTCGTTGATGATTTGCATTGGAGAGAAGTTGAAATGTTTGAGAGTTTGATTGAGGTTTCTTAAGTTTGAACATGGGGGAAATTTGTCTCCATGAGTCATAATTAGATTCATATTTGCCTCACTTATTGTGGAGGAAATATGAACTATATTAACTATATGCTTCTTCGAAGTACCACTGACTGGACCACATC
Organism: Plectropomus leopardus; assembly: GCF_026936395.1. Lineage (NCBI taxonomy): Eukaryota > Metazoa > Chordata > Actinopteri > Perciformes > Serranidae > Plectropomus > Plectropomus leopardus. The sequence continues at coordinate 37,549,434 of NC_142180.1, read as the reverse complement.
ATACTGTGTGAACAACGGACATTTGTACATGACACTTTTCCACTTTTTTGACAAACCCACAAAGTGTTGGTTATGTTACCGGCCAGCTCGTTTTCATTCCAGAGTCGTTAAAAAGTGCTACTTTTGCAGTGCTCTCTCCATACGATCGTGGCGCCAAAAGCCACCTTGAGTCTGCGTGATACACCGCTGGATGTCGTCAGCTGAAAAAGTTGCCTGACAGAACCGTTCGCAGTGTTATTATATGCCGCTGGATGGCTGGACAGCACCTGCCGTGGCAGCATCATCAAACCTTTGTTTATTCAGGGTAAATTTGACTGAGCATTAAGCTCTTTAAAAGCCGTATCCTGGATTCACATGGGCTACAAGGAAATATAACATATGATAGTTTAAGCTTCAGAAAAGAAAGTTAATTCATATTGCAGAAAAAAGTTAATTCATATGTTTAAGTTAATTTGATAAAAATATATTCACAATGTGAACGCAGCTAACTATTTACATGTTTATGTTTACAGAGTTATTATTAACACATTTACACTTTCAAATACTAACATTTGCATATTTATAAGCAGCTAATGTTCTCTGCTGAATCTGCCTTGCTGATTCTCTTGTGTTTACCTGTTGAGGTCCTGCTAGCTCCTGATTGGTAAGCGCAGTGACACGTGACTATGTTCGAAGAAGTAAAGTTGTTGCTGCCATGCATGGAGGACAGTAAAGCACTGCTCGAGAATTTATCTGTCTCCATCCTGCTGTCTCATCTTATAAAGAGTTGTCCAGCTATCATCGATGAACACTCACATTACAATAGCAATAAATTCAATCCAAATAAATAATTAGCAGCAATGGCTATCAAAAGTTATAAACAGCAATAAAATTTGTAAAAAGGATAAAAAAAGTATTAAATAGCAAACAAGTTGTGCACAGTGGCTGTTAATTCTCCTGCCGGCCAGAATACAGAGGGCTGATGGGAGGAGAAGGAGCAGATTCTGTTGGTGTAAAGTTTTAGTTAAGTTAAACACAATCCAGAGTCTGTGCAAGGCGTTTTATTTTGAAAGTTGACCGTATGCAATGCTGCTTGATTCCTGCCTGGTATAATCTGCTCTGTGTGGCTTGACGCTGTTGCTGTCCGTGTGCAGCAAAAATAGACTCACCGTGTATTTCACGCGCAGCAGAGCGGCGAGCCGCTGCTAGGATGCTGATGAGACGTTCCGAGGTGCGCTTGGTCGAATAACGAGCATTGATTACATTTTCTGCGATCGGCTCTGGAGGCCGTGCTGTGGCGGTAACATGCCGCTGACAGACCCGGTGGAATTTAGGGGTTAGTAGTCAGTTTTAGTGCATTAGGTATGATGGTCTTTGCTCTGATATTGTGTCTGCCCTCAAGGGTGTGCCGCTGGGCTCTGTATTAGGTCCACCTTTATTTACTCATGATGTAAATTTTTTTATGCCGATAACACGTTTGTATACTGCGGTGTGTTTTGTGCCTATATTAAGCGGGTTTACCCGTGTTTGAAAAACCGGCATGCACATGCTGATTTTGGTGGGAAAGGGGTATTTGTGTCACTGTCTGCAACTTTGTGTTTTCTCTGCTTACTGTCTCAGCCATGTCTCCCATGAAAAGGAGATTGTTAATCCAACCTGGTTAAATAAAGGTTGGATAAAATAAATTAATGTAGCAGTTAGATGAACCTGCAGTATCGGATAAATATCGAGCCTCATTTGTCAAAGCGACGTCAACAAGTGAGCCTGATCATTGCTAACAGATCCAGCTTGTACACCAGAGGCCTCGTCCCCCCTCTGGCCCACAGACAGGCCCCTCAGCCGGGCCCCTCCTCCTCCTCCTCCTCCTCCTCCTCCTCCTGAGCCGTGAAGCCAGGGGACGCGTGGGGCCTTTTGTCTGAGCAGTGTGGGGGGCCGCAGATGTCGTTCCCCAGAGACACAGCGGAGGTTAATGATCTCACAGCCTCTGCTAAAATAAATAAATCATTTCCAGTCAGGAGTCTGCATAAATCTTCACTCAAACGGCGATTTGCTGGAGCAAGCACCACCAGTTGCTAATGACTGTTTTTTTTTCCTCTCTCTTCCTTGATTGCCCGAGGGGATAGGCTGTGACACAGATGAGTTCTTTCCCTCTCTCTCTCTCTGTTTCCCCCCCTCCACCCCTCTCTCTCTCTCTCTCTCTCTCTCTCTCTCTCTCTCTCTCTCTCTCTCTCTCTCTCTCTCTCGCTCACACACACAGACACACACACACACACACACACACACAGTTTTTGTGGCTATTCTAATTCGCGGCGTGTTTTGTCAGGGGACATTAGCTGGCTGACAGGCGTCTGGTTTGGATGGGGGGTGCATTTGTAGTGACAGTGGTAGTTGTTTCTTGTTTCAGCTGAGCTGATATTAAGAGACGTGTGTGGGGGTGCTGCTGTCATGCACGGCACGGTGCAACACAACGCCGCGCTCAATCTCAGTCTGGTGCAAATGTGCTTTATTCAAGTCAGCAAAGGAGAAACTATTTTTCCAAATTATTTTTGTTTTTTATTCTATTTCTTCAGGGTAAATTTCTCTGAATTTACCCTGATTATTTGAGGCTGGTGTTTTGCAGTGCTATCACATCTAATCAGTGAAGCTTTTTGCATCATTTTATTAAAGCTTTATTTTTTTTTAACCTTAAGCTTAACGTCTCACTGAGCTGAGAAGCAGGTTAATTAAGAGGTCGACTGAGATGCTTAAGTTTGCACTAATTATGGTCTCACGATCAAATGTTTTTAGGCTTTTTACGGTGCTTATTGTCATATAGTATGTTAAATTTATTATAAGGTATGTTCAGTATTTTGCTTTACTTTCGGTCATGTGATAACATGCTCTCCATGTCATGTGCAGCTGTGTGTAGCACTTTCGTTCCCCAAGACAAATTTCCTTCAGGACATAAAAGTTCATCTTATCTTAAGACTGATTTTGACGTGGCATAACCTCTCTGTCGTATGCAGAAAATGTTATAATTGATTAATTAAATCACAACAAAAAACTAACATCTATTCTGTTAATAAATTCATCTTTTTTCAAGCAAAAATGCAAAAAAAAAACTTCTGGTTGCAGCTTCTTCAATGTGACAGTTTAGATGAATTAAACAATTTTGACAGTTTTCTGTAATTTTTATGCTCAAATCAATTGATTAATTTCCTGAGGTATTAATTGTTATTTGAAAGCCTGGTTTTATCTAATCTCGGGTTTATCTCTGGGTTATTAGATCTTACACTGCATGTTGACAAATGCTTTAAATTCAGCGATGAGGCTGGTGTTTGCAGTGGTGTCACGTCTGATCAGTGAGGTGTTGTATATCATGGAGCTGGCATACATTTGGCTAAAAACTTGGGTTAGGGTAAGTTCAACCTTAAAACTGATTTGACATTGCATAACCAGTCTACATAAAAATCTGTTTCATGTAGAATAGAAATTATCACCATTGATTGATCGATTTGTGGAGTGACAGAAAACAGCAGATGTTTTGGTAATATATTATTTTTTTCTGTCTTTTTTTAAGCACAAATGACAAAAAAAACTGGTTGCAGCTCTTTCAATGTGACAGTTTGCAGCTTTTGAACTGTTTAACCCTTTTTTTTTTGGTCATTACATTGACAAAACAATTAATTATTAACTGAAAAAGTAATTCTTATCTGAAGAATTAATTCTTATCTTAGTTTATCCAAAAGTTTTTTCACATTTTTCTCTGCGTCCTTAGATCTTGTTCTTCATATTGACATATGCGTGGACTCAATTATGAGGTGGTGTTTGCTTAACATCTAATAATTGAGGTGTTTTGCTGCTTTGAACTGTTTTTGACACATTTCTGTCATTTTTACTGTTATTTGAAATCCAGTGTATTATCTCATTTATTTTCTCTTGTTTATTAGATCTTGTACTTCACATTTACAAATGCAACTCAGTAATTCTATAAAGCAGCCTAAACTACCCCGTCAAAAGATGTTAAATTATATATTAATGTATACATATGTTAATTATTGAGCTACACTTAGAGTACTTTATTACAAACTGGCTGAAGTACAGGCAGTATAATGATGCAGCAGTTGCTTGTGTCACTAATTAGAGAAGAGTTGTGTGTCTTTAGCTGTTAGCTGCTTAAGTGGCGTCATCAATAGACACGAGTCAGTAATCAATGAACTCATTCAGAGCTAATTAAGAGAGTCACACTCAGTGAGTAAGTGGTAAAAAAATCACAATATGAATTATTTATCGTAATAAAACAAAGTCATAATATTAATAATTATCATTCAGTGCATATGAGTTGCTTAAGGAGCGACGATCTGCATTTAAATAACCTGAAATGTTAATAAAACAGTATACAATTTCAACTTATTTTATGGGAATCAGGGCGTTAAAATGTTTTTAATATATCAGAAATGCTTTGCAGCCACGACACAAAGAGGTAGCACATATGGATCTTTATTTCAAGGTGAAAGAGAAGTCAAACACACTCACAAATTATAGATCAAATCATAACTATATTGACTGGTGAGGTTTAAGAAAAAAAGGCAACAACAAAGTAAATAAATAAAGTCATTACCAGAGCTTAGAACAGAGGCACCCGATTCCCTCTTTTATCCCGCAACAACAAAAAGAAGAAGAAGACAGAGGAGGAAGAAAATAACAAAAAAAGAGAGAGAGGAGAGAAAAAGAATTGCACAGAGGCTTTTCTTTTCTTTAAAATGCTGCATTAGGTCTTTTCCTGCAGTCAGTTTTCATAGTTCAAAGCTGGCAGTTCAATAAATAGCTGGAACTGGCACATCTCTGTTCTTGCAAAAAGAAATCAATGTTAATCCTATTACCGGCAGTTATCACCTAGCCCAGAAACGGTGGCAAGTAAGAAAAAAAAAAAAAAGAAAAAAAAACTGAGATGTCAAAGCGGGAAGGGGAGAGAGAGCGAGAGAAAGGAGAGAGAGAGAGCGAGTCACCCTTCATTCACTTTCAAACACAGTTTTGATAATTTACTTCTGTAGAAGAAGAAGAAGAAGGGTGGCGGGGGGAGGGGAGGAGGGGAGCCAGCTTCAGTTACTAGGAAATGTGTGTGTGTGTGTTTATATGTGTGTGTGTGTGTGTGTGTGTGTGTGTATGCCTGTGGAGAGGGGGGTCCAGGGCTACTGATGTATTCGCACATAATGCTTGGATCAGACCCTGCTGCTGTAAGCAAGATGTTTGAGGCACAAAACATCATTTCTGAAAAATGTTCACACCGCTTAGCAATCCTCTTCCTGGAGCGCCCTGACATCTGGCCTTTCTCCTTCTCCCCTTCTCCCACTTCCAGTCCAGCCGCTGTGCTTCTCCGTTCGTTTTTTTGGGGGGTGAATTGAGGGCTGCCGCTGTGGCAATCGTGAAAGAAAATTATCGGAGCACATAACTGTGGAGGTGCTTCACTGCTCTTGTAATGTTAAAGAAAAGTCGTTTTTTATAAGATAAAAAATTGTCGGTCCAGCTTTGAAATAAGATGAATGGTTTTCAAATTAAGTATTTTTTCCTGTTTCCCCTTGCTCTTTTCTCCCTTCAAAGATTTATGATATTATCTAAGGTAGGGCTGCTATTAATTGTTTAATCAATAAGATTTCAGTAAACTCTGAAAAATGTGCGTCACCATTTTTTGTCTGGTTGACAGCCTGAAGGTAAAGATATTATGTTTATTATCAGTCTGAAAGGCAGAAAATGTGAAAATATGCACAATTAGCTGGCTGAAAATGGCAAATTTGAGCTTAAAAAAGACGATGAATCTATTGTTATTAAGGTAGGACTGGGCAATATGGAATCAAACATCATGATATTTTTTACCAAATAACTCGACATCGATATGGCGACAATATTGTAGGGTTGACTCTTTGTGCTCTTACAAAATGAGATCTGTTAAATAATCTCCAGTAATGTGGATGTAATGACTAAGCAGGTAAAGATAAAAAGGTAGAACAGATAGAATCGTTCAGAAAATTGCAGCTCTTAATGTGATACAAAGCAGCCTTAAAAGCCAGGAAAAGACAACACTTACACTGTAAATAATTGTGCTACTGGCAGCTGTAGTTGCATAATAGTCATTTTACATGTCACTACTGTTCAAACAGTGTATTTCCATTAAATTTATTGCAGTATTCTACAGTTAATAGTGAGGTTTGCAGTAAAATACTGTAGCTAACCTGCATGTGGCTAACTTTAGGTAAAATGAAAAGTACTTCATAGTGCTGGAAAATCACACAGCAGCCACAGTTTATGTTTACTGCTGTTTTAAAAAATTTTAAAAAATTGCTAATTATCAAAATATGCCTTAAATTGAGAACACATCTTTTAGTGAAAACAACACACAATCTTGAAAAGCTAGGCTTTTCAACTTTTTCATTTGGCATCATGTTTCTTAAGGGTGTGTGCGGTTTGTTTTATTGTATGTGTAATTTGTGTGTGAACTTTCAGTGAAAAAAGACAAATTTGCATTGTATCCAATCGCATTGTATCGTATCATATCACATCACATCACGTTGTATCGCATCGCATCGCATCGCATCGCATCGTATTGTATCGTATCGTAATATGAAATATGCTGATGATGACTGATAAAGATCTTTGGTGATCTCTGAGTCGCTTTTATTTTTGAATGCCCAGCAGTCTCCTTGGGTGCTGCTGGAAATTCATCACAATCAGCTGATTGTGTTTTTTTAAATGTTTTTCATCTTGATATCTGCTGAGTATTACCACCACAAAAGATGTAGATTACACATCAGTGTTCTATAAATGTATGTATTTGCAAATAAAACTCACACAAAACAAGATGTTTAAGGACCTTTGGGCAAATCATGAACATTTTCTGAGTGATTAATTGAGAAAAATGATTGATGACGAAAGTAGTATTTAGTTGCAGTTTGGCATTAGAAAACATGAAAAATTCATGATATGATTATCCTGGCCAAATAATTATGATTAACAAAATGATCACAGTAGTCATTAAAATATGCTTAAAACTCTTAAAATGGCACTAAAACATACACGAATACCTTTACCTTACAATTGGTTTAAAAAACAAATGTTTTTATTGCATCACAAGGAGGACACATCTTTTTTTAGTGAAAAAGAAAAAATCACAAAAAGCTAGGCTTTTCAGCTATTTAATATGGCATCATGTTTCCTAAAGGTATGTACGGTATAATTAAATGTCTAATTTGTGTCTGAGGATGGACGCAAAATGAATTTCAGTGAAAATTGGCAATAAAGTTGTATTGTGTGGTACGCTACGGCACGATATGGTACGGTATGGTACGATATGGTACGGTATGGTACGATATGGTACGGTATGGTACGGTATGGTACGATATGGTACGGTATGGTACGGTATGGTACGGATTGGATTGATTAAGATCATGTGCTTTTCTTTAGGTTAGTTCATATGCAGTCTGATTTTGTTGAGTCTCTTTTTGTTTTTGGTTGCCCAGCAGTCTCCTTGGGTGTTGTTTGATATTCATGATCATACTGATAATGGTAACCCACCACAATCAGTATTTTGTGGTTTTTTTTTATCACAATATGCGATAAAATCATAAATTGTTGCGGAGCTGCTCCCCCTTTTGCTGAATATCACCACCACAAAAGATGTGGATTGCACTTCACAGCGTTCTATAAACGTATATATTTACTGCAAATAAAACTCACACAAAACAAAACACGCTGCCATTAAAAATCACATTTCTCCAATGAACACACCAAAACCCTAGATTAGGCCTAATCACTGTCACCAGGAAGCAGAATCAGGCCCTCTCACTGGCGGATTAAGTCTTCTGTTGTTGTTGTCCTTATTGTTGTTGCTGAGAAATAATTACAGCTGAATCTCATCAAAGCCAATTCAACTCTTGGCAGGACTCTGCTCAGTTTTTTCTTTTTTTCTTCTTCTTCTCTTTCAGCGAGGAACCTGAGTTTCCCCTGCATGAAAGTGAAGATTAAAGTAGTTAAATACTCGCGGTGAACTGAGGGGGAAACTGAGGCGACGTCGATGGGCTGCGGGAACAGTCTCACCGCTTTCAAACACTCTTGTTTCCAAAGAATGACAAAATGCATCTTGCTGACATAGGTTTTCACCTTGACTCGACTGACTTTGTGTGAATTTATTTCCTACGCCGCGTCGAAGCAAGTGACCCCATTCCAGCCCGACCCATTCTATATTCCGATAATAAATTAGATGGCGATGCAGGGGCTTTAACATGTAAAATAGTGGTGACATGCTAAATAATGAGGCAGGCTAGAATTATGTAGCGCTGGCGTGCAGGCTCTGGGGTATTCCCAGGCCTCGGAGTGGCCCGGGCCTCCTCCTCGACGCCTGCTGCTCTGAGGGCACCGAGCGTGAGCGGGGGGAGGAGGAGGGCACTGAATATGAAAATGGAATTAATGTACCAACGCCCAAAGGTAGATTACACTGTAGCAACCCTTTTGGCAATGCTTCCCTCTGTTTGGGACCAACAACAAAAAGAGAAACGTTTTATTCATCATGGAAATTGGTGTTTTTATTACTCCCTCGGTGGAATTTAAGATGCTTTTTCTTTCTGATGCGGGAGGTCATTTCAATACACTGTAATGTCTCCATCATCTTTCTCGTGTTTGGGCGTGCAGTTTTGGGAGTGATGCGTGGCCAGCAGTGAGTTACGATCGCGATAAAGATGCCGAGCGGTGTTTCTAGGCAGAATGTAATCATCTCACAATGACTTTGTCACTTTGGAAACAGCAGCTGTTTCTCATTGTTACCTCTGAATACTGAGCAGCAGGGGCGTCTCCAGGATTTGAGGACACTGGGGGCTTAGCCCAGACCTCTGTAGGGGGGGTCTGGGCAGGAATCCTCCTTTGTGATGAACAAACTCTATTTTGATGCTTTTGTACACACTCTGGCACCTTATTTACCCAGATTTTTTTTTTTAACTTAAATTACGAATTGTGATGCTAAAATGATATTTGTTGTTAGTAATTTGTACTGGGTAGAAACAGAATACTTTACAACTGCTAAAATTAAAAAAATATTGACTAGAGCTACGAAGAAAAGTCTGTATTTTTGTTAAAAGTAGCACAATTAAACTAAGTCCATTTAGTCAAGTACAAGTATGGACAGGTTATTTGATCCAGGACTTTTCATCACAACGTTTTTTGACAATTTTTTTTTTGTGATTTTTCTTTACTTTTAAAATTTTTGGCTTTTTTTCCATTAAAACTTTTTGGGGATTTTCCTCTTACATTTTTTTTAGTCTTTAAACATTTTTGGTGTTTTTTCTGTCTTTTAAAATGTTATGTGATTTTTTTCCTTTCTTTTAAAATGTTTAATGTTTTTTTTTTTTTTTTTAAAAAAAAAAACAGTTTAGGTGATATTTTGTTTTTCTTTTAAAATTTTTGGTTATTTGAAAAATTCTCCCAAAATTTTTTTGTGATTCTTCAATGAAAACATGCCTTCCAAACCTGCTGGCCTACCAAAAGAAAATAGCCCAAAATTAAACCATTTATCAAAGCCAGAAACTGAATAAACCTGAAGTATTGGATTTCTTGTTGAATTTAGATTTGGGTGCATTTTCCCCGAGTCACTCAGGGAGGCTTAAGGAAAAATATTTGTAGCTTTGAGGAAAAATGAACAGCCACCAGCCTCCTGTAATAAATAAATAAGAGCCACTTTGGCCTATTCTTATTTTTGAAATTATATGCATATACATATATGTTTTCCTATTTGGTGCAATTTATAAAACATTTGGGGCTGAAGCCTCGGACGCTGCGGCCTAATGACGCCACGGCTAAGTGTATTTGGGTGTTTGTGCAACCTTGAAGCCCCTGTGGTAAAACTCTACTGTTTTATGGCTATTGTCGCAGGAGGAGACAGATTTACCAGGTTTAATACAGCCGATTTTAGTTTGCAACAAACATGCTTGTAAACCTGCTTTACAGCCCCCCTGGCTTTTTGTCCGGAGGGGGATTAACTGATGAGCACTGCCTGTCCTTCAGGTGACACGCACGGTGCAATCCAAACTCGTATCACACTTTATTGCCATCTCTGAGTGAATACAAGAGTGACTGATGATCTTTTAGCTCATTACAAAGCGTGTTTCAAACACAAACACGGGCCTTTCTCTTAAAAGTATGCAGCCAGAGATGCTTTGGGATTTGTTACAGGATGAAAAACGACCTCATCCGCTCTGTTTTCTTTTCACTTTTCGCCAGCTTTCCTGTCTGAGCGCAGACAGTCGCTGTTGTAGCGGGTGATATGTTATATGTGCACACGCTGGCTGGATTAAATTTTTAATGGCTCCAAGGGCAGTTGTCCTGGCCGTAAAAAACTGCTGCAACAGTGTGAAAGGCGCGTTACTGCAAATACATTTCTGTTCTTCTCTCAAAGGATTGTTAAACACCTGCACCACAAATGCTTTTTTATTCACTTTTTTTCCCCAACTTTCTCTGCAAATTAGAAAGCTGCGAGCTCAGGATCAGCAAGTTGCATCAGATAAATGATAAGAGGGCGATCAGTATTCACGGGGTGATGTTATGAAGTGGGAGATCACTTAAAGCCTGATGTGAGTTATGTGCACTGATTGTCAGCCGACATTATGCACACTGTTTGAGGCTAAATAACCCAGTGTGTGGATCATAAACTGTTCCTCTTGCATGCCACCTTGAAGCGAGGGAGGCACCCCCCTTCATAAACAACTCTGTCATTTTAAGTAAGTATCGCCCTGCTTACCAGGCACCTTTCGTGCGTGAGCTGCACCTAATTTAGAAGCTTTTAAATCTTTCGCAAGTGTTGTTGTGAGAAATGCCTGGTTGCAAATGTCTTTTATTGAATGCTGACTCTGTGGTATTACAGGCTTGCAGATATGCCCGCTGTAATATGTCCCTATAGCTTTATCTTGTAATAGTAAAGTGTATTAATTTTCTAGGACTGGAAGAGTGTGTGAAGGGTTAGAATTGACTCTATTTGGGATTGGAGCGACTTGCCACTGACTCCAAACGTGGTTTTTCACGCAAAAGATGAAGCAAAGAGGGCGGAAAAAAAAAAACATGGTAGATTTCTTAAGTCGGTTTATCACAATCCATCATGAGGAGGGGGATCTGAGTAATTAAAGACTTTTCCAGGAGTGGCATTCTTGAAATTGGAAGTGAAAGTCTCCTTAGCATGGACAGGGATTCACCTATGAAGCTATGCGTCACAGTTATTCGCTGTATAATATGAGCACCATTTGATAGGGAGCTATTCTCAGTCAGTGTGTTTGTCATACAGCACTATTACTGTGAGTTAACCCTTTGAGACCTCAGCAAACCGGCTTGATTTCTTTCAAAGACACAAGGGAAGAAGAGAATGAGCAAGTTACAGGGTTCGTATGGTCATGAAAAACCTGGAAGAGTCATGGAAATTTGCAAATTGCAATTTCCAGTAAAGAAATGTTTCGAAAAAGTCATTTTTTTCATGAGGTGTTCAAGGATTGTCAGAAATTTTAAAAGCCAATAATGATTTCTGTTTTTACGGTTTCTGGCTGCGATAAATGCTATCTTTTTTTCTTTTTTTTTGATGATTTTTAAAGAAAATGTTTTCTTTAAAAATTACCAAAAAAATGAACAGCAACAAAAAATGGCCTGAATTCTTTAAAAATCACCCATTTTTTTGTAAAAAAAACATCCATCCATCCATTTTCTTCCGCTGATCCGGGGTCAGGTCACGGGGGCAGCAGCCCAACCAGGGAAGCCCAGACTTCCCTCCCCCTGGCCACTTTGTCCAGCTCTTCCCGCGGGATCCCAAGGCGTTCCCAGGCCAGCTGAGAGACATTTTGTAAAAAATAACAACAATGAATGAATAAATTCACAGTCAAATATATACAAAATACATCAATTTTTAGTTGCATTTTTGTTAAAAATAATTGGTGATTGTTTTTTTCTCTGTCAAATTCTGTAGTGATTTTGAATAAAACCATGTCTTCCAAAACTGCGGGCCCGCCAGAATCAAAATTGCCGCAATTACACCAGTGATCAAAGCCAGAAACTGTAAAAACGTAAAGCATTAGAATAATCGTTGATTTGGATTTTGTATTTGGATGTATTTTCCCCGAGTCACTCAGAAAACAAAACCAAAAACAAGGAAACAACCAGAAAAAAAGTGCTTACAAATATTAAGACTCTCTAAAATAATTTTAAATAAACAATTTTTGTAATAATAGATATAGTTTGGTTTAAGAAACGTTTCCCTAGCTTTCAATTTTTTTTCTATATCACTAATTTGTTGCAAATTACAGGCCATTTCTTGCCATGTTGATCATCGCCCTTTTTCCTGCATTATTTTGGGTAAAAAAACAAACTAATTTGCTCAAATTTCAAAGGTTTAAATACTTGTGAAAGGGCCGCAGCACATGTTAAGTGATGTCGATCTGGGTTGTAAAGGGTTAAAGCGGATCCTAAAATCGAGCTGACTAAAGAGTCCTCTATTTGCTGTGATAAAAAACACTATACACTCCTGTGTGAGCTGCGAGGGAACGGCAGAATGGAGGAGGCTGCCGGTGGTCGCCCAAGTTTGTACAGCAGTGCTTTTCCTGATAATGCCACACATTCGGGTTTCTGCTTTCAGTAGCCTTCGCACGAGTGCTCCAGTCTCACACGGCACTTAAGTGTGATTAATAAGGTGCAGTGTTGTGTGTGTGTGCAGGGGGGGGTGGTGGTGGTGGTGGTGGTGGAGGTGGTGGGGGAGTTTATGTCAAGATAAACGTGGAAATGACCTAGCAGTCACCAGCTTTTTCCTTTCGGCAACCGCACAGTGCCGAGCTAGAGAGCAGGAGAGGCTGGGGTTTTTATCAAGCCGAGGGCTCAGACCACCAGAGGCTCTTGTGAAGGAAGGAAATTACCGGGTGCAAACATTCACAATACCCCAACTCAATTCCCCCTCCCTCATCTCTCTCTTTTCCTTCTCTCTCTGACTTCCACTCTCCTGTCCCTATGTTTATCAGGTTTTGGGGCACTGTATTTTGATGTCAATAAGCAATTTTTCTTGCCTGGTCTCCTGCCTGACCCCTTTAATCCATCAATATATTATTAGAGATAAAGTTTTGTGGACGCCTGCTGCAGTCACAAGATAAATGACATCTCTGAAGTCACGCATTAAAGACTAGATTAAGGCCTTGTGACTGTGTCTTCAGTGCTCATCTGTGCGCCTCTGTCCAACCTATCACACTAAGTGACAAGAAAGAAAAATAATGAACTGAGGCAGAAAAAGCAAAGAGATATTTCTTACACACACAGCCCGCGTCTGTCTTCAGCCAGGATTAGGACGCATTAGAGGCGTGCTGGAGAAGGGAGAGAGGCGGCGAGGGAGCGTCGCTGTTTGTGTGCGTCTGCTGAAAGAAAGGGACTTTCAGCCCTCGATCCCTTTTTAAACCGCAGACGTTTTGTTTGAAACAATGCGAGCTTCATTTCTGACCCTGCAGATGGGACGATTTTCATATTCAAATTGTACATTTGAACCACAAACATAAAAGCTTTGGATTAGAGTCACAGCTCACTAAACTGAGGGACTGTATAGAAATTATTTGTCTGAAACCGAAATGTTTATGACTTTTAAAAAAGCAAGACCCACTTTATTTATCATTTATTCCCTCAGATATTGCTAGATATGGAATAATAAAATACACGTTATCAAAGCGCATCATCCTTAAAAAAAAAATTGAAGGAAATAATCATTACATGTAATTCATGATGTTTCATTATTTCTGGATGTGTGTTTATATATATATATATAAATATATAAATAAATAAATAAAAGGGCTGTCAAGCTATTAAAAACTTCATCTAATTTATTACATACTCTGGGATTAATCAATCAAAATGAATCACATACATAAAATTCAATTCACATTTATAAGCACAAATTCCACTCATTTATGAAGTCGAGCAGCTCCTGCATTGTCAACAGCACTTATTGCAATGCAGTTATTTCAAAATAAAATGCCTTGTGCCAACAACTGATGGGATTATATCGACAGAGACGTTGTCAGGCTGCTTTTATTTTGAAACAGCAGCAGGGACGTTTGAGTATTGCATCTATATTAGTATTTTTGCATCTCTGTGACAGAGAGAGACTTTAAAATGAGGTAGAAGGTGGTACAGAGTCAGTATAATCATCAAAACACAATTTTCACCGTCTGTTTCTCATGACAACCGTGAGCGACACGCGAAAAAAATTGGCGAGCCAACTGAGACGAGTCTGCGCAGTGCTGCTCATGTAGGCGGTGAGGATGCTCTAACCTGTTAATAATGAGTAGTTCCCTTGACATTTTTTCTATCTTTTTGAATAATTTTCTTAAAGTTTTCTCTCACGCTCTCTTTTTTAGGTCATTTTTTTGTGTCTCATTTTACCAATTTCTTGGCCTTTCTTGCCAAGTTGCTCATTTTGCATGTTTTTGAAACCAATCTGCTTGGGTATTAAAGGCGCAAATCTTGTGAAAGGTGTCTCAAAGGAAAACAGGTGTCAATCCAGGTTTTAAAGGGTTAAGTCAGACTAACTTGGTTTACTGAAGATGCTAAAACTTGGAAAGAACAAGGTAATTTTTATTCTAACAATTTTTATTTTTAAGTTGCAACAATTTTACAATTAAGTAAATATACAGCTAAATGTTTACTAAATTTAACAATTAGATACAAAGTAAAGATAAATTAATATTAATAGTTTGAGTTATTTTTATTTTTCAAGACAGTCGGTTGCCAAGATTATTTTAAGATCAACTTGTCACATTTTACAGTGTGGCTAATACCTTACCTTCTGGAGTACGTAGTAAAAACTATGCATTTACAGTAAATACAGAGTGAGTGTTTCATCTTCACATATGTGTGTGAAATCATCCAAACCCTCTGCTGTCTGTGAGCACCTGTGAGAGCCACAAACTGCAGATTCTTGCAAATTGAAGTGATGCTGCGTCTCCCCGCAGTCACTGCTCGCTTCAGTGTTCACCGAACATTTAGACCCCTAAAACCTCCCACTAATAGACAGGATTACATGTCAAATGACATTTTTACAGCTTAAACTCCCCTCCACCTGGACGAGCAGATATTAAAGGCATATCTGGTAGCACTCGGTGTTAAGTGGGACCAAGTGCTCATTAAGTTTCTGACGCTCTCCGCCTGCTCCGGCCGGGCTGATAGGCCACACAGTAAATCAACGCGGCTGCTGGATTTGTGCTGGACTTAGACCCGGTTATCAGTAGTCCTCGGCTAATACGGCGCCGCGGTGACATTGTCACGACTGGCAACATTTGAATTTGCCTTTGAAACCTGGTTCAACATCACTTTTTTGTGCTTTATTGAGATGCCTTTCACAAGTGTTTAAACCTTTGGATTGTTTTTATTTCTTTGGGAAAAAAAGGATGAAAAGGCAACTTAGCCAATAAATGTCCTACAAACTGCAAAAAAATTATTAGATTTTAGAAAATTCAATTTAAAAAAAAGGGATTTTTTTTTTTTTTTTTTTAAAAGCACTCATTTCCTTGTTTGTTTTGGTTTTTGACTTTGTTTTTTTGCCATTATTCATTTCTTGTACTTTTTTGAAAACTAATTTCTTGCAAAACTTTTCTTCTCAGGTTTCTCATTGCTTTCTTCCCATATTTCTTAAAGAAATTGAGCATATTTTGTATTTAAAATTATTTGAGAAAATTATATTTTTTTGACGCACTCAAGTCACTCTCGTGTTTGCTTTTGACTTTATTTTTTGGTATTTTTCAGGATATTTTTCTTTCTTCTTTTTTTTCAGAAGTTGCTTGTTGCCCTCTTCCCATATTTTTGAAAATAATTAGCAATTTTTTAATTTAAAATTCTGTTACAAAATTCTAATTATTTTTTCGCACTCTGGTCATTTCCTTGTTTGTTTTTTGACTTTCCTTTTTTTCTGTTTTTCAGGTAATTTTTTTGAATTTTTTTTTTTCCCTAGTTTATTGCAAATTTTGGGGTCATTTTTTGTTAAGTTGTTTGTTGCTTTCTTCCTATATTTTTTTTAGAGAAATTGTACACATTTTATATTGAAATTATCTTACAAAATATATAATATATAATATACAATATATAATACAACATATAATTATATTTAAGCACTCTGGTCTTGTCTTTGTTTTTGACTTTCTCAGGTGATTTTCTTGTATTTTTTTTAACTAATTTCTTGCAAATTTGCAGGTCATTTCTTCCTCAGCTGCTCATTGACTTCTTCCCATAGTTTGGAAAGAAACTGAGGACATTTGCTCAGTTTTCAAAGGTTTAAGCTCTTTCTGCTGCTTGCGTTTTCATGTGGAACATTCTCACCTGACTAGCCACTTCCCTTCCGCGCAGACACGGCGTTATTCCCCCTCCGACGTTTTATTTGGAAATGTGACGGCTGTTGTGTGGGAGCTGAATATCGCCTGTTGTTCATCCTCACATCCGCATGTAACCTCTCCAATGTTTAGCCCATGAACTTGTCAACATGCACTCCTCAGAGGCTGCATCCTTTCAAAGGGCAACCATAAATAAGGCGAGGGCACGGCATTCTTTGTTCGACATTTATCAGAAAATTTGGCTTCTAAAATCAATTAAAACCCTTTTCACACAAGGCTGAGATAAAAGATAAGGCGATGAAAGCAGATATGAGGCAGATGAAGCCCTGTAATTCAAAGCTGCGCATTCATTTGGCTGGCTTTTAGAGACAAAATACCCAAGGTCTTTATGTTATGGCCAATTATATTAGATCTTCCACATTCTCCGCATTTCTCTTGACTTTTGAGGTGAGGTTTGAGGTAACTGAAGCCCTTCAGTGCTTTCCTCGTTGGCCTCTGGATTCCTCCTTAGCGGAGGAATATCTATGCACACTTATTTAATTTCACGCAATTCATAAACTCCATCTACAAATTAATTTTCTTTTTAGCACAATTATTGCATTTTGAAGGTTCCTCTTTTCTCCTCTGGAGCGATTGTGAACTGGGTCTCTTGTGCGAACTGAATGCGACTGATGTTCTGTGTTAATGGCGAAAATCTCACTTCATTGAATGGCTCGTGCCTTTTATGAGCGACGCAGTCCTTTCAGTCTTTATAGTTCAAGTCTAACATTTAGTGCAATCGCTGAAATGATTGTGATTGTAACTGAACTGCATGTGATCTAAAATACAGCCATTATCACGCTCGAGTTTTCCTACCGCCTGCTTTACTTTTTTTTTATTATTTAGTTGTCTGCAATTCACATTGTAATTCAGTTTCTTTATCGGAGGCTCATTGGGCTGTCAGCTGCTGTCTGAGTGTACAAGTGCGGCGCGTGAGCTGTTTTTTTAAGCAGGTGGAGTTGTGGTTTGATTCTGACTTTGTGTCTCTGGACTGATTGTCTTTACATCAGGTGACGGTTTGCACATATGAGCTGCAGAAAACAAAAGTTTTACCGTCTGAAGGTCGTCAGAGTCACTCTGTCTAAGTCTGAAGACATCAGTTCTGTTACATGCTCATCTAGGACTTCCCAGCTCACAGGGAACGTTTCCACAACATTGACTAACGTTACCTACAAGTTGTAATAACGTTTTAAAGAAAACATTTTAATCTAATGTTCAAATAATGTTTTAAGGATGTTTATCAATTCAAATAATGTTCCTCTAAGATTAGACGCTGAGTAAGACGTAACGTTTGAGCTTCAACATTCAGGGGATGTTTTGGTGATGTTGAGAGGTGAATTTTCTTTTATAAAACGTTCCACAATGTTACAAAAGAACAAAGGAAGAACGTTTTCAAAGCAACATTCAGAACATGTTATTGAGGCTTTTGATTACAGAACATTTTTTAATTAAATGTTCCTGTAATGTAATATGTTTTTAAAAAAAACAACATTTTTATTATGTTTATAGAGAATGTTATTCTGACTTTAATAAGAATTGTGAAAACATTACTGAAACGTTGCCTTGTACATTCTCAGAACGTTATCTGAACCAAAAATTGCTGCCTGGGTTAGCTGGTTGCTCACAGTATGATTGAATCTCTTTGGTTTATTGATGCTTCGTTCTGTTTGCAAAGATATTGATGTCTGTGCTTAAGGCGCGGTATGCGCTGACGTACGCTGCCGTCATCCAGCAGCGTTTCATAACACAGCGAAAGATTCTGTCTCGCCACGTTCTCGGCTGGCGCCATCTAGTGGCGTTTAATGCAGACGTGGAAGGTGCTTTTTGGCGTCGCAATCTTAAGAGAAAAGGCTGATTTACAGGTGCATCCCAAAAAATTAAGACATCGTAAAAAAACAAAAAATCATTTTTCTTCCTAATTTAATTCAAAAAGATAAACTTTCATATATTCATTACACATAAATTTAAATATTTCAAGCCCTTTTTTGTTTTAGTTTTGATGATTATAGCTCATGAAAAACAGAAATCCAGTATTTGAAATTATTAGAACATTTCCTAAATTCATTGGAAAAGTGACTTATAGAACAGAAATGTACAACTTCTGAAAAGTATGTTTATTTATAAACTCAGTACTAGGTTGGTGCCCCTTTACTTCAAATTACTGCATCAGTGTGGCACAGAGTGCTCAGCTGTTATTGACCTCAGCTGGTCTGTATTTTTGGGTCGGGTGTTTCTAATATTTTGAAATATGTATTTTGTTTTGTTTTTTAACTTTTTTTTTCTAGCTGTAGGCCATCATTATCAAAATTAAAATAGAAAAATGCTTGAACAGTTTGGTGTCTGTAATGAGTCTAGAATATTTTAAATTTTCACTCAGAACTGACGGAAAATATTGAACTTTATCACAATATTCTAATTTTTTGAGATTCATCTGTTTTTCAACCAAACCAGAGCTGATGATTGTTGGATTGTCGAGTTTTATTTTGCTTCTGTTGACTTTTATGAAGTGTGTTTAATGATGATAAAATTGGTTAAACAAAAAGGATTTTATTGTTTAACATGGAGGTCTGTCTCTGTGGGAATCCTTTCCATAATGTTATCAGACACTCAGAATAACAATTTGAGCCTGTCAGTGACAAAAAATGATTTTTAGTTGATGAGTGGTGGCTTTGCATCCTGTGTGGCTGCTGCCGGCTGCAGCACTCTTTCTCAGTACTGAACTTATTTCAACAATTGTTGTTCCAGTTAGTCACTTAGACACAAAAACATTAGAAAATACAGTAAAACGTTCGTAAACGTTCTCCTTTAGCAACACACTCCTGCTCATTATAACAGCATGTGTGATTGTTTAACTGCAGTAAATACTCGCAGAGTTCTCCAGCTAACTTCCTTCTGTTCAGTATTTTTCACAGAGTGCAGTTCAGGCCTGCACTTCTTCATGAGTCAGCAGACGGCTGACATGCGCAGTTCTCTCAGCAAACAGCTTCCTAAGCCGATGCTTCTTTCTTTCTCTGTTCTTCTCACTGACAATTATTATTATGAAGCCCTGCGGAGGAACTTTGCTTCACCGGATCATGACTGCTTAATTACATGCACTCTTTTTACACCCCAGCATATTTTTTTGGGATCGCTGCTGGTCGATGGTGGTGGAAGGGAATTACTCCTTTATTACAAATGAATGTGATGACACTTTAGTAGCTGCGTGTTCGCAGACAGAGACCTGCAGTGCAGGGGCGTTTCTAGGATTTAAGAACAGTGGGGGCAAAGCCCGGACCTCTGCAGGGGGGATCCTCCTTCTTGATGAACAAGCTCCATTTTGAAGTTTTTTTATGCACATTATTTACCCTTAAAGGCTTTAAAAAAACCTTTAATCATGAATTATGATGTTAAAGATATTAGTAGTTGTAAGTAATTAGTTCTGAGTAGAAACAGAGTATTTTACTTCTGCTATTATTACACATTTATTGACTAAAGTTAAAAATTATAGTCTGTATTTTTGTTAAAAAGTGGCAAAATCAAACGAAGAGCATATAGTCAAGTATAATTATGGACAGATTATTAATAGTTCTGTGGCTTTTTATCAATATTAGGGACTGTTTATTACTTATGAGAAGGGAGGGGCTGGTGCAACAAGGGGGAGGCATGCCAAATAATTCTTTAAGCACTGGGGAGGGACTGATTTTATTTTGCGTAGGGGAGGGCCATACAGCTTTAAAAGACTTTGTATTTATTTAACCGTGGATTTGGAAGGCATGCTTTAAACATTTTTGCTGATTTTTCTTTTCGTTTAACATGTTTGCCTTTTTTTTTTGAATTTTTTGTTGATTTTTGTTTTGTTTTTTTTGAATTGTGATTTTCTTTAAAGCTTTTGGGTGATTTCTAAAAATTGATTATTTGGTTTTTCCTGAAAAATCTTTAGTGATTTTTCAAAAATATTGATGTTTTCTTTAAAAACAGGTGTTAATTTTATTTTTCTTTTAAGATTTGAGGTGATTTTATTAATAAAAACATGTCTTCCTAACCATGGACCCCTGGGTTTGGTAGCAATGTTTTCCTGAAAAGTTGGCGATTTTATTTTTAAAATATTTTTTTAAATGGGATATTTGTTTTCTCTTTCAAATGTAATGTATTTTTTTCTTTTCCTTAAAAAAAGGTGATTTTTTTTTAAATGTATTTATTTATGTTTAATGAAAACATGCCTTTCTAATCCATGGGCCCACTTACATAAAAATTACCAAAATTATACCATTTATTAAAGCCAGAAATTGCAAAAACTTAATCTATCAAAATTATTATTGGTTTATCAAATTTCCATCAGTCCTTGAACACATCATGGGGGCACTCAACGAGGTTCACGAAAAATATTTGTAAAAAAAAAACAAAAAACAGGCACTTCCTCCTCTGATAAATTTCTAAACATTTGGACGCCTGGGCCTAATGATGCTGCTGGTACAAAGGCTGCTCATTGAGCGTGGAGGGCTGGGGCCGGTGGTGGCGTTGTGAGCGATGTGCCCCCGCCCCCCCCAGAGGAGCCAACCACAACAGATCTGCAGATAGCCTCTGTGAGGTGCCGAGTGTTTATCTCCACTGCGGGGCCCCGCGGAGCGCATGATGGATCTGCAGTGATCAGTTAAAACCACACTGATGATAAACTAATGAATCACGGCCCGCATTAATCACAGCGCAGCCCGCACGGAAAGACGGATGGAAATGCAAAAGTTCCACGCTAATGATGAACTACTAACAATTTGGTGGTGGACAAGGAGAGAGGGAAAATTACACACCGGGGTTTCATGCATAATCTTGCAAGATATTAATATTTCACCCCCCTCACACCCACCCACCACCCTCCGACGCTGCTCCACGTTGCGGCCTTTAGAGGCATAATCAAATTTCATTACCAGCCAAACCGACATGATTAAACAGAACAGAGTCTGAGTTCAGAGGCTCACACTGCGGCACACGTTGGCTGCCACTCAGAGACGTCTCCACCCCCTTCATCATTCACAAACCCTCCTCCTCCCCTCTTCGCTCGCCCCACCCCTTTGCCCCAGCGTGGCCCCACTGGCTTCCTCAGATCCAAATCAGCATTTCATGACCGGCCTCACATCTCTGACCACACGCTCTCTCCGCCGGTGCCTTTATCTGTCAGTCATGTGAGTCCCCGAGGAGCAGCTCGTCCAGAGATTCTGCCGTCGACGGCCTCCCCTGAAAACCTCCGAGGATGGCTGCTTCCTCTCAGGCGGGATGTCAGTCCAAAGACAACAGTGGATCTCTGCCACGTGTTGATAAAATATGAATTATTGGGCCTCCTGCAGCAACATTCTCTTTAATTTCTCTTCTCTTATATTTTCTAGTAAAAGAAAATGTAAGAGAAGCCAACTTATGATGCACCAGATGTTCTTAACCAGTGGTGTCATCCGAGCTTCAGCCCCAAATGTTTAATAAAATGCCCCAGATCTAAATATATATATGTCACCTGGGCCTTTTGACCCTCGCCAAAGCTACAAATATTTTTCATTGAGTCTCCTCAAGTAACTCGGGGAAAATGCATGAATTGTTCATCCCACATGGTGTCTCCAAGGACTGTCAGGAATTTAAAAAGTCCAACAATAATTTAGATACAATAAGTTTTTAGGGTTTTCTGGCTCTGACAGACCTGCAGTGTAAGGACTGCAGGTTTAGAAGACTTGTTTTCATTAAAAATTACAAAAAAGGGGGAAAAAAATCACCAAAAATTTAAGTAGAGAAAAAAAATTATAAAAAATTTTGAATTAAAAAAAAATAATCGCCACAATTTTAAAAAGAAAGTAAGTTTAAAAAATCACCAAAATTTTTGAAAGAAAAAAAAGTCACCAAAAACTTGTGAGAAAAACAAATATCATATTTTTTCTTTTAAAATCACCATTTTTTTAAACCCAAAAAAATCACCAAAAATATTAGAAATATTATAAGAGAAAAAACAAGCCAAAAAGTGTTAGAGAAAACAAACTCACCATTAAAAACTTTTGAAGAAAATTTAAAAAATAGTTTTTTTTAATTACACAAAAGAAAAAAACACCAAAAATGTAAAAAAAAAAAAAAAAAAAAAATTTCTAAAAGAAAAGAAAATGTACCTTCCAAACCCAACACATGGTAAGTATGGATGGTCGTTTCAGAGAATGTATGGTGTTGAAAATTTGCCTCAAAGTCATGGAAAAGTCATTGAAATTTATTGTTAAAAAGGTGTGTGAACCGTGCAGTAAGAATGCTCTCGAACACTCGTAAAACCTGAGAGAAGAGCAAAAATAAGAAAACATGGGTAAATCCCAAAAAGCAATCACAAATTAAGAATAAATTGTGGATACGAACAAAAATAAGAGAAAATCTGTTTGTTTCTTTCATGAGGCCCATTGTGCGTGCTGTAACTCTGCATAAAAAGGTTGAAATTAAATATCAAAAGTATGAATTTCCCTGAACGCGTCTCATGTAAGAGTGTGATTCCTGCCATGTAGCATTAGGTGAGATAAGCCTGTGAGACTGTTGATCAGTGCCTCGTGCTGAATTCTGCCTCTGATGTGAAAAAAACCCAAACTCCTTCCTCTCCTGTTCTTCACCTGCGACGCCACACTTTAATTTTTTGTTTGTCTGCTGGAGTGCGGCATGAGATGCTCCCACGTTGGCCCGAGTTGCGGCTGTGCTCCGCTCTTTTGCTCCGCTGACCCCTCGAGTTTGGGCGTAATCTCCCCCATCACACTCCAGGAATAGCTGCTCGTGACCTGCTTCCTTTTCTTCCTCTCCTCTCTGTTTTTTTTTATTTATTCATTAACTTAACGCAGGATCACATCTGTACCCTCCTGCGAATGTGTGTGATGTGGAATGAAAGGGATATTATATTTTTTTTTGTATCTGTCATTTCTTTTCTATCTCCCATATGACTTCTTAATCCATCTGAATGCATAGAAGATAATGTTTTGGGCGAAATAACATAAGAGGAAAGATAGACTCCCAAGGACCAATATCTTTATTGCTTGGAGGATAAACGGATTATGTCAGCCATTTTCTGCTGCTGACAGCTTTTCTTATTAACCGATTTTATTTTTAATCTGCCAAGGAAGAAATGCGGTTTTATGTCACAATAAAACGCTGGTCACATCTAATGCTGCCCTCAAACAAACAGATTTCTCAAAGCCTTGCTGGGAAATTTGAAATAACTTTAAAGAGGGGTTTTGGGGAGAAGGGTGGTGGCGGCGGCGGGGGTGGGGGTGATGGAAAGGGAGGAGGGGGGTCTTCATCCATGTTCGACTGAGGAGTAAAAGATTTTAAAGTCCTTCACAGTTGTATTCTTCTTTTGAATATTTATTTCTTTATTTTGCTGATCTCCGTAGAAAAAAAAAAAAGGCTTCCATCATGACAAAATGGTGTGTGGGCCGTCCATTCACGCATTAACAAAAGAGGCTGCGCGCGTTTCTCTCACACCAATAAGAGTGTGTGAGACAGTGGTGTCATTAGGCCTCAACATCCGCTTCAGCCCTCAATCCTTTATAAATAACTCCGGCTCTAAACATGCATACATGTATCCGGATAGTTTCAATAATAGGCTGAGGCATAAGGGACTGTTCTTTAGCACCACATAAAGTGGTGTGATTTTGGTGATTTTTATTTTGATGGGCCCGCCGGTTTGAAAGACATGTTTCTATTAAAAATCAGCCAAAATGTTAAAAGAAAAGACCCCAAAAATGTTTACCAAAAAATAACCAAAAAGAACAAGAAAGTCACCATTTTTTAAAATCACCAAAAAATTTAAAAGAAAACAAAAATGCCAAAAAATTTAAAATAATAAATTAATCAATTAAGAAAAGAAGAAAAGAAAATAGTTACCCAAACATTTTAAAGAAAAGAAAATGGCACTTTTTTATGAACCAACAAAAATTCTAAAACAAAAATAAGGAAAAAAAACAAACAAAAAAGAAAAATAAATAATAAATACAAAACTGTATTTATTTTAAAAGAAAAAAAGCCAAAAATATTAAAAGAAAAGAATTTGCAAAAATGTTTAAAGCATGCCTTCTAAATCTGCAATGAAATAAATACAAAGCCATTTAAAGTTGTATGCCTTTCCCCTAAGCCAAAATGAAAAAAAAAAAACATTAGTCCCTTCCCAGTGCTTAAAGAATGATTTCATATACCTCCTCCTATTTGCACCAGCCTCTCTGCTCTCATAAATAACAAACATTCCCTAATAATGATAAAAAGCTGTGGATCTAATCATCTGTTCATACTTGTATTTGACTAAATGTACTTAGTTTTATTCTGGTACTTTTTTTATTTTTTTTTTTTTTTTTTTTCACAATGAGTTACTCTAGTCAATAAACGTTTACGATAGCAAGTTTTGTAAATACAAACATCTACTAATATTTTTAACATCACAGTTCATAATTATAATTTAAAAAGACGGTAAGGTGCCAGAGTATATTAAAAAAAACCATCAAAATAGAGCTTGTTTATCAGAGAGGAGGATCCCCCAGGACCCCCCCGCTGCAGACATGCGGGCTAAGCCCCTCAATGTCCTCAAATCCTAGAAACGCCCCTGCTGTAAGAGCCTCAAAAAGCACAAAACTGGACAGGCTGATCAGTTTTATTTACGTCTGCACTGCCCTTCTGTCTCAGGTGCGTCCAGCTTAGCTTCTTCCTCTCTCTTGCAGGAGATTCTGGGGATCATCTAAAATGAAAGCGTTTTGGGCAGATTTATATGGAGGGGTGTTGGGTGTGTGGTGCCAGGCAGCTATCATTAACCCCGGGGCTTTAGCGCTCCCTGCTCTCTCATTTCATGCTCGTGATCTGAGGGTGTGAATTAGCCATCGCCCGCGGCAAACCCAACTTAGTTACCGGCTGGACAACATGAAAGCAATACACAGAGCTGCATAAAGAATCCTCTCAAAGCCCCCCTCCCCTCCCCTCTCTCCTCCTCACCCGACATCCCTACCTTCTCCTGAGGGACCGAAGGGGGGGGGATACCCGTGTCATGTCTATAATGGACAAGTGGCAGGTTCACCTTTCCCCATGCTGCGGCAGCTTAGAGTAAAAATATTATGATTTACTTGGTGATGTTCACATACATTAAAGCTTACAGTAAGTCGCCGAGGATAAGTAAAGTAATGTAATGCTGACGGGAGAGAAAAAGGAATACATTCTCATAAAAAACATTGTGTGTACAGGAGAGGATATTTTTCTTTATGAACACAAAAAAAATCAAAATGGACTGATTTCTTGCAAATATCAACGTGCACACAGTAGGGCTGCACGAAAAAAAAAAATCACAATCTCGATTTGTATGTCTACAATACTCAACTTAGAGACAAATCTGGTCCCTGACAGGATGCTTGGTGGCCCCCCAACCATTTACTAATTTAATAAATATAAAGTGATTCACACTGGGAACTGTTTTTATACTTTTAGTTTCCATAAGGTGCAAGAGTGCATAAAGTTGCATCAAAATAGAGCTTGTTTCTAGCTAAGACTCTAATGCCCTAACATTCTAGAAATGTCCTAATATCCAGGAAACGTCCTACAATCCTAGAAATGTTCTAAAATTCATGACACATACTTGACACATACCGAAGTCCTAGAAATGCCCTAAAATCCTGGAAAGTCCTACAATCCCAGGAATGTCCTAAAATCCAAAAAATGTCCTTAAATCTTAGAGATGTCCTAAAATCTGAGAAAATCCTAGGAGTGTTGCACAATCCTAGAAATGTCCTAAAATCTGAAGAAACGTCTTAAAACCCCAGAAATGTCCTAAACTTTTTGAAACGTATTTAAATTCGAGAAACGTCCTAAAAATCTGAGAAATGTCCTGAGATCCTAGATACGAGCTAAAGTCCTAGAATTGTCCTTAAATCCTAGAAACACGTATGGAGCTGCTGTGAATGGCCCCTGGCCTCCTGTAATTTTGCAAAAGTGACCCCCAAGCAAAGGAAGTTGATTATCTCCGATCTGTTCAATTTCAAAATGATGACAATTCACTCGCTCCTGTTTCCTCGTGAATTCTTGTTAAGTCACTGCAGATTAAATAATGATATTTCCTGTTTTCACTGCTTCACAACAAAAGCTAGCCGCTAGGCTAATTTATGCAATGTAAATTGCCATAGGGTTTTGCTAACAACATTAGCATGTTATATTTTTGAGGAAAACGTGTCTATTATGAGACAGGTGTTTTGTCTGTTCCAGCACTTTGATTTTGAGAGTGCAATCAGCTTTTTTTTTTTTTTTTCGGTTGAAATAATAAGAATCATGAGAGAATCGTGATCTCAGTTTGTAGGAAGAAAGATTGTGATACACATTTTTGCCAGAATCGAGCTCACAGCTGATTTCCACTTCCCGTCTGCATCATAAATGTGTAGAGAAAGCCGCAAAAATGATTTGATCAAGAGAAAATGCATTTTTCCAGCTATATATGTAAACCTATATTCACTTAACCCGTGTGACCATAAAGGAAATGCAATACTGCAAACTGTGAGTCTGTATTTTTGTGAAAGTATGGCAGGATTTTAAATGGATTTGGTTTGTACACACACTGTACCAGCTGATGGAATAACAACACTGTTCATTCAGGGAGGGATGATTGAGCTCGATACTGTCACTGTGTGTGTGTGTGTGTGTGTGTGTGTGTGTGTGTGTGTGTGTGTGTGTGTGTGTGTGTGTGTGTGTGTGTGTGTGTGCTGGAGTAATACTGACATCAGTGCAGATATAGAGGCAGACACCTGAATCAAGTCGCATGTCATTAAGCGATCCAAATTCTTCACAAATACCCATGACTCCATGCTGACACACTCCGTCGCAGGCAACAGTTTCCCTTCAGAGGGAGCAATATCGACTCCTGTTTAAATGTTTATTGGAATCTCGCACATTTATGGAGGAAAAAAAAAAAAAAGAGGCATAGTGCATAAATAGGAAGATGCCTGCACACTGAAAGCACCATCCAGACCTCGCTTAGTAGCTTCTCTTTCCCTTTCTCCTGTAAAACTTTTAATAAAATCTCACCGCACAGACATCGGAATAGTTTCTAATTATGTAAAAAATATAGTTAACACATACATGCAAAATGATGTTTTGTCATTTGATTTTATTAGCTGAGTCTACCCTTGGTTTCTCGAGCTGGTGATGAAACACGTCCTGAGCTGCAGCATGCTCCCTGTGAGTCAGTGACGGCACCGCTGATGTCTCCTCCAGCCACACTGTGGCGCTGTTTTCAGAAGCCCCACCCCCCAAGAGGACTGATATGCAGATCAGCATGTGATTACGTCATCACAGCTCCATGACCACAATTATCTTTCAATGTGTCGCATATCAGAGATTGCAACATTTAAAAAAACAGATGAGCGTGTGCAGGATGAGTCATTTGTCTCCAATAAATACACAAAAAACCTTTAGATCCTTATCAAGAAAACATCTTAACATGGCTGCATTAACTTTCCATGGGGCAAAAATTTGTTGTTGGGCCCCTTTTGACCCCCATTGTACATCAGCAGCTTTGTTAATTTCACAAAATTCAGAACTTTAAACGGCAACAATTTTGTTAATTTATTTTTTTTTATAATCATTAAAGTCATATTTTGAGGCAAAAGTTCTCTGCTCCCAGCTTCTCAAATATATATATTTAGATTAGTATATATTAAAATTTCACTTTCTTAAATAATTTTTACAATATTGTAATTTTTTTGAGATGCACCTGTCATGAATCGGTGGAAAAAGTCGATGACAGTCACACTGCAGGGACTAAGGTTACAGATGCTCACTGATGGCCCAACAGTGACCGTCAGGGCCTTTAGTATATATTTTTCGCAGTATTTGTGAAATTCTCTTTGCAATCCTATTTATTTTCGACTTGCTGCTGCTTCCCGTGTTTGTTGGAGCCGTTTTTGTCACAGTGATGACGATCAGTGTTATCTGCAGGAAGGAGAGCAGTGGAGGAAACATGCAGAGCATTAGTGGAGATAGATTCCTTCCCTATCATTAATAACAATCCTCCTCATTTTCTCTTCAGACTTTCAGATGTTTGCATATCATTTGTGTTTTTAATTGGTGAAGTTTGATTAAACCCAGCCCCTAGTGTTATGTGGCATTAGGCGCTGCCATATGTTGAGCTGTGTGCAGATACCCATTTCCATAATCATTTTTGCCTGTTTGAGGCGCTCGTCTCTTTGCCGCGCGGCTTTGATTGCATCTGCCTCAACTTAAACGACGCCTTGTGAGTTTTTCGGCTCATCGCTGTGACCTTTAATCTGCCACTTACAGAATGCTCCCATCTATCATGGTTGTCACTTTGAAATCCCTAATCTCGTCTGAAAAGTCTTTACAAGTGCGGCTGGATTACTCCGCGATAATTAATCATGTTCAAATGCATGAAAACAAATTTTGTTTACATATTTGCGATCACCTCAAAACGAGAAAAACGAGGGAGGAGCGTGCGGCGCTGCGAGTTAGGTGAGCTGTGCATTTGCATAACATTTAGTTTAAACAAGCGAGCAGAGGGTGATTTGTTTGAAGATGAACACCAGCGTCTTTCATATTTCATTCAAATCATATTCAGATCATTTTATATGACTTATTATATCTCTCACAGGCATTCATTTTGACGGGTCCTGTTTTAGAAAATAAACTCAACAAATCTGACGGTTCGCGGTGCATTTTGATTGGCTGAACGCAGGAGGCGTTCTGCAGAGTCGCACCAAAGGCGGCAAAGTTAATCTGCTTTATCACACGAGCAACAGGGGGCAGTTTTTGTTTCACAACTTCCAGATGTGATGACTCAAGTCAAACATGAAATTCACTTTTTGTGCAATACAACTAATCCTCGTGTGCTTTTGGAGTAATTACTCTGTCTTGATTTCATGCATTTCATTATCACATAATAAAGGCTCACAGTAAACTGCTTCACTCTCACCATCCCAAATATACTGAACACAAGACGTAGCTGTATGTGAAGCTTTTAAAGTACATCCACATGTCGGCCTCAGCCTTGTCTTCATTACACTCTGTTTGGCAACAACAACTCTGATAATAATGTTTCCATCATATACTTATGTTCATCTGTTTTATTCATATAAAGGACCGTTTACATAGCGACAGTTAATGTGCGAAACGTGAACCTTTTGTTGCGTTTTGGCCTTTCGTTCACATGACAACAGCATTATGGGGGCCTGAAAACACAAACTTTTGAAACCAATTTGCAGAGTGTAATCTTTTGAAAACGCCGCCCCTTCTGTTGCCGTGTGAACTGGAGATGCGAGGACAGTGACGTCACGGCCGCACGTCGCACGCAGCCATTTTTGAGTAGGAGGACAACAATAACAACAATAACAACAATGGCGGCCTGCCGAGCCGTTTGTGCTGCTGACTCTACTGAGGTTATTAACGCTGTTAACGCGGTTCTTGTGTGTTTGCCATCGTCATCGTCATTTCTACTCACCGCTCTGTAGAAGAATGCCTTTATGCACAAGTACGTGGTCTTCTTCTATGGTGTGTCATAACGAAGTAACACCGTGCATACTACAGCCTTTCCGGTTGTTTTTGCAGATCCGATTTTGCAGATCAGATTTCCATTTTTAGTAGGGTCTAAATGTGGCCTAATTCTACTTCTTCTGTCTTTCTCTGCTACTCTACTCTACTAAAAATTATGTTTTGCTAAATGTGTACTCATTCCCAACTTGTCAATTATGCTGCTTAGTCAGCAATTTCAGCGTTTACTTTTTTATTTCTTGCTAAGTTGGGGGTGATTTCATCTGTGGTTGCTCATTGCCTTTTTTTTAAGACATCAAGCCAGTTTGCTAAAGTTTTAAAGGGTGGACAGGTGTAAATTGATGCGGTGTACCTGAACGTCAGCAACACACCTAACAGGAATCTTAGTGAATCAAATGTAGACGTTGAAGTCCACAGACCAAGCAGCAGCATTGGACGACTTAGGACGAGAACTAGTTTTATTTTGTGATCATCAGAAAGTACTGACAGCTTCTCTCTGTCTCTTTGTCTCTCTCTGTGTTAGATGTTCCAGCCTGAGGCCTGAACTCTGCTGTTCTTCTGTTTTGAGAGACCGACGACAAACGATGGAGTCAGCTCAACCACTGTGAGTCCCCTTAAAACTTTTATGTTTGTAAGGGAAGTCTGTCGGCTGTCAGTATGTTTCTGTATCCATTTCCTTACGAGCCCGCTCCCTAAAAGGTGCACAAGTTTGAGTCCTTTCCTGCAGGAGGATGAACAAAAATAATCTCCAATACAGTCGCAGCACTCTACAAATGTCAAGGTATACCATGGGTTGAAAAATGACTGTTATTATACTGTGTACATTTACTTATCCATTTTATATATATATATATATATATATATATATATATATATATATATATATATATATATATTCATTTTCTTTTCATTTGTGACTTTTACAACCACATCTTCATAAATGCAGAATCTTTTGCCAAACTCACGATCACAATGCCTGTACAGTGCAGATGCTGCATAATTTACAGAACAATTGCTCCTCTTTTCTTTCCTCTGCTTTCATTTTTGATCTTCTCTCATTGTTTTGTTAAAAGAAAAAGAGGGAAAAAGGTTCAATCAGACTTTGGATGAATTATTTAGAAACACCAGGACGCATCGCTCCGTGTCTCATCCGGCCGCTCACACTGAGCTCTCATTATTATTACCAGGGGCAGATGTAATGTTTTGGGGGCCCGGGGCCACAAGCACATGAGCTTATTTTCAGCCTTTCTCTAACAGGGAATGTTGGCAGGCTGTTGGCAGCTATAGGAGAAGTAGGCCGACTCAAAAGTTTATAATTCCTGAGTAAAATGATTAACAGCACAGAAGTTTGACAGAAGCTGAAGTCAGAGTCCTGCAGTCAGGAGAGGTTGGCCTATTATCAGCACAATGTGCTTCAATTTACCTGAAGTTTGTTTAAGATGGAGCTTTTCATTTTTATATAATGCTGGAAAGTTTAATAGATAATAATAAATCATATGTTTATTACACTCCAACACACCATGGTCACATGACACTGTGTCAATGAACTATGAGCGCAAAAAACAAAACACAAAAAAAACAAAAGGCAAAATAATCAGTTTAATCGTAATCAAAGTAAAATGTTCAGTTAATGGTGATATTGATTTTAGGTATGAGGCTCGGACCTTTGCTGGGAGGACATTTTAGTGCCTGGACCTCTGTGAGTTTTAGTAGAATAGGTCCTCCAGCTGGTGATGCTGTTCTACAGTATATTTGTCATGTTCAATGTCTGACAGAAAATAAATATTTAAACCAAAATTAACCTGATTATATCTTCATATTTCACTGAGTCAAAGGGAACCTTTAAGCTCGACAGAAATAGTGATTTGATGTATATCCTGATATATATCGATATCAACTGATATGAAAAAAATTATTGTTATTATTCGTTAGTCTTTTTTCCATATCGCCCAGCCCTACTTTGAGCATATGATTGTTGCACTGACCGTTTCCATTATGTGTAAGCCATGTTGGTGTTTGCTGTTAGTTTTAGATTGGCATTAGTGTGTTGTTGCTGGTACGATACATTGCCAATCGAGTGGTGGCATAATTTTTTTTAACTTAGAGCACCAAATGTGCACGAGCTGGCCCTGCCTGCGTGTTTTCTTGGTGCTTTTCCTCAGTTTTTTGAAAAAATTCTTATGATTTTTTCTCTTTTTTCTCTTTTCACCTATTACTATTTTTTTGCAATTTGCAGAGCATTTCATGCCAAGTTGCTAGTTGCTTTTTTCCCATGTTTTTGGAAGAAAATAAACCATTTGTCTTGAATTTCAAAGCTTTAAATACTTGTGAAAGGTGTCTGAATGCAGCACAAGAAAACGAGGTCGATCCAGGTTTCAGGGGTGAATTTTCTTGCATGCTCATACAGATCATTATTGGTCCTTTTTTCCCGCTTGTTATTTACTCTGAAGTCTGGATGAACTGTACTCTTTCCGTCTCCTTTTCTGCCCTTTTTGTGAATTTCATAGACTGGCGGCGCTTTGTGCTCCTCACCTACATTGCAGTATGCTAACGCTGACGCGGGGACTAAAGGAAAACACAGCCCCTGTTCGCCCGAATCAAAGAAGCATGAGCATTGCTAATTATTTTAGTTATTCCACAAATAATCCTTTTAGTCATTTTTTGCCTCGGAAAAGGGGAGAAAAATGCGGTAATAAATAAATAAAACCCCAAATAAATAGAGAGTGATTTGAATGCAGCGTCAGGGGAGATGTAGTGCAAAGGCGCGATAATAGCTAAGCTAGCTTATAACATCTTTGTTTTCACTGAGCACTGTGCCGTGCTCTCTGGGGCCACGAGAGGATTTTTGGCAAAGCTCTTCTTCTCAAGGTCCACACTTTGCAAACACTCAAGGAGGCTTCTCTCAGAGCTATCAGTCAATCAGGATCCACTTACACTCTGAGTGTACAGGAGGTGGAGGAGGCTGCTCAGATTCAATGACTCCCTCTGTGGACTCGCGTCGGTGCATGTGAACCAAAAACAATGCAGCCAAATAGTAGTCTTTTTAGGGAGATTAGTTCCACATTTTAAGGCCTTGAATGGAGAGCTGCATCCTGGATATTATTCTGCTCCACGAGCAAACAACACTGGCCGCTAAGACACTGAGAATTTATTGTGATTTCTTACATCCACAGTGAATTTATTGTTGTTTCTCCGAATTCTGCCTCCGTTCTGACACAAATAAATGACTTTGGGACCTTGAAGGTTTAATTTGAAATCGCACATGTCTTGCAGTCAACACTCCTCGGTGAAACAATTGCTTTTCGGCCGGTAACCAGACATGGCGGAGGAGAAGTCAGGCATAATATTTATCTCCCTGCCCCTGGAGATGTGGCACACTCATCCAATTCATCCACGTCTCCATCAGAGAAGAATGAAAGCAGGGCCACAAAAAAAAGAAAAAAAGAGGAGTCCTTTTCATTACAGCAGCACGGATCATTTATCTTGTGGAGTTTGCTCCATCACATGTCATCGATTACGAGAGTTTCCGGAAAACAGAGGAGCAGCAGGTCTCAGGTTGGGGAGGTGGGCTGCAACAACTCATCATCCAAAATGTGAGAGGGCAGCTGGGATCCTCTCTCAGAGCAAAACAGATTTATTTAAGTACAAAAAGACATGAATAAAAAAGGATAACATGAATATATCAATTAATTTGCTAAGAATAAGAGTAGGCCCAAGGGACTGTTCTTTATTTATCATAAGGAGGAGGGCAGCTTTTTTTACCCTCCCCAAAGCTACAAATATTTTTCCTGGAGTCTCCCTGAGTGACTCTGGGAAGATGCATAAAGTGTTAGTCCTACATGATTTGTTCAAGGACTGTCAGAAATTTTACCGTTTCTGGCTGTGATAGATGTTGTAATTTTGGTGATTTTTATTTTGGTGGGCCTGCGGGTTTGGAAGGCATGTTTTCATTACGAAATCAAAATAAAGTAATTGAAAATTTAAGAAAAAAAGTCAAATTTTGAAAAAAATCATCAAAAATTTTAAAATGAAAAAAAATGTTAATAATAAAAAAAATGTAACAAATTTTTAAAACGTTGCCAAAAATGTATAAAGAAGAGGGAAAATGCCCAAAGAGATTTACAAAAGAAAACAAAGCCGATTTAAAGAAAAGTATATCACCAAAAAAAAAGAAAAATCACCAACATTTTTTTGAAAGAAAACATGCACTTTAAAAAATCAGTCACTTTTAAAAATCAGTGGTAAAATAAATACAAGACCATTTAAAGCTGTGTGCCCCTCCCCTAAGTCAAAATGAACAAAAAGGCCTTCCCCATAGCTTAAATAATTATTTGACATGCCTCTGCCTTTTTGCACCATCCCTCCACTCTCGTTAATAATAAATAGTCCCTGATAATAATATGAAAATGCTATATAATAAAAAAATACACAAAAATACAGACAATTTTTCCAACTCAAGTCAATAAATATTTAATGATTAGCAGTTATAAAGTATTCTGTTTCTACTAAGTAGGAATTACGAACAACTACTAATATTTGTCAGTATCACAATTCATGCTTTAAGTAAAAATAAATTAGAGTAAATAAGCTAACATAGTGCCTATAAAAGCATTAAAAACACACACAGAAGCCCCCAATGTCCTCAAATCCTAGAAACGTCCGTGGAGCAAAACATATTTATTAAGTACAGAAAAACACAATAAGATAGGTTAACATAAATGTATCAAATCATTTTCATAACTGACGATATTTGCTCGTCAGTATGACTTGCAGCTGAGAGAAAGCAGCCCGTACTTTAATGTGAAAAGCTGCAGACTTCTTTCTGTGGACTCGTCTGCAGCTCACAGCTGCTCAGCCTTGACTGTAATTTCATCTTCAATTCAGACTCATAACCTTTGTGGAGCTGCAGCTCTGGCTGTTCCCTCCTATTAACTGACTGTTATTATTAAACATTATCTAACAGCTGATAAGAGGATTCACCTCAGCACAGATCTCTTAAAACACAGCCAGATGGAGGGCACTGATTGGGCATCTCTGTGTTGATGGCGGTGGTCGGGTGATAAACAGTACACGCTGGAACAAAACTGAGACACTGAGAGTTACACAGGCTCAGTGATTACTTACTCTATTTGTTTACCCGCTGCATTTAACCTAATGTTTAGGTTAATTAAATAGATACAAACGTTGAACCCAAATAGCCTTTCTGTGCAACAATCCCACTCATTCTCACTCCGAAAATGTAAATTACTGCTGCCCTGACAGCATTTCAGCGTAAGATAGTGGTGGCAAAAGCCACCTAACGCCACTGAAAGACGTTCGGTGTGATTGCTGGCGGACAGAGCTGGTCGCGGTCTTATTATACGCTAACAGACAAACAGGCAGCTCCTGCCGCATTCAGGGCAGAATTAGGGTGAAACGCTGCCAGCAATATAAGGAGCTAGAAGGTCCTTAAAGGGTTGGCGAAAGTGGCAGTTGAGTCCAACAAACCCTGGACTTTCATGCAGGAATCTGGTGTTTGCCTCCCGCCTGAATGTAATGTTTGCTTTTCACACATTACCGTGTGCCTCATTCCTCTTTTCCAAAACAGCAGTGCCATCGTGTGTTTGTTGACGTTTCAGTGTTGGTTGCCATGTGCATTTGTTGCCTAATCATAACCACGTGCTGCGTGAACGCACCATGTGCTTGTGTTGACAACACGGCTGCAACATCCCGTAACATAAACAGCAGATGCAGAAGGATACAAAGAGTGTAATGGAGGCAGATGTCCACTGACAAATATTTCTTTATCACCTTTACACAATCCCGGTGAGGAAAGAAGTCAAATATTTGGGACAACAAAAGTGTCATAATGTCACAAAGTTTGAGGTTTTAAAAAAAAAAATCATTATTTCAGGCCATGTTTAGATGAGAAGAACGCTACTAAAAACAGAAAAGTCTTCCTTGCAGTAATTCATAGTAAAGAAGCCCCAGCCAAGTATTGAGTATATAAAGGAACATATTCTCAGACATTGGATATTTCTGTATTGTAAGTCATCTTAGGAAATATTCTAATAATTTGAGATACTGGATTTCTGATTTTCATGAGCTATAAGCCTTAATCATCAAAATCAAAACAAAAAAAAGGCTTGAAAGATTTCTGTTTATGTGCAACAAATACACAATATTTAAAAGTTTAACTTTTTTAAGTAAATGGCGAATAATCTAATCTTTTTTTGAGATGCACCTGTATCTTCTCTCCCTGTTTTTCTGTATATAAGACATTTGAAAGTAGACATTTTTGTCACTCGGTTAATCCATTCCCTGAAACAGTGAGTGGTCTAATGAACCGCTCGTGTGTGTGTGTGTGTGTGTGTGTGTGTGTGTGTGTGTGTGTGTGTGTGTGTGTGTGTGTGTGTGTATGTGTGTGTGTGAGAGAGAGAGAGAGAGAGAGAGAGAGAGAGAGGACTGTTATGCTTCTTGTTGCCAACTTTTGTGAGCCGAGAGTAAAACGCTCAGCTGTCCATCTCAGCCTGTTTAGTATTCTGCCCACGAAATGGTTTAAACCTCATCCCCTATCCATCTATCTACCAAAAGATATGAGATAACTTTTTTTTTCTTCTCAACAGATGATATTAAGTGCCTCCTATTATCTCAGTAGGTCTGTATCATATTAGAATCTGCAATCGCAGGTCAGAAAGTATACGGCGCTCTTGTCTCGGCCGCTGCTGCAGAATTACTTTCCTGCACACAATGGCTGAATGGGTTGAGGCTTTGTCATTTAAACTGCATAAAGAGGCCAGAAATTGATTTTTATTGTAGATCTTCATATCTAATAAAGCTCTGAGGATCTCCTTTCTTCATTGTCTGAATGGCCGGTGAATGCTTTCAATCTTCCTCTCTGTTTCATGCATAAAAGTGGTGGCTGGAATGATAGGAGAAGAATGAGAGGGAGGGGTGCCGCCGTGCAAGTGAAAAGCATCCCTCCTCTTTCTCTGCTCTCCTTGGAAACTAGACCTGGGGAGGACGGGAGAGGTGAAGGAGCTGGGGGTAATTGAAAAGTGAAATGTTTTTTCCTTCCTCTTTAGAAAGAATGTGTCTTTTTCAAAGGGGAAAACATAAGCAGGACACACTCCCCGTCAGGAGCACAGAAAAGTCCACAAAGATATCAGTCCGCTTTCATCAGAGGGTGGAAAAGATTTCAGCCTATTTTTCTCATTACCACAGTTTACACGTGCAATAAGAAATCTGCTGGTCGTTTCGAAAATCTGGTTAATTTCTGTCAAATGCAAACCTTTTTGCTATAAGCTGAAACATATGATCGAGAAAGATGACACAAAGGAGACAGGAGAAATATCTTTATGACTCTATGATGGTGATAGCCGAGAGCGGAGGCGTTACGTTTTCGGGTTGTTCGTCCATATGTCAGGCCGTAATTGTGAACGTGATATCTCAAGAGCGCCTCGTGGCAATTTTTTCAAATTTAGTACAAACATCCACTCTGACTCAAGGATGAACTGATTAGATTTCTGTGGTCAAAGGTCAAGGTCACTGTGACCTAGGGTCGGGCAATAAAACAATAACGATATCAATCGCGATATAACTTTTCCTCGATTGAAATATGTGACGTAGTCGATAGAATGTCGATAAAGCGCTCTCCAGCCATGTCCTCTCCGCTCTCATTCATCGCCTGTGTCTCTGAATGTCCACTCACTCTCATTCTCTGTCGGTGTCTCTGCCTGTGTCTCCGCTGGTGTCTCTGAATGTCCACTCACTCTCATTCTCTGTCGGTGTCTCTGCCTGTGTCTCCGCTGGTGTCTCTGAATGTCCGCTCCGCTTTCATTCTCTGTTGGTGTCTCTGAATGTCCGCTCCGCTCTCATTCTCCGTCAGTGTCTCCGTCAGTGTCTCTGCCTGTGTCTCCGCTGATGTCTCCGCCAGTGTCTTTGAATATCCGCTCTGCTGTCATTGTCTGTCAGGTGATTCCCGTCTCTTCTAGAGCTCCAAAATGTGTATATCGGCACCCCCCTGTGTGTGTGATGGGGACATGATTAGAGGACACACTGGATGTGGTTTGAGTTCAGGTGTAGTGAGTTTCCAGCTCGGTTCTGCTGAAAGAATAAACTGATATCTGATGTTTGATTCCTTCCAACAACAAGCAGAACAACATGTAAATGTGCAGAGATCACAACAAAGCCGTTGACACAAGCCTTTCTCAAAGTGCTCGAGTTGAATAAAATGAAAATTCAGTCGCAGTTTGCTTTCAGTTAGCGTCCGCTTCCCAATTACACCAGCAGTGTTTTCTCAAAGTGTCGACTCAGAGCATCACAATCACAGGAGTGTGAGGGTTCCCCGAAGGGAGCCGCCACCTGTCAGAGCTTACAACAGAGGGCTTATACCAATAATACTTTGATAGAATGATGAATAGTGAGATATAATTGGGAATGAAAGATTAAAGGTGCTCAGTGAAGCACCTGAAGAAGAGTAAAACAGGATGAGAGCACCATAATAATCAGTGGTGTCATTAGGCGCGGGCACCCTAGGCTTATGTACCGGTATATAACTATAGTCGGTAGCTACAGATATTTTCTTTGAGCCTCCGTGAGTGTCTCAGGGAAAATACACGAAGTGATGTGATCAAAGACTGTTAGAAATTTAAAAATCCAACAAAAATTCTGATAAGTCAGGTTTTTACAGTTTCTGCCTGTGATAAATGGTTTAATTTTGGAGATTTCTATTTTAATTACTTTGCAGGTTTGAAAGGCATGTTTTTTAAAATTATTATTATTATTATTAATTATTAAAAATCATCTAAAATATGAAAAGAAAAGAAAATAGCCCAAAACTTTAAAAGAAAAAATATTTTTTTTAGATTACTAAAACTTTAAAAGAAAAAAAGTGAAAAATTTTAAAATAAAGGGAAAAAAAAATCACCAAAAATAATTTTAAAAAATTTAAAAACAAATTGTCATTTTTTGAAATCACTAAAAGATTTTAAAAGAAAAGAAAAAAAGGTTGAAAAAAAAAATCAACAAAATTTAAAGAAAACATGCCCACGGGTTTGGAAGGCATGTATTCTTAAAAAAAAACCTGTTTACTGATGATACATGTAAAACCATTTTAAATGCTGTGGCCCTCCTCTATGCCCTCCGAAAACATAAGTCCCTTCCCAGTGCTTGAAGAAATATTTGACATGCCTCCCCATTTTTGCACCAGCCCCTCATCTCTCATAAATAACAAACAGTCCCTAATAATGATTTAAAAAAAACTCTAGATCTACTAAATGCACTTAGTTTGATTCAACCACAAAAAAAACACAAAAACACCACTTAATTTTCAATTCTAATTAATAGATTTTAATGA
This sequence comes from Plectropomus leopardus, assembly GCF_026936395.1. Lineage (NCBI taxonomy): Eukaryota > Metazoa > Chordata > Actinopteri > Perciformes > Serranidae > Plectropomus > Plectropomus leopardus. The sequence continues at coordinate 37,510,227 of NC_142180.1, read as the reverse complement.
TAGCGAATGTAAAGTTTTCTGTTTCTACTCTGCACTAATTAATAACAACTGTTGATATTTTTAACATTGCAATTCATAATTAAAGTCAAAAAAAGTATTTTCAGGGTTAATAAATAATCAAAAATGAGCAGAGGTCCAGGCTAAGCCCCCAGTGTCCACAGAAACGCCACTGTTAATAAGAGTAACAATATCATTTTTAAAATTTATTTAATTTTATTTTTTTAGCCTTGAACAGTGCAGAACTGGCAACCTGCAAATTAAATCTGGTTGTGCTGCATGTTGATAATATTCAGTCAAACAATAGATAGCATTAAATCGGAAAATATGCACCTACATGCAAAACAAAGCTGCAATGATAAGGTGCAAGAAAAGGGAGCAACGGGGTTAACACTTACAAAACACTTCACATGTTGGCATGTTGTGCTCGAGTCGGGATGTAAGGATAAACCACGTCGTTCCAGTCACCCAGATTGGATTTGAGTTTAATTTGATTTCCTTAAGATCAAGAGACCCAGCTTATTTAAAAAAGAAAAACCGCGTTTTGAGAAATAATCACGGCGTATTGCAGTGATTTTTCGACAGTTGTTTAAATGAACCAATGAATCCTCGTGTTATCCTGAACAAAGAGCGTGATCCTGCTATCAGACACTTCATTCATGTCTCCTCAATGCCTGAAAGACAAAGTGGGTAGCACAACAAATTCATTTCGAGCAGTGCTAAAACATGATCGGCATCTGTATAGGCGTGGGGTCTTATTGCCAAGATTAATTATATTCATTATACAGTGCACTGCATACAAATGACCTTGTTTCCTGTTCAATACATGCGCTGATTTGGAATATTGTGCACTGAGCAGATTTGTTAAGACATGTATATGAAAACATGCATTAACTGTGCCTCTGTGCAGCTTTGCAGCGAGTATTTTAAAGGTAAGAGAAGGTCTTATTTACAAGGTTTTACAGGTTGAAGATCAGTTTATCATTATCACGTCTCCTTTAGAGGCCCGTCTTTCCCAACAGCTCCGTAGTTTGTGTACATTGACTTTAAGTGAATGCACAAAGTTTGAAAAGGTTCTTGCACTCGCTAAAAGCAAAAAAGTAGATATATTCAGCCATCACTGATATCCATGTCGCTGCTTAATCTGAGGCAGCAACAGATAATTGATCAAAGTCAACTGGACGGATCTGAATGTGAGCGATCCCTGAAAAATGTATTTTCATTTAGAAAAAGTTATTTTTCATACTAATGGTTTAAATGTCGCCCGGTGCAGACTCGGCTTTATTGACTACTGCCTCCTCGCTCTCTGTGTCGCATCTCTGTGAAATCTGACTAATGAAACAGCAACGACGAGTCAAATGCAGAAATAAAATATGAGGAATCGTCACAAAACTCACTCTACAACAGGGAGACTCCGCTCTCTTTGCCGGGGGGCCACTTTTGCAAAATGACAGGAGGACAGGGGCCAGTAGAAGCAGCCCTATACATGTTCCTGGATTTTTACGGATTTAAAGACATTTCTATAATTTTTAGACGTGTCTTATATTTTAGGACATTTTAAGGATGTTAGGAGGTTTCTAGAATTAGAGGACATTTCTAGCAATTTAGGCATTTCTAGGATTTAAGGATGATTTTAGGATTTTAGGACATTTCAAGGATTCTAGGACATTTCTAGGATATTAGGACATTTCTTGGATTGCAGACATTTCCAGGATTTTAGGACATTTCCAGGATTTTAGGACATTTTCAGGATTTTTAGATTAGGTTTTTAGAATTATAGGGCATTTCTAAGATTTTAGGGCATTTCTATTATTTAAGACATTTCTGGGATTTTAGGATGTTTCTAGGATTTTAAAGCTTTTCATTTAATGAAATACTTTCTAGTCCTGAGAACAAAACATCAGAGGCAGTAAATGTCCTGACACAGACACTGCGGCTGTTAGTGTAGCATGTCCCAGCTGGTTAGCATGTTAGCTGTTAGCTTAGCAGCCGCAGTGTCTCCTCCGTGCTCTGCGAGTCGTCCCTACGTCACATTAAAATACTCCTCAGATGCACAGATGGATGTTGCTCTGCCAGTTTCTGATGCGACTGTATGCAGGTTGACTCATTGGCTCTTTGAGGCCCTGAAATAGAACGGCACCATCATTATTACAGAATTAATTACACCTGGGGTTTACCTGCTGATGAGTCACAGACCTGCTGAGGCCGCTCCTCCGGCTGAACAGGTCTGATGCCATCAGACTTTATGTGTCCATGCTTCCTTTAGCTTTAGTTTAGATAACAATACAACCAGCAGACAAATACATCAGAGGTGAGCTGACAAGTGTGTAATAAATGATAGTTGTGGCCCGTGCACACTTGATTTCTGCTCTCTTTTTCTGTTCATCGAGTGAAGACAGCTGAATTCATTCACTGTCATCAGCTATTTTGCATAATGAGTACTTTTACTTTTGGTACCTAAATGCACGATACGTAATTACATGCTGCTAGGAGTCTCTGAATCAAACAATAACATAATAAGTCATTGCAATTAGTTTCTCCGCGTTGGAATTCCTCCAGTGTTTATTGTCCAGGAGGTTTTTATCAGGAGCTGAATTATCCACAGAGGTCTCTTCCTCTCCAAAACAAACAGACCAGCTGATTTTAACTGGTAAACACACTGAATGAAAAAGTTTCACATTGAAAACGTGTTTTCCGACGTTTGGCGCGACAGGGCTGGAGCTGAGCTGCCGTTAACATTTAGCTTGTTTCTTTGGTAACTTAAGATCAGCACGTCTCATGACTAAAAGCCTTCCTGCAGATGGAGCATGTAGAAAGCACGACCAAAATGATTCATTATTTATGTGAAAGTGTGGCTTAAAACCAGATAAAAAGTCAATTTATGACAGTTTCTTGACATGTGAAAAGGGGATATGACGCCACTGACAGCCAGCCACCTAATGAACAAAAAACCTTTGGAAGGTAGATTTATTTGTCATTTTTCAATCTTAGTTTTTGACATTAAAATTAAAATTTGTCCCTAAATCCTAAAATGATGTTACAGAATTATTATAGGTTTTCTTGCCACTTTTTCCAAGTCTTGTTTGCCTTTTTTTTTATTACTTTGCATTTGTTTTTTTCCTTTTCCTTCTTTTCAAATAAGTTTCTTCTTTTGTTGCTCATTGTCTCTTCACATGTTTTTTTTTTTTTAAGACATCAAGCCAATATGCTCAAGTTTAAAAGGGTTAATATCTTAACATTATTTGTGATAATTTAGTACAGTAAATATCAGATACTTGAAGACTTTAGCTCAAGTAATACTCTAACAGCTGACTGTAACTTCTACCAAAGTCAGTTTCTGATAAGATATCTTTACTCTATGTGTGTGGCTCTCATCAGGTACTTCATCCAGCACTATTTATAATTCTGCGGCTCAACATCATACAGAGCATTTTTCGAGTCCTTTTGTAGGCATTTTGGTGCAGAGAAGTTACATATTATAGCTTTCAGTAAACTTTGATGCTGATTCTTTTGTAGTTTTATTGATGTAAAATGATGAATGTAGGACTTTTACTTGTAACAGAGTATTTTTACACTGTGACATTGCTACTTTTACTTCCCTAAATGTTCGCAGTACTTCTCGCAGCGCTGATTTGCGATGGATTTATTCGGACAGGTACACAGTGTCCTCCTCAGGACTACCTGTGCCGCCTGCTGCAGCCTGTGCAGCCTGTGCAGCGTTGGCAGTGAAAGCACGGGTCGATGGGACCGTAACTTCTAGCATTCTTATCCATCCGTAACTATTACCACACCAGTCCTCCGCCTCGCCTCTCCACACTGGAGAAAAAAAAAAATCAAAGAGGGTATTAGGCAGCAGGGTTATTCCCGACACTTTGCTGGAGGCTGGCGTTAATCTGTGCGTTTTGGAGAAACGAGGTTAGTTAAGCATTTTAATGGCCCTAGCCCTGTGATAATTAGGCCTGCCCTGGAGGGAGCTCCAGTTGAGCCACTTGGGCCTTGAAATGGAGCCAGGGAACTAAAGCCCTGCACGCACACAATGATCCTGAACTAATTCCCTGAGTAAATATTTTCTCCCGTTCACTCCACAGCTTCTTTCTCTTTAAAGTTGTAAAAGGCCTGTTTCCTTTTTCTATTTTTCACACTTTTTTTTCCCCCTCCGTCCTCCCTCCCTCCCTCCTCACGCAGATATTTTTAGAAGGAGCCACTCGGAGCACTTTTATTCTTTTTTTTCTTTCATTGTGTCCTATATCGTCGTGTGATAAAAGCAGTTTCTAACAGTGTGTCTTCACACAATCATTTACATACTGTTGTGTCTCGTCTGACTGGCGTGGCCCTTGACCTCGAGGGCCGCGCAGGGGCCCTCTGAGTGACTGATCCGATCGTCCTGAAGGGGATAGGTCTCTGAACATTGTGTTTCCTTCCTGTCTGTGTCTGGGGCTCCCACAGCACCGAGCGGCCCCCGAGCTACAGCTGCTATTGTTTCTCCACACAAAAGACAGACGTCGCATTAAAAGTCCGCTGCGTCGTCTTCAACTCACATCAGTCTTTGTCAACACGGCAATCAAAGGAGGCTTCGACTCCGGCAATTAAATATAGAAAATATATAATAATATTCATGAATATCAGAGATGTGCAGTAATAAGTCTTTTAACGGCATACTTTGCTGATTTTCCACCAGCTTTGTGTCTTAACAATGTGCGTAGTATGTGTCAATAAACCGTGGTAAACTTTCCTCCATCTAACCTGTGACCGGATATCCCTCCTCCTCCACACTGAAACTCCGCTAGATGGCGCGAATTGGTACAAAAGACGTCATCTGACGGCGTTTTTACGGCTCTCACGCTGTTGCTCAAACCACAGGCTGCACGGCCGCATTTTTGTAGTGCCCGCCACCGCTGACACAGATTATACCCAACTGGCATTGTGTAACGTTATCTACAAGTTGCAATAATGTTTTAAAGAAAATATTTTAATCTAATGTTCAAAGAACATTTCAAAGATGTTTATCATTTCAAATAATGTTTGTGTGAGGTTAAATGCTAAGATGTAATGTTTTAGCTGCAGCATTTTGAGGATGTTTTGGTGATGTTTGGAGGTGACAGATCATAAAATGTTCTTTTATGAAATGTTCCCACAATGTTACATCAGAACAAAGGAAGAACGTTTTCAAAGCAACATTCAGAAAATGTTATTGGGGCCTGAGATTACAGGACATTTTTTTAATGAAAATTTGAATTTTCTGTAATGTGAAATGATACAAAAAAACCCCAAAAAATATGATCAACATTTTTTGAATTTGCAGAGAATGTTCCCCAAACTAAGTTAGCCGTTAGCTGCCTCTCGTAGCTAACGTAAGCAACAACCACAGCTGTTAAGGGCAAACTTTTGCAAGTGGCAAAATAATCCAAAAGTGCTCCAGCGGCTGTACATGCACAAGTAACTCAACACGAATTTTTTTTTATCGTGTTCAGTGTGAGCACAGCATAAGAAAATGATACTGGGATCAAAAAGAAAGCTTGCCCCTGAAAACAATACTAAAACACTGCATTGTTTAATTCTCAGAACATTTTTTAGACCAAAACTTGCTTGATGGGTTGTAGTACTTAAGTAAGTTACAAGATAAGAGGATCAGATCGGTCATTTATTGGTCTGGTGAGGCGCCGTGCATTCTGGTAGTTGTAGGTTTTCTTCTTTTTCTCGGTTTCTCTGGTCGAGTAGCACCAATTTCAAAAGTATTTCCATCTTTCTGCTGCTGAGACGGCCTAGTTTTATGTGAGGACCCTGTTTATATTGGTGAAACACTTTTTTAATGTGAAATAAATGCTCAATTCCTGATTTGTTTTTGAATGAAGGCCACATTCTAGCTCCTGCTGTGGCCTGAACACACCCCGCCATTAAGTTGTCAATCTACAAGTTTGTGTCTGGGTGATAAAGTTCGTCAGCTTTCAGAGTGGTTGTTTGGAGGATGTTTTGAGTGACACGTGGCCCTCGAGCTACAGAAGTCAGCGCCCAGGTTTCCCAGGGACACTACTTGTTTGGCTCAGGGAACCTTTGTGAGAAGTATCTTCATCTCACTGCTGCTCAGTCAGCCCATTTCTCCAGGCCACAGTGTCAGGCATCATTTATCTCTGACAGTGAAGCTGTCTAGAGTGTGTGTGCGTGTGTCTGTCTGTGTGAGCGCGCATGTGTGTTTGTGTACGTGTCTCCGTGTTGGCTGGCTGCATGTCGTCATGTGTCATGTGGGTGTCCCAAGGACAATCGTCGGAGCGGGCTGCGGGGGAATGAGCAGAGAAGATGGATGTTTTCTGAACACAGGAGAGTGCCATTAAAGCTACCTGTGCTGCGCTTGATTGATTTGCTGAATCACAGTGGCTGGATGTTAACATAAAACCCGCAAATGGCTTCAATTTAAATATGTTACTTATCAACACTCCACAGTCCATCAACCCAAAAATCCTCCGCAAGCTTCAATTTAACGGGAAGCGTGTAATTTTTCATTATACAGTAATTAGAGGATATTAATTGCAAAGCATCTGTTAACTTAGCTGACATATGACGGCTGCCATGCAGACTAATGTGCATGAGAGTTACGTTTGACGCACGGAGAGACGTGAGGCGAAGATGCCGTGTGAGGTGAAAAGGACAGATGAGTTCTAAAAACAACGGGAAGTTCATCTGTGTCGTTTAACCAGATTACAGCTCAGACACAAAATTAAAGATTAAGTTTGGTACTTTCCAACCTGGACTCTGTTATCAAATGTTTAGACGAGAACAGTACCACGAAAAAAGTCTGTCCTTTGTGTCTTTAGATACATCTGCGTTCAAAAGATAACACTGTGAAACCGATTCTGGTGTACACGGATCCCCAAAAACACCCGAAAACGTTGTATAATGCACGCCAGGCCTGTAGTTGGCAATGTAACTTTGTAATGACACACCATTTGACACACTATGTCAACCAAGTAGAAATGTTTTGGGCTGAAGAAAGAAGCCAATAGGAAGTTATTTAGGGCAGGCTGCTTAGGTGACAGGCTGTCTGCGAGACGTCGCTACCAACTATTATATATATAAAAATGGACGGTGCATTCCTACATACGCCCGCTACGCCAAAGTAAAGCCTATGATGACATCATCTGGAGCCAGAGTCTGTGCAGGACTGATCTCCGCGTCGGTTGAGGTCCTGTCCGATCAATCACAAATAGTGCCATTGATTACGAGCACCAGCATCATGGGAAAAGAGTCTAGGTTAAAAAAAAAATACTGAACTCAACCTTGATTTCTGTAAGTAGCATTAAAATTACACTCATTTATTTCAGTCATAACTCAAATCTAAACACAGAGACATGATTTCTTTTATTTCATATTTCTTTAGATTCAGTGGAAAAGTGATTATTTCAGAATATTGAAAATGAACATCCTTTTTTTATTTACTCTTTATTTAAACAGAAAAATCTCTTGAGATTAAAAATCTTTTTTTCAAAATCAAAATATACAACTAATATAAAACACAAAAAGAACATTAAATAAAGTTGCCACAAGGAATGACTAAAAAGTATGTTAATATGTGTTATAAATAAACTATAAAAACAAGAGAATTAAAAGACCAGCCTGACATTGGGATGTAGACAATGACATACAAAAGTCCTGCGGCAGTGATTGTGACTCCATACGATCCCCACAGCAGTCCATCGATATCTGTTTTTCAGGGCCGATACCAATACCAACTAATAATAGTCGATGAGACCAATGACCGATATTTGCAACCGATATGCATTTACTATAAAAATCAAAATCTTTTTGTCAATATTTAGAATTTGGAATATAACAAACTCCAACACAAAAATTTGTTTAATTATCTTCAGCAAATTCAAAAATTCAACATCATATGCAGAAAGTTTCCTGCAACTTTTGTTTTATAAAGTCAAGTAAAAATGTAAATTAAAAATGAATAAATAAAGTTAGCTCCTTGAGGTTTTACAAAGTAAAAGTTCCTCCCATACTAACAATTTCTTTCTTTTATTTTATTGACAATCATTAGATTAAAATGCCGATACAGATAATCGTCAAAATGACAAATAATCGGCCAGCCCGGTAATCTGCTGACCCCCAGTCTCTACGTATAGACAATGAGTACAAATCTGCTTAAAAAATAATTGAGAAACAGAGATAGAATCATATTTCCATCAATATCAAACTGATCTGTCTGTACATTGATTGGCATGATGCAAAACGACCCTGCTAATAGCTAGTTCAGTATATTTTGATAGAGCCATTTGGCCAAAAACCGAACAAAAAAAAAAAAAAATGTGGCTGCAGTTGTGTGAGATTTTGAGTTGGGCGGTCCACAGTGTCAGTCTGAAATCCTGCGCTTTAATACATCCAGCACTGTAGAGTTCAAATAAAGAACGTGAAAGAGTGAAGATATCTTTCTGAGAACATACAGTACATGCTGGCGTCTTATCCCCGTATATTAGCCTAACCCTCGCCGTGCACATTCTGTCTTTGTCCTCCACTTCCTCTCCAATCCCTCTAACACTCTGCACGTCCTCCGCACCCCGCCTCTTTGTCCTGTCTCAAGGCCACGGCCAGTCATGGGCTGGGGCCCGTGCTCCTAGCAGCCACTGACCCTTTGTGCCACCTTTATCACAGACTTCTTTACCGTGGGCTACTTAACCACAGCGCTAACTGCAGGTCCTGCGGGTCTCTGTGATTGTGCTCTGCATTGAGCAGAGAGATGAGGATTAACACCGACACTCGATAAAGGGGTCAGAGGTGTGCAGTGATTATTTGTGTGTGTGTATTACGGCAACGAGAGAGAAAAAGAGAGACAGAGAGTGTGTGTGTGTGAGTGTGTGTGTGAGGTAAGCCTGTGTGTGTGTGTGTGTGTGTGTGTGTGTGTGTGTGTGTGTGTGTGTGTGTGTGTGTGTGTGGCTCTCACAGGGTGGAGGATGAAGCAGGTGGAAGGGGGTTGGGGACATGGCTGCAAGGTTGAGGTGAAATAGATGGATAAGGTTAGCTGAGTTATCAGACAGGAGCATCACAATCAAGCTGTCAGCTCAATGCCTCCCTCTCTCTGCTCTCTCCCTCTTTTTGATAAACAGAGGAATAGGATTACAATTTGGACTGGTCCCGGGGCAGCGAGGAAGCCTGCCCTGCCTTTCAGCTGCATTCTCTGCTCCATGAAAGGAGCACAAGAAAGGCACAAATCTGCCAGACAGGGCGCTCTGGGTGGGGAATCCTAGTGGTGGAGGAGGACAGACGGGCATTTTGCCAAAGAACAAGGTGTGGACGGGGGCTTGTATTAATATAAACATATATATATATATATTTTTTTTAAAAAGGCAAACGATGAACATTGCTATTTTTTTGAAAATCTACGTTCACTGGCAGAAAGCTTTCTTTTTCTCTCACTCCCTTATAAATACACGTCAAACCATCGTTGATTCAGAAATTGAGCATTCAGCTTTTTTACAGAAACGCCCCAGCTGCTGTAAATCAACAAATAGGTAAAGCTCTTTTAAAAGTCAGACTAAAAAGGTAGGTCTTAAGTTTGCAATAAAAAAGTAAAAAGACAAAAATGTTAAATAAAAATCAAAACTGCCATTGGTGAAGGATACATAACAACAACAACAACAACAATAAAATGTAGCAAATAAAAACTATCATGAATTGACCAAAGCAGCACTGTACAACAGCCATGTCGTCCTGTGTTCACTTCACAATCTACCAGCTTGTTCTCATTTCAAAGTCGTCAAATACCAACGCTTCTGCGGTGATTTAGGCGTAAAATCCCAACACCAGAAACCACATGATACATCGCCAGATGGCGACAGCTGAAAATGTGGCCGGAAGTGTTCGTGGCGGTGTAATACGTCTGCTGCCTCAGCAGCATGAGGCATGAACAGACCGTGACCGTGTGCCCTCCGTGGCCTGACGGAACCTGTCACGTCTATATGATACGCTGCCGGACGGCGTCAGGTTAAAACGTTAAAACGTTAAAACGTTAAAACGTTAAAACGTTAAAACGCTGTTAGTACTGACTTCATATAAGGACGGTGGCTAGGATGGACGGGGGGGGGGGTTGGTGGGTCCAAAAAACCATTTAAAGTATTATTATTTATTTATTTATTTTATTATTATTATTTATTTAAAAATTTTGGAAGTTTTTAAAGATTTTTTTTATTAATTATTATTATAACTATAGAAAATACTACCACTACTACTACTACTACTAATTATTATTATTATTATTAACATGATTAATATTCCACATTCTAAACAAAGGTAAAAGGTGCAAAGGTAAGAAGTTACATTTAACTGTTCGTTACTGATTAACGCACGTCATACTAAAATAAATTAGCTTCAATTGAAAGTCAGTCTTTTCTTTTTTAAAGTGAGAAACATTATACAACACAAAGCTCATGTTGTGGTTGTTTTGTCGACTTTGTTCGGGACACAAAAGGCTCGCTGTTCTTCCCGTCCCCCTGCCGACTGATCGGGGAGATTTTTGAAACGTTAAATCTGCAGAGAGCGGGGAAATAATGTTGGGACAGCGACCAGAGCAGCAGGGCAATTAAGACAAATTAATTATGGTGGGGGTGTGCTAAAGCGTGAACCCACAGAGGTGTAAGAGCCACATATAAGAGCTCTCCAGGAAGAGGGTCGTGGCGCTCGCCCATTTGCTATCTCATTATCGACACGCGGAGAAAAGCCCACTCTGTGACCCCGACGTGAAGCGAGCCCTGCTCTTTGACTGCAGGCACAGCCGTCTGCTGTTCTGGCAGCTCAATGCATGGCTGAGCAGAAATTAAACGTGTGCTCCCGCTCCCTCGGCCAGGTTTCTTCTCCAAAAGATGGTCCATTGCAGCCACTGACCCGTTTTCTTCCCTCTCATCTACATGTACATAAATTCCCTTTTCCTGCTAAGAATTGCTCAGTGAAATATCTATTATTCCTCCCTCGCTCCCTCGCCGTTTCTCCGGCTGTGGCGTCCAGGGAGCCCTGTGACCTTCTTCTTTTTTCAGAAAATCACACAAGCACCTTCTCTTTCTGGGACAGTGAAACTCAGTTAGAGTATCAGCCTGGTTGCACACATTTTATATCATTTTGTCCCTATTTACAGAGTTTCTACGGCTTAAAATGAGTTCAATTTGTTCAGTGCAACTCGGAATAAAATTTGAGATCAATTAACCAAAATTGTACCAGTTTTAGACATGCTTCAAAATCAGATTTAAAAAGCCAAATTTCATTGAATTTGCACTTCATAATGTTGGCCAGGAAACAGTGACAGCTAGCTATTATGTGCTGCTTAAGAAAAAGAATATTTTCAGAAGACTGGCGAGGCTTAATTTCCTCGTTACTTGTCATAAAACACACTTCATTCAAACTTGACAGAAACAAAATAAAACTCACCCAAACCGCCGCTTTCCTTGTTAATAATCTAGGTAGTAAGTCCACTGTTCTAACAATCAGCAGCTCCAGTTTGGTCAAAATAAATCCTTAATTCACCAAGTTAGATGTAAAAACATGTTGTTATTCCTACAGTGTTCCTACAGCTTAAAGGGAGTTCAATTTAAGACGTTTAAAGACTTTTTTAATGCAACTTGGAATAGAATTTGAGATCAATTAACCAAAATAGTCCCATTTTCAGCCATGCTTTAAAAGTGATTTATTTAAATTTATTTACATAGCCAACTTTCTTGAGTTTGCACTTCATAATTTTGGCCAGGAAACAGTGACAGCTAATAGTGGATCCTCCACTCTGAGCTACCTTGAACTGCGTCACTTTAATTCAGGAGGCATTCTGCAAATATGTTTAAAAACACATACATGTTACCAGTTATTTTGAGATTTTACAATGCGACTTGGGCTGCAGCTGATGGCTTTTTCTAATAATCGAGTATTCTGATGTGTGATATATGTGCAATATGTGATGTAGGGTACTTGATTTGACCTGTGCAGGGTATGTTGGCATTTATTATGTGCAGGGTATGTGTGCAATAATCTTGTATAGCACTTTGGTGCAATCATTTTCAATAGAGCATCTGTGCAACACCTGGGTTAAGGGCACCATAATGGAAAGGTGAGACCCTTATACGTGGGAGCGGCCACGTATGAGGGAATTCTGGGAGCTGATAGTCCACGATTTCACAGAGGAATTGTGGATTCAAAACTTCCAGATGATCTGATCAACTTTCTCAGAGTTATGTGATGCAATAACAGCTCCTGTAGCTCCTGCTGCATCATGAAGGAGCCAGTTCCTACTGACAAGCACATAGACACAGCATCATGTGACCTAGAAAAGACTTAAAAGTGTTTCCATTGCACTTTTGTGAAATATGGCTTTTTGAAAAAGAGTGTAAAAACTGTGTTTTTACAATACTTACGTATTGATGACATGCTGCAACACAGATAGCTATTCTGTTTTACAACAGCAATACTGTAAAGAGCTTTGCCCGTCTCCTGTTTTGAGCTTTTATGATTGGCTTCTTCACATCACCTGTCCACAGCGTGGGTGTGAAGTGCCACAGTGAAAATCATCCATGTGAAACATCGTAGAAAGACACTTTGATGCAGTTAATTTTAGGGATGCCCGAAAATATCGGCACATCATTGGTGTTCGGCAGATATTGGCTTTAAACTGAAAAATCAGAATCGGACGACGTGCTGATAGCAATATATACAGTATATATATATATTTTAAATGTTTTTTGGGGGGGCATTTCTTGCCTTTGTTATAGTGCAGTTTTAAAGTGACAGGAAAGGGGGTGAGAGAATGGGGACGACACGCAGCAAAGGGCCGCTGCAAAGGACTCAGCCTACATGGGGCGGATGCTAGTGGCTGCCCCACAAACTGGTGTTTTCTAAAAAATGACGAAGTGAACATGTACAAAACATCTATATTCTATTTCATGTCGCCATCTGTTGGTTGGTCATCATAAGAATATGCAGAATATGATGCTTGTTCACTGCAGAAGAGTCTTGATAATCACCAACATTAGGTGGGAAAAAAGTGGATATATCGATATCAGTATCAGCAAAAATGAATTGTTAAATATCGACATATTTACATCGCCAAAAAATCCAATATCATGCACCTCTAGTTTATGTGCTTCAGTGATTTTTAGTTTCAGCCCTAAAACAAAATAAATAAATACATAAAATGAAATGACAAAATTAAGAAAGATAATAGTTTTAAAAATTAGTATATTAAAAAAAACAACAATATTAAAAACCATACATCCCAGGTCTTAGCGTTTTTAACACTTTTAAAAATCAGATTTAAGACTTTTCTATGCTTATTAAGGCCTTATTTTTAGATTATTGTGTGCAGTGCCTTTTTAAGGATCTGCAGGAACCCTATATTTATTTTTGGATAACTATCTGCGATGTTCTGTATCTGTGGTTGAAAGAGACCAGAGGACACACACATTTCGTACGCTGCCTCTCCAGCACCGACTCCAGCAGCTGAATCAGCGCGGTGGCGGTGGCTTTAGATGATCACATGCGTGCGTCTCTTTGTTCCTGGGAAGTGAAAACTTGTTTGGCAGAGCTAACTCGGAGCAGCGACAATCGTTTAGTACAAATAGGATCAGGAGCAGGAAGAGAATCATGAACATCTCATCATAAGCTCCGGCAACAAGTGAAAACATCCCCGAAACCTGAATGAGCAGAGACACTGACACAGATCCACGCTCTATTCTTTTGTAAAAACCAAATCCCTCTTTTCCTCCTCTCTCAGCCATAATGTGGCTTCCAAGCGAGGTCCAGCCAGAAATCTTGCCGCATGGCCGTGAAATAAAGGAAGTGCTGCCATGCCTGACTATGCCAGTGAATAAAGCCAAAGCAAATTGCTTAGGGAGAGTTTGGTCCAATTGGATGCCATCCCTTGGTATGTAATTCCCATGGCGCGTCGCTGGCAATGGCGTCGCACGCCTCAATCAGGTGTGGGGGCCTGGAGGAGGCCCCGCTCATTTGCATGTCCAAGTATGAGGGGAATTCCTCTTAGGAAGGAGCCAGGCTTTGATGTGGGCATTCCCACTTGGATTACTGGACTAAAATAGACAGTAATGGATCAGTGAAGTCATTCATCAGCGGCGTGCCGTTTGCCCAGTCCTCCTTCACCTCCTAAACCACGCTCGGCTTCAAAGAGCCGTCCGTCCGCTGAGCTCCTCCTGCCAGGACCGCCGCCGTCGATGAGGCTGATGGAAATGAGCAGGAAGTGATGGCATTAATCTGAGGCTGGTTTGATGATCCATCACAGTGGTGAGGTCACTTCCACGTGTTGATGGCAGAACTGGGACACACATGGCTCATTTAAATATATGTGCTTAACTTAGAAGGTAAGGATCTTTATGTTTTGCATATCTGATCATGATTTAAATTTAGCTAGTGTCATATTACAGTGGCCCCTTTTCTGCCTGTTGTTCCACCTCGCCGTCCTGTTTAAAAGGTACAAACGTGAAAAGCGGGACCCATGGTGTTCTTATTATGAAGGACCTGGCTCATCTCAAGCAGGAAGTGTTTGTTGTTTTAGTTGTGGACTTGAAGCTTTTGATCAACAGTTGGACTAGCAGACAGTTAAACAGATACCGCTGCGCCTTTAACTGTCAGGATACATCCGCAGTGAGCGGGCAACAACATAACAGCTCTCCAGTTCAGATATTACTAATATTTTCAAGTTGCTCTGGTGACTAAATGTAACTAAATAGTCACTATCAGAGCTCTGCAGATACAAACACTCACCGCACCTGCTGTACCACTCATTAAGTTAGACTGTTACTGCAGCTCCATTAAACCTGATGATTTATTCTCTGTAAACTGGAAATAAACCAGCAGCTCTCCAGTTCAGATATTAATAATATTTTTAAATCGCAGTAGTACTCTATGGTTTCACAATGTGGCTAAATAGTCACAGTCCGGAGCTCTGCAAAAGCCCTGCTCTGTGTGTGTGTCCGTGAGAGGCAGAGAGCCTTAGAGAAGAGCGAGAGAACCAATGACAATTTATACTCATTTGCAATAAAGTCATATTATATATATAGTGCGTGGAACAAGCCGCAATACCTCGAGTATATACGATATATTGCCCACCCCAACATGCAGCTACTTGCGATCTGCAGCATTATAGAAACATACCTGTTCTCACTAATGTGACAAGATTAGATGGTTTATCAACCTCATCGACTCTCTGTTCTTCTGTTCTTTTTTCTGGCGTATTTTGTGGCTGAATATATTTTTTTAATATAATTGTCACCAACCCGACGGACCGGGCCAGTCAAGTGTCGAGTTGTGAGGATGTTTTGCTAACTAGGCTCGGGTGGTTTGTAATATTTCATACCTTCATATCTTTAATACCTTCTAGACGAGAGTTGTGAGAGTGAATCAAAACAATGCGCTGCAAATAAGCACCCCACGAATTATGTTACGCCCCTATGGAGGAAATTTTCGTTTTTATTGTAAAGTTAAGATAAAGTTACTTTAAGATAAAGAAACATGGTGAGGACGCACCTTGACCTTTTAAAAGTTGGATCATTACTTTTCTTGTGCTGCGTTCAGATGCCTTTCTCAAGCATTTTAGCCTTTTAAACCTGAGCACATTGGTTTGAGTTCTTTGAACATAAATATGCAGAAAAAGTGTGCATTATGTATGAATATGGGTGTGTTTTCATCATTTCAAACATTTTGACCTGATGAAGAGTAGGACAAAAATGTTTATCAGTTATTAATTATTTATCCATTATAAAAATATATCGGTTTATGATGTCAGCAGAAATCATCATGTCATTCTGATATTTAATTTTAAAGCCGATATCTGCTGATACAGATTTGTCGGTATAATTGTGCATAACTAGAACATATTTATATAAAGTGCAGCTTTGACCTCATGGCTTTGGATATGAGGGCTTTTTGCAGGAAAAATTATGTCACTGAAATATTTTGAGTTTTTATTTTGTTGTGATAATCAGCTCAGAAACCAAAATAGATCTGTAACTTGCGCCTCTCTTTGGCGTATGGAGTCGTGTGTGTCGTGCACTCTGCAGAGAACGTGTGCAGGGTCATGACGGCTGACACGTCGCTGCTTATTGAACAATGCTCAGTCATGCACAGAGAAATGAATGCTTTATCACAGAGGAGCTGCTCTCCGTGAGACGCTCAGGACGCAGAGGAAACAAGCACTCGAGCATGTGACATTTCACCCGCTGTTGTTTTAATGAATCAGGTGAGGGACGGCTGAGGGCCCTCTACTTGTTGTGGCGTCTCCCATTGATAAGCTGCAGCAGCGTCATCAGGCCTGGACGCCCAAGGCTTCAGCCCCAGATGTTTTATAAATAGTCCCGTATCTCTATCTAAGGATCTAGTTTAAAAAATAAGAGTAGGTAAGAGTAGGCCTTAGGGACCACAGATATCTTTCCTTGAGTCTCCCAGAGGGACTCGGGGAAAACGCCTGATGTGCTCGTCCCCCATGCTGTGTTCAAGAATCACCAAAAATTTGAAAATGTGATGATAATTTTGATACATTTTTTTCAGTTTCTGGCTTTGATAAAACATTTAAAAGAAAACTTTTTACAGAAAAAAAATTTTTAAAGAAAAAATTGAAAAAAAAAGTTTTAAATAGAAGCAATTGCCACTTAAAAAAAAAAAAGAAAAGAAAAGATATAATCCCGAAAATCTTTTGCTTTCCAATCTGGCGGGCATCTTTTCTTTTAAAATTGGCAGTAAAATAATTACAAAACCATTGACAGGTGGATGCGCCCCTTAGCAAAAATTAAGAACAAAAACAACAACAAAAACACAAGTCCATCCCCAGTGCTTAAATAATTATTGGACATGCTTCCCCCTTTTTGCACTGGCCCCTCCCCTCTCATAAATAGCAAACAGGCCCTAATAATGACAAAAAAACAGATCTAGTGATCAGTCTGTACATGTACTTAACTAAATGTAATTAGCTTCATTCTGCCACTTACCAAAGATACTATTTTAGACTATTTTTCAAACTCTACTAATTACTAACGGCTACTAATATATTTTAACTTCATAATTCACAAGTTAAAAGAAAGGGTAAATAAGTCGCCAGGGTGCATAAAAAAGCATCAAAATAGAGCTTGTTCATCAAAATAGGAACCCCCATGACCCCCTGAAGCTCCCAATGTCCTCAAATCCTAGAGACGCCCCTGGCATGAAGTTGAACAAACACACGGGTGGCTAAAAGCATCGTAGTTGAGGACGGCGGCGTGGAGAATGGCGTCTTGACATGTTTTTGAACAGAAAATGGCCACTGCTGTCCACTGGAGTGCACTTCAGCTGGACAGTTTGACCCGTCCCCGTCCTCTCCCTGTTGACCCCCCCCGACCCTCGGCGCTGACCTCGAGCCGGAGGAGACGTGAGAACCTCCTCCACCTCCTCCCCGGAGCACTACACAATCGCCCCGGCTGACACATTTTGAGTGGGGTTTAAGGAAGTGAAGTGAAGAGAGAGTGTGAGGGAGCGAGAAACCCCACCGCAGCCCCACAGCCCCGAGGATGAATAGAAGATAGAAGCCGTTTCATTTCAAAATCGGCCTCTGCACTTGGCTGAACCTACAATAAAAGTTGATAATTGAGAAGTGAAAGAGTGGGGATCAATATGAGTGTGAAAAAAAAAGAAACGGAGGCTTGGGCTTATGTTTAATGCAGTTTAACTGATATTTAATATTTTCTGCTTTCTCTCTCTTCTTCTCCTTTTGTCCACATTAAAATACTTCAAAAAGAATTCTAATAAAGTGGAAATTAAAAGGAGCGTAGATTGGGGTTGGAAAGAGAGGCCTCTAATCCCGCTATCTCTTAATAATTCAAAGTCTCTTTTATTTTCTGAATAAAAAGCGGAATTAATCTGGCACTGTGAAGCTGTCCTCTCTTCTCACTGTTTAAATAAATCCCCGTTCGTACATTAGACGCGAGGAGGCCGGCTCTGGCTCCTCGCCAAGCTCTGTGTCAATTCCCTCCTGCCTCCTTTCTTTCTCTCCCAGCCCCTCTTTATTCCCTTTCTTTTGCTTTCTGCCAGGGAGGGACCTATGAGAGCAGCCGTGCCACCAGAGAGCCGCTATCTCCAGAACCTGCAGGCCTATCACAGGCAGCTAAGACCACTTAGCTCAGGCCGCCAAAAAGGCACCCTTATGAAACTTTACCCAGATATTAGGCCACTGTGAAGCCCGATGATATATTACAAAGGCATTGTGGAGGGAGGTGACCATTTATAGTATTTATATAAGGCTGCCAGAGAGCTGCCGTTATGGCCTTTAACAGAAATAGAAAGGTGGGCGTTTTATCTGAGTTTTTTAAAAAAGAAATTGTGCTAATAATAATAATTATAGGGGAGACCGGGGACAATTGTAACATTCTTTGGTTTTGATGTCATTACTCAAAAACCTCTTGAGCTATTTGGATATAGTTTTTATGTCGGTAACTTGTATCTGCGTTCTACTTGTTGACAGCTATCAGTTGTTTTTACAAGCAACATTAGAGTCACAATATTGACTGAAACACCAGAAGTCACATGTTACATCTGTCCACACCACGTGCAGGGGCGATTGTAACAGCCTATGGGGGGCGTGCAACACCCACAAAAAATCTGCAGCTTTTAATGTAAGAATCCCACAAACGCCATAACAGTTGTCTACTACAAACGTAATACTACATTTCCTGCACATGTCTACAAAAGACATCTATGGACATAATATAGATGTCTTTTCTGGAAAGAGTATTGGATGTCTTTTCTGGATGTCATATGGATGTCTTTTCGAGACGTAGTGTATGTGTCTTTTATGTAAGACATATGGATGACTTTTCTGTGCGTCGCATCATATAGATGTCTTTTTTTGGACATCATAGAGATGTCTTTTTAGGACATCAAATAGATGTCTTTCTAGGACATCAAATAGATGTCTTTTGTGGACATTTGCAGGTAATTTCATATTATGTTTGTAATCGGCAAATGCTATTACGTTTTTGAGAAATTTAATAAGTTTGTGGGATTCTTGCATTGAAAACTGCAGGTTTGTATTACGTTTGTGATTTATTACATTTATAGGTGTTACAGCTCGTAAAAACACACTTAATGCCTACATAATTTTTATATATATATATATATATATATATATATATATATATATATATATATATATATACATACTTCAAACAATAGGCTGCTCTCCATTACAGATTTGTGCAAAACTTAAACAGTATTTGCAAAATTTCGATTAAACATAATTGTTTCCACTGAGTGATATCATGCGACTTCTCTCCCAGTAACATTCCAGTAACCATGGCGATGGTTGCCAAAACATTGGCACGTTGATTTCCATTGCAGCTGCTCATTAAAGCTGATCTAATATTTGTAATTTCTTTGTAAGAGTTAAGAAGATCTTGGTCTCTTCCTCCATCCGCACATACCGAGTCATGTTTTGGAGAATGCCATGTGACATTGTTGTACTTTTTCTTCTTCTTTGGGTTTAATGGTAGTTGGCATCCAGAAAGTTGTTTTTCTCATCGTTTCTTCTAATGGCCTAAAAATACCACCTCATGCGAGCATAAAAAGTTTTTTGCGATAAAAATGAGTTTTTTTTCAATTGACGTGTTTCCATTATTTTGTATTCGCAATGTCAATTTGCGCAATTTGTGGGTTGATGGAAACCCGCCTAGTGATGTTTGTAAAATATATGTCAAGAAGTTTGCTTCATCTGCAAACAAGCCCACCTCCAGGAACAGATAAAGTACCCGAACCTTTCCACAGAGAACACAAAGAGTTTTGTGGTTCTGTCTCATTTCTAATTGGGGCAATTTGAGATGTTACAACTGCCCCCGGTCTCCCCTAATAATAATGAATTGTGCGTTTTTGTTTCATTTCGCCAGTGTTTCTGCACAAATTCAACAATAAGTCCACTCCACAAAAGGACGGCTAAGTCGCGGAGCTTTTCACAAGACAAAAGACAAGCCTTTGAAAAGTGACACCATGAAATAAAAGGAGCTTATAGGCTCCGAGAGTAAAACTGAGCAGTCGACGGAGGAGCGGGGATGAAGGAAAGGGGCCCGGGCTCGTGCGCTAGGGGCCTGCAGCCTTCTTGATTAGCCTCTCTATCAGCTCGCAGACTTCAGAAACCTCTCTGCAGCAGGTCGCCCCTCCGCCGGCTCCGCACGCCGGTGGCTCTCTGCGTCCCAACGATGCATCTGCAGAGATCCGGCTGCCCTCGCTCTGACAGATAGACGCCTTTTGTGGCGCTGCAGCATCTAAGATCCTCGCCTCGATCCTGGATCAGCCTCCTCTGTGGTCGCAGATTTACGCCATCTCCCCCTTCCACCCCTCTCTTCTTCTTCTCCTCTTCAAACTGCCCACACTTGTGAGGATACTTTCCTCCGAGACTGCAAACAATAGCCTCAGACTCTTTGCATTTTCATCATTCATCCAGCGAGACGTTTGAAATGCACACCAGTGTCATCCAGTTGGCTGTTTATGATTCAACAATATGCTGAAAAAAATATCAGTATCTTTCTCAAGGTGAAGCCTTGGACTCGTGCACCCTCAGAACCAATACACACATCTCATTTGATGTGCTGAAAACACCTGGATTTTGTGAGGCGGTTGGAAATGAGATTGACATGCCCGGTCGAGGGCCAAGTCTTTCTAAAAAACCAGCATGATTTTTTTTTTTTTTACTGCTATATTGCTCCTCGCAGAAATCTCTACTTTATGTTATCAAATGATAAAAAAAAAAAAAAATCAAGAGAGAAATAGAGGAGGCCCGGAGGGGAAGTGTAAAGGTGTGTCTTAAGTTCCCTGAAGGTAACAAAAAGTCATTTTGGCTGACTATTTTTATTTATGTAGCTCCCGCGCTCTGTTTCTTCACGCGCACTGTTTGTGGGGGCTATCATTACAGCAGACACAGAGGTGGGGGGTAAAAACCATTTGCATTAGCATCACTGTCTGACTCCAGGCACTGAGCAATGATACTTTATTCCATACCATTCAGAGGGCCATTATCACTCTCCCCCCTCTGTCCCCTCTTCCAGCGGGGCACACACACACACACACACACACACACACACACGCACACATGCAATTACACGACGCGCCGCACACACTATTCCCATCCTGCCATATCGCGGGAAGCATCTCGTGCAACACTGGCACAGAGGTACAGGACGGCACGGGGAAGTGGAGGGGAGGGACATTTCCGGAGGGGGGTCCTGGCATGTAATTGTCCTGGTGAGCACTCAATAGCACCTTAAACCAAGCAGGCAATCTACAAAGCTGTGCAGTGAAGGAGGGAAAGGCCCCGTGGCTATGGGGACCCTAATAGGAACTTCTTTCTCACAGAGATAAATGGAGAAAGTTCCTTTTATTTATCGGTAGCTGCTGTTTGGGACTGGGGCTATCAAAGCGCAGCAGTGCTATTTATCCCTCCAAAAAGGATTCGTCCGACACAGGGCTGAGGGCGAGAGAGGGAAAGAGAAGGCTAAGGAGGGGGGGCGACCACTGGAAATTGGCAGAAACAGAAGGTCAAACTGTTTATCTTTTTATTCCCATGTCTCTCTCTCTCCTTCATTCTTCTGCAACTGTCCTCTCTCCGTTTTACCTGTTGTGGGGAAGATACACAGCCGCAGTAATAAAACTCTTTTTTGGTAGCTGTTACTGTATGGAGAGCAGGTACAGTGAGCGCGCGAAAACTCAGCCAGAGATCAAAACAGCCGGGTGAAACCAGTAAAATTCAGTTAAAGGTGTGTGAATATTAGGAGATTCAAAAGAAGAAAGAATTGCAAATCGACAAAATTAGCAAAAAAACCCACACAACCTCCATCTACATCAGGTTGGTGGCTACGCTTTAACATGTCAGCTGATCAGGGGCGTCACTCAGATTTCAGGACACTGGGGGCTCAGCCCAGACCTCTGCAAGGGGGATCCTTCTTTTTGTTGAACAAGCTCTTTTTTGACGCTGTTTTATGCACTCTGGTACCTTATTTACCCACCAAAAATATTTTTTTAATTTTTATTTTAACTTCAATTATGAATTTTGATGTTAGAAAAATGAGTATTTGTTAGTAAATAGTAGAAACAGAGTACTCCACAGCTGCTATCATTAAACATTTATTGACAAGAATTGGAAAACTTGTCTGTATTTTTGTAAAAAGCCACAGAATCAAACTAGTACATTAAAAGTAAAAGTACATTTAGTCAAGAACAAGTAATGGCAGATTATTAGATCCAGGGCAATTTATCATTATTAGGGACTGCTGGTTATTTATGAGAAGGGAGGGGCTTAATGCAAAAAGGGGGAGATATGTCAAATAAGTCTTTAAACAGTGGGAAGAGATTCATGTTTTTTATTGTGGCTTATTAGTCAGGCATACATCTTTAAATGGTTTCATATATATATATATATATATATATATATTTAAAGAAAACATGTCCTCTTAATCCACAGGCCCAGCAAGTTTTAAAAACAACAACAACAACAACACAAATTTATTGTGATTTTTTTTTTTAAAAAAAGTGTGGGTTTTTTTGCTTGTTTTAAAATGTTTGTAATTTCATATTTTTTTGTGATTTTTTTTTCTTTAAATTTTTTTACTGATATGAATTGATCCATAAAAAAAATGTAGTCTTAAAAAAATGTGAAAGTTTAATAAAAAAAACAGCCATCGCCCTCCTTTCTCTAATTAAAGAACAGTCCCTAAAGAATAATATGACATATATATATATGTATATATATATATATATATATACATTTATTTTTTTACACACACACACACACATATTGTATGTTTAGATCCAGGTCTGTTTATTAAACATTAAGTGCTGAAGCGTGGGACGCCCAGGCCTAATGACGCTGCTGCTTCATGCTGTATTTGTGTCTTAGCTCTCCATCGAGGGAACGGCGTGCCCTCACATTACTGGCGAGCCGAGCAGTGCAGCATTGTGCCCTCTACAAATCTCAGCAGCCATAGGAATTTGATTGTGCCGGAGGATTCTCTCTGTCAGACAACCGGTCCATAATCTCTGGCAATTCTTTGTGCAGGAGGATTACCACTGAAAGTGTTACCACATATTTACAACTACTCCGCTAACTCTCAACAGGCTCTCCTGCATCCAGCCCAGCCAACGCTAAGCCACGGTTAACATAGGAAATCAAGCTGAGATTTAGGACATCTCCCTCTGAATCTAAGTGTGTGCCCTATCTGAAGGCGCCGGCTCTTTTTCACTGTCGAGTTTAGCCCAGATTTAACCTCGAGGATTACCTGTGTTAAAAAAAAAAAAGAAAAAGGAAACACATCTGTTTGTGTGTAAAGCACTTGACATCGTCCTCCCCGGGGATAGATCAGCTACCCCGGAGTAAACGCAGCCATTCATGTGAAAATGATCGCCCTGTAATTAACAGTTTACACAAGAGGAAACTGAGGGTGCAGGCTTTTTTCCCCGTAACATAAATACTCCTACATAAATAATGCTAAATAATATCAAACTATTGACTTTGTTTCCTGTGTGTCGTCTGCTGTCGTTGATTCCAAAGCAAACTGAGGGTCAAGAGGCCGTTTCAGCCGTCCTCCCTTTTAGCATCTGTGTCTTATCGCTCCATCAGAGCCCAAGTGTTTCATTCAAAGTCTGACTAGATAGGCCTTGTGTCTGGCTGTTGTTATTGAAATAAACTGGGCCTGTGTTGCCACCCCGGCCCCCCCCTCCTGCTTCTGTCTATCCTGAACAAGTGTATCTGCAGAAACACGCCAGCTTGTTATGGTAATGACCTGAGTGCCCCCCCTTTTATTCTGTGTGTGTGTGTGTGTGTGTGTGTGTGTCTTTGTGTCTCTGTGTGTGTGTGTGTGTGTGTGTGTGTGTGTGTGTGTTTGAGGGTGTGTGTGTGTGCAGTGGGGGTTAGGCTTTGGTTTTTGGGGGGTTTACAAGGGGCAAACCCAACAGGACAAACAGAGGCAGCGTTTTTTATGACAAAACAAGGCTTGAATTATCCCAAAAAACATATCTAATCAACGTACATGTGCAGTCATTTATATATTATTGCACTGATACTCAATTTACGGCCTGAGGGCCAAATCTGGACCCTGATAAGGTGGCGGGTGGCCCCCCCAACCATTTCCTAATTCACAATAAAAATAAAGTGATTCACACTGGGAATTGTTTTTGTACTTTTAGTCTCCATAAGGTGTCAGAGTGCATAAAACAGCATCAAAATAGAGCTTGTTGGTCAAAGAAAGGGCCAGTGGAGGATCCCCAAAATCCCTCCGACAGAGGTCCTAGATAAGACACTAATGTTCTAAAATCATTGAAACATCCTGAAATCCTGAAAATGTCCTACAAATCAATAAAACGTCCTAAAATCCTTAAAATGTCCTTAAATCTGAGAAATGTCCTAAAATCCTGAAAATGTCTTAAAATCCAGGAAATGTCCTAAAATCCTAGAAACATCCTAAAATCCTAGATCTTAGAAATGTCTAAACATCCTAGAAATGTCTTAAAGTGCAAAAAATTAACTAAAATTCTAGAAATGTCCTATAATCTTACAAAATGTCCTAAAATCCGAAAAATGTCCTAAAGTCCTAGAAATGTCCTAAAGACAGACATCCTAAGATCCTAGAAACATCTTTAAATCCTATAAATGTGCTAAAAATTCAGAAAAGTAAAATCCTGGAAATTTACCCAAATACTAAAAATGTCCTAAAATCCCAGAAATGTCCATAAATCCTAGAAACCTGTATGGAGCTGCAGTGACTGGCCCCTGTCATTTTACAGAAGTGGCCCCCAAACAAAGCCTGCTGAGCGTCCCTGTATTACTGGATGTAAATACGGCGGTGGTTAATATGGAGCTTGAATCTGCAGCTTTTGTCTGCATTAACATATCAATAGAAAAAGTACAAGCAACTGTATAAATATAAAAACTGACATCTCCTAATGTGTTTTTGTCGCTGATACCTCCCAAACACACACACACACACACACACACACACACACACACACACACACACACACACACACACACAATCCAAACTATTATGTCAGCCAGACTCGTGGCATATGTAAGATCTTATTTCCATCATTACAAAAATGCTGGGCACAAACTGACAAGCATAACCTGAGCGCTAAATGGAAATCATCCAATATCTGATGCTAACAACAGCCAACATTCGGAGGGGAAAAGAGTCGCTTCTTTGACAAGAGAAATCCCCGGCAAATAATCCTGTGCTGCCGCTGTGTCGACTGGATGGCTTTAGGAGGAAGAAACTCCAACAGCCGCGGCCCGGGCAGGAAATATTCCACACACTGCCTGTCCTGCCGCTGCTCTGAGCGGCTATAATTAAAATAGCAATGGATTCAACCCCCAGACGGGAGCCTCTCTAAGAGCCAATTGTGGGTCTAGATAGCATTTAAAAAAAGAATTGTGTGCAAAGAAAAATAAACAGAGAACAATGTCAAAACTCTGTGTTGAAAGAATGGCGATAAGGATCATCTATTTAAACAAACCTAATGCTTGACTGCTTGTTGTGAGCTACATTTCATACATAAAATATGTTCTGTCACTGATATTGCCCCTTATCTAAAGGGAGAGAGGCAGACGAAAATTTGCAGCCTGTGTGCAAGCAATGGGCTGTTTGTGGGGAGTGATAGAGGCCCAGAGCTGGAGATGCTCGGCAGATAGCATCTGTCTGTCTGTCAGGCGTGCAGGCGGGCTGGAGCGGCGGGGAAACACAGGGAGGCAGAGGGAGGGAGGGGGCAGCAGGCTGAGTGGATGGGGCGCACGCCGCGTGGACCCAAAGGCCCTGCCTCCTGAGGAAATAGGTGACTCCCAACACACCGCGACCCCCTCCTCCCACATCATACAGACCCCGTCAAATGCCAGTTCACTTGTAGGATATTTCCCCAGCGGACCATGACAACAAAGAGAGCAGAGTAAACAATACGCAAGCTGCCGGCACTCCGGTGGGCGGCACATAACAGCGGCGGGGACGGTGGCCTCGTGTTAAGTGAAGTCACAGAGGTTGCAGGGGGAAATGTGGAAGTGTAAGGCGGTCATCTTTGCGCCGTGATCAGCCTTTATCGCGCTGACCCGCCTCATTATGTAACTGACCTTGGTGTAAGAGGAGCGCTCGTGATGAATTAGACCCGCCGAAATGACAAAGCAATGTCAAGGCAGCAGCAGCCTTGGAGTTTACACAGAGATCGCATTATAGAGCCGCCAACGAGTCCATTCTTTACGTCACCTTAAGATTTTTACGCAGAACCAAACAACAGCAGCATCATGTCGCTCCAGTGTGTGATTTTTAGACAGCATGCCGGTACTGTAGAAGTAAAAGTGGGGTGACGTTTAACACAACAGTGTGTTTGTTTGTTTTTCTCTTTTTTCGTATTTTTTCTCCTTTTTTGTGACATGTCTTTGGATTTCTTTGTTGTTTTTTGTTTGTTTTCTTTCTCTTTTTTTTGTATTTCATGAAAAGGCTGCAGCAGCTGGAGCAGATACTTTAGCACAGAGATCACACGACAAAACTGCTACTAATTCCCTTTTTTATGCCGTCTTCACATTTTTACACAGAACCAAATAACGTCAAGTGGTCGTTTCAACATACCAAAGTTCCTCAGCCACTTGGTCTGCAAGGTGTCTCAGTTTTGACTCGTGTTCCAGCTCCATTTTGTAAAATTCGTGCACTCACGCGAGGCTGGAAAAAACTTTTGTTTGTTGTATATAAAGTATCTTTGAGTACTAAAAAAGTGCTCTATAAGTCGTATCAATTCTTCTTCTGATTTTTATAACATACACGTCTGCAGTGCTTTTTAAACAATAACAAGGCAATGACAATCATCTACCGTCCTTGTTATATGGCAACTGATCTCATCCTCGTCAGAGTCCTCAAATATCGCCATTTTGTCAGTGATTTTGGTCTCAGACAACAACGCCAAAAAGACACCTTTTTTGGGGGTGTGATGCGCCATCGAGCGCCATCAGTTTATTATGTAGCCAGAAGGACCCTGTCGTGGTGTCATGATGTGCCACTGACACACTTTCTTTTGGGGGGGACATGCATCACCACACCAGCCATGCAAACTGTTGGCAGGTTAGTTTGTGTACAACGATGCAAACAACACAAAAAGTTGACAAAAAACAGAAAGCAGGACGTGTGCTGCAAACTGCGGTAAAATTGAGACGCATATTCTGAATGCGCCGTATACATTTCCAAATACACATACTAACTGGAAAATGCTAAACTGAATTGAATGAATATGTTGTTGACGTGACCCGTGACCCACATCAAAGTCAGATTTTTTGCCATAATTCGGAATAACGGGAATATCAGCGTGCGTGTGAGCTGGTCGGACCTTTCAGCCCCTTCTCATGCCGAAGTCGTCAAATAAAATGCTTTGCAGTGATTTTGGCGTAAGATTGTGACACCAAAAGCTACATTTCCTGCAGAGTATATTAAACAAATTAGTAGCACATACAGGTAAATTTGAGGACACAGGGTCATTTTTAACGGTTCCTCATTGATGTAAAAATGTACAGGGAAGAAATATTCTCATTTAACTCTCTCCATAGTAAAAAAGCCTCCATGCAGACGTTTTATGAGTGAATTTCTCGCACACGTCTCCAGCTCTGTGTCAGGTGTCTCGGCACTGTTTTACCAATAAAATGGAAACTTGACATCGCCGCGGCGCTGATCAATACTAATCACAGAAATAATTACTCACTGGAGCTTAGGTATGCCATTGATTTTTAAGGCAGTTGTTTGCATTACTGTCATATCTGATCTTAATAATCTGAAAGGGCTTTCTTTCCCTTGAAGTTTAAGGTCCTCAGCCACGTTGTGTAAAATGTATGAATGTCATTGGAAGGTCTAATCAATGTGCACTGATGTATTGAGCACCAGCTGTGGTGACTTTCATGTGTGTTTGTGGGAAAAGACACTTAATTCATACCAGAGAGCAGCTAAATATTGACCAGTTCAGCCAACGTGTCAGATAAACAAAGTGCAGCATAAAAATTAACCGGACCTCGCTGAGACAATGGTAATCAGACCATTTCACACAACGGTTTGCATGTTGATGGTGGTGGTGCCTAACTTACAACCCATGAGCCAAATCTGGCTCCCCAAAACCATTTTCTAATTCACAGTGAAAATAAAGTGATTCACAGTGAGAATTTTTTTTATGCTTTTAGTATCCACAAGGTGTCAGAGTGCATAAACCAGCATTAAAATTTTGGTCAAAAAAAGTCAGAGGACACAGCTAAGACACTAATGTCCTGAAATTCTAGTAATTTTCTGAATTCTGAGAAATGTCCTAAAATCCTACAATTGTCATACAATCCTCAAAATGTCCTAAATTCAAGAAACATCCCAAAGTCCTAGAAATTCTAGGAACATCCTAAAATCCTAAAAACGTCCAAAAATTGGACGAATGTTCTATAATTCGAGAAACATTCTAAAATCCTAGAACTGTCATAAAATCCTAGAGACGTGCTAAAATCCTAAAAGAATCATAAAATCTGAGAAATGTCTCCAAATCCCAGAAACATCCTAAAATCCCAGAAATGTCCAAAATCTGACAAATGTCCTGAATCCTAGAAATGTCCAAAATGACAAGAAATGTTCTAAAATTTAAGAAACTCCCTAAAATCTGAGAAACTTTTATAAGATCCCAGGAACGTCCTAAAATTTTAGAAACAGCCTAAAATCCAAGAAACATGTTAAAATCCAAGAAAAGTCCTAAAATTTTAGAAACATCCTAAAATCAGAGAAACACGAATGGTGCTGCTGTGACTGGCCCCGGGCCTCCTGTCTTGTGGCCCCCAAACAAAGCAGGCTGAGTGTCCCTGCTGTAAGTTCCTCCACTCGACTTCTTCACAAATCAAACTGTGACATCAGGCTCATTCCTCGGCTGCTAATAGTCGTGTGCAAATCGGTAGAAGGAAGTGAAGCAGTGTTCATCTTCGGGTCAATCATCTGCGACGCGACATCGCCTGGTAATCCCTCCTGCGCCGCCATTCACCTCCGTGGTTAGCACGAGCCGCTACAATCCTCCAAATGTATGCAATATTTGACTTTAAAGCGTTTCTCTTTCTTTAAATTGAGAGCATATATTTATTTTTCATATGCCTCACTGTGTTCTACAAGTGTAATTAGTCTGGGATACTCAGCAGTTGATTCTTCGCCCCCCTCCATTCTTAAGTATTCATGGAAGCCAGTGATCTGACAAATGGAATTTTTCAGCACGGCAGCATCTCGCATCTCAGACCTTATTCCAGCAGATAATCCTGTTTAAATATCCGGCCTGCTTTACACAGCCCAGGTGGGGAAGATCAGCAATTGCATATGAGCGCTTGCATACTTATGCATGTGTGGCCTCTCACATACCTACAGATACAACACATCAAACAATAGAGCAGCGGCTCCCAACTGGTGGGTCGTGGTCCAAAAGTGGGTCACGGGTCAATTCTGAGTGGACAGCAAGCGACTGGGACACATGTCAAGTTTCTGAGAAACACATATTATTTGAAGTATGAATCATTTCTGGCACAGAGCTTTATTTTGAAGTGCTGTTTCCTGCTACAAAAAATTATAGGGAACATTGTACAGATAACTAGATTTATAAGTATTATGATTAAATATCAAAAATTATGTTACAGGAAAAAAAATACATTTTTTTCTTTTTTTATATATATAGGATTTTTTCAGTTTTTTATTTATTTTATTTGTTTCACTTTTTAATTAATTAAAATTTTTTAACCAAATTTCTGCTAATTTTTTGGCCCTGTCCTGATAAGCTGCTCACAGCTTTCTCACCATGTTCATTAAAGAATTCAAACCATTTGCTCAGGTTTCGAGGGTTATCTCTGGTGAATGTAAATTCATATTTAATTGTCGCTTCTTTGAGACAGTTGTTTAAAATATTACCACTTGATTTGTTTTTTCATCAAACCAGTTCATTAAACCAAGCTCTGTCTTTGTGATTTATGAGTTTTAGTATTATTATAATTTCCCCCTCTTAGCGTTCACTTCTGACTCACACAAGCGCACATTTTTCCTCCGCAGTTTCCCTCTGTTGTTACGCTGGAGGGAGGAGAGGCCGAGATCGGTGAGACAAGTGGGTGATCTATAGTTTTTCCTGAGACAGATTGTCTGGAAGGTTGCAGAGATTAGTCACATCTGGGGCTTTTAAGAATGCTGCAAATTGTGGCCTTTCTTTAACGCAGCCGATAAGGCATTAAATGAAGGGAGCCGCCTTATCAGCCTGCTGCTACCCATAAATCACAATTGCCTGCTCCCCTCCTGTACCCCTGGTGGTTTCTATCTGCATCCTGGGGCTGGCAAGATCCCACCATCACCGCCACTACCACCACCGCCACATCACACAGTAATCACACTATTTGCCTCCTAATTCAGCCTCTGCAGACGGCGCGTTCGAAGCATTCTTCCATTATGTTTCGCTCTTTTCTGTTCTCTCTGCCTTTTGCCGTCTGTCTCTCGTCTTCAAACGGGGGGAATCATTCTTCCTGCGAGTGCTATCAGACTTTAATCCACAGAAAAACACTGACACTTCAGCTCCAATTCAAATGAATAGCGTGCGGAAACAGCCTTTAATGGGATATTGTTCTCCTTTTGTCTCATTCAGACCAAAAGGAAAATAGAGTGGATAGCATGAGCTTTAATGAGCTTGTGTAAGTGACTCACGTTTAATTATTTCTTTCTTTCTTCCCCAATAATTATGTGGCGCTGACAGTGATTTTGTTGTGCTCGGTTGACAGCTCAGGAGTGACTGAGACAGAAATCCAGTTTCAAGTCCAGGAAATTCTGTTGTAAATGTGGTTTCTAATGAGAGAGGAACTGATGAAGCGACCAACAAGAAACAAGCTGCTTTATTGGAGAAATACAGCGCGTGGCACAAGTTTAAAGGAATAGTCCGTCATTTATTCCTGTCAAGATGTGATGATTGCAACACGCTCTCAGTGCCGCTCTGTCAGTGACCTTCTGTGTCTACTTATGACGTTTTAGGAGTCCTTCTGTATCAGCTGTTTACGCTCCGCGATGCCGTTACCGTGATGTCAACAAATACACACTAACCCATCGTAACAGTAGAAAGATTTGCATATTTTTGAAACTGGTGCTACATGACCAGAGAAAACAGAGAAAAAGGATGCTTTTGCTCAAGTGGGAGAAATCCTACAATAACCAGAATGCACTGCACCACACCGGACTAATAAATGCTCCTGCTAATACATGACTTATTGCAAACTCATCATTTTGAAACAACATCAGCCGGCTGGCAAAAAACGATTTCGTGTAACAGTTCAACTGGTCACGTGATGCCTCTCTGTCCTGTGACCCTCTGCGTCTTATTATGACCTTTTTTGGTATTCTTCTGCGTCAGGACGCAGTTACAACAGTCTCTGTCATCTAAAGAATATCAAGATTATTATATATTATATTGTGAAGAAACTAGTGATTTACACCTGACCAGTTATCGCTATTATCAATGAATCTGATGATTATTTTTGTTAATTTTTGTTATAAAGTATATATATATATATCTTCAAAATGTGTCTTCTGCAGCGGTGAAATAATGGACACGCACAAAAGCCCTAAAATGTCCTCCTAATTACTGGGAGAGCTTTGCGTGTCCGTGTGTGTGTGCTTATCAGTGCGTACCTGTGTGGCAGGTGATAGAGGTGAGAGCGGAGGCGGCCGACATGCAGCAGCAGCAGCTAAGCCTGAGGAGGAGTTAGCGGCGTGGGCCCGGCCTGTGCGCTGTGCTGCTGGAGACCGAACTGGAGACAGATTAAGGACTGTGCATTTATCTTTGCTTGTAAATGAGTGACTGGCCAGTGTTGTTACTGCCAGGCCAGGGTATTGGAACAAGAGGCTTAAGATGCTATCAGAGAATGCTGTGCCTGCAGGCACTCTGAAGATTATAAGGCACGGAAAAAGACAGTGGGAAAAGTGTTGACAAACAACCAGGGGTTATTAAACATTAATTATATGCTAAGCTAACTCTCTCCCTGACCCGTCAACACAAAGCTTATGAGACCTCGGGGGTTCAGCGTCCCTTTATCAAGGTCAGAAGTCATCAGTTGGGTTTGATTGGCTCCGAGCTGCGTGTGTTAAATAGACAATGAGTATCATGATGGAGGAAAACAACAGAGATACGACACACTTCAGTCCAGGCTGGATTTTATCCAAACTGAAAAAAAATGGACGGATCTCATTTCTGATTGGATGAGCCAAAACAGCTGATAGCCCTTCTGAAGAAAAACCCCCAGCTAAAAACCAACTTATGCTGGTAGCTGGTCAAAGGTGGTGTCAGATGGTCCTGACCCGGTTCTTGCTGGTCTTTGATGATCTCAAGCTGCGCACGTTTATCTTTCTGCAAAAAACATGACAGAAGACTTAACTGATTTCAGGCCTTTTTACACGTACTCCTCGTGACACTGTTATTTCTCCAGACTCATGACATTGATTTGGTCTTAATTTTACTGGAACTTTAATGGATATATAAATAATACCTGCTTCTACGATGGGACCGTACAGTGTGAACACGTTAATCGTGAGCTTTGGCTTTATATCGCAAACAATTTACTTGTACAGAAAGAGTTGGAATGAATAACATTTCTGAAATGGTTCAGTGTATGTCCGGCTTTAGGCAACAAAATCACAGACGGTTATGTTTTGGCAAAAGAGGCATATAGTAAGTGTAGAAAAAAAACATCCAAACAGGAAGTGAACTCCTGCACAAAAGTCGTTTGTGAGACCCGTCCACCTGCCCACCATATAAGCACACTCGCACTCCTTATATTGCGTTGTTACCGGCAGCGTTACCTGACGCTGTTCTTTAGCGTTTCACGCGTCCTCAAGTGACGCCATCCGTGAGCTTTGCATGTGGATGCGCCCGGTGCCGTTCAGCCGTCCGCCGGCATTTAATAACAACGCCACCGCTTCTGTCTGAACACGTTCTCATCTGACGCCATCCAACTGCGTTCTGGTTGGATGTGGAAGGTGGCTTGTTGTGTTATGTTCACAAACTAAAAGCACTGAAAAAGCTGCGCTATTTCCCGAGTTCGGAGTGAGAACAGGCTGGAAGACTATACGAAATAAGGTTTAAACGTAGGAGACGACAGACATAATGACAGATTTAAACGATTTTTAATGTTGTGATCGTCAGAAGTACACTACGATTCGGCCAGATGGTGAGACCACATACTTGCCGTTTATAGGTCAGATGCCACAGTGGCGATCCCACAGACTTGGGATCTCATAGAATCTCGCGTGATCAAACGTGACTTCAGAAGAAAAACAAATATGGAGTACACACTTGCGTGTGTCTTGTTTTGTAGCAAAAAACCAAAAATGTAGAAAAAAGTTATGGATCAAGTCATGGCTGAGAAGACGGAGTGAGCGCGGATTATACATTTTGCAGCATGAGTTGTTGTCTGTTGTCTGCCGTGTTTTTGATTGTCATTAGAGGTAAATCGGGCCCAAAATTATCCTCTAATGTGTACCAGCCTTTACTCTCTGCCCTTCATGTAGCTCTCATTGTCAGCATGTTTGGTGACCTCTGGTTTAGAGTCAGCAAAAGGCCTCCATGTTCTCAGTGTTTGCAGCTTGACATGATTACGTTATGTATAAACACGGATGCTGTAAAAATGCTTCCACCATAAAGTCACAAATTAGAGGACGTGGTATTCGCCGTGTTGTATTAAATCAGACTGGAGTTGAATTTGAATGTCTGTGACTCATGACTCACTTTGGGCTCGACAGCCGCTGCGACACCTTGACATCTGTTGTGACAATCTTTGCCTGGCAGATAAATAACACACATCCACTCTGAACCGAAGCCACCAGCAGCCATTGAGAGCACAGTGTGAATGGAGATTACCCCCGAAATCTGCTGTATCCCTCCTAGACACCACCCAGCTGCAGACACAGCTACAAATTGGTATTTGGAAGACATGCTTCTGAAGATAATTAGCTTTACTTTCAAGGATTACACCGGAAACAACAAAACAAGAAGTGCAGTTTGTGAGACCTGCGGGCTGCAGATTGCAGGCACGAATACTACAACTTCAAACTTTGTACCGTCTGAGATTACATGAAGAAAGGTTAGACTGAGGGGCTAGTTTTAGCTTTGTAATGTAAACTAACTGCTTTAGTGTTTTTCTGTGTATCTATTTAAAAATAAACTGCTTTATTTTTCAGAGACAACGTGGAGTGCCGCAAGCTTATTGGACTTTAAAAAAAAAAAAAAAAAGCAGAGCGAGCAGGTGTCGGGGGGTCAAATGTATTAATCAGTATGGGCGTAACGATACATCCATTGTATTGATGCATCGATTTATATTCTTGCAATCATACTACATCGATAGGTAAACAGCAAGTTGTTTTTGTGACTCTAAAATGTGTCACCTAAAGCTTGTGTTTTTAGCAAGACGTGTGCGGCACTTGTAGTGGCCATTGTGCTACCAAAAACGGGTGTTTTCTGAGCAAGACAGTGGCAGGGGCTTTTTCAGTGGCGCATGTGCCACCAAAAGCGGGTGTTTTTTTTGGTTTTTTTTGTTTTGTTTTTAAGCAAGACATTGACCGCACTTCTGGTGGCGATTGTGCTACCAAAACAGTTGTTAGTGAGACACCAGTAGCATTTCCAGTGGGAATTGTGCCACCAAAGCCAGGTGTTTGGTAACACGACATGGGTGATATTTCCAAGTGTTGGCGACATTTGGCGACAGTAGTGGTTGTGCCTCCAGAGGAAGTGTTTTTTTTTAGGGAGACATTGGTAGCATTTACAGCCGTGATTGAACAAAAGCATTTTTTATTTCTCATCAAAACATTGTTTGTTAGTGAGACATCAGCAGCATTTTCAGGGGGGGTTGTGCCACCAAAAAAAAAAAAAATCCAATATGTCCGAAACAGGGTATTTCAAGGCCAAACATGATATTTTTCTAACTTTTATCAAGTGGTTTTTGTGCCAAAACACAACCACACAACAGATGTTACCCAGTCTTTATTCTGCTGATTGTGGTTGGTAGTTAGGGGTAGGTAGGTTAGGTAGTTTTGTATATTAGTGGCCCCCAACTTGGGGTTTGGGAATTTCCAAGTGAAGGTGTCACCAGATGATTAAAAGGATAAAGAGAAAGAATAATAATTGTGTGAAAATGTACTTATTTTTCTGACTCCATCTTTTTGCACTTTTCTTGTGAAATACAAGATGAGACCTGAGGGGATGAAAGATCATCTCATCTTCATCTAAAAATCCTTAAAATGAAACAAACTGATAGGGAAAAACAACCTCAGAGAATACTCGCAGAGACTCAGAGAATACGGACACAAGAGATGAAAGAAGCAACAGGCTTTTGGGCATTCTGAGCAAGATTATGTTTGCCCTTCTCCCCGTGCCCTCCTCGCTGCACTGTACTTCACATAATCCTGCAGGACTGTGGATTGTGTGATACTTGTTAACTTGGCGGCAACTGCTCCTCAAAAAAGGTCACAAACTTTTGGAGTGTAAGGCAACGGCGCGACCCGGCTGTGAATAACTCGGCTGACACCGTCAGGTTTTGAAATTTTCATTACAGGTCACAGGAAAGCAGGAGAACATCAGTGTTAGATGTCATGTTTTGGTGTCGGCCCCTCAGAGTCAAAGAGCAAGGACTCCTTCTTCTTACACTCGCCGCTGTCATGCAGGCAGGAATCTGATGTAGAGGACGCAGACATACCAGTTCCTCCACCGACTGTGTCTTCAATAAACCGCGCTGTAGTGCAGCCGCGAGACACAGTCTGTTATTAGTGAGGGCCACAACTGTGATAATAAACTCACCCCAGATGTGGTTTCATTTCTGTTTTTCTGTTTAAATCTTTAAATCACATCACATGAGAGTAGGTTCTTAGATTGTGAAAAATAGTGTTAGTGCACCTTAAATTAATGAATGTGCGTTAATGCGACCCTGACTGATTTATTGTACTTAATGAAACAGGTTTTTGTATGAGCCACTTCATCACATATTTTATACTTGGTAAAACTGTTAATGTTGGTATTGTCACACATTATATAGGTTTTGACAGAGCTGGGCAATGTGCTCTTAAAATCAAGTCTCAGAAATGTTCTCACCACACTTGATTTTAAAAGATTTATTTCCCCCTTTAAGAACAAACTACAGATGACAGAGATCACTCAAAAAAACAAATTTGACTTTGATTTTAGCAATAAAAATTAACAAAGGCAAACTGAAAAATGTAGAGGGCTCTAAGTCAGTTTTGCAATATGTTCTTATGCCCACATTCATTGACATTCATTAAACTTTCTATGTAAGCCTTTATGTAACAAATTAACGACAGAAAACTGTAATCAGTCACAATCAAGACTACACTACACACACTCCCTGTGTGTTTGTGCACCGACAGTTGATGTTTATATTGAATTAATTCATGTCTATTATAAAACAGTAATTTAACATCACTTTATTCTCTGCGCGGCACACAAAATGCCACTGCTGGCAAACCTGTGACCTCGCTGTAATCTCTTTGACTTTCATGTGTGGACAGAAGCTTTGATGCTTTCATGGACGTACATGAAACATAATGCGGTGTGTTGTATGTGGCATAAATTGATGACACTGGCAGCGAGTGTTGTCTGCACACACAGAGTGGTAACTAACCCACAGTGTGTGTGTCGGCCTGTCTGGAATTGTTGTAAAATGTTTCATGTTGAATTTTTGTGGAAGAGCATTCTTAATATCTATAGTTAATCAGTTCTCCAAACATTATGAGGTTACCTGTGGTGTACCACATGGATCAGTTTTAGGACCGTTCATGTCTAATTTTTACATGCAACCCCTGGGCAGTGTCATCAGGACGCACGGCATCGCTTTCAACAGCTATGCTGATGACACTCTGCTCTATGTGGCTGTGTGATGACACTGGGATTCACTTTTTAACTGTATTTTAGATATTAAGGCCTGGATGTGAGGGAACTTTTCACAGCTTAACCAGCGAAGCAGAAGTACTGGTCAAACTAAATGCACTTGGACAAAACCAGAGTGAAGAGGGAATAAACCTAGCCCTGTATCCTGGGGGATACGGTCATTTGACAGGCTGTGGGGGGCATTAAGTGGTTGCACATAATATTATGGGAAACACTGAGGGGGGCAGAGAGGTCAGATACGCAGGTCTTTATGCCAACTTTCAAAAATATCATCATTTGCATCAAAACTCAGAAAGTTGTTTTTTCATGTTTATTATATTTTGTTCTTTCGATTTGTAAGAAAGGTGCTATTAAAGAAACGTTTAGCTGATTGATGTTCTGTAGATGCACTCAGTGTGATCCTGTTTGTTGTTGCATATTTTCCACGGCACAGACTGATGAGGAGACTAGTTGGAACAAGAAGAGAGAGGTGGTTTTGTCTGTCTGTGCGTCTGTTTTTAGCATGGAAATATTGATAGTAATTTGTGTTTATTTTTTCTTACATAATATTACTATATTTTTCCCATTCTCTGTTGAAATATGTTTTATTTATAGCAACACAGTGGTCTTGAACAAAGGATTCGTGGGTTAGCATTTTAAGTGCATGCTATTTTATACTTTTACATTTCAGTGGTTCATGTTTTGACTTCTTTCTCCGCCACATTTATCCGCTGTTACGAGTTAGTTTGCAGATTAAGATCATAAAAACAAAGCATCTTGTCAAATATGACGGTTTTGTAGAGATGGAACCAGCCAGCAGTTTATTTATATAATTGAAGTTAATTTCACCTGGACAAGTGACAACATGAAAATACTGATTATATACAATTTGTTGCTAATGTTATTATATTACAGAAATCAGGACTTTTACTATGAATATAAAAATTTCTGTGGTAAAAGACATCTGTTTAGAACAACCCAGTTGCCAAAAAAAAAAGATTGGCATTGTACATTTATACAGACCACAGACACTTTACATTTGTATGTTATTATGTAGCAGATAAAGTGTTATGTTAATTTAACTTTAAAAGACTCTGTGGTCAACGTGTGGTTAGGTTTAGGTACAAATATCACTTAGTTGTGGTTTAAAGAGATCATGTTTTGATTTGAAATATCCACGTTTGATGGCACAAATGCTGCAGGTGAAGTCATTGATGTTTCAGCTGCTGTTTATGGCACTTTTCTGTAAAATATTTATTTATAAATGTATATTTTGATATATTTTCCGACTTTTACCTGAATATGCCTGTACTTCATGGTCATTACAGGGAGAAAGTGCATGAAGAGAAGTCTTTGACAGAACGTGATGAATATGATTTATTTCCCCAATAGTTATTCTAATTACTGTAATTTGTAAAAAATGAACTGAGCAGGAATTCAGATTGCTCTGAGGCAAACAGCAGAGAACCCACAGATCATCTGTTTGACAAACAGGGCTGTTAAAAAAAAAGACAAAACTGGCTTACTGATCTTGATAAAGGTTCTCGATGATTCATTTCCTCCCCCAAAATTCAACATTTCACAACTGACAGTCTAGCCTTTGGCCTAAAACACAGAGGCCAGGGGCCAGATGCAGCAGTCTGATTTAAGGACATTTCTTGGATTTTAGGACATTTCAAGGGTTTAAGGACTTTTCTGGGATTTTAGGACATTTCTTTGATTTTAGAATATGTCTAGGATTGTGGTATGTTTCTAGGATTTTAATGACATTTTTCAGGTTTTTTAATGTTTTTAGGATTTTAGGACGTTTCTAGGTTTTTAGAACATTTCTAGGATTTTGGGACATTTTTAGGGTTTTCAGATATTTCAGGGGTTTTCAGACATTAGGGTCTTAGCTAGGACCACTATCCCCCCGACAGTGGTCCGAGGTAAGACCCTAAGCTAGTGTGGGGGGTCCTGCTCCATCATTTTTTTATAAACAAGCTCTATTTTAATGCTGTTTTATGCACTCTGGCACGTTATGTATACTAAAAGTACAAAAACAATTCACAGTGTGTATCACTTTATCTTTTGTGAATTGGAAAATGGTTTGGGGTAGGGCTGGGTAATATGGAAAAAAGACTTATCACAATAATTTTTTTCGTATCAGTCTGTCTATTTCTGTCAAGCATAAAGTAGCGCTGGGCGATAAAACGATATCAATCATGATATAACTTTCCGTCGATTGAAAAATGAGACGTAGTCGATAGAATATTGATAGAAAGCATTTCAGCCATATTTTGACAGACAACACCAACAGCCAGTGATGATAAGAATAGCGCCGCGGCGAACCAAATGCAGTGAACGACTTTGACTGTAGAACAGCTGAGCGTTTGACAGCCACAGCATTTCATCATGGTGGATCAAACAGCTGATGGTCCGACAGCAGCGCAGTGAGACAGACAGACAGAGCGCAGCTTCTCCTCACAGCACCAAAGTGTCTGAAACAGACACATCTGCAGAGGTGAAAGTGACTTCTTTAGACTCTACAGACAACTTTGTGTTAGTTTCAGCTTTAATCAGACTTTGGATGAATTATTTAGAAACACCAGGACGCATCGCTCAATGTCTCATCTCATCCAGAAACTCGCACTGAGCTCTCATTATTATTACCAGGGGCAGATGTAATATTTTGGTGGCCTGGGGCCACAAGCACATGAGCTTATTTTCAGCCTTTCTCTAACTGGGAATGTTGGCAGGCTGTTGGCTACATATGATTTATTATTATTTATTAAACTTTCCAGCATTATATAAAAATGAAAAGCTCCATCTTAAACAAACTTCAGATAAATTTAGGCACATTGTGCTGATAATAGGCCAACCTCTCCTGACTGCAGGACTCTGACTTCAACTTCTGTCAAACTTCTGTGCTGTTAATCATTTTACTCAGGAATTAAAAACTTTTGAGTCGGCCTACTTCTCCTATAGCTGAATCCACAATTCCATATCGCTATTCTCATTATCGCTGGCTGTTCGTGTTCTGTGTCAAAAAATGGCTGGAATGCTTTCTATCGACTACGTCTCATATTTTAATTGAGAAAAAGTTATTTCGCGATTGATATTGTTATTGTTTTGTCACCCAGCCCTAGTTGGGGGGCCACCCGGCACCTGGTCAGGGGCCAGATTTGGCCTGCAGGCTGTAAGTCCAGTTTGACTGGTCTGCACTGAACCTTCCATAATCACCTCTTATTAATAAACCCCAAATTTTAGACCAATCACCCATCCTTACATTCTGCACTCTGTTTTCCAGGACACTGGTAAAGGTTAGAGGGTGTTATAAAGTTCTTTGCTCTCCTCAGACACAATCCAAAATTCATTTCAGCCTTTTGCAACCTTCAGCAACGCTCAGCTGCATTTCCCTCAAAGCAACATGAAACAAACCAGAGAGCAAGCAATTTTATTGTTCAGTGGTATCTTTAATTGTGATGAAAAAGGATTATGTAGATTTCTGTAAGCCTCCTGACAAGACATATTTTAAAGTGAATAGGCCACAGAACAGGAATATGTGTCAGTGGTGGAGGCTTAGTGGAACGTCTTCTCAATAATAGGGTAATCCTGGAGTCTAGGGATCCCTCATTTACCCTCTCAGCCGAGAGATGATGTGCACTGGTCTCCAATTATAGTCCATGGTCTCTTTAAAGACAAAGGAGAGGACTCAGACTGTGTGACTAAATGTCATAAAGATATTGCGTTTATCTTTATTACTTCCTCCAGTGCAGAGAAGTACGGCGCAGCAGTGCCAAAAAAAAAAAAAAAACAGGAAAATTTACTTCATTTGGTAAAGAAACAAAAAACAATGTAGATTAATCTGGTCTTTGTTCAAAGCCTCGACAGGAACAAGATGTGTCATTATTGTTATTTGTTAAGTATTAAAGCTGTTTATTCTGTTTGGAAATGACGCCTGCCAGGCTGCAGACCTCTGTTTGGGACCAACAAACAACAAAAACAGCTGTTTTAGCAACTCATGCTGAACTCTTGCTGCTTTTCCAGGGAGGCAGGGAGACATCGCTGCATTTTCTGCTGCTTATCAGCCAACAAATGTGGGTGTTTTTTTAGCAACTTGCTGGTTTTGAAGCGGGGATAGTGCCACCAAAACCGGGTATTTTGAGCCATAACATGATCCCTACCAAAACCATTTTGATTTTGTGCCTTAACCTAACTACAAACTAACAACTGCATTGTTGAAATTTGTGAAGTTTCAAGGTTATAGGCTACGTAATAATGTACAAATGTAATGTATCCATGGTTTGCAGAGACCAATGCCAGCATTTATTGTGGCGATATAATTGTGCATGCAGTGGGGGGAAAAAAACTCAGTGTCATGATGGGTCACATATGGTCATCAGAATTAAAGCAGCTTATTAAAAACTACCATCAAAGGAATATATCATCCTTAAAAATAACCTCTTTAAAAGAAAATGCAGCTGGTGGGGATCTCCTCATAAATACTCACTCAGTTCGGTTTGTTTTCGGCCATGCGCATCATGAGATAAGAAACTCAGTCATGAAGTGAGGGCAGTGAGACTATTGCAGCCATGTGATGTATGAGACCCCCTGCCTCCAAAAACAGCGCCTCCGTGGTTCTCAGGGGACTTTTAAAAAAAAAAAGAAAATTAAACAAAATTCAACTTTTGTGCAAAAATGTCGCCATATATTCACATTTCCTGAATGAGACTCATTTCTGTGGACACACAGCTCCTCTGAGGAGTGCAAACTTGAATGCTCTCTTTCTTTCTTGATGTGATATTTCACCAGAACGTGAAGTGAAACAAGAGGCTGAGTTGGCGTAAAGTGAGGATGTCTGTGGGCGCGCGCAGCTTTAGTCCTCTGACTCGGCTGAAAACAAAAAGTGTGAAATAAAGAATGAAAGGAGCGGTGTGATTTGTGCAAAGGATAAACAAAGACGGAGACTAATTGCTGCTGGAGGTCAGCATCCCAACTGCATATTCAAAGCGCAGGGTGTTGCCTTAAATTTATAGCAGTCACAGTTATTTAATAACCTGAATAGGCAATTTCGCAGTGAATCTGCGGAGAAAGGGGACATGAAAAGTTGTGAAGAATTGATGATGGACTCTTTGAGAGTGAGCGAGATAAAATTGACCATGAAATCTGCAGCTTGGAATTAAATTGGTTGGAAGAGGAAGAGGGGGGCGGCGGGGGGGTGAGGTGTGATCACAAAGACACAAGTGCCTTTGTGAAAATGCCAAGGTTAATTTGCACATCAGTTAAATGCATAATTAAATAGCAGAAGATCTGTTTGGACAAAAGAAACCCTAATAAGGAGAAATGTAGTAAATAGCTGAGATGGTTAAAGTGATTTGTGTTCAGTTTGGCATTTCTCTCTCAGCACCTGCAGCTGCACAACGCTCCTCATCACGTCCATTCATCAGTTTAAAGGCCGGTTTATTTTGCAAAATCACACCTTTTTTAAGCCCAGGCACCAACTGCAGGGGGTTG
The DNA here is from genome assembly GCF_026936395.1 of Plectropomus leopardus. Lineage (NCBI taxonomy): Eukaryota > Metazoa > Chordata > Actinopteri > Perciformes > Serranidae > Plectropomus > Plectropomus leopardus. The sequence continues at coordinate 37,467,822 of NC_142180.1, read as the reverse complement.
TGAAAGCCCTGTAGAAACTGAAGGAAATCTTAGTTAGTCAGTCAGTTATTTAGTTAGTTTGTTAGTTTGAAGGTATATTTATTACCATAAAACTTCAATTAAAAGTCGAGTCCCTAACTGACACTGGGTCCCTTTAAATAGCCGGGTGCGCTACACATTTGGAGTGAACGCCGGTAAAAAACGAAGTTACATTTGTCCTTGATCCTGCTGCATCTTTGGAGTTGAAGGATGAGTTGATTTTAGTTAGTTAGTTAGTCGGTTGGTTGGTTGGTGAGTTAGTTAGTTAGTTAGTTGGTTAGTTAGTTAGTTAGTCAGTCAGTTAGAAGAAGGTAGATTTATTTGTTGTGCACAGGTCCAAGGGCCCGTTCATTGCTGTTTCCAGTTAGACGATTTTAATTATTAATGATGGACATAAATATAAGGAGGGACAACAGGCGAGATTTGATAACCAAACAATTTCTCACTCTGCTGTAAAAATAAAAATAATCCATTTGCCTTCAATCTGCATGCCATTGTTAAAGATTCTGATTTATTAGCTGGGTGAGAAAATCAATGAGGACTGATATTACTGTTATTTAAATGTATTTTTACCTTTATTTTAACCTCCGGGACACAAGCATACCTGTAGTATTAAACCTTAAATAGTAATTACACATTTCAAGCCGCGGCTCAAGTCACAAGAGTGAAATGCTAAAGATGCAGTCAGATTGTGCCGTAAAAACATGAACAAATGTTTTGAAATGATGTCTCAAACCATCTGTCAGTGTGATTCTCAATCTCAGATAATCTTTTCTTCTCCACACAAAGTTTTTAGTGTAATCTTCTCTTAATAATGACAAAATATCACATTAAAGTATGAAGGCTCCACGTGTTTGCACCTTTCAGACATCCTCTCGCTTCAATAAGTCAGAACAGTTTAAAATCCTCTTGTGAAAACTTGCCAACTTTTATTTTTGCCAAGGTTACATTACAGTTTTGAGGAGTCTGCCTTGTTGGTGTATTCATGGGCTCTTGGGAAGATAAAAAAACATGCATTCATCAGTTAAAAATCTGGTTTTGGCTGTGCCCTTTGCAGTGACTGTTGAGAGTCAGGTTCATCTCTGAAGTGTCAGCAGCTTCACATTGACGTGTAAAACCTCATAAACCTGGACATTGTGTCCGTGTTTCACTTCAGACTTTCTCAGCAAACACATTCTTTGTTGTTTTCTCTAAGAACGTCTCTAAAAACTGGAGTTCACTGCACAAGTAATTCATTGAGCTGGCATTAGCACGTGAAATGGCTTATTCATTTTCTTTCGGATGCTGAAGGATCGTCATGAATGATCAAGGATATCTTCTGACATCATTATAACAGCATTTGAACAATAACTGATCATGATTCTGGACATGATCACTGACAGGGTTACTGAACTTCACAAACAGACACATAATTGATGAGCCTCTCAAATCTGCTCATTCCTCACTCGAGACCAAGAAATTGTCTGTTCTCCATCAAAATATCTACTCTAATGTTTGACAGAATTAGGTGACAATAGGCGGGTTTCCTTTACAGATTTGAACAAAACTGAAAATTCACATGCACTCACACACAGAACGGCCATCAGGAGTAACTGGGCATTCAGTATTTTGACGAGCAGCTCTACCTACCGAATTATCCCGCATTTTGGATGTAGCATTTTACGAGTTAAGACATGTTGGATATGCTGAAATTATTCAGGTTTTAGGAGCATTTTCTGGACATGTATACGGCACATTGGGAATATGCGTCTCAGTTGGGGTTCTTACTGCAGTTTGCATCACAAACACACAAACTCATAGAGTGTTTCATTTATACCGGGAAGTCGGAATTTCTGAGTTTTCAGTCACAAATTTCAGTCGGATTACCAACTTGGAAAATTTGAAGAACCTCACCAACCCCGACCTCAAAATCAGATGTAGCTGCTCCACGCATCAAATAAAGCTGTAGTATCATACCGTTTGCACTTCTATCTTACTTGTGTCTCACTAAAAGTGTTGGCGGGTTTCCATTACAGATTTGAGCAAAACTTGAGTGATATTTTCAAAATGTGGATAAAACACAATTGCAAGATGTGTTTCAACTGAGTGATGTTGTTCGGCTTCTCCTCTGGCGATAACATCCCAGTAACCGTGGCGATCAATGCTCAAAACATTAGCGGCTTTATTGCTATTGCAGCCACCGCACTAGCTGTTATTATTTTCAATCCAAGGCCACGCAGGCGTGTTATGGAGCCGTGATGGAAAGGCGAGCCCCTTATACGTGGGAGCGGCCAAATATGAGAGATTTCTGGGAGATGTAGTCCACGATTTCACAGAGGAATTGTGGATTCAAAAGAAAATTATGTGATGCAAAAACACCTCTTGTAACGCCTGCTACATCTTATAACCAAATTAGATTTTTGACTCGGGGATTAATAAAGCATACATAATTTAAAAAAAAATTAAATTAAAACATTAAAAAAACTTCACATGAGCATCTATGATATTGTCGTAAAAATGTTTTTCTAGAGAACATACAGCCAGCAAATCATCGGTAGTTTTAACAGTGCAGTGAGCTCCACCAGGGCCAAAATATAATGCTTGCATGCTTTACCTCTACAGCACAAGTTTAAAATTATGTTTGTCTTTTTTGTCACTAACAGCTGAATCACACAGTGACATACTAATGTTAATGTTTTTTTTGTTGTTGTCATTTCTTTTGACAGTGATCGCCTCTCCACATGGAAATGCTCCATCAAAACACATTCAGCCTCAACACCGTCGCTGCTCTGTCCAACACGACTGTGATTGGTTAAAGACAACAAGCAGGTAAGACATAGAAACTCTTCCTCGCTACTGTTGTTGTGAATGTTGAAATTATCTACAGAAACCAAAACTGTGTTTCGTACCGGGCTGTACACGTTTATGTTTGTTGTAAAGTTGGACATTTTAACATGGAGGTCTATGGGGACTGACTCGCTCTTGGAGCCAGCTTCTAGTGGACATTTAGAGGAACTGCAGTTTTTGGCACTTTAGCTTTGGCTTCATTTTTCAGCTTTGGGGCTTTCTGCTTGGTTTGTTATCCTGTATGAGAAAGAAAAATCATCAGATTCTTACATTTAGGAGGCAAGAGACCAGCATAGGTTTGGCTTCTTTGTTTATCAAATTGATCAGCCTATTGGTGTGCATTCTGTTTAAATGTAGGCATGGTTTCACCCTTTAAAACATTTAGACTTGACCAACATCCACAGAGGATCGAAATGTTGTCTTAAAATGGAAGTGATCGAAGTGGCATGGAGTACGTGTGCGGGTGTTACTTTTTTCCTCCCGTGTGCTGTTTTCTGAGAGCCTTGCACCTACATGATGTGCATATAAGTACCCTCTTTCAAATGGTTAAAATGGTTCCCAATAATAGTTAGACCTTTGGCGTTACAGTCATACTGTGTTGAATTCGTTTTAACCTCTGGGGCTCAGGGACACTCCAACCATTAAAAGTTTAATAATTACACCTCTGACCAGCTGCTCAAGTGACAAGAAAGCCAAATATAGCTGAGAAGATGCAGATCATTGGGAAAAGTGGAACTGAAAGAGCTTTAAATTTAGGGATGAGTATTTGAGAACTGGACATCAGTGTTTATTCATCTTATAGAGTTGTCGCCCCCGACGTCCCTCATCTGAACATGACTCATATAAATACCATAAAACTTCAGTTAATAGCCCGGGCTATTATTTGCTTCAACCACTGAATTTAACAGACTTATATTTGGGACGGGCGTCTTTATGGGACGGGCTTTTATTTCCTGTCACACAAAATTGTTGCTCAGCAGAGATGGGAACAAAATCAAATTGTTTATTTTTTACCTCTTTTTTTGCGTCTGTCTTGTTTACTACACCAGTAAAGTCAAAACTTTCCTTGAAATGTGATGAAATTCTAGAGACATCTTAAGATCCTTGGAACATGTAAGGGGCCGCCGTGACTGGCCCCTGGCCTCCTGTCATTTTTCAGAAGTGGCCCCAAGCAAAGCCGGTTGAGCCTCTCTGGTTTAGAGCTTTCCATAATACAAATAATCCCATTTTATCCCAAACAGCTGGACGTACAGAACTCACAGCTTCACTGTGTATAATGTATTGAATCATTTGACCCGATCGTTTTCGCTCTGTGCTTCGTGTGACAAACCAGCAGCGGCGGCGGTCCGCTCAGACGGGACGGAGTCAGATGGGCGATATCAGCCAACTTATCCAAGATTGCTTGATTCAAAAATGTGCGTTTGATAGAGAATAAAATCGTCCGTCTTATTAACATGAAACGTCATCGACATCAAAGTGACTTCCCCCGACTCTGAGAGCGTCTGGTTAGGACCAGGGTGCAATCCATTGCCCGGGGAGGCCTTTTGTGCATCATGGTAATAGAGAACAAAGACGGCCAAAACCTTACGCTATTAAAATAGATTCACCAAAACCAATTGTAGTATATTAGCTTGGAAATGACACGGAGGAACTGACGAGGGTTTTTAGTGGCAGATGGAGTTTCCCCATACCATGAAATTTGTATACTTGGCTACGAAGAAAACAATTCTTGCTGGTACGTTGAGCAGCCTTGCTGTTTTCACTGAGAAAGTGACACTGGGGGAGTGAGGGAGTGTGAAGCCTCTTTAATTGCCTTCGGTCACCCACAACGTTGAACCGGAGCGCCACGCAGCTTAGCAAAGGAACCGGGCAGAGGGCCTGATAGATATTTTATCGCCCAAGTTAACGGTTAATGAATTCCCAAAGTGAAATCTGTCACTTCAAAAATAAAGAGGAAGGCAAATTAAAGGGAGATAGAGAGAGACAGGGGAAGAAAGGAACTGGAGAGGGTGACACAGTTTTAAAATGCCCTATCTTTTGGCCATCCCCGGTTTTTCAATGGAATAAAGAAAACTCAGCCTCTTTCTTCTCCTCTTTTCTTCCCCCACTTCTTTTTTTTCTCCCTCCCATCCTCCTATCTCTCACTCCGCTTTTCTCTGAAAAAATTCTCATGAATGATTTATATGTGTCTTGTTATCAGCAACGATTTCTATAGACCCCGACGCATTCACCAAGACATTTGTGGCGTAATTGTTAATTTTAATGCCATAATGGCTTCAGATGGGAGCCCTGATTAGACATTTATTACACAATTAAATGAAACATACTCAAGAATCACAAAAGCCTTCCGTAATTATTTCAGGCCATTAATAAAATGGGCATTAAATTATATTGGACACAAAAGAGAAGTGAAATAGATTTCCATTAGAGCAATAGAGGCAGAGAGGGGTAATAGATCCTGCCTGAATTCACTCTGAAATTAATTGTTGCCCAGCCTATTTCCACACACAGTGGAATAAATGAATGAGAAAAGAGAGGAAGAGAAGAACGAGTTGGTGGCCGTGAGAGTTAGGGGAGGGGGGGTTACATTAAGAGCCTCTGATAAAAAACCTTTTGTTTGACGTACTACAATGGACCCTCAATTCAAGAGAGAGAGAGAGAGAGAGAGAGAGAGTCAGACCAATTTCAATCTTAGTCCACCCCTCCAGACTTCTGAGTCGAGGTTATATTCGCTTTTCAAGTTTTGTTTGCTTTTGAATAAACAGCTATTAAAGATCTACCTGCGGATGCATCTGGCTAAATGTGACACTTATTAGAAAGCATCGCGCGGGTCAGAACGGCAAAGACAACTAGTATTAAAAAAAAAAAATGCATTTGACAGGAAATCAATCTTTTCTGTCATTAATAAATGACCTGCTGGGTCCAAAGCAGATTCTTTGACACCAAGTCACCTTCCAGTTATAACGTGATGGAGGTCAAGCTCCATGGACCCACAAAAGGCCGCAGAAGTCTTCATCTTTCAGGATAAATGGGTCGTTTTTCCATAAAATTGTAAGACAAAGAAGTTGAGCTTATCTTTGAAATAAAGTTTGCACTGTTTGTTTCTGCAAACCATGGATACGATACGGTACAGTATGATACGATACAGTACGGTACAGTATGATACGATACAGTACGGTACAGTATGATACGATACAGTACGGTACAGTATGATACGATACAGTACGGTACAGTATGATACAATACAGTACGGTACAGTATGATACGATACAGTACGGTACAGTATGATACGATATGATACTATACAACATGGTACGGTACGGTACTATACGATATGATGCGATACAGTATGGTATGATATCGCTGGTTCGCTATAATACAACACGATACAGTATGATACGATACGATACAAAGCGATATGATGTTTTATGATGCAATATGATACCATATGATACAGTATGATACGATACAAAGCAATACAAATTTATCAACGGTTTACACTGAAATTCATTTTGTATCATACACAAATACACAAATTCGACATACTGTTACACAAGCAGCACATACCCATAAAAAACACAGCGGTCGTGACCATGGAAAACATTAAAGATTTTATCCTCAGACTCAGATCTTGATTAGCAGCACACTGATTTTTGTTTTGTAACAGGATGAACTGATGTTTAAACAAAGTTTTCAGCCTGTTGCATTTAAATGGAGCGACTGTGAACCACCTGTTAGAGGGCAAAGGTTGATATTCTCTATTAAGAACATGTGAGGGCTCAGCAGAGATGCTGTTAGAAAGTCTGAGCGTGCTCTGTTTGTGAGTTTCTGGAAAGGGGTGTGCCGCAGGTTGGCTAACAGTCTTGATGCAAATTTGGAGTTGACTGTATACATTTGCATGTTATTATGTAGGAAAATAGGAAAATATGCTTGGGCTTAAAATACCTTGTTTTGGTGTAGTGGACTTTGTTTGATATGTTGAATTGTTTCAACAACGCTGTGGTTGAAGTGTGTTAATGGCTTTGGCACAAAAAGTATTGGTTATGGTTAGGATTTTGGCCTAAAATACCTGGTTTTGGGGGGCACACTCCCTGGCTGGAAAAGCAGCAATATCTCAGCAAAAAACAGCCATTTTTTGTGTCTTCACTGAAAAACAACAAGGGGTTGATACAGAAGACTCATGTTTGGTGGCTTATAAGCCACTGGAAACACAGCAATGACTCGCTAAATCACAAACGGGTTTATTAAAAGTCAGGAGCAGAGCTTTTCTTTGGCGTAATAGAAACATAATCTTGTCTGTACATTAGTAAACATTGACGTTTACTTTCATTAGTTCAATAAAAAATTTAAAATAGTGATGCTGCTGTTTTTTACCAAACAAAAATCAAAAGTATTACATTGGTATTTCTGTGTTAATCCTTTTTTGTGAAGCATCTTAAATGTGAAGCTCAGAAAAAAAAGCACTTACAATGGACAAATTAACAGAATTTATTTTCCTCATCTCCGAACAGTCAGATACGACAGTTAAAACACATCAAAGCCCGACGTATGGCACAGACTCTCTGAAACCATTTCCGATGGGAGCTCTAAATTGAACCGTCTTTTGAACTGGCGGTCTCTTGAGATCTTCTGTAAAAAGTGTAAAAAGAAATGGAAACTGATATCTCGCAAGGCTAGAACAGATCATTCAACGGAAATTAATTAATCATTCACTGATACAGATTTGTAGAATTGTATTTTTTTTCTCTCGCGCTCCATCAGTCTGTCTGGCTTCAAAAGCCTCTCCGTTCTTGAACTGTCTCTTTTTCTTTTCTTTTTTTAAATTTTCTTTTTTATGCTACAATACCTGACAGTCCAGCTCCCATTTCACAAGCATCTGTTTGTCCGATAAAGGTTTTCCCGCTTCGTCATTCCGGATGCAAGTTCTGTAAACAAAACAGGGAGAAAAAGGTACAAGAGGGGGTTGATTGATATGTGTAATTCTGACACATTGAGGAGGAGCGCTGTGGAATATTGATTTTCAATTTCAGCTTTGAATTCATCACCTGACTCTCGGGAGCTCTGCACCACGTCTGCAGGTTCAGGTCTCAGACTGGTAGACCTATGGTGAGAAATAAAATAAAATAAAGATTGTGTAAAAAAGAAAGCTATTCACAATGTTAAAATCGGTGCTTATATTGATATTATTGACCTATCCACGCATATTTTAATCTGGCTTTTACTCGATTCAGACAGTTGAGTTGAGCTTTACGCCACATTTGTTTTACCTCTGGGTGTCCACACTGTAATATAACCACCAAATCCAATTAATCAAAACATTATATTTCACAATGTTCTGTGTCATATTTATTAAAAAGTGTTTTTCCAATAATTAAAAAGGGCCGACAGAGCCTGAATGTCAATGCCACTCACGCACTCCAACAGACAAATTATGTCCAGTGATGAGATATGGCTCTGGGCTATAATGAGAGTTAATGAGTGAGTATAAATGTGTCACAGGTGTTATCGTGGATATTTTACTTTTAAAGAACAGCCGTTATTTAATTTGAGATTTCCTCCAAATATAAAATATAAGAGTGAGTAAGAGGACAGTTCGGAGTTGGTCGTTGTCAGAGGTGTCAGAGGTTAAGTTGAGGAAAAAACGTCACGGCTCAACATTCAGACAGGAGTCATACCACTGTGGAAGGTTACGTCTGACGCTGCCCGGCGTATCATGCTGCCCCAAAAAGTAGCTCTTGGTGTTATTGCCCGAATTCACAGACAAAGCGGCAGTATTTGACAAATTGAGAATGAGAGCGGGCAACTAATACGTACATATCCTCGAATTTTTAAATGCTGCAATCAAGTGACCAATGCGCTGTCGGGAGTGAACAAAGAAGCAGTCCCGAGCAGTTTTGTAAAGAGGCAGGTGGTGGATGAGTCACAAAAATGCAGACTTTAACCCGAAACCTTCCCCTTAAGACGCGTGTTCAAAACTGTGTGAGATTTGAGTCATTTTTTATGTTCGTCCACACCATTTTTCTCTCCCTAACCCTAACCACAATAACTTTTATTTCCTCAAACTAACCTCCATAACTTTACAGCAGTTACTTAACTGTAACTTAAGGACATAAAGTCATTCATGGCGTGCTAATTTGTAGGATACTATACCAGCCTTTTTCTGAGGATACGTTACGAAATGTTATTTGGCCAAATGGATCAAATCCTGATAGTGGAACCAGACATTTTTGCGGGATTTTGAGCTCAAAAAAAGTTTCCACTGATTTACAGACATCTCTGTCACAGCCCGACCTCATTTCGACCCTCTTAAATGCTGTCACTTTGACAGTGCTTTCAGCATATCATCCAGACTCCAAAAGGCACTTTTTGCGTCTGCATGATACGCTGCTGGGCGGCATCAGTTTAGGAGGACAGAACCACAACAGACCTTCATGCAGGAGTCCAGTGTTTGCTTACTGTCTGAATGTGATGTTTTTTTCTGCATCTCGCCATGTGTCTCCGTCCCATAAAACTAACCATCGGTGCCAACATGCATTTGTGACGTCCTGGCGTTGGTTACCCTGCACTTTAGTTGTCTAAACCTAATCGCGTGCAGCGTCATCCCACCATGTGCTTGTGTTGACATCACAGTAGCGACATTCTGGAACGTCAACAGCAGACGCAGGGACACCAAGAGTGTAACATGTAGACGCAGAAGTCCACTACAAAGCGGCAAATATGACGACTTGGGGAGAAAATGTGTGATAGTGCAACAAGCCATTTTGCATTTTGGGTTTTGATGCTCAAAAGAATGTTTCCAGACTGATTTACAGACATCTCTTTCACAGTGTTTGTCAATGGGAACATTTCTTTTTGGACCAAGGAAGGTCCACACACTTAAGCTGCTTTTACAGCTTTTTTTCTTGAGATTCTCACGAATCAATGATGTTTTGAGCTACATGCTGTTCTCTTTCAATAAACTACATGCAAAGTAGATTTTTTTCATGGTTCCAGTCTGGGATATGTCAGTGATCAGCAGCTACATTGACTGTGACAGGTCACCTAGTGGAAATAGCATGTATTTCCTCCATATGCCAAATATGGTCAAAATGACCTCATCAGGTGGAAAATAGTCAAAATGACAAATTCAGAGTCAAAAGCCCAGAATGACACCCAGAAATAATACAAGTCCTGTTTTTCTGCTCTGATGGCTGTGGGATCAAAAATGTCAGTTTGAATGGGTTTCAATGGAGCATTTTTGGACCTGAACAGTCTGAATGTAACTATTTAGTTTCCACAGTGTATTTTAGACTTATTGTAGGAGCTGAGCTGCAAATTCACTGATTACACTCAAATATACAATCTGGACTACATTTAGGACACATGCATGAACACACACACAATTATCAAAAAATGAAGAATGAAAAGTGTGTAACATGTGCCAGACAGCCCCAAAGGGTTAAATAATGTGTTTCAAAGTATATTTTATCTGTATACGAGTAGCTTTTGTTTTGACTTTGGTTTTACATAAATGTGGACCAGATGGTTTGTACGAGAAAATGGTAAAAATTCTTTACATTTTTTTTTTGCTAGTTTTAACCTCTTATACTACTGATTTTAACAATAAATATGGTTTTATAAACATTTTATCACATTTTGGTGAAAAATTCCCAATTTCCCAGGTCCTTTGTAGCTTTGGAAAGTTTGGGATCTCCAATAGAAATTAGGTTAAATGGGTTTCAGCAACATTTAGCCCAACAGAAGGAGCCAATGACTGGTCTAGCAGAGCAAATTAGTCCAGTTCTAGAATTTATTTACTGTATAATATATGTAGTCATATAACTATTTATTCTATTGCTTAATTTATATAGATTTTGTGTTATTGTTCAGCAGTTTGGATTCTCGTTTATACTCTGTAAATCTTATCTGGTGAGTCACAGTCTCATGTGAAAGGCTCAAATCCCCCTGCAAGGAAGGCCAGCTCTAAATGAGTTTTTTTTCCTCTTAATGAAGGTCAGGAGAGAGTCACATCTTTCCTTTTGTGATAATTTATCCCTATCTGCTGTTATCTCCTTTGCCCCTTTAATCCTAATTGTATTGTATAATTGTGTGATGTGGACCTGGTGGTCTTTGAAGTATTGCCCCTATCCTTTCATTATTACCTGATGCCTTGAACCTTTGTTAATTCCCCCCCCCCCCTCGCTCTGCTCTGTACCATCCAGTGTTGCAGTATAAAAGAGAGAACAGCTTAAGTTTTTTAAAGATTTTATTCATTTTGCTGTGTAACTGAGAAATTGTAGCCGCAGAGATATGATATATATGGATATTTTCTGTAATGTATGCCCCGTGTTGGCAGTGCTTCTCACGCACACCGCTCGGTGCTGTTTTGTTTCTTCTCAGTGTCAATGAGTGTGACCGATAGTGTCAAAAAGATCTGCCTTATTATGAGCCGAATTTGAGTTTCAGAATTATTTCCATATCGCCCAAAGAAAGCCTTTTTGTGTAAGAAACATCGTCAGTAACTATAGCAATTCAGGTTTTTCTACTATTCTCAGGGACGTCATGAAAATATAAGTGAGGCTGTAGTCACATTTGTATTGAGTTAGTCAGACTAACTTGGTTTACTGAAGATGCTAACAGAGAGAACAATGCAGGGGCGTTTTTAGGATTAGAGGACATCGGGGGCTTAGCATCTGTCGGGGGAATCCTCCATTTTCATAAACAAGCTCTATATTTAGATGTTTTTTTATGCACTCCGGCAACTTATTTACCTTAAAAACATATTTTTTTTAAACTCTTATAAACTCTTGTGAATTATCATGTTGAAAATATTAGTGGTTGTTAGTAATTAGTTCTGAGAAGAAACAGAATATTTTGCTTTTATCTGCTGCTATCATTAAACAGTCATTGACTAGAGTCTGAAAAATGGTCTGTATTTTTGTTAAAAGTGGCAAAATCAAACTAAGTACATTTAGTCAAGTACATGTATTAACATATTATTTCAGCTGGGGCTTTTTTAAAAATGTATTTTTAGGGACTGTTTGTTATTTATGAGAGAGGATGGGGTGGTGCCAAAAGATGGAGGTATGTCAAATAATTTTTTAAGCTCTGGGGAGGGACTTCTGTTTTGGTTTAGGGGAGGGGCATATGATTTAAATGGGTTTGTATTTGCACGTTTGGGAGGCATGTTTTTTGTTGGGTTTTTTTTTTTTTACATTTTCTTGATTTTTTTTTCCCTTTTAATTTTTTTGTACTTTGTAAATTGGCAATCTTTTTCTTTCAACGTTGTTCGTGATTATTTTTCTTTTAAAATTTATGGTGGTTTTTTTTCTTCAAAATTTTGAGGAGATTTTTTGGCCTTTTTTTAAAAAAAAAAAAGATTTTTTTTTTCTTTGCAACTTTTTTAAATATTAAAAAAAAGTACCTTTTTTTTCCATTTAAAGTGTGATTTTTAAAGAAAACCCGCTGACCCACCAAAATAAAAATTGTCAAAATGATGCCATTTATCAAAGCCAAAACCTGTATAAAGTTAATGTATTGAAATTATTATTGGATTTTCAAATTACAGATGGTCTTTTAAAGCATCATGTGGGATGACTGCTTCATGTATTTTCCCTTTCCTCTGATAAATAAAGAACAGTCCCTTAGCCCTCCATGCCATACACACACACACACACACACACACACACACACACACACACACACACACGTACTAATGATGTAATGATGCCACTGTAACTCTACCTGTCATTTTAAGTTGCAACAACTTCACAAAATTAAGTTAAAAGAGCTAGGTTTTGAGTCAACTTAACTATTAGATATAAAGTAAACATAAATTAAGATTTAAAGTTATATTTATTTTCCTTTTTCAAGGTTTCGGAGATTATTTTCAGTAAGATGAAAACGTCAGATTTTACAGTGTAATTATACATGTAACGCTGTAATATCCACTGTGGCAAAGTTAGTCTCATGATGCTAAAGTAAGGGACAGGCAGTTATTTTGACAACATGAAAATGTGTTTATTATAATTTCTGGTGCCATAATGTATTAGTTCCAAATATGGTTCCTCCACACTGAGAATAAATAGGCTTAAAAACATTCTGCTGGGGAGAGAAAAAAAAAGTTAGGAAAGTTGTGTCTCTTTCTAATATTTTATTTATTTTTGACAGAGAACCATCACTAAATAGGATGGAAACACAATAACAGGCATTGAAATGTCAACCCTAGCTTTTAAGAGTTTTTTGAGGCAGGACGCAGTAAAGAAACCCTCTTACCGCTTCAGCACCATGGACAGTTCCGGTAGGGGAGCTTACCTCGTGCTCTCCACGGGAGCCCGCGTGGGCTAATAGGCTCTCTGTGTGTCAGGCCGCTCCCCATTCACTTTTTAAGGCGAGATAGATGGACATGTGTCCTTAGATAATCCTGGTTGTGTGTGCTGGTGTGTGTGCGTGTCTATGTGTGTGCGTGTGCGTGCGTGTGTGTGTGTGTGTGTGTGTGTGTGTGTGTGTGTGTGTGTGTGTGTGTGTGTGTGTGTCATTTGAATGTGTTGTTTATTACAATTTTTGAGTCATGCACTGTAAAAATCTGACAAGTTGATTAATTTTAAAAATCTAGAACCTCAATTACCTAGAAAAATATAGGTAAATATAACCATTAATCTTAATTTATGTTTCTATCATATGTAATTGTTAATTTTACTCAAAATTCTGTCATATTTACTTGATTTTGTGAAGTTGTTGGAACCTAATAATGACAAATTTAACTAAATCAATCTTTATAAGTTTTGGCAACTTCAGTAAACCAAGTTATATATCTGCATTCTTCTGGTTTCAAACTAGTCAGTCATAAGGGTATTTACTTGCATTTCTAACATGTTAACAAAACAGAATTTGCAGATCTTGTAACTTCATCATTTACAAAATCCTCAGACTAACTTGGTTTACTGAAGTTAGCGCTGAGAAAATGTGATTAAATTAAACTTTTCATTTGTCAAGTTGCAATAACGTCACAAAATTAAGTGAATATGGTTAAATTTTAAGTCAACATAATAATTAGATATAAAGTTCACTTAAATTAAGATTAATAGTTATATTTAGTTTCCTTTTTTAAGGTTTCCAAGATTATTTTAAGTAAGATCAATTTGTCAGATTTTACAGTGTAATAGATGAAAATAAACTTTCCAGTCATTGATTCTGTATTTATGAATCCAAACAGTGTGCTTTCACTTTAACTGTCTTTTCTAAACCGAATAGTCTAAATTTGATATAGGCTATACAGAAAATATATATTATTTGTAATCTTTTTTCCATTTTTCTGGTTTACTGTTTGTTGTGCCAATCAAATCCAAATGCGCAAAGTTTGGAGAAGTTTTTACGCGCACCTGAATGCAAAACCACATCTACTTTAATATTTATAAGCTGTATTTTATTTTATTTTATTTTTTTCACTTGAATGATATTATTAAAAACTGAAGCCGATGGAAAACAAATATGATCTCAATCCTTCCTGCATTTCTCATTATCCCGTCAAATTGTCGAGGGAACTTTGAGGCGCGCGTTTATTAGACAATCATTTTTTTGAATAAGAAACATAGTAGACTTCCCCCTCGTGAGCAGGAGGCTCAGCCCCTAAAATAATTCCCTGTTATCTCATTCATTGATCTCAAAATGAAGCCTAAGCTGGTGTGTGTGTGTGTGTGTGTGGCAGCCTACATGTCAAATTGCATACACGCTGTTGTGAGAAAGATAGCGCAACATAATTTAAAACTTCAAAAAAAAAATGCGCTGCAAATGTACAGTCCGAACATGCAGTATATTCTACCTCGTGGTTGCTGGTGAGCATCACGCGCGCCGGCTGGGAGGATTTGAGGAGGTTTTTCTTTTTGCAGCCATCCGATCGGCGCTGGTGTCGGGGGCGTCCTCAGCTGTGGGGGACATTGTTCTGTAGGTCGGGGTGAGGAGGATTTTCCTCCCAAAACGGGCTCTTTTTTGTTTTTTGAAACGATAATTTCAGGGTTTGCAAAGAAAGATATGATGGAAATCTTGTTGTTACAAGCTGCCGATTGACGCATGCGTGTGCGAGGGGAGCGGAGAGAGACCGTGAGAAAGCAGATGGTGCTGAAATATATCAGAGGCAGGAAAAATAACTCCATTTTGAGCTATTTGGAGTGCAAAATTAAAACTGATTGAGCGTGCATACCATTTTCTCCTTTTGTGCAAATAAAACCTTAAAATAAAAACGTGATCTATAAATGCATTTAAGTGTATGTTTGCATATGATGTGGTGACATTTTAAATAATCTCTGAAGTGTGTGCAGCCTGTTTGTATAGAGAAAGATGAGCTGATAATTGCAGTAGGATGTGGTCCACAATATCCGCGTGTGCGTGCGCGCGCTCACATATATATTTATAGCCATATATAGACAACCTTAAATAAATCTACTTAGCGGTGTAACTAACCGGAGACAGTGTTTCTCCAATCACAGCATTTTGACGCTGCGGAGGGAAAAAATCATCTGTCTGCGTTTAATAATCACAGCTGAAGGAATCATATATCACGCACATTAGCCCGAGGGCTATTAGGCAATGGTCCTCAGTGAAATTTGCATTTTAAAACGATCACTCTGTGCCTCCTTAAAACCACACTGTCAAATTGACGCCAGCTAATACAACAATTATAGACGCACAATGGCGGTTTTCTAAACGTTTACAGTTGATGTAATATTTTCTTGCCGTTTGTAATTCTGTCACTGAGCCTCCCCATAGGTTCAACACCCGATGGCACGCGCGGGCTTAACCCGCGCGCGCGTGTGTTTGTGTGCATGTGCTGTTTGTTTGGAGGGCCTTTCAATAATAATAATAGTAACAATAATAAATGATGGGTAGTTTTTGCTTGTTGTCGCATCCTTTAGAAGGAAATGTTTGGAAATAGTGAAGCTAAATTTGACGTTTGTCATCCTCCCATACATGGAACCTTTCACTTTTTTGAGCTCCAGCTGGAGGACAGGGGTTAACGTCCTGCTGAAGTGTCTCTGTGCTAGAGGTCGAGCTGCAAAAAAAGAGGGACATGTTTTATTTATTTATTTTTTACACACAAGAGGAATGAAATTTGGGACTCTTGAGTGCCATGATGGCTAGTTTTTGCTTCTTGTTGTTGCATCTTTTAGAGGGAAGTGTTTGGAAGCTGAATTTGACATTTTTTCATCCTCCCATCCTGGAATCTTTCACATGGCGTTTTTGTGAGCAGTCTGCAGCTGGAGGACAGGGGTTAATGTCCTGCTGCAAAAGAGCTGCCATGTTGTGTTCATTTTATATATATACACAATAGGGAATGAATTTTTAAAATATCTGTAAGGAAAAACATATTATTATTATTATTATTATTGTTGTTATTATTATTATTATTAGTAGTAGCAGTAGTAGTAGTAGTGGCACAGGTAGCAGTAGTATTTATGTTTTAATTAATTAATTAATTAACTTTCTTTTTTTTTTTAAGAAATTCTTCTTCTTATTATTATTAATGTTTTAATTCATTTATTTTTCTTTTTTCTGTCCACAAGGGAGAATATGTTTTAAATATATTTTTCTGGAAGGAATTAAAAGCATGTTGTTATTACTGTTATTAATTTACTTATTTTTGCTTTAATTTGTTTTTATTCCGTATAAACCCCCCTCACTCTATAAATAGATAAATATATATATATAAATAATAACTCAATCTGTGTGTGTTTTGGTGACAGCCCTCCTGTGCTTGTCTGCGTGTAGCTGCACAGTGTAAATTGGTTGCACGGTATATAGTCACCTCTCCGGATTGAAGTCAGGTTTTAACTGGGAAAGAGGTTGAAGGTCCGTGTTTGTTGCGATTCATTACATTAAATGGAATCGGGGAGGGATCCTGCCCCCCTCCACACACACACACACACACACACACACACACACACACACACACACCCCTCTTATTTTTTTTCTCTCCTACTACCAGCCGCTCTTTGTTTATGTTGTAATGTACATATATTTTGGCGCTGGAGGTATTCTAATAGCCGGTCTTGGTGCTGATTGGGCGCTCAGGTTGGTGAGTGAACGCCCTGCAGATTATGTCAGATTGCGTGCAGAAACCAAACCAGCCCAGCCTTTGAACTTCACCGCTTTTGGCTCGTATTCACGCTCTTCCGCTCATTTCCAAGCCAGGTGCTTGACGACAAACCTCAGAGAGAGAGAGAGAGAAAGAGAGAGAGAAAGAGAGAGAGAGAGGGAGAGAGTGTCGCAGAAGAAAAAAAATAACACTTTTACGACTCCTGCAAACTGCGGAACATTGCTTTCACCTTTGTGGATTTTTTTTACGTGTGTGCATCTTACATGTATTTTTGTTCCTGTATTGGCTGCTCTGAAAGAGACTTGTAACCGGACTTGAGCGCGCGGCAGTGTTTTAACTCTGGAAACCAGGCGCTGGATTTTTATTTTATTCTATTTTGCTGTTTAGACTCAGAACATCCCAGACGTGGCATGACTGGTATCTGGCATCTAGACAGGTGAATAGTTTCCCTTCCTCTCGATAAGAACTTTTTTTTAAACATTGGGGATAAAAAGTACACTTTGCAAAAAAAAAAAAAAAAAGATGTCAAAGCCCGCTGATCACATCAAGAGACCCATGAACGCGTTCATGGTCTGGTCCAGGGGCCAGAGGAGGAAAATGGCACAGGAGAACCCCAAAATGCACAACTCGGAGATCAGCAAAAGACTGGGCGCCGAGTGGAAGCTGCTCTCCGAGTCCGAGAAGAGACCTTACATCGACGAGGCCAAGCGGCTGCGCGCCCAGCACATGAAGGAGCACCCCGACTACAAGTACAGACCCCGGCGCAAACCAAAAAACCTGCTCAAGAAGGACAGGTACGTTTTCCCTTTGCCTTACCTCGGGGACACCGACCACTTGAAGGGGCTCCCGGTGTCGGCCGCGGACTCTCTTTTGAGCCACTCGGAGAAAGCCAGAGCGTTTCTGCCGCCCACCACGGCTCCGTACTCCTTCCTCGACCCGAGCCAGTTCAGCTCCAGCGCCATCCAGAAGATGACGGAGATGCCGCACACGTTGAGCACCAGCACTTTGCCGTACGCGTCCTCTTTGGGATACCAGAACGGCGCGTTCGGCACCCTGGGGTGCCCCAGTCAGCACACCCACACCCATCCGTCGCCCACAAACCCGGGCTACGTCGTCCCGTGTAACTGCACGGCCTGGTCAGCGTCAAGTTTACAGCCCCCGGTGGCCTACATACTTTTTCCAGGTATGACCAAGACTGGGATAGACCCATATTCATCCGCACACGCCACTGCCATGTAACCCCTCAGACTCTTTTCTTTTTTAAAAATTCACTTGAAATGCATGTAAATATATTATGGACAGCGCGCCCCGTTAAAAAGGCATGAACAGTATTATCTGCCTTGGACTTGTTATGGCAAAAAACAACAACAACAACACACACACACACACACACACACACACACACACACAAAAGAAACTTTTCCAGAAATCCAACAAGTTCCAGAGCGGAGCGGAGGAGCTGGGATTTAAAGGACGCCCCCCCTCACCCCCACTGTCACCTGTAAGAAATGTAAATGTTATAATGGCAGCCAGAAAAAGGAGGCCTTTAACTTTATTTATTGTGTACATTTCAATGCTGATATGCTGATTTGTGTTATTGATAGGGTTTTTATTTTGAGAAAAAAAATTGGCTTGCACAATTCTGATTTCCTGTATAGGCCTATAAGTACGATTTTATGATGTTTGGATAGGGTCAAAATCAGGACCGTTAGGCTGGATTATATACGGGTCATATTGTTTATATTTATCAAAAAACTGGCACATAAAACTAGTCTATTTAAAGATGACAAAAAGTCATTTACTTTTAATTTTGCATTTTTCCTGTGGTTCAGTGCTAATATCGCGTCATTTTTTAGTTTTGTTTTCTTGTTTTTAAGGATAACTTCTATTTGAATTCAAGGAGTTATATGTGTATTATCATCTAAGATGGTATTTTAAAAACCTGTCATGTTATGGAAAGGATAATGTATCTAGAAGGTTGATACCTCCTGCCCTTTGTTCAACTGCTGAGCAGAGGCATTTCGAATAAAGACAATCTGTCTTCAACGCTATCAATTCCCTGTATTTGTAGGTTATTGGGCACTTGAGATGACGGAGATAGTGGGACGTTGTGCAGCAGCTGCAGGGAAGTTGAGCCGTAATTAAATAGATTTAAAATGCTAAGAAATTTTTAAGAAAAAGTAATATGCATAAAAAGTGAAACAAATGAAGCAAAAACAATATAGAATAAATGCGTGATTATTCACAAAAAATGCTAGAAAATGCAAAGTAATATAGAGTGAATGCACAGGAGTTCACAGAAAGCAAAAAATACAATAAAGATAATATAACTCATAGTAATTCATAAAGAACAAAAATGCAAGAAAACAATACAAAATAATAGAGTAGATGCACAATAACACACAAAAGCGAAATAAATGTAAAGAATAAATGCATAATAATTCATTAAAAACAAAAATGCAAGACAAAATACAGACTAATGCATAATAATTCCCCGAAAAAGCGAATGTAAGTTTGACATAATTTTAATGAAAACATTTTTTTTTTTTTTTTGCATTTCAAATAATAGACTCAACTTGACCTCAAACTAATCAATACCTTTTACAGGCTAAAGACGAACAAACTGGCCTCGCTGTAGAACAATACCATCAAAATCAATCCTCTTTTTTTCCTCCCATAATCGATATTTGCCTCGTGCTTGCAGCCGTCTGATCGCCTCCTCAGCAGCTTTAATTGCCTGCTGCTTTTTTTCTTTTAATGATCTGAAACAGGTTTGAGACATGTTCGGCGGTGGAGGTGTTTTTGTGACACGGAGGTGAACCGGTTGTGATCTTTTAGATGTTTGACAGTTCAGGAGGAGGCCTCCCCGGAGGGATTCCGCCCGTCCGACTCGTCTGACTGCTTAATCACTTCAAGGAGGGAGCCTTCCGCTTAATTATAGCTTCAGCTAATGGAACAATGTGATTTTTTTTTTTTTTTGTGGCTGGCTGTAAAGTGCATGCAGCCCACCTCTGCATGTGGTTTACTGCGCGTGTTTACTTTTCAAAAAAAGGTGCTGCAGCCAAAAGCGCTCGAGCTTATTATCATCACCAAATCCTTCCTGTTTAAACCTGTTCAAACTTGTGACTCTGACTCTCATTAAGACAATGCAGAGTGAGAAGAGGAGCGTACAGAAGGAATTATAGGAGCATTTAAAGATTTTAAATTCAGCGAGTTTTCTTTTCTTTTTTTTCTCCTGCAGGATTTGCGGACCGCGGCCTCACATTACATTATTAATTAAAAATTTCATTCCACATCCAAATTGTTTACTTATCTGCCAGGAACATATGCTGAGAGAAGTTAAGATTCACGATTCTGCACTATTGCCCAAGGTGCAATTCAATCCTGCATGGGAAAGAGGGGGAGGAAGAGGAGGAGGAGGAGGAGGAGGAGGACGGGTAGATTTTTATGACAGACTTAGTCCTTATCTAGAGCTGTAAATTAGGGTGATACTTCATTGAACCGAATGTGAAGTTTTACATCAAACCCCTAAAGCGTCCTAATTCAACTTTGAAATTAGACAATTATAATTACTTTCAGGAGTAACAGCGTTTTTTTCTTTTTCTCGTGATGAAAATGAGGCTAATATCTTTCCATACGTATGTAAAAGTGTTTTAAATGTGTTTTAAATTTATGTTTTTGCATTTTATTAACCATTTGGAGCGACATCACTTTTCTTGTGCTGCTTTCTGGCGCCTTTCAGTGCATTTTTACCTTTGAACTTTGTGCAAATTGCTGCAATTTCTTTCAGAAACATTAAAAAAGAAAAGGCAACTTTGTAATAAATGTTGCACAAATTGCAAGAAATTAGTAGATTTTTAAAAATATTATAGGGAAAAAAATAAAAAGCTCGGGGATGATTAAATTTATAATTATAATTATGCTTAAAATTATGTTACAAATGATTGTAAATTTGAAGTAGTTTTCTGAGATAAGTTCTGGGGTTTTTTTTAAATTATTTTTTGTAATTTATATATGAATTTTCATTTTCTTGCACTTTTTCTTAATTTTTGCTAATTTCTGGCTCATTTATTCTTTCATTGCTTATTTTTCTATTTCCATGTTTGTTTGTTTTTTTTAAGAAATCAACCCATTTTTGCTTTGCAAGTTTTTGCCGCGTGCAGTGCACCTGTAATTATCCTCCCCAGTCACGGGACTGCGCGTACAACGCCCTGAAATAAATAACCTCCACGATAAACGCTATAATGGGAGGGGAATTATGATTTGAAATTATAGGGAGGCTTTTAAATCTCGCTTTCCTCCCCCTTGACGTTTTTATTGGAGCACAACAGAGAGAATTCAATCTGCCTTATCTCTCCAGGACTCCTTTTCAGCGCCAGATCAGAGAAAAAGGAAGAGGGATAATTGTTCTTTATTTTATTTAATTTAACGCGACAGCCGGCGCTTTCAGGTCATTTATATGCTTCATTTAGTGATAAAAGTCAACGAGGAGGGGGACACCGAGGAAAGCGTCTATTACTTTTTGCTGCACAACACTTGAAGTGAAAAAAAAAACATGAAACAAAAATAGCAGAAGGAGGGGGGGACAAGACATTTTTTAATTAAAAGCCATGGGTCATTTACATTATTGTCTTTTAATGTTACCCTGAAATCATCTGCTGTAAATGGAGTTTGATAAGTAGCTGTTGAGAATGTGGTTTTGTGTTTAGGCGTACTAATTTCCTTAAATCAAAAAAAAAAAAAAAAAAAAAACTGAAGGAGAAAAAGAAATACTATTGATGATGATGATGTTGTTGCTTCCCACTGATGAGAAAAAGACACGATTATGTGCCAAACACGCGCCCGCTTATCAAACCTTCATTTCAGGCTCGTGTCAAGGCGAGATTTGACACAAATATATATTGAGAAATTATTTTGGGGGGTAAGGGATAAAAACTGATCTCATTTCAGCATATTAAATATTGTCTCCGGAAGACCAAAAAAAAAAAAAAATCATCACTGGCTAAATCCTGGTCTATCTAAAATTGAATCTGGGATACCATTTTGACGGGAGAAAAAGTAAAACCGTCCAGTTGTGTTGTTTGAAGACGCGGGGGCTTGAATTTGGGGGTCCCTGAATTCTCATTTGAAAGAAATGAAATCGTGAACGAGCTGATAAAGAAAAAAGGGAGCGGATGAGCTGAGAGAAAAGGAATCACGCCACGGTTTGTTTAATGTGCTGTGCCAGTCGGAAAAGTGATTTACACCGAGACTTTATTCCCCTCCCGACACAAATAAAGACAGTCCCTGTTTTATTTATCGGGCCACGCACACGCTCACGCATGCACGCGGGGGCGCCTATATGGTCAATTCTCTGGAGTTCATCGGATACAGATATGGAAAGCATCGACTATTACACGCTTCAGTCAGAGGAGAGCGCGCACTGCACACGCGCATCCATCAGGTTCATTTCCTGCAGCACGCAGAGCGCGAGGAACTTCACTGTGCACGTGTTTCACGACTTTTGGATTTTCTCAGTCGGATGCATAAATACAGAACTTTTTATTTACTAATTATGTGCTAATAACGCTCATATTTTGCAGTTTCTCAGGCCTTCAAACCTGCAGCCTGATGTTTGGTGCTGATGCTGATATTTGCCGTTCTGCAAAAAAAACCCCCCCAAAAAAACAACCCAAAACACATTAGTCATCTTATTATTGTACATTCTTATTTATAAATTACTAGTGCTATCATTTCCATAAGCTTTAAAAGTGATGCAAGTGCACAAAATATTTAAACAATTTTATTTATGCAACATTTTAGTTAACATTTTGAGTAAAATGTCTCCAGATATTTTTATTATTTATTTTTTATTTATTTTAAAAGACAGGGCCATAATGTATGGCAGGTATTAGATAGTATTTAACATTAAAATCCCCACGTGTCCTCAGGTTGTATAGGAGTAAAGAAATGCTCCTCACTTTGATTTTTAGTTTGTTACTTTTGTTGCAAAGTTTTAACTCTTATTTAGAAATACTGCACTGTAAAAATAGACAATTTGTTTTAACTTTAAAAAATTAGTGTTCAATTTTTAAGTTGCCTGAATTTAAGAAGAAATTGAACAGCTACAAATCACCTTAGCTTTTCTTCTTAAAGCTGCATGGAAACTAACTTTTTTAAGTTAAAGCTTTTATTCTTTTTACATCTCATTGAAGTTAATAGGTAATGCATTAATGCATTTTGTCAGTTTAATGTCACAAAATGTAAAGTTTTTAGTGAAATTTAAAGCCACGTGGGACCCTCAAACTCCTAGTGGTTCCAACTTTTTTGTCATATGACCCCTAAAGTAATCAACTTGTGACCCCATCACACTTCCAGTTCACACGAAAGAACTGATTTTACTTGGATAGCTTTGAGAGATGTAAAAATGTAAAAATATCCAGTAAGATGGTATAAAAGTTGAACTAAACATGTTTTTGTGCAGCAGGACTAAATAGTTTTGTCTTTTTTTATCTTAACTATCTCACGACCTTTCAGATTTATCTTGTGACCCTTTAAAGAGGTCCTGACCCCCATCTTGAGAACCACTTTTCATATTTATCTTCTACATTTGTGCAAGATTATCTTCATGCAACCTCTGTGCTTCATTACGCAGCTTTAATTTTTGTACTTTTTCAGATTGATAGACAGATTTTGGGTTTCACAGTATCAGTCTGCTTGATGTGCTCATGCATATTTATCATTATGCACGTCCTGCTTGCTCAGACGCCTTCCATACATTAAAATGTGTGTCATAACTTACAGTATGCGTGGGCGTGTGAGACGTCACACACGTGCACGTCATGCAGCAGCTCACTTTTTGAGTTATTGTGCGGTGTCTTTGTGCAACTCTCTGAATTTTCATGCGGCATAAACTTTCCATATGTCAAATCGTGCATACGGAGGCGTTTTTTTGTCGCTGTCTGTGCTCATTAATACTCCAGATGACTCTTGAGTCATCAAGTTGTTGCTTTTTTTTTGTACATGCAGCCTCTGCATTTGCATGTCACTGATTAAAAAATAATATTTGCAAATTGGTCAGCATAGATATGAGGTGTTGTGAAGTCACTGCTGTCAGTGATTCTTTCAACTTGAGCTGAAGTTATTAGCTTCTGATATTAAATTCAACAATTCTACAGATATGCATGGTAAATTTGGACATTTTGTCCATTTTGTTAAATAATAGGACATTTCTACTCAGTAGCAGAGCTCAAATCATCAGAGGACGTCACTGAAAGTCAAGTTTAAGGCTGCAAATGTTGCAGATGTTAAAGAGTGTGATACGAAACTTGTGATGACCTCCAGTTTATCAGTATTTTAGTGATTTAAGTTGCATTGCATTCATATTTTTCATTTACCTGATGCATTCAGGACAGTTTTAAATGTCAGCACTGAGTGTGATACATGATTTATATCTGCAGAGAGGTCCTCACGTGTGACTTTAATAGTTTTATAATCATCTGGAAGCTTACTGAGCATCTGTGCAGCACACCATAAGAAGAAAGTATTTGTTTTAACTTATTTTTTTGTCTCGGCTGCCTGGTAATTTTAAGTTTTCTGAATTTGAGAAGACAAGTTGAGGTAATTTTGTGGCGATTCAACTTGTCCTCTCAAATTCAGTCAACTAAAATTTTTGACTTATTTAACCCTTTGGAAGTTGAGCAAAGTGGTTTGATTTCTTACAGACCACAGAGAGACGGCAATGAGCAATTTAACAAGACATGGCCCAAAAATTAGCCAAAAATAGCCATAAAAAAGACACAAGAAAATGACCTGAAAATAAGGTTTTAAAAAAAGACAAGCTGAAATAAAAACAAACAAGCAGACAAACAAGAAAATGACCCAAAAGTGCAGAAAATTAAAAGATAAAATAAAAAAAAATTAACATTTATACTCGTCCCTTTTAAAAACTATATTTTCAGGTCTTTTTCTGGTCACCTTTTGACTTTTTTTGTGCAGGCCCCCTGTGATTTAAAAAAAAAAAAAATCCAACCAATTTGCTGAAAAGAGTTAAGCAGCATGTAAAAGGCGTCTGAGCACAGCACAAAAAAATCCCCTGATGTCCATCCAGGTTTCAAAGGGTTATGGTTAAAACAGATAGTTTATTTTTTAAACTCATGAGCTCATGTGCTCTTTAATCACAGGCTTTAACAAAAACTATCTCTCCAACGAATCTTAACTAAATACCCCGTTGGTAAAACACGCTGTGTCACAGCGGAGCTCACTTCCTGCTCAAATCAAACACACGATGGTGAATGCTGCATATAATCAGATCCACCACAGAGCAACGACACACAGCTTTTCAGCACAAAGAGCATGACGCGACAACACACAGCCGAGCAGCGATAGATACAATTCAACAGTCATTACGTAGATGTTAATAAAATGTTAAAAGATGCAGTTATATGAACATATTACGCGAGCCATGCAGCACGGTGTTAGCCAGGTTGCTCATAAATCAGATATTTCATACATACGCATGCAGAGCCGACGCCTGGCAACGTGCAGACGACGTAAGGCAAGTTAGCAGCAGGTTAGCCAGAAATAACAACAACTGTGCCGTGAATGCCCCCATTTATGTCTGTATAGTAACTTAAATTCACTTCAGTGTGCTTGAATTCGACCTGGTGTGCAGGGCCGCAGCTCCCACTGAGGACGCAGAGGTCACGGTCCTGCTTGTAGCTTTGAATTTGGAGAATTTAACGACACAAAGAGGACTCATATTGCTCGTTCAAGACTGCTTCTGGTATTTTTTTTAGACTAAAATGTGACTAAGGGATTCAGTTTGTGTCACCCACAGAAATGACTGAACTGAAGCGTAATGTGAATAAATAATATGGGCATTTTTGTGATGTTTTCATCAGAGTTTGTGTTTCGGGGTGTGATTCAGCTGCAGGAGTCTGAGCTCATGACTTTAGGATTTTCAAGATCCTTGATCAGGGTTTGTGCAGAGAAGTCATGGAATTTTGTTTCACAAGCCGGTATAATAACTCATGACGTGTTAAAGTATCACTGGAAATATGATAATCCAACGGCATTATCTGTTTTGACAGCTTCTAGCTGTGATAGATGGTGATGGTTTTGGTGAAGGAAAATGGCCATTCTTTAAAGAAAAAAAAAAAAAGAATTACCAGACTCTTTTCTTTAACCCCCGGCCCACTATTTTCTTCAAGAATTACCCCCCAAAATTAAGAAAAAAATGTTGCCAGACTTTTTCTTTTAAAAAATCACCATCAGTTTTTTGAATTAAAAAAATAAATCTTAAATAAAAACTTTTTTCTTTGAAACTTGCCAAAAAAGTTTTTAAGAAGAGAGAAAGCCACCAAACATTTTTCTTTAAAATTCACCAAAAGCATTTAAGGCATCATGCCTCCCAAACCCGTGAGCCCATGGGCTTGGAAGGCATGTTTTCTTCAAAAAAAATAGGTGGTAAAATATATACAAATACAGCCATTTAAAGATGTCTAAGCTTCGAACATGCCTCCCCCATTTTGCACCTCCCTCTCCCCTCTCATGAATAACAAACAGTCCCTAAGTTATATTTAAATATTCAGTTCTAATCCTGTTCATTATTGTTAAAAATATATTTTTGTAAAAAGTGATTATATAATAATGAAAAAGAGCTGATAAGGAGTATCGATGGTTGTTTCGGAGAGCGTACGGCCTTGAAAGGTCATGAAAATTTATTGGTAAAAGTGTGTATGACTCCAGCTCGATGCGGCCCAGACATCGGGGTCGTATCATAAAATAAAGTCGTGCACGTTTGGCAAAATCAAGAATATTTAAGCTGACGTACTACAAAGAAGGTAAATAGAGCCTCTGATATCGACACACACTCGTGGAGATGCAGAAGCACACACACACATGCACACACACACGCACACACTGAACTACCTGGCTGATTTAGTGCCTTCAGCGACTCAGGTTGAGGGCAGCACTGGCAGTCCGAGCCAATGGGATCCCTCGGTAAAGAGGATGCTAATCGTAGCGTCTTGTGCCTGAGCATGTCTTCCTGGGCCAAATGAGATTAGAGGGAGTGGGATATGGCGGAGCGACGTGCGTGGGGTTCTGGAGGTGAAAGGTAAAGGCACTTATCAGGAGGGTTCCCCTCGGGGTCCTCGACGGCTGACTCAATCAAAACCCTGCACGCACTTCTCACTGGATTAGACTAATCAGGAAGGAGCAGGGGATGTATAGACCACTTATCTGAAAAAAAAACATTGGGCTCTCTTTCCCTTTGAAAAGACCCTACAGAAATGTTTGTTAATTTTATTTATTACAGGATGCTTGTCGATGTGGCAATCTTCCATGGAATCATTAAAAAGGGCTCTTCCACTCACTGAAGGCACGCACTGTTTACATGCTGCAAAGATAGAGCAGCCTTTGATGTTCACTCATTGTCATTATTATTTATATATTTACTTAGATTTTTTTCTTAATTTATTTGCACCATTTGTGTTTCTGGTGCCACAACAGATCACACTGATGGAAGGTAGTCAACATAACAAAGGCCCTGAAAGGTATATGAATATTTATTACCGGGACGACTTCAGAGCCAGACAGGCCGTTAGCAGTCAAAGGAAATAGTGAGAAGATAACAGCAATTTTCACACTTATGATTACCTTCAAATTAATCTCCGTTTCTTGAAGGGATGTGGGGCGGTTGACTAGCATATCTTTCATTTCTCCATTAAAAAAAGTTATTTAATACAACTTTCAGCGACTTGTTTGACAAAATAATCCAAAAACAATTGTAGGTTTTAAATGGGGGCACATGTAGAGAGGGGTAACATATGGACAAAATGATCAGAAAAAATGGAAACACCCAAAAGTATCATTGATGTGACACTTTTAAATGTATCATGACTTTAGTTACATGCAGCTTCTCACTGGTCTCCAAGTGTCTGTATTTCAAAGGTCCAGTCACCTGTTCTCACTCTGAAGTCGTCATATAATGCCACTTGGTCGGTGATTTTGGTGTCAGACACAGACACCAAAGGCCACCTTTTGCGGCCATATGATACACCAGTGGATGGCATCAGTTTATAACCCGGCTGGGTGGCAATAGTCACAGCAATATGATACATGGGCAGGCGGCTGGACAGCACCGTTTTTAGGCCATATGATATGCCGGTGGGTGGCGACAGTTTATAACGCAGCTGGATGGAGCCTGTTTTGGCAGTGTGATATGCCACTGGACACTGTCAGTATGAAATGCTGCCAGGAACAACATGATGTAAGGAGCCGGAAACCCCAGACTTTCTCCAGGGAGCCCGGTTTTCCAGCCTGTTCTCATTTTGAAATCGTCAGATATCGACGCTTTTGCAGTGATTTTGGCGTAATATCCCGACGCCATAAGCCACCATTCGTGGCTGTATGATACACCGACAGGCAGCGTCAACTAAGAACTCAGACAGACAGATCCGTTCCCCGTGTTATGATACGCTGCCAGACGGCACCTGCTGTGACAGTATGATACACGGATGGTGGACTTCAGTTAAGATCGCAGCTGAAAGGAAACCTGTTGTGTTCATATGATACGCCACTTAATGGCGTCAGGTCGAAACGCTGCTGGTAAAGATGTAATATAAGGAGCACAAAGGAGCCTGTAGGGCGGGTGGGAGGCATGTGGATGGATCCAACAAACCACAGACTTTCATGTGGGAGTCAGGTGTTCGCTTCCTGTCTGAATGGGATGATTTATTTCTACACCTTTGTATGTGCCTCTTTTGCCAAAACCTAACCATCTGTGCCAGCATGTGCACTTGTTGAGGCTCTGGTGTTGGTTCCCATGACAAAGCATCAATATGTGATGACTTGGGATGAGAACGTGTTGGATGTTTGCTTCTCGTATGAATGTTGAGCCAAATAATTCTGTTTTTTTGTCCAAACCTAACCACGTGCTTGTGTTGCACATGGAAATAAATGTAAAAACAAGGTGTTTAACCCATGCTGTATGTTTCATTTGAAAAAAGACTGTACGCATCTAGCGAGCAGAAACTGTACATTTCCTGTGAAAACAGAAATGTATTTTGATAAAACACAATATTTTTAATAGGTGTTAATTGACACAGTGTCCCAGAACATCAACAACCAACGCAGGAGGAAAACTAGTACATCTTATGTTGATGTTTAGATCCACTAAAAAAGCAATAGTATTTGATGAGTTGGCATGAGAAGGAGTTGAAAAGGACTGCCAAGCTGCAGACATTTATTTGAGTCATTGCTGTGTTTCCAGCTGCTTTTTAGCCCCAAAATGTGTTTTTTAGCAGTATATTGTAGCATTTCTGGAGATTTTGCGCCACAGAATGGGGGTGTTTTTCAGCATCTGCAAAGAGACAAAAAGTCACTTAAAGGCGACACAAAACGACTACAAAAGACACAAAATATCCAATTGTGCAACACAGTATCTACTTGTAGCAATAACAAAATTAATAAACTTTATTTAATGGTATGTTTGAGCACTTACAGCACAGAGTTAAAGAAGGATTGTGGTTTTGGTTTAATGCAGAAAAGTTTACAGTGACTTGTTTATTGTTTAACTGAAATCTTCTAAACTAACTGTTTACAAAGTCGAAACCGCTCATAATGCAAATCCTGGTCTCTGGTGTCAGTCACTCATTGAGTTTTAAATAACTCTCAAATTGTACAAAGTGAAAGAGCAAATATAAAAAAATCCTAATGGAAGTAAGTTAATTTAGAAAAAAACTGCTAAAAAAAGCTGCTAATGTTTTGAACATCCATCGCCATGGTTACTGGAATGTAATAGTTTTTTATGGACATTTCGAAAATTTCACGAAACTTTTGTGCAAATCTGTAATGGATACCCACTTAATTGTTAAAGCTTCATCGCGATCACCTTGTTTACGGAGCATGCACTCAAAACAACAACAACAAAAAGTTACATCTCAGTAGCGCACACAGACATTATATTTTCCACCACAATGTGAACTGGAAATTTCAGTCTTAAACAACATAATTTCTAGGAGACTGCTTTTAATGTCTGCCAGTCTTAATGACACCGCAGCAGAATATTAAACATTTTAATCAAGACATGAACAAAACAGCCCTTCAAACTGTCATCGCTTTCACTCCGCGTGTTTCCGTTCTCGTGTTTGTCTGTTTGCCTGTTTGTGTTGTAACTCTCGCTGAATGCGAGCGGTCACGGCCTGATGGCACCAAAAGAATGGCCTTGAGTGCCTCACAGCCGCGGTTTTATACTCACTTCGATTGTTTTAAAACTCTTAAATATATCAGAAGAGCATTTGCATGCAATTTAGATAATTTGCTGGGAACCTTGTGTGCGAGCGGCGGGGTAATCTTCTGGCTCGCTGTATTGATTTACCTTGGCTCGGGAACAAGAGTCTGAATGAGAGGTGCCCCCTTTACTCTCCATTCAGTCTATAGAAACACAAAATGATGTGCACTGTACGACATTGTTATCACCACAAAGCAGTACAGTGTTGATTATGCCAACTAATTATGGCAGCAAATACTTGAGGAAGCGCAGAGCAGCAGATGAATAAGATATCAGCCTTGTAGAGCGGCTCGATTCTCCGTATTGTTGAATAATGTAACATTCAGGTGCCTCCCAGTACCTGACATGATAGTGAGCTTCATACAAGATGCTCGGGTAATTTCACATTGTTTCGACTGGTGCTTTGTTTTTTTTTTTACAGGCCAAATCATCATATCACAACCTTCAGAGCTCGTAACGCTCGCCTCATGTTAAATATGAATCTGTACACTCTCTGTTGTGCTGCAGCTCCTTCACATGTCAGTGAGTTCATTATTCTGAAGCCCTGTAGCCACTACGAAACTCACAGCATCTGATTTCACAGAATATTCATATTTCTTACCTAATTTTCATGAGTTTAGTCAGTTTAGATACCGTCTGCTTTCTGATTCTGCTCCAGTAAATCATCTCTTCACTTATAGTTTTATTTATCCAAGAAAATATCCTTTTTTCATCACTGCTTTCCGGCTGAGATAGTGCCATGAAAACTAAACTAAACTAAACTAAACTAGGCCCGTCATGTTGCCTGTCGATGCCCTGCTGCATGGGGGCATGAGGGGCAACAACAACAACACTTCATCTTCACGTGCAGCCGTGAGAGCGGCTTTCTGACCGTCTGGACGGCGTTTACATTGAACTGGCGGTGACTCGGGCTTCAGGGGTCGAGGATGAGCGGCTCACAGGCCCGCCACGAGAATGTGGCGAATGTTTGAGACTCTGTGAGCATAAAGCTGCGGCTCAGACTTCCTCTTTGAAACGAAATGGGCCAAATAATGTGAATTCACAGCCGGGTTAGATACAACACTTTCAGTTTGTGGCAAAAGTTCATCCTGTGGTTCTGTGATATTTTACACATACTGGAAATGTAGAAAATTGAGAGTATGAAGCTGAAGATATTAACCCTTTGAAACCAGAGCAAACTGGCTTTAATTGTTTAAAACAAACAAAAAAAAAACTAAGCAACTTAAGAAATGACAAAAAAAATGAGTGAGAAATGTTTTTGTTCTCTAGATTCTGTTTTTCATTTAATATTTATTTTATTTATTATTTATTTTGTTTCTATATTTCACCTTATATCTTCTTTTTTTTTAAGTTACAATTCCTATTCTTCCTCTATGTGAGTTGTTTTGCACCAACACACCAAGTCAAAGTGTACATGTAAATGTGCTTGGCAATAAAAACCTGATTCTCATTCTGATAAAAAAAAAAAAGAAAATTACCTGAAAATGAGCACAAAAAAGTAAAAATAAAAAATAAAAAAAACACAAAACAAATTACCAAAAAAACATTGCGTTAAAAGTTTTAATTATATAATTTTAATAATTATGAAAATAGTTTCTATTTTTCCCTTTTTTTAGATAATTTTCTAGTTAATTATTTTTGTACCTCTATTGAGTTTGTTTGTTTGTATTGTGTTATGTTTTTTTTATTGTGTAAAGCGTCCTTGGGTATCATGAAAGGTGCTTTATAAATCGAAGATATTATTATTATTTTTATTATCTCTCTTTTTATCTCTTGCTCCCACTCCCGCAGTTATTTTTTTAGGTCATTTTCTTTCACTTTTTACTAACTGTGTCCAAGTTTCTTATTCCCTTAATTCCCACGTTTTTGAAAGACATCAAACCGATTTGCTGACGTTTCAAAACTGATGATCCAGGTTTCGAAGGGTTAACTCTGCTAGTTGAGCTTTGCAGGTGTTTAATATACAGCGACTGTGCAGCGAAGTGTTGGTGACTTTTGAAGAGGCTGCAGCTCCGCACCGTCGTATTATGCCGGCCTCTTTTGTCTCTGTGGAAAATGTCAGGGCGTAATTGATATATTTCTCGCTGTGGCCTTTATCTTTGTGCCATGTTTCAGGCTCTGTGATCTGGGTTCACGCTGACCTTTACCAGTGCACTCTTTTCTCTCGCTTCTTTTCGGGCCTCACTGAAAATAGCTCAATAGGATTTCAATGGGGTGTCTTTCATTTGAGACAATCTTCTCTTCCTTCTCCTACCCGCGGCCCCTTTGACGGCAGCTATTTATTTTGAGATCCAACTTTTCAGCATGTTGTTTGATCTGAGATTTACTGCGGATGCTTTGTCCACCAAGGGCTGAAAAAAAAAATCATCCCAAGCGGTGATGGAGGAGATGTGCTGATGCCGGAAAGGTCCGTCTGAGTGAATCTACTGAATGTTGTATTATCGCTCCAGGCAAAGCTGATATTGTATTTTAAATCATTAGTAGAACAATACAAAACTGCTATACTTGCTATTAAGAAGTTAAAGTGAAACTGATACTACATCTACTCAACACTTCCATTGTTCGCTGAGTTAATAGAGGTACACAGAAAGTCGTGAGCCAGTTTACAAAAACTTGATTAAACAAAACATTAGCTTTTTTTTTTTGTCTCAAATCGGACTCGTCTGTTTTTATACTTGACTAAAATTGTACCTGCTCTTCAACCAATCCATGGCGTGATGGGGAAAAGATGTGCACATTATCTTTAGATCAATCAGAGATAATCAGCTTGTTCCCAGATTTTAGGATATTTCTGTGATTTTATGAGCTTTCTAGGATTTTAGGACATTCTCATACTTTCGACTGTTCTTGTATTTCAGGCCATTTCTTGAATTTTAGGACAGATTTTATGATGTTTCTAGGACTTAAGGATGTTTTTTAGGATGTTATTACATTTCTTGGATTTTAGGACATTAGGGCTTATCTAGGACCTCTGCGGGGGGGTGGGGGATCCTCCACTGGCACTTTTTTTTTTGAGAAACAAGCTCTATTTTGATGCTGTTTTATGCACTCTGGCACCTTATGGAGACTAAAAGCACAAAACAGTTCTCAGTGTGAATCACCTTAACGTTTTTTTGAATTAGAAAATGGCTGGGGGGGGCACCTGGTACCCTACTGGGGGCCAAATTTGGGCCACAGGCTGTGAGTTAAGTGTCACTGCTGTAGTCAGTCTGTTATTTCCAAAGCTTTTCTCTGAACGATGGAGACTCCTCATCTTCTCCTCCTTGACCAGCCGCTGCTATCTTCATCCCTCTCAGTGACATCATAGCACTGGAGAGCTCCCAGTTCAGAAGCCTGTCCCAGTAACAGACAGTGATGCAGACCGCTCTAGTCCTCCTTATCTCCTGGTCATCCACACACGCTTCAGCTGTCCTGGATTCTCTTTACTGCAGCATTTCTCCTGCCCCGCCGACCTTTAGCTCAGGTCATCACAAACTCCTTATTCAGGCGTCCGGCGGCTCACTGCGGCTCGCTCTTCAGTTTGTGGCGAAGGCTGCTGCTGATACACCAGTAAGTCCACAATATCATTCAATAAGCATATTCTCAACAGAGAGGTGAAGACATGTGGTTTTAAATCTGCGTATAAGATCAGTTAATGTGCTGTTGAGGCGTGAAGACATGCTGCATAAGAGCATGTTCTGTTCTGAGACCAGACGGGCTGCAAATATTCATGTATTTCATGGATTTTTAAAGGTCTGATGTTAAATGTACGTTACAGCATCATTGTGCAAATAATCAAGTATAATTTAGATCTAACCAGTGTTGCCTGATGAATGATAATTATCGTATTTGTGCGATCATTTTGCCCTCTGTATAATGTACGATCAATAATTCCAAAATTCGCTGTAATGTGCAGTAATTTTACCGTTGTGACTCTATTAACAAGCACTGAGTTTAGTTTACATGTCTCATTCTAGCTCCTGCTTTTGTGTTTACGCATCACTTCTCATGTGATGTCGTTACAGCCAATCACATTTGGTGACAGCCCATGATGACACGAACGTGACGGGTCACGTCGGTCGAGCACGCGCTGCTGTCGTTTGTTTTCGTAAACACTCAGCTGTCAGTCGTTTAAATACTTGTTCACTAAAGTTAAACATTTTACCTATGCATTCTCCTGACTGTGACTGGTGTGCGATAATTTTTCTAAAAATATGATAATTTTGAGCCTCTGGTACGATAGTTTAATATTTCCAATCTGGCAACACTGTCAGAAGCCCTTTTTACACAGAGATGGCGCTATAGAGCCATTATGAAGTCCCGTCTTTACGTCTCGTTTGCAATTTTACACAGAACCAAACAGCGGCGGCATCATGACGCTCCAGTGTGTGATTTTAGACAGCATGCCGGCATCTCAGAAGCCAAAAAAGCGTCAGCCTCTAGTGTGATATGTAACATTTACACCAGCAGCACTTTCTAAACAATAACAGTGACATAACACGTCAATAACAATCATTTTTTTCTCTGTTAGATGGCAGCTGATCTCATCCTCTGCTCTGAGGGTGAGGAGCTCCCGAATCTCACAGTTTTCTCAATTTGTGGACATTTTCGTCCAAAAGGTAAAAACAGTTGGCTGACGAGTTGTTTCTCACCACTGACTTTATACAAATCCAACTTTGTTATGTAACATCACAGTCAGTTGTATTTATAATTGCTGTTCCTGCTTGTTTGTGCAAGCTGCTTATTAAGTGGCGCACCCAAACATCCCGACCACATTTTTAGTTAAGATGCCGATCTATATTTTGTGCACTGGAATGAGTTTGTATATTGATTTCCCAGCAGCCAAACTGTATATTTGCTGTCTGAAATGAGATTCAGGAGGAACACTGACAGATTCTTGTTCTGAGGCATGTGCAGCTGTTGTCATTTCCACAAGGACTCATTGTGCAGTTGAATTTGTAATCCCTTTTGAAATGCAAAAATATGCTTTATATATGATATGGTTGAATGCATCCAATTATGGCCTTTAATTTTTAAATGATTTGCTCTTGAAACATATTCCAGGCAAGTGCTCCTCACGAAAAATTCTTGTTCTCTTTAATCTTGCACCGAGTAAGGAATGAAGGGGAAACTACACGGACAGAAATGGGCTTTCATAACTTAAGTGAAAATCAGCCAACCTCACACAAGTGTGAGGCTGATGGCCTTGCAGTAGTGTGTCATTAGCATTCATTATAGTCCTATAAGCCAGAGTAATTACAGGCCCAAGTGCAGGGAGGAATAGCAGTTTACACTGCTAGTAATTTGATTTGCATCTACGCTAATAACTTCTTTTGTGTGTGTTTATGTGCCGTGTCAGAACACAAGTGCCATTTGGCTGCAGGCTGTATGAGGCAAAAAAAAGCCTTTTAAATTCTAAGATTGAGTTGCCTTTGCTTTCAGCACTCGAAGCTCTCAATCTGCTAAAGCGTTCAGATTAGCGTGATCACAGAACAAGTGATACTGCATTTTTCTGAAAGTCATTTTGAAGGAAATTTGGGGCAGCGAAGGAGCAGGAAAGCAGACGGGCAGCTGAAGTTTCTGTGTGCAGGTTTTCTGTGCAACCTTCAGACTTTTTGAAAGACCATCCATTCTCTGAAATGACAATCAATACTCCTCAGCAGTGCTTTTTCAGTACTATAAAATTAGAACAGGGTTATAGTTGAATTTAAACATAACTTATAGATTGGTCGTCATTTATATGAGGGGAGGGATTCGTGCAAAAAGGGGGAGGCAGGCCAAGTCGTTTTTGAGCACTGTGGAGAAATTGTTGGCGATATTTTTTTATTGAAAATTTTTGGTGATTTTTTTTTTCTTTAAGATTTTTGGCACTTTTATCCTTTTTTAAAAAAATATTGGCAATTTTCTTTTATTTAAAAATGTTGGCAATTTTGTTTTTCGTAAAAAATGTTGGATTGTTTTGAAATAAAGCATCCAAACCTGCAGGCTGTCTTTTTTTAAAATGTTATTACTTTTGGGGCGTCGGCAGCTCAGTGGATAGAACAGGCGCCCCACGTACAGTCCCCACCACAGCAGTCACAGGTTCAACTCCAGCCTCAACCCTTTGCTGCACACCATCCCCTCTCCCTCCCCCATTCACACATACCCTCTGTCCTATCAAATGAAGGACAAAAAGCCCCAAAAATATATTAAATCTTTTTTTTTTTTTTTTTTAAATTTGCTGATTTTTTTTCTTTAAAAATGTTGGCAATTTTTAAGGAAGACCTGCCTGTTTTCTTTAAAGAGAAAATCACCAAAAATCATTTATCACAGCCAGAAACTGTAAAAACAAAAAAAATATCGCTGGATTTTTCAAATTTCCAACATTCTTTGAACACATCATGTGTTATCATACAGGTTTGTGGAACAAAATTCCATGCCTTTTCTAAAAGGGTATATTTAGTTTTCCCAAACTTTTTGAAGTTTGGAAACTGCTTTTTGCAAATTCCATGACCTTTACAGAACTTCGTGACCATACCAGCCCTGTTTATTCTTATCGAAAGTAAAATGGTGCACATGCATTTTAAGATTTTCTCTGCATCATAACAGCTTCCATTTAAGGCCATTAAATCAAACGCCAGTGTTGCCACAAGTTGCTCGTATCCTGTTCTGTGAGTTCTCCGGCGAGCCCTGAGGGAGCTAATACATGTGGTGTCTAGTCAGTGTCTTGAAAAGAGGCCGGCTCACTCTCCTGATGACTGACTGAAAATAGAGGAGCCTTCCCCGGAGCTGATGAGGTCACCGGGTTAAGACTGTGCTTTTGTTGCGGGACAATGACATCCTATTTACCTGGCGGGGTCCGCCTTTCTTCTCCATGCAACTGTGACCTCGGAGTGAAAACCAGACCTTTGTCTCCAGGACAAATAGAGGCTCAACGTTCAGATTCGCTCGGTTGCGCCTCAGTGGCCGCTGGCTGCGAGGCCTGCAGGCTCCTTCTGTGGTCACAGTGTTCGCCTCTGCTGAAGATTCACCTGAGTTTGATCAGGTTTAGGGCTGGGCGATAAAACTATAACGATATCAATTGCGATATAACTTTTACTCGATTGAAATATGAGACATAGCTGATAGAAAGCATTCCAGCTATGTTTTGAAAGTCAACACGAACAGCCGATGATAATAAGAATAGCGCAGCGGCGAACCAAATGCAGTGAACGACTTTGACTCTAGAATACAGCTGATATGTGCTTCTACAGCGTTTCATCATCGCAGATCAGCTGATGGTCCGACAGCAGCGCAGTGAGACAGACAGACAGAGCGCAGCTTCTCCTCACAGCACCAAAGTGTCTGAAACAGACACATCTGCAGAGGTGAAAGTGACTTCTTTAGACTCTACAGACGACTTTGTGTTAGTTTCAGCTTTAATCAGACTTTGGATGAATTATTTAGAAACACCAGGATGCATCGCTCCGTGTCTCATCCAGCCGCTCGCGCTGAGCTCTCATTGTTATTACCAGGGGCAGATGTAATGTTTTGGGGGCCCGGGACCACAAACACATGAGCTTATTTTCAGCCTTTCTCTAACTGGGAATGTCGGCAGGCTGTTGGCAGCTATAGGAGAAGTAGGCCGACTCAAAGTTTTTAATTCCTGAGTAAAATGATTAATAGCACAGAAGTTTGACAGAAGTTGAAGTCACAGTCCTGCAGTCGGGAGAGGTTAGCCTATTATCAGCACGATTTCCTTAAATTGACCTGTAGTTTGTTTGAGATGGAGCTTTTAAGTTTTATATAATGCTGGAAAGTTTAATGAATAATAATAAAAGCAGTATTTGGTTAGTGGTAATGACTCATAATAAATGATGCCAAATTCACTGGTGGACATGCTGCCAGTAGGAGGATGTTTTTTGGTGCATCCAGAGGGATGTACCCTCTGGACACCTGGAGGTGGAGACTTAAAAAACACAAGCTAAAACAGCTCATAGTGCTTTTGAGCACCACTGACGTCACCGGTTTGCAGAAGTGCAGACATTTTTGACGCGGAGACACAGAGAACACTATGAAGACCATGTTTTACGTCACACTACACACCAAATTTTGATAGATGAAGTTAATGTTTAGAAAGTTAATCCTTAAAAGCCTTTAACTCTTCAGTTTGAGAATGAACAGCTTTACCGGGACAGGACGTGTCCTTCGTCCTCTGCGTTGACAGAGGCGATACATTATTAAAAGCATAAAAGGCAAAGTGACACTGAATTGATGGACACGGCATCGTCCCATTTAACAAGTTCAGACTCTTCAGTGATTTTGGCTCCTCACACCGCCGGCTTCCTCTTATTAAAACGGCGTCTGGGCCAGTGCCACGAGATTCTATCACCAGCAGCTGGTAAACAAGCCAATACGACTCAAATATATTTCTCAGACGTTTAATCAGGAGATTAATTGAAAGCTTTATGAAGAAGAAGTCATTTGGGAGAGGAAATAATGAGTCTGTCTTTGAATTATTTGAGGAGCTGCCAAAAGAAGTAAACACAATGAAGAAGTAGGTGCAGCGACTCTTAAAGTCCCAGTGAGACGGCAGTTAGAGCGACTTTAGCGTCTGTAATGTGACATATTTCTGAGTGGAACTGCATTGTTGGATCTGAAAGGGAAAGACAAGAAGGAAATGAACAAATTAGAGCCACGTTCTTTACAAATTCAACGTTTTTTGGCAGCTGATTAGCAAACACACGCCTCTGCTAACTGCTACGACTAACAAGCTAACGGTCAGAGGACGAACCCAGTTTTTGTTTTGCAAGTCACAAGTTAGTCTGAAGTCACAAGTCAAGACTGAAAAGCCCTAAGCCCTAAACTTTGAGTTTTTGAGTCCTAAACAAGTCATAATGCACTCTCAAATCAAAGTAATGCCAAAATTAAATGTATAAAAATCAAGGATGCTTTTTGAACGTTCCCAGCTAGCAGGGAACGTTCCCACAACATTGGCTAACGCATTTTGGTTCAACATCGAAGTGAACGGCATGCTCCCGGCTGAAAGTCCAGGGTTTGTTGGATCCAGCCCCTCCCGAGCGCCCTGTAGGGACCTTCAAGCTTCTTATATTACGTTGTTACCGGCAGCGTTTTAACCCGGCGCCATCCAGCGGCGCATCACACAGTTGCGACAGGTTCCCTCTGCCTGCGTTATCAACTGACGCTGCCCGTCCACTTATCGTATGACAAGTAGGCACTGGAACAAGGTCTGTGCAAGAAGGAAAACTCCCAAAATCTCATTGTCAATACAGCACACACTGAGGACTTTATAGCTTCACCTGACTGCATTTACCATCAATACTGATTTGATATCCACTTAAAATTTGGCGAATTTCTCCTTTCAAAGAAAATAAATGCAGCCACCTTTAACTTCCTGTTATTTTTTGGGCATTTTAGCCCAAATTCTGTCTGTGCATCATAATACAGCTTGTGATAAACAAGTTTAAGCCGCGAGCTGAGCCGGTTTGTAACCATGGATGGTCATCCGAGGACGCCGGCTATGAAAGCCACCTGATAGCTCGCCCCCGGAGCCCTTCCTCTTCCGTTTACCCGCTCCCCTAATCCGCCGCTAATGGTTAGCAATGGAGGCCCAGAGGAAGATTCAACCGTTGGTGTGTGGAAATCCCTGCTGGAGTGGGAGTGTCGCGCTTGAGGAAGTGCTCAGCGAAGCGCGCCGGAGACAGCGGCGGGACCCCTCATGCCATGTGCACCAAAATGCTCAAGGTGACCCGGCAACACACGCCACACACTCAGGCGGAGGAGACACACACTCTGATTGCGATCGCTGTGCTGTTAAAGGAGGGATCTTCCTCTCCGAAAACGTTCCAAACCTGGCACATTGTCGAGGATGAATTTGTTGCGTTTTCGTGTATTCTGAAAGGAGGATATCTGAGAGGAGGATCGACTTTAGACCCAGACAGAAACAAAAAAGACCTGAAAGAAACGTTGGGTATCAAACCAAACGGCCCGAGGCGTTTGGGGCGATTGTGGAGAAGTGGTGGCGGAGATGTGATATAGCATGATAGAACATAAACTGCTAATTAAATGTTTCAGGGTTGCAGCCGTGTAATTTCCTCCATCAGCTGATAAGAGACTTAAAGGTTTGTTCTCACCGTCTCCCTCGCAGTGCTTTGGCCTCGGCTTTGTTAGCCGCTGATGGATGCTTTCATGCTTTTATTTCAGAGGGTAACATTATTGTCAGTGTGTGTGTGTGTGTGTGTGTGTGTGTGTGTGTGTGTGTGTGTGTGAGGAGCCTGGCGGACGCTGCGTTGTTCCACCTCGTCGTCTCAGCCTCGGGGTCCGGGGTCACGTTTAGGTGCTGTTTGTTTAAGTGTTTGAGGCGTGAACTTTGACCCCGCTAATGTCTGAGTGGGATGCTGGTGTCAGCGGGGAACAATGACGGAGTGACGGGACATGATGTTGTGGTGCTGTGACGGGACGTTGCCACAGGCCTGGACGTCCGTCCAGGAGACGTCTTTTACTTCACACTTTCATTTTAACCCATTCAGAACCCGGACTATGTTTCAAACACACACACATATATTGTAATGATTGACTTCTACTCTACATGCAGCCATAAATCAGGATACTTAATTCTGTTTTTATTTTCTGTTCCAAAGGACAAAAAATCTGAACACGGATTCACAACAGTGAAAATGACAATAAATGGTCTTAAAGAAGGACACTCGGTTTACTTTGATTGGGGCCACTATTTCAAAATGACAGTGTTTCTAGGATTGTAGGACATTTGTAGGATTTTAGGACGTGTTTAGGATTTTTGGATATATCTAAGAATTAAGGATGATTCCAGGATTTTGGCATGTTTCTGGGTTTTAAGGACATTTCCAGGATTTTAGGATGTTTATAAGATTTTCGGACATTAGGGTCTTAGCTAGGACCTCTGTTGGGGGGTGTGGGGGACTTTTTTTGATCAGCGAGCTCTATTTTGATGCTGTTTCATGCACTCTGAAACCTTATGGATACTAAAAGTACAAAATCAATTTCCAGTGTGAATCACTTTATTTTTATTGTGAATTAGAAAATAGTTGGGGGGCCACATGGCATCCTATCGGGGACCAAATTTGCCTGAAAAAATATGTTATGATTTTTTGACATCTGTAAGAAATGTAAACATGTCATGTTCACTTTTATCTCAATTTAAACACAAATTATGTCCTTTAGCAACATGATTTATAGATTAAAACGCCGCGCTTCCTCCTGTCCTCGCGGTCGGCCATGCTTGTTAAAAAGGGGCGTTGCTCTGATGCCGTCACCTTTAGATGATGTGGAACGCTGTGATTGGCTCACAGACATCCCAGTCTAACAAGTCTGTGTATTTGTGTGGAGTCAGATGTGAGTAATCGTAGATCTAGACGTCCGAGAAAAGTAGTGTCCATCGGAGTGGATGAGGGATCTGAATGGGTTAACTGTTTGGGGCTTCAATTTTCAGCAAAGCTTTTGTTCAGTCGAGCATTTATATTTCCCGACATAATAAACTCTGTCAGCTGAGCGCTACAAGACGTGATGCTGGAAAAGTGCCAGACGTTGGTGTGCTGGTGTGTATGACTGCGCAGCTGATTTGAAATGCATATGTGAGCTTAACTGCTCACAAAAA
This sequence comes from Plectropomus leopardus, assembly GCF_026936395.1. Classification (NCBI taxonomy): domain Eukaryota; kingdom Metazoa; phylum Chordata; class Actinopteri; order Perciformes; family Serranidae; genus Plectropomus; species Plectropomus leopardus. The sequence continues at coordinate 37,426,038 of NC_142180.1, read as the reverse complement.
TACCAATTTAGGATTTTATTCTTCTACAGCAAAAGTGTGTTTCACGGTGTTCTCCTTAGACCAGAATGAGTGTCAGAATGGGGGGAAAAGAGAGGTGCTAATCTCAATGAAGAGAAGGGTAAAGAGAAGATTGATATTAATATCAAATCAGGGCATGTGTGGGAGAGGCAGCGTAGCGCGAAATGCTCAATCTAAACCACGGGGACATCTGTCGAGGAAGCACTAAATGTGGACTGACCTCCTTAACCCGTCCACCAGGATCCTTTTTGCTGTAATAAATAATAGAGGATCGGTCGGGTCAAGCAGAGCACCGCCGGGCGCCCTCTCCTCGCACGCAGAGGGTCCGTTTGCCGATCACCCCCGAAGACACAACGCACAATGTGTCCCAGAAGCCTCAATCAATTATTGATGCTTGATGAGAGAAGAGCCAAGACAATCTCTTAACTTCTAACTTCTCTGCGATATGAGAGTGAGATTGAATGGTCCTCGAGCACGCGGCACACCCTCCAGGTTAATTGTGGTTAAGCATCATTTGTGTGCGCGCAGTGTGATTGCTGCCCAGCACAGCTGAGATGAGACTGACCCCGAAATGGGCGCTTTGAAATTGGTTCTGAGCGCAGATTTTGTCTGGAGTCCTATTAAATTGTGAATTTATTTGAGTGTGCATGCTAAAATATTTCAGCTACTTCTCTCACCGTCCTTTTTTTTCCCACTCTACAGCCACCGTGATCACTTCCTCATCCCAAAACCTGCTCATTGGCGTCATTAGGCCTAAACATCTGAGGCTCCAGCCCCAAATGTTTTATAAAAGCCTGTTTCAAAAATAAGAGTAGGGCCAAGGGACTGTTCTTTATTCTTTAATTTATTTTATTTTATTTTATTTATTTATTTACTCTTAGTTTTATTATTTTTTTTATTACACTCCCAAAACTACAGATATTTTCCCCTTGAGCCTCCCTGAGTGACTCTGGATACATGAAGTGTTCGTCCTCACATGATGTGTTCAAGGAACATTTGAAATTTAAAAATCCAATGATAATTTCTGTTTTACGGTTTCTGGCTGTGATAAATTATGTATTTTGGCAACTTATATTTTGGCAGTATGGCAGGTTTGGAAGGAATGTTTATTTTTTTAAAAAAACACCAAAAATTTTACATGAAAAAAAATCACGAAAAAAAAATCAAGAAAAAAATTCCAAAAGAAAAATTCCAAAAATGTTTAAAGAAAAAGAAAAATGTAAATATTTTTACGATCACAAGAAAAAAATCACCCATAAAAATGTTTTAAAGAAAAAAAAATAGTATTTTTGTATCACGAAAAATTTTAAAGGACCAAAAAAAATTAACATTTAAAGGAAAAAAAAGAAACAAAAAACTTAAAAAGAATAAAAAGGCAATTTTTTAAAAAGAAAGTGTCATCAGTAGTTTTTAAAAATCACTAAAAAATAGAAAAAGGGGTGAGAATTGCCCACCTGTGTATAAAAAAAAAAATCACCAAATTTTTCAAAGAAAACATGCCTTCCAAACACATGGGCCCACGGGTTGGAAGGCATATTTTCTTTAAAAATGGGCAGTCCTCATTTTTGTACCACCCCCTTCCCCTTCATAAATAACAAACAGTCCCTAACATTGATTAAAAGCCCTGGATCTAATAATCTGTCATTATATCCTGACTTGTACTTGACTAAATCTATTTAGTTGTGATCAGTTTTTCATTGTTTTTTTGTGGCAGGATACACGTATATATCCCATGCTTTGGGTTTACGATTAAATCAATAGTAAACAGATCAATAAGCATTTTCATATCATGATTCAGCCGCTTTTAACACAAGCGCAAACTGTTTTTCAAACTTAAGTCAAAAATGTTCAATGATAGCAGCTGCAAAGTATTCTGTTTCTGCTCAATACTATTTTATAACTACAAATATTTATAGTATCACAGTTCATAATTAGAGTTTTGTTTTTTATGTTTTTCAGGGTAAATAAGGTACCAGAGTGTATAAAAAAGCATCAAATTAGAGCTTGTTCTTTAAAAAGGACGACCCCCCCCCCGGCCTGAGCCACCGACGTCCTGAAATCCTAGAAACGCCCCTGAACCCGCTTGACACAGACGCTGAACAAACAGATCAAAAACAACTCCCACGCAGTCTCACATTTCAGCCTAAATGCATGTAGTGTCCTAAACAGAGATTATCTGGGCCGCTGATCTTGATTGTCTTCCCCTTTCCGCTCCCAGGTGGCAGCGCGGCGGCCGCGTGTTTGCACAGGCACAGCAGCAGTCCCTTGGGGGCACTGCAGCTAAACTCTCTGATGCTTCTGATCGCACATCACTCTGTGTGTTTATCTTTCTGCGCGTACGACACACGGACACACACTGAAGGTACAGTTGATATCGCTCCCACAAAAAGATGGAGATAGCACCTGGTTGGCACGATGCTAATCTCCTTCGTGGAAAATGCAGTTTTACCTGAAACTCGCCAGATAATCAAACGTGAGGCTTCTTAATCTGGCTGCGTGATATAAACGATATAATATTATGATAAAGTAACGAACAATAAAATTGCATTAGTGGCTTTGTGCTGTGAAAGCTGACTGATTTGCCATCACTTGGATCCATGACAGTTGTTTATTGATGCCTTGGGGCCAGACGACAAAATGATGAATAGAGAGGAAGTAATCAGAAGCACTCTTGAGATGCACCACAGATACGCTGCCTCCACAGGGTCTGCTACACTGCCATATAACAATTAGACTGCCGGATGATTTTATTCATAGCAGACTTCAGACATATTTTTACTAATAAATTTCCACGACTATGGGGCAAATTTTAAAGACCATACATTCTCTGAAATGACCATCGATACTCCTTATCGTTTCTTTTTCTTTGCTATATAATATCTTTTTTAAATGTATAATATTTGAAAAAAATAATGAGTATTAGAACAAAATATTTTAATATATTTTATGGACTTTTTGTATATGTGAGAGGGGAAGGGATTGGTGCAAAACAGAGGGAGGCAAGTCAAAGTATTTTTTTTAAAAACTGGGGAAGGACTTAGGATATTTATTTTGGATTTGGGGGAGGAGCATACAACTATAAATGGTTGTATTTTGTCTTTATTTTTCTGCCTTTTTTTTAAAGAAAAAAATTAGCAATGTTTTCTACATAAGTGTTTTTGGCAATTTTTATTTTTCTTTAAAAAATTTGGGTGATTTTTAAAGAAAACATCTTTATTTGTTTTCTTAAAAAAGGCAGTTTTTCCAAGATTTTTTTTGTATTTTTTTTTTTTCCATTGTACATTTTTTTGCTAATTTTTTAATGGAAAAATGTTGAATTATTCTTCTTTAAAAATATTGCCTTTTTTTTCTTTAAAATCTGTGGTGCTTTGTTTTCTTTATATTTTGTGATCAAAGATTTGTTTGCAATTTATTTTCTTTTTTTAGTTTTTACTTTTTTTCAAATTTATTTTTATTTATTTTTTACTAAAACATTTTTCTTTAGATTTTTTTTTTGGTGACACCTTTTATCACAGCCAGAAACTGTAAAAACAGAAATTATCCTTGAATTTTCAAATTTCCTATGGTACTTAAACACATCATGCGTTATTATACAGGTTTGTGAAACACAATTCCATGACTTTAACAAAACTTTTCCAGGCCTGGAAATCTTTTTTTTTTTTTCAAATTCCATGACTTTTCCAAGTTTTGATGACCATGTGAATCCTGTAATACTATTATTTCTGTTAAAATGCATCCAGTCAGTGAAAAAAATCATTTTGTGCTAAAATTTCATGCTTTAATGTTTCAATCAAATTCAAAATCAATACATTTTGTAAAACAATGCAGAAAAAATAGTTTATTTCTCACTTTGTAAATGACTATTTGTGCTATTTTTTCCGTGGTTTATCCTGAGGTCTCACAGTCGTGGTTTATGTGGGGATATTGGTGCCCAAGGTTAAACACATTACGTTCAGCCAGCAGTTTGCTCGGCTTCACACAATTAAAAAGAATTAAAGTCTGTTTTTTTTTCTTTCTCCAAACATAATTACAGCGTACAGAGTGAGTCATAGCCGAGTGTTAGCGTCTCAACAATGGTGGAGGAAAAACTTGTTCATCCGATTGTGACTGCCAGAACATTGCCCCGTGGAGACGGCAGGGAAACAAACACACACACGCAGCGACAAAAAAAATAAATCCAAATTCATCTCCTTATTCTTTCATTCTTTTATTTGAACACAGATGTATTCACTCCTGTGTCTGTCAGTCTTTTTAAAAACGCTCGCCTTGACTTTTTTACAGTAAAGCTGTATTTGGGGGGTGGGGGGGGGGGTGAATGCCAAAGATTTATTGTGACAAATTTCCTGCTGCTCGGAGACAAACTTTCTACCCCCCAAACTCCTTCTTTCTCGGGTAAATAGAAACACAAGGACACAAAGCGTGAGAGGGGGGAGCAGCGAGAGGTTGCGCGCCCTGTGGGAGGATTTGCCCGTGAAAATATTTTGCAATCAGGAATGAATCAAATAGATAATAAGTGTTTAAGAATCTGCAAACCCTATGGAGCGTGTTCCCTTCCCTTTTATCTGATGCAACTATCGGCTGTCTTGTCTTTATCAGCTTACAGTATGGGATGCCACACAGCAGCAGCAGCACATGTCGGAGGGGAAAATGCTTGGCTGCAGTGCTCTCTTGTGGCGGCTGCAGGCATTTGGGTTGTGGAAACTTGAGGAGAAGTCCTCAAAGAGAGCGTGGTCATGCCTCAAGCTGTGCAGAGCCACCATAACCCTTTAAAGTTTTCACTGAGACACATTTTCCTTGCATTTTGTATTCCCCTGGGGCCATAATACCAAAAATCAGTGTTTATTTTTAAACAAACCCCATAGTTTGTTTCATATAGGACTCTACCAAACGATTAAGATGACTGTTCATCATATTAAACAGAAGGAAAAATCAAAATTACAAATTATTTACTGTTAAAATGTAAAATTGTAATATGTCAGTATACCAACTTATATCAATTTGTTACCATAGAATTAGTAGTATTACCAGTGCTAGTGTCACTTCCACGCATGTATTCGAGATATTTACAATTATAGTACTTAGTACTAAAACATCTCATAAATGGTGAAAAGTCATACTTATATCGTCATTTTCATCAAATATATAATGAAATAGCATTAAATATATGGTATTGAGACCCTAGATTAAAACCACTTTTCTTTTGCTGCATTCAGACACCTTTCACATGTATTTAAACCTTTAAACTCAGAGAAAATTGGTGCGATTTCTCTCAGAAACATGGGAAAAAAGGCAATGAGCAACTTGGTAAAACATTTGAATAATGAGAAGAAATTAGTAGATTTAGAAAACTGCTTTTTTTAAAAAGCTAGGGAAACAGCAGTGCCTTCTTTCAGTGCGTTTGAAAGAAATCCCGCCAATTCACTCAGTTTCCAAAAGGCTAACAACAACATTTATTAATCCTTTAAAATAAAAAAAAATCTTACAAGATATAAATGTATCGCCTTTGCATCACTACTTTAACCATAAAAGGCCAAGAAAGCCATTTGGTAGAGCAAAGCTTTAGACAGTAAAAAAAATCAAACTTAGAAAATTATTTCACAATATATATATGTTGTATACCATTAAATTAAATATTTAATAGAATATTTTTTATTTCTTAGAAAATAATTAGTTTTAATGACATTAGTTTCGCTTCCCTATCTTTCCCCTAAAAGGATAAATGGACTGTTATGTATGTTTTTAATATTTGACCTTTATTAGATTCTTTTTCTATATAAAGTTACATAAATCTGTTTGGTAAGATCTCTGATGTAGAATAAACATGCATACCTTTGAAAATCTCATCACACAGAGCCCTCCGACACGTTCTCATCCCGCGTCCTCACGAAGTCAGTGGACTCTTACGTCAACATATTGCACTCGTAGGCTTTTGGCGTCGCCATCTTATGCCGAGATCACTGACAAATTGACGGTATTTGACGACTTATGAGAAGACGAACAGGCTGGAACTGAAAAGGCGGACTATTTTGAAGAAACAGCGACATCGAGTGGATGTTCTTTGCATAACAGACCTAAACTGAATGGAACAGGTAGCTCAGTCAGATGGCTCAAAAATCAGCACATTTTCATTGACATAAAGTGACTCAAAATGTCCTTAAACGGTTGAGCAGGATGTTAAAGAGATAAAAATGTTATTCTCTTTTGTGCATCACTTCTGGGATATTTTAATAGAGATTCACTGTGAGCGTGCAGGAAGAAGCACCACCGAGAGTCTGCCTGGTGCTCTGGTCAAGTTTAAAGCGTCTCTCTGTGCCAAAACCTTCGTTTGGCTTCTTTTGTCCGCCGCCTGCCCAAATGAGCCCCTCTGCCTGCTTCGGGGATGAGAGGACAGGAGATAGGATTATGCGATGACTTGTGTTGGGCGATGATGAACAAGCCCTCGTTAGCGAGCGCTTTAATGTGCGGACAGATAGCGCGCTCATTAGCTCTAGTAATGACCACTTCACAGTGTATTGCTGCTCTAATTGCATGTTTTGTTCTCGGCGAGGCTGCGGCGCCGCCGAGTGGAGCACATCTCCCCCCCTTTTTTCCAAGAAGTGCTATCGCTGCCTAACTTCCTGCCTTCTCCTCTGCCTCCGCCTCCGCCATCTATCACAGTTTGAGGACGCAGCATATTTGTGGTCACCGTTCTGTCGGCAGATTAGAAGCTTCCCAAAAAATGGTAAAAAAAAGGGAGCAGATGAGTGGATGGTTTTGTCCCTGTTAGCTGGGGCAGCGGAGGTTCCAACTCAATTGTACTTGTGTCGATTAATTCAGTTATGCAGCAGTAATAATTTTTGAAGATATTGAACGGAGAAATATGAAAAACTTAAGATCTCACCTTTTGATGCAGAGCGGGAAAAAAAGCTTCCGGCATCAAAAGCCCTAATCACATCATATTTTCAGAACATAAAAGGCTCTCCGCTTTCCCCATTTTATTTCCTCTGCTGTGCGGATATGTCATGTCAATCGTTATATTATGCACAAGTGCTGTCTTTTTTATTGTGAATTCCAGATCGGGTGGGACATTTGATATGGAGGCTCAGAGGATTCTGATGCCCTTCTATTTTCCTTGATTTCGTTACCAGTGGGACATTTTTGCCTCCATATTCTTTCATGTCCCTCCCTTCTCTGAAAGTAAGTTGTTTATTCTCCGTGATGACTATCTCCGGCTCAAAAAAATATCTTCTGAAAAGACTTCTGAGCAAATCTGTCCAGGCTTGGTCCCTTTTTTAAATCTAAGGCTTGGGTAGAAGCCTACAATGGCTTAGAGTCCTTGGAGGAGGCAGCTTTCTTTTACTCTCTTTCTCCATTCCCCGTCATCTTTGTGATACTTGTGAACACACAGCTTTATGACAAGGAGCTAACTTAAATCAATTTAAAACAGCTTTTGAAATGCCTTTCGATATGCCATTGTGTTTACTTGAAAAAGAATGAAAGGAAAATCTGAATTGTAACATCTGTCATATTGGTTGCCCCCCCCCTCCTCTCCCTTGCAGCTTTCGTCACACGCACAATGAGGTATTGATCGATTCAAGTCCATTTAGCTTTTTTTTTTTTTGAAATAAATATAAAAAAATATAATCTATCCGGGCTAGAAAGCAGAGAAAGCGGGAAGAAAGAATCGGAGGGCCTGCAGGCAAACAAACGCATTAAAGACATCCAGAGCACAGAGGCAGCCAAGCTATGCTAAGCCAGCGGGATGATTCATTTAAGCACATCTCTCGTCTCTGTAAGCGCCACACTCATTGTTGCTCGGCTGTGTACGCGCAGCAGCTTTAAGTGGAGGAGAACTGCGGTGGTCATTCTTTGGAACAGCGGTAAAAACTATCAAAGTTTGCTCCATAAAGAGACGCTCGCTCCGTTAAACGTGCTGTATTTCAGACCGAGTGCTTCTGCTGCCCGGGCGGATCAAGTGCCACTCGAAAATCAGAGGAGGTACTGACCATGAAAAAGACCTTATGTTCCACATTATATCTCGCAGACCATCAGCCTGTGCGCACAATACGACTCAAGACCCTTCAAGTGACATCTTAGTGCGAGGAGAGCGGGAGAATCGCGCCGAAATACCTCTTTGCAGAACCTGAGCTACAAGCAAATCCTTTTAATCCAGTACAGTATACTTAAGGACTGACCATTGGTAAACCCCGGAGAAGAGAGAAGTATTAATAAGCTGTCACAAGGCTTACTCATTCTGTGATTTCCACAGACACTTAACTGCCATGGTGAGAGGCAGGGGAGGGCTCGGGGATGAGTGCTCACCCCTGATCTTTACCCCTCTTAAAGCAGTAGGGAAAAATGGAGGCAGGCAGGGGATTATGGAGTGCAGTAATTGTGGAGAGGTGTTGGAGTCAGGATGCAGCGTTTCTGCTGGATTAAGACAAGAAGACAGGCTAATCTTGGATTGGGAGAGGAGACACAAGGGTCGGAGTTGTTCTGGAGCCCTGAGGCCGTTTGGAAAGCTTAAGTGGCAAAAAAAAGGACTGTTTATCCATACCTCTCTTGTGCTGCGAGACGGCCCTCTTCAAAATCATCTTTTAGCATATTAAACGCTCCCATATGTTGTCATTTAGTGCGATAGAAGCAGACACTGAATTTTCTTGCTTCTCAATGCAAAGGATGAGATCATTAGGCCTGGCTGTCCCAGTGTTTTACAGATAGTCCCCCAATAAAACGTGTCCCCCAATATAAACGTGTGTGTGTGTGTATATATATATATTACTCTTTTTAAAAAAAGAGTAGAGGGACTGTTCGTTATTTGTCTGTCAACGCTCCTCAAAGCTACAACTATACAGTTACAGGCTGTGCCAAATAGTGCACTTTTTGCAATCTTAATTTGTGGCAGGTCCACAGGTTTGGAAGGCATGTTTTCATTAAAAGTCACCAAAAATTTCAAAAGAGAGAAAACAAAAATGTTTAAAGAAAAAGAATTTATAAAAAAAGAAAAAATCCTCAAAGTAAAAACATACCAAAATTTGTTAGAAAAAAAAAACTTTTTTTAAAACAAATCACCAATTTCTTATTAGATTGTTATATTATTATTTTTTATTCAAAATATTTTTAAAATAAAAAAGACATTATTTTTTTAGACAAAAAACCCCCAGAACAAAGTAACAAACAAGTTACTAAAGTAGCTATTTTGTTCTTATTTCTCCAAAAATGTTTAAAGAAAAAAATCACAAAAAGGTCCCTCCCCAGTACTAAGGAATTAAGAAAAAAACTGTCATTCTGTCCAAATGTGTTCTTGACTAAATGGACTTAGTTGGATTCAGACACTTCTAACAAAAAATACCAACAACTTTTCAAACTCTAGTCAGTACATTTTTAATGATAACAGCTGTTGGGTTTTCTGTTTCTGCTCAGTACTAATTACTAACAACTACTAATAAATCCAACACAACAATTCATGAGTAATTTTTTAAGTGGTTTTCAGGGTAAGAGTGCATAAAAAAAATCTCCAAAATAAAGCTTGTTCATAAAAAAAAAAAAAAAAAAGGATCATCCTGGACCCCCCTTAAGGAGGTCTGGGCTGAGCCCCCAGCGTCCTCGGAAATGCTAGAAACGGCCCTGAATGAGAAAACGGCCACTGACATTCAGCAGCCCTTGATGCTTATTAGCAATAATAATAATGACGGAAAACGCTTGCAGATTGCATTTTCCCCTCACACACACTTTATTTCCCCTCCTCTGCCTGCCTCTCGACGCCTTTGTGCCGCCACAGTCCCCGGCTGCTTCCTCACTCCAGTTTTGTTGTTGTGCCTCCATTGTCTCCCTGAGGGGAGGTGACCCCGTGTCTGTTGGTTGTATCAGCAGCCCTGCATTGTACTCGGGGGGGGATTTAGACTCTCAAAGCATCTTCCCGCTGCAGCTTTCCCAGCAAACACCCAAAGTGGTATCTCGCCTTTTCTCTCGCTCAGACATTAATCTTGCTCTACCCTTCTACATCAAAAATGCTTGTATTGTCAGGGAGCGCTAATGTTTGCCTCCTATTCACTATATATACACATATATGTATTTTTGTGTCTGAGGGAATCAGTCGAATGCATTGTTCCCAAATCATTGTAATATCTATTTAGAGTGGCAACAGCACTGGCTGCCGATGCTCAGTATTCATGGAGCATAAACCAGCCTTAAGACTTAGAAAAGCTGAAAGGGCTTATCCCTATATTCTTAAACTCCCCTCTTTTATGTTGGTCTTAGGCATTAAGGATAGGATTGTGAATAGCAATTGTTCAACTGCTGCACTGAGAGTGAGTGTGTATACGTGGGTGGGGGTGTTTTATTCCCTGGCAAAATCCTTTCCCTTTTCTCCCGTTTTTTTTTTTCTTCCAACTGTAAATATTAACTGTGTTCTTAACTCTTAACGGTGTATGGGACAGAGTAATGTGCTTTTAAGGATATATTATGTGAAAGATTTTCCACTGCATACACTGCTGCTTGAAATAAGAAAAGGCTATTTTATGGAGCCTGAAAACAAATTTGCCACGGCGGAAGAAAAAGACAGAAAAAAAAATAGATAGAAGTTTGCAGTATCAAGTCGTCAGCAAACAATGAAGGAGAGATCTCAAGGGGGCTGGGCGAATCTTAAAAAAAAAAAAAGGAAAAAAGATTGCATCCTGCTTTTACTTATTTATTTTTCTCTTTTTTTTGTTTCGTTGCTATGTATCAAATCCGTGCTTGGTCTTTCTTGTGAAAGTGTGTAGTGCTAATGCATTTCAAAAGCCCTTTTTCAAAGCACAATAGAATATCGCCATAGAAGTTTAGTGGTTCCGCTAAAGAAAGTGGCTCAGTCATTGAGAGCTGTACTCCATTGTGCCCGAGCCTAAGACGTTCTCGCTGAAAAGTCACCACCATTTTTTTTTTTTTTTTCAGTTTTCATAGCCACGGCTGGAGTTAAAAGGTTGTCGAAAAAGCTTACATATTCCTGTGTTGTAACCTGTTATAATAATTACCGTTGTGAATCTAATTGTGCGGGAGGAAAAATGAGATCTGCAGGAAAAGATTTCAAGTTGCACACAATGAGTTATTTTTTAAAGTGGACTCAATGCAGGGCCGTTTCTAGGATTTGAGGACATCAGGGGCTCAGGACAGACCTTTAAAGGGGGGGTCTGGGGTGGGGGGGGTCCTCCTTTTTGATGAGCAAGCTCTATTTTGATGCTTTTCTATGCACTCTGGCACCCTGAAAAAACTTTTTTTTAACTTTGATTTTGAATTGTGATGTTAAAAATATCATTAGTGAAAGTAAAACTTTACGGCTGCTATCATTAAAAAAATAATTGACTAGAGTAGGAAAAATAGTCTGTATTTTTGAATCAAACGTAGTTCAAGTATTAACAGAGAAACAGCTCATTAGATCAGGGCTTATTATCATTATTAGGGACTGTTTGTTATTTATGAGAGAGGAGGGCCTCGGAGGAGGGGCCCATGGGTTTGGAACACACGTTTTCTTTGAGAATTTTGGTGATCTTTCTTTTCTTTAGAAATGTTTGGCTTTTTTTTCCTTTCAAAATTTTGGGTAACTTTTTATTTATTTTTGGTGATTTTTTTTTTATTTGTTTTTTTTTTGGGGGGGGGGGGATTTTTAAAAATAAATTGGAATTTTTTTCTTCTTTTAAACCATTTTTGGTAATTTTTTAAAAACATTTATTTTAAATGTGGTGATTTTAAAAAAGATTTAAGTCTTGGACGCTCAGGCCTAATGATGCCACTGACTTCATGTATGTTTGCGTGTCCTGTATAAACATTTCGTCGAAGTGTAGAGAAGGGTCTAGAAGCCATTACTGGTACTGTAAGTGCAGTGGACTGTGTATAATCAAAACGGAGAGTGGCACTTGGGGGATTGTGACAGCTGCAGCCGCTCCTGTTGATATCAAATAAGACCTTCTGAAACCTTAAGGATGAGTTAGCATGAAACAAATTGCTCCTAATTGTCAGGAGGATAAATTGTGACTGTGAGCGTTTGTAATTCTGTCAGCTACCATTCACCCCCTCATCTCCATTCATCGAGGCCCCACCGCTTTAATTGAGAGGGTCTGGACCGGCTGAGTGAATTGGTAATAGAAATAAGGACCCAGTGTGGATATTTTAATCAGCGCTGACTTCTGTACCGGGGCAGAAATGAGCCAGCGCGCCACGGAGCGGCAGGCCATCCATCTCCAGAGCCTCAGGTGGAGATGGAGGAGCGGCGTCTCCATTGGATGTGACAGTCACTCAGGGGGGCTAATGGCTCAGCACTCAGCACTGATGGTTATTGGGATTTATGCTCCCCATCAAAAACAATAAAGTTACCTCTGTGAATCAGCGCAGGCAGCACTCGGAGATTCTCACGGTCACACTCACCAGGTTACTCTGGTTACTACAATACTGTATGTATTATTCTGCAAGTACTGCAGTTAAATGCAATATTGAACTTTTCACTCAACATCATCTCTTTAACACCTACACTTATCAAATTCATATTTCACAATGAAACATGTTATAGATTTAAGCAGAAATGCTCAGCCTTGTTTGGGGGCCACTTTTACAAATTGACAGGAGGCCAGGGGCCAGTCGCAGCGGACGTGTTTCTACGATTTTAGGACATTCCTATGATTTCAGGGCGTTTCGAAGATTTTAGAATGTTGCAAGGATTTTAGGGTGTTTCGAGGATTTTAAGACATTTCAAGGACTTTAGTATGTTTTGGGGATTTAAGTATGTTTTTAGGATTTCTGGACATTTCTAGGATTTTAAGGAGTTTTTTTTAAACACATGTCGAGGATTCAAGGACATTTTTGGGACATTTTTAGGATTTTAGGACACTTCTAGGATTTTAGGATGGTTCTTGGCTTTTAGAATGTTTTAAGGACTTTAGGACATTTCTATGATTTTAGGACCTTTCTTGGATTTAAGGATTTTTCTAGCATTTTAGGACATTTCTCAGATTTTTTGGTTGAGGGGGGGCATAATAATTTTTTTTAAAATTATGATATTCATAGCCTGGTCACCAGAAGACAATGTTGGTATATTACACTTATGCAAACGTTAATATGTGACATATTTAAGTGTCATATGAATCATAATAATATTTCCACAGTGATGTTGAATATGAGCTTACTTTTTCATCAGGAGGTGGAGGAGATGGTCGGTTGTGAGACACTGAGGCGAGATGTGGGCATTTTTTTAGCAATCCGTCGCTGTTTCTCCAGCGGGGTTACTGCCACAACGAGCGAGTGTATCATGCAAACATCACTGCTTTTCCTGCAGAGATTGTGCCCCCAAAACTGGGTATTTTAATCCAAAATAATGTGTTTTCTAACCACGACTAAGTGTTTTTTGTGCCTAAACCTAAGCGTGTTATCTGCCACATTATGGCATACAAATGTGACATAACAGTGGTTTGCAGAAAAGTACATTGCCAACATTTCTGCTGGTGATTTGGTCGTTTTGGTCGTACTCTTACTAATGTAAAGGATCTGAGCTCCTCCTCTGTTGCTAGCTCCGTTTAGCGGTTTCTGACGGCTGGACGTCTCATCATTCACTCCATGTCTGCGGTTATTATCACACATGACAGCTGAAGCCTTTGTCCACATGAAAACACATACTGTCCTAGTTCATAAACAGGCCGACAGCACTATTTATAAAATTGGACATCGGGGACGCGTGTCTATTTATTTAGCTCGGGGATATTTGGCGTGGCCTGCTCATGCTAACTTGTGCATATTCTAATTTGTCCTTGTCATGTTTATCATTAATCTTTGGCCCTGGTTTGCTTCAGACGGGGTGATTTGTTGAGACGTCCCCTGGGAGAACTAAAAACACTCTCCAGTATGATAATGGCATTATGCCCGCCGCAGTGAAAATGTGTCATATAAATTATACATTATCAGCGGCTACATGCATCATATGTTGGTGTGACAGTCCTCATTCTGCGGCCAAACACTCGGATGTGTCGCTGCTAATGCATTTTAGGTCACCTACCAAAGCTCCAGTGTGGTCTTTGATTATAAATCAGGTCGTATTTATTCATCGACGGATGTGAAGAACTCTGACAGTGAAATAATGCACCTCAAGAACGTTTGCTGGATTTTATCAAGGATTTCTTTTACATCACAGCCATACTTTTACTATAATGTGGCGGACACATCGAAGTTTCGGTGGTGACATAAACATGTTTGCGGTGATATTAGTTCCCTCTTCATTAATCATTAATTTGACAGATGCATAAACTGTTTTTCGGCTGTCGACAAAACTCATCAATCAAACGACACAGCGCTGCACGCTGGATATTATTGAGCATTATTCACCATTGTCCCTCAGTGAGAACGCTTTCTGAACATCTCATATATCAATCACGCGTATTGTTTAGTATTGGTTATTTTAACCAGTTGGAATCACAAGATTAAGAAGGAAGGATTAATCATGAGAGTCGGTGTTTCTTCAGTCTGATGCAGATACTTTTTCAGAGGCTGATGACGGGATGAAAGGCAGTGATAGTCACTTAAGGCCCGCAGGCCAAATTTGGCCCCTGATGGGGTGCTGTGTGGCACACTTCACCCTGAGAATTGTTTTTGTACTTCTAATATCAATAAGGTGCCAAAGTGCATAAAACAGCATCAAAATCGAGCTTGTTTCTAAAATAAGTGCCAGTGGAGGATCCCCCACACCCTATAATGTCTAAAATCCCCCAAATATCCTGAAATCTTAGAAATGTCCTAAAATCCCAGTAATGTCCTAAAATCCCAGTAATGTCCTAAAATCTTAGAAATATCCTAAAATCCCAGTAATGTCCTAAAATCCTAAAATGTCCACAAATTGTAGAAATGTCCCAAAATCCAAGACACATGCTAAAATCCCACAAGATCCTGAAATCCAAGAAACGTCCTTAAATCCTAAAAATGTCCTAATATCTGAGAAACACCCTAAAAGCCTAAAAATGTCCTAAAATCCTAAAAATGTCCTAAAATCTGAGAAATGTCCTCAAATCCTAGAAACATCCTTAAATTTAAGAAATGTCCTTAATTCTGAGGAATGTCCTAAAATCAGAGAAAAGTCCTTAAATTTAAGAAATGTCCTAAAACCTGAGAAACGTCCTAAAGTCTCAGAAACACCGATGGGTCTGCTGCGACTGGCCCCTGGTCTCCTGCCATTTTGCAGAAGTGGCCCCTGAGCGAAGCGAGCCGAGCCTTTCTGCTTTACGAGGCCTCATTTTGTTGCGGTGCTGAAGAAAAGAGAAAGTGTGGACGTGCTGCTGGCAGAGATGAATTAGAGCTGTGGAAAAGCACTCTGATAGTAGCAGGTGACATTTGTGGCCCTGCCTCTCTCTGTTCCCTCTCTCTTCCATTTTTCTCTCGGGGAACAGAGGGGGGAAAAGGACTGCTTTGTGCAAAATGGGACAAAGTATAAAACATATTCAAAGAAAGTATGAAATTCCCCAACTTCAGAAAGCCATTTAGATCATCCGTGCGAGTGACGTAAGGGAAAATAATATACTTGACCCTTTTGTCTGCGCACTTTGAGAAGTTTGTTATAATGGCAAGCCCTGTAATAATTCACTGTACCTCATGTATATTAAGTAGAAATTCACTGGCTTTTATGATAAATTGCCAGGGTAACGCCAGGACACCTCTTTTGCATTTCAATGCGAGAGAGTGTCAGATTCTTATTTCATTACCAGGCGACACATTAGCTGATGGATTTTAATTTTCTTTTTTTTTTCTCCTCTTGCAAGCAAGAATCCTCTGAGACCGGGCCGAAACAGAAAGAATATGAGGATAGGTGAAAAATGAAATAAATAAAATCAGTGTCAAGAACATTTATTGCAATTTTGAGGCCATCACTAAAAAAAAAAAAGTCAGTTTACTTTGCATACCTTTGCGAATTGCCTGTCCACAGTGTGAAATGATGTATCCCCAATATCAGTGGTGCAGCTCTCGTGCTGAGTGGACAGAAAATCAAGGTTTAATTCATATTGTGATAAGAATCTGGATGTGGTTGAATCTAAGACATGCTGAGCGGGGCAATGTGGAGCAGACGTGAGAGCGTAGCCTTTTCAGAGCGTCACACAGCGGGGTGCTGAGCTGCTCCTCAGCCCTCGCCGCCGCCACCGCAAAGCTCCAAACTCTGCTCGGGGATTCTTTCTGCTCGGCTGCAGGGAGACGAGCACAAAACACAGGTGCCAAAAGCAATTATCAAATTACCTAAGCCTTTCTTGCTCCTGTTTAATCTGTTTTGTAGCAAATCCAGCTAATAATACATGAGGGTATTAAACGTGGCCCTCAATAGAGGTAATAATTACAGCCGCTTCAGTTTTCAATGGAAGCAAGAGAATGAACTAAACTAGGTCAGCGTGAAAACTCGCCTAAAACACCACTTCTCTTTCAGGTCGCGGCCTTTCAGGTGTTTGGTGGAATTTTGCAGGCTGAGGAAAGAAAATGAGAAATGTTCACAACTATCTCAGTGTGAATGTGCCCTTAAGCAAGGCACATAATCTTCAATAATCCCTTTTTAAACAGGCATGGTGCTATAGAGCTGCTATGAAGTCCAGCATGCTGGCACCGTGGAATCAAAAGTCAAGTCAATTTTATCTATAAAGCCTGTTATCACAAATCGCAGTTTACCTCTGGGGGCTTTACAGTGAATGACATCCCTCTGTCCTTAGACCCTCACATCGGATAAGGAACCCCCCCCCCAAAAAAACCCATAACTGGGAAAAAAATGGTGGAAACCTCAGGAAGAGCGACTGAGGAGGGATCCCTCGTCCAGGATGGACAGACGTGCAATAGATGTCATCAAAAACACTTAAATCACAATAGAAGACAAAATGATACACAGGGGAAAAAAGAGGATATTAGCTTCTGCATCAGCTTACAGTAAAACATCATCCCCGAGGCGCTCTATTAACCTTTTTTTATTTATTTAAAAATTTTATTTAAACTCAAAAGTCATTGAGGACAACCCTTATTTACAATGATGTTGAGCAGATAAAAGTAATGAAATGCAAGATTAACAAAATAATAAAAGATAAAATAGGCATACAGTCAATCAGTAATGTAAACCTCAAAATCAGTTAAAACAGGTGCAATCAGAATTAGAGAACTTAACTGAAGATCTAATGAACCTGATCTGGAGTCAGCTGTTACAAACTACACATATAAATATATTACAGAGTTTATATGTTTGGTCATTTAAGCCAGCGTCACTGCCAGAATGTTTTGTTATATGAAGTGTGTTGTTTTTGTGAAATGAAGCTCTACGTCACTGCAGGACGGTACACCTCCACCGTGCTCACAATTCGATTATTACGATTATTGTGTCAACGATTCGATTCCACGACGCATCGCTATGCTTTGCATCCTTAATTTTACATTAATGCTAATGGCTACCTTCTCACAGTTCAGTGCAGCATCGCTGCCATACAGCGCTGGTTTCTACCAGGAAGTTGTCTTGAACTGTACAACTTTATTGTCCAGCCACATTCAGAAAACCAACAAGCCATGTAACGTGGCTATATTTGATTGTGTGGTGTCACTGCATCGATGCAGAATCGTTCATGTCCACATCACAGTGCATTTTAGATCACTAGAGTCTTTTTTTATGAGGCGTCAGACATGTTAAACATATTACTTACGTCTCAGTCTATACATCTATTATCGCTAAGCTACGGCAGCTACTACATTGATAGTTATGGGATGTCTTTAATAAGTAATCTCTGTGAATCAGCCATAGATGGACAACAGGACAGTCCCCCCAAAGTGAAGCTTTTCGGTGTGTGTCGCCCCCTGGTGTCAGTCTGCAGTATAGGTCATAAAGCCCGCCCCTCCATGTTAGTGAATGGAGACTAAACTAAAAACTCAGAGTACTCGCCAAATAAATGTTTCCCAAAGATGGTTTCTGTCTCTGAAGATAGTTCTCACCACCCTGATGAGAAGTTCGGTTTTAATGAATTATTAAATCATACAAAAAGAGGGAATTTTCTGCCATGATTGACAGCTGTTACAGCCAATCCATGCGCTCACATTCAGTGAGGCTGCTTGTGATTGGTTGGATGGATGTTTTGGCGGGAACTCCTCAACCGCGGACGTCACATCACCAGCACAAAGTAGCAGCGTCGGTATCCAGAAAATTTAGCTTCACTCAAGCATGGTGGGAGCATGTTGTCCATTTTTATATACAGTATATGGCGTAAACTAGTCTGTGTGGTGCAAAAAATTTCAATTTAATGTAAAACTCCACTTTAACAAAGCTAAGTTTGATCGTAAAACCAGCTGTTGCAGTCATGTCTAACTGGAAATGTCTCGTTGGATCGTGGTCTGAACCAGTTTGCTGAATATTTCCACAGTCGTGCTGAGAGAGGAACAGCACTGCAGCCTTTCTGCCTCCCACATCCGACTATATTCACGCTCGGTGACAACAAGAACCTCCCCTCACTTCATCCCCAGTCCTCCGTCTGCGGAGCGTGTTCCTACCCTCCATTGTCACCGCATTAACCGTAGGCTAGCATAAAAGTAATTGGAAACTGATGCAAGCCAAAGCTTCAATTAATGCACCACCAAAGTCCCCGTTCTGTGTAATCGGCAATAATGGTTTCATGTTTGGGAGGGCGTTTGGTCACTCGCATTCAGCACTCACCTCCTGACAGAGACTGTTAAACCCTGCTCAAAATCCCCACTCCACAGTAATCTTCATTTCAGTCATTTTCCTTCTTTTTCCATCTCTGATGACAGCTCCAGTGTCTTCGCATTGCTCGCAGTCAGATCGTGCGCCCGAGTGAACAGGAGGTGTAATTGACTACTGACAACTCAGCGACAGGATTCTTAATTATTACTCTAGGGTATGGTGGCTGGCTGGCCTGGGTTCAGCTCTCTCACTGAGTATGCTAACAGAGTCATTTTCCTCTTCTCTGTGAATATTGAAATGCAGTTTTGTTCGCTGCGTTTCCGCGTCAGACCCCGAGACTTTGAATTTAGGGGATGATTGCAAATGGAAAGCATGTGCTGTTAGTTTAATGCTGCACAGATTTTACACCAGTGCACTGCGGGCTACACAAGTGCTGCCACTACAACCATATCAATTACTGACCCCATCAGTGCTGCTGCAAACAGGGATATATAAGTTTCAAAAACTGGAGTAGGCCTGAGGGACTGTTCTTTATTTATCAGAGGAGGGGGGATGCTGGGTTTTTTTGTTTCTTTTTTACCTTCCCCAAAGCTACAGCTATTTTTCCATGAACCTCCCCATGGGACTTAATGAAAAATGCATGACGCATTTGGAAATTTGCAAATCCAACAATAATTTCAATACATTAAATTTTTGCATTTTCTGGCTGTGATAAATGGTGCATTTTTGGTGATTTTTTTTGGGTGGCCCTGCTGGTTTGGAAAGCATGTTTTCTTTGAAAATCATCAAAATTTTTAAAAAGGGGGAAAAAATAATTTCAGGGAAAATAATCAATAAAAACTTTAAATAACAAAAAAGCAAACAAACGTCGTATTAATGATCAGAAATCATTGAAGAAAATAAAATCACCCAAAATATTCTTTATTTTAAAAAATTCCAAAAACAACCCAGACACACACAATTAAAAAAAAAAAACAACCACAAAACCAACAATGTTAAAAGAAAAAAAAACATCACCATTTAAAAAAATAAAAGAAATGGAATATGCATTCCATGTTTTCTATAAAAAATCAGTCCAAAGTTTTCTGCCGCTCCTTGAAGACCCCCCCAAAAAAAGTCCCACCCCAGTGCCTTTAACAATTATTTGACATGCCTCCCCCTTTTTGTGCCTGCGCCTCCTCTCTCATAAATGACAAACAGTCCCTAAAAATGACTAAAAAGCCCCGGCGCCACTTTTAACAGAAATACAGACTATAGTCCTAACAACTAACAACTACTAATATTTATAAAAGCCCCCAATGTCCTCAAATCCAAGAAAAGCTGCTGGCTATTAACTAAAACTGTCGTTTGTGAGAATTTATCTGATGTACGTGTTTGATTCTCACTTAAAAACATATAATTTTTAGGCTCCAAACATGAGAGTACACAGCGCCTTTTGTTTTCTTTGCCTTTGTGTGTCAATTCTTCATCTGCCCTTCCAGTGATAAGACGTTACACTGACGCTTCTGCTGCTACTAGTGCTGCACAAGAGCATAATTCCTCTGGTCGCCGGCTGTTTGCGGCTGCACTGGGCCTGCTCAGTGTGATAGAGCAGAGTAAAGAGGGTGAGCATCGCTTTGTGCTGCAGTCTGTATCTTTTGTGCGGGTGGATATGGAAGAGGGCGTGAAACAATTGGACAAAATGGCCCTAATGTGCTTAAAGAATCTTCTGTCTTTAATCAAAGCTCACACACATGCACCACAAAGGCAGACAGAGCAAACCCAATTCTCCGCTGCTCCTCGCCGACTGACTGTTCCTCTGCTGGCTTCGCTGCTTCTCCTCTCGGTGCAGAAATCAGGATCAGGTTGGCTTTGTGGTGTGTTTTTGTTTTTTTTACTCAGCTGCCATTCACACACAGATTCATTGCCTCATCTCTTAAAAAAAGGGACAACAGGGATTAGAATTTAAGACCAGACAAAAAAGTGTAACTTTGTGTGTGTGTGTCGTCACGATTACATCGTATCAGATGATTAGATCACCTGATACGAGGGCCGGGCAATATACACGATACACACCGTTACCGTGGTATGAGACCACGTACCGTCTGAGATTTTGGATATCGTCATGTCATGATATGAAGTGTTGTCTTTTCCTGATTTTAAAGGCTGCAGGAAAGTGATGTCATTTTCTAAACTCTCTTCTGGACTAAAAGACTCTTCTGCTTGTTCTAATACTTGCATTTACCCACTTAAGTGATTAAACCCACATTAGTGATGATAAAATACCCCCCCAAAATCCCCAGAAAATTACCTGAAAAAGTGCTTAAACAGTTATAATAATGTTGTTTCATTACCATTTCAAATCTGTAATTATCATGATTATACATTATTTTTTCCCCATAGCTTTTACATAGATTATCCAACTCTACTAATTTCTTGCAGTCTGTTAAACTAACTAAACTATCTAGTAAGTAAGTCCACTGTTTTACCGACCAGCAGCTCCGGTTTGGTCCAAATAAATCCTTAATTCACCGAGTTAGATGTAAAAAAACATGCTGTTATCCCCCACCGTCTCTCTCTAACCGCTGACCGCCGCAGATCGTTTGTTACCAGCCGACTGACATTGTGTCAAACTGATGAGTTCGTATTACGTCACCTTCCAGCGGGAGCTTTTATTGGTCTGGTGCGGCGCAGTGCATTCTGGTAGTTGTAGGTCTTATACTTTTTGAGTGAAAGTGTCCATTTTCTCTGTTTTCTCTGGCTGTGTAGCATCAACTTCAAAAGTATTTGTCTTTCTACTGCAGAGACGAACCTTTTTTTTCTTCTTAATATCAGTGAAATACTTCTTTAAAAGCTTGGAAACACACCAAAGTCAAAAGAACAACTTTCCAACTTTGGTAAAGGAACCATCCAAGGAGCACGAGAATTTTAAAGGTATGATCGGAGGGCAAAACCAAACATGGTGAGACTTATCGGATGTTCAGTTGTGACTTTGAAACATATTCAGGCTTTTTTTTTTTGTTTGTTTGTTTTTTTCTGATCACCTGACATAGCTCATATGGTTACAGTGATTATGGGATGGCACTTATGCTAAATGACAAGAGACTAGAGTTTTTAGGATGTTTGTAGAATTTCAGGACATTTTGGGGATTTTAGACATTTCTTGGATTTGAGGATGTTTTGGGGATTTTAGGGGGGGATTATTTTGATGCTGTTTTATGCATGCTGGCATGTGATGTACACTAAAAGTACAAAAACAATTCCCAGAGTGAATCGCTTGATTTTTTTATTGTGAATTAGAAAATGGTTGGGGGGCCACCAGGCACCCCATCCGGGGCCACATGTGGTGCTCAGGCTGTTAGTTGAGTCACTGATCTACAGTCTTTTTTGCAGTCTCCACGTTGTTTCCACATTACGACCTAAAAGCTCTTTAACGCAATGAAGTCGCAAGAACGATTTTCCAACTCTGGAAACGGGACCGTCGGAGCAGCGACTGTAACCTCATTTATGGCGCTCGTGACCTCAAAGCCTGACAGGCTTAGCAGCCGTAACCAAACGGGGCGACACTTATCGAACGGTCAATTGTGACTTTTAAACGTATTCAGCCTTTGTTTATGATCATCTGGTGCGGTTCATGTGGTTACAGCGATTACGGGATGGCCCCGCTGACATCGAATTTCTTTCTTCGTGGCGCTGCCTATCCGCCACAGTTAAGAGATCAAGAGAGCGATCAGAAATGGCAGCTCATCTCATCTGTAATTTGATGATGAAATAGATGGGAAGAAAGGGGAGCATACCTGGGAGCGTAAAAAGCATGATGGCTGCTTCATGACCGCTCCTCTTGCCCTTAGTGTAACATTCAGGGGAAGAGTGTCCCTTTGTTATCGCCCCCCTCTCCCTGGCAATTATCACAAACTCCACTTCCCCTGCCCTCCGGAGCCCGGAGAACTGAGCGGCCGGAGTGGGAGAATAGCTACATTTATAATTTTTTTCTTCTCTTTCCATAGATTAATTTTCTAGGAAGCCCTGTCACTGCTGTACAGGAAAGCGGAGAGAGCCGAGTGTAGGGGGTTGGGGAGATTGGGGCTACAGGGCACAAGCCTTCTCGCTTTTTCGTTTCCTTTTTTTTTTTTCTTGACAGATCATTTTCCATGCAGGGGTATCAGGGGGTCTGGCCGATAATTGGCATGCAGATTGCAGCTGATGGCGTCCCGCAACAGAAGAAAAGAACTGGCTAGTTAGAATAATGAGCCAGCCGGGCTGATGGATGGGCGAGGGAGGAGGTCATACAAAATGTTTCAGACACAATTCCTAACCCCCCCGTCCTCCTCCTCCCAGCCGCACCCCTACCTGCACCCCCCCTTTTTTATTTTTCTATTTTTCACAAAGCCCTGATATTTCATTATTTCCTCCTCTCTCTACCCTTCTCGGGCAATGAAAGCGTCCCATCTTCCTCTTTCTTCCCTTTTTAAGATTTTTTTTCTTCTTCCTCGTGAACACTTCCTCCGCGCTGCAGCGAGGAACTCTCGGCGTGTACGGTTCGTGTAGCGCACGGTGACAGTACAGTTTTGGGTACACGGAGCTTCGAAAATGTCACAACTCATTAGGAGGCTGACACCCTTAAGAGACTCTGGTGTTTTAATTACAGTAAAGGAGTTAATTACTGGCCTCTCAATGGATTTCTGTTTCTCACCCTCCACTGGCTGCGACAGCCCAAATACAGGAAGTAGGCCGAAATATAACGGACTCTGACACGCTCACAGATGTAAAGCTTTGTGTTGAAAACTTTTAATAGGATTTGAAGATGGGATGGTGCTGAATCTAAAGTGCTTTTACTTGATTGTAATTCCTCTTTATGAGTAAAATTTTGACCCTTAGGGGCAGTATGGCACATTTTACACACTTTTCATTCTTCATTTTTTGATAATTGTGTGTGTGTTGATGCATATGGCATACATTCAGTCCAGATTGTGTATTTGAGTGTAATCAGTGAATTTGCAGCTCAGCTCCTACAATAAGTCTAAAATACACTGTGGAAACTAAATAGTTACATTCAGACTGTTCAGGTCCAAAAATGCTCCATTGAAACCCATTCAAACTGACATTTTTGATCCCACAGCCATCAGAGCAGAAAAACAGGACTTGTATTATTTCTGGGTGTCATTCTGGGCTTTTGACTCTGAATTTGTCATTTTGACTATTTTCCACCTGATGAGGTCATTTTGACCATATTGGGAAAAATATCTCGGGGAAAAAAAAGGAAAACTAGTGAAGAATTATGTCACAAGAATTTTATATTTTTTTAAACACTTTTTCGAATGCACTTTCTTTGTAATTTTTGTGTTTTTTAAACTAATTCTCAGAAAATATTTCTTGCACTTTTTGAACTAATTTCTTGCTTGTTTTTGAGTCATTTCTTCTTTCATTGCTCATTGCCTCCTTCCCATGTTTTTTTGAAGAATTTGCCCAGGTTTCAAAGGGTTAGGACATTTTAATACGAATTAAGACCTTCATTTAGATAGTGGATTCAGTGCCTTTTATGACTTTTTAAGGATCTGCAGGAAGCCTGTAATCGAGTTAAAGTACTGATTCTTTCTTTGCGCGGCTGATTATCAGACTCGAGGTTATGTTGCATGACATGCACACATGCATGCAGACTTTCATACGTGTTACATTAGTTGTAGTTTGACGTAATTATTCTCTAAAACACCACAGAGAGATCAACCGGCAAAACAAAGCAAAACGCACCAGTGACACAAACAAAATGACTTGATCCTCTCATGCACAGCCAGGTGCTTAGTAACACTTACAGGCCTTTATAATTCCTCTGTTTACCTGCTGCTACCTGACCTGGGAGCCAGATGAAAAGCACGCCGATGTGCAGGCTAAAATGACAGTCTGGGTTAATTATCTGTAAAGCTGCATGGATTAGAGGAATTCACAATAAAATGCAACCGCAGAGGGTGGCGGAGAGGTAAAACAGGCTGCTAAAGGGGAAGATCTGCGGTCTCATACCAACAGAGACTCAACCAAAGAAAGAAGCCGCGTTAGAAATCAGCCTGAAATCTAAAACAGCGGTTTACATCAACACATTAAGCAGGTTTCCATTAACCCTCAAATTGCGCAAAATGAAATTGTGGATACAAAATACACCTCGAAAATATCACTTAAGTTTTGCACAAATCTGTGATGAAAAACCCACCTATGGTCATCCCAACTCGTCAGATATCGCTGCGTGGTCAGCGCCCTTCATGATGTGCGAGGTATCCGCCTGCATCTGTTGTTGACATTTCTTGCTGTGTCATTTTACGATTGTTCAACTCATTTTCTTTTCAAAATAAACTCAGTTCTCACAACAAATGTTAACCTTCTGCTTGTTAGTCTTTCTCAAAATAAACTTACGTCGGTAAACCCCCCACTTTTTCCGTTTACTTCAGCCCGTTCTCACGGTGCATGCCACTATACGCGACCACAGACTGTATATAAAGATGGACGACACACCCCCACTTACCCCCGCCACGCTGAAGTAAGGTTACAATATCTGAGATACGGGCGTTGCCATCTTTCGAGGGTGATGTCATTGAGAGCCAGAGCCTGTACAGTACCGATATCTGCGGTTGGGGAGTCGCGGCCAAAACACCCAACAAATCAATTGCTAGTGGCTCCATTGAATGGGAGCTTACGGATTGGCTGTCATGGCTGTCAATCATGGCGGAAAAGCCCCGTTTTGTTTAATTTAATAATTCATTTAAACCAAACTAATCATAAAACCAAACACCTGAACAAACGTCAGGGCGATGAGAACTACCTTCACTGACAGAAACCATCTTTGGGAAAAGTCTATTTGGCGTGTACTGTGAGTTTTTAGTTTGACCTATGAGCATTCACTAACATGGAGGGGCGGGCTTTATGACCTATACTGCAGACAGACACCAGGGGGCGATACAGATTGAATAATCTCACTTTGGGGGAGCTTTCATGTCGTCCATCTTTATATACAGTTTATGCGACCAGTTCGCCTCAATTCACCTCCGTCCTGCCGCACTGGTCACTTGTATCCATCTGAAATCCCCCGTCTCCTCCAGACAAAGTTTTACTTCAGTATTTGCTGTACTTATACACAGATGTTTAGAAAGTCAGTGGCTGTGTTGATGAGATCAGCATTTGAATTTTTGAAAACTGTCACCTCCTCTCGTCGTGCCG
This sequence comes from Plectropomus leopardus, assembly GCF_026936395.1. Taxonomy (NCBI): domain Eukaryota; kingdom Metazoa; phylum Chordata; class Actinopteri; order Perciformes; family Serranidae; genus Plectropomus; species Plectropomus leopardus. The sequence continues at coordinate 37,400,204 of NC_142180.1, read as the reverse complement.
CCAGCTTGGTCCACGTCACAGGTATCCCAGCATGCTTTGTGCAGGGAATCTGTTGGATCCAATACAAATTGAATGGTAGCGGATTTATGGATCACGTGTAGTGGCGTAAAGTGGGCATGGACCGACTCTGAACTTATCAAATACGTCCTCTCTGTCGGTGCTCTCGGCGTACCTTCCTGAAGCTGTAGGAACCTGGTAGTACAATACTTAAGTATGCAGCTTTCTCCATACTATAGCAATAATTTTGTTAAAAAGTACAAAAAACTACCCTAAACAAATAACAAAAATATGAAAAAGAAAAAAGTAAAAATATATAAATTTAAAAAATAGCAAGGCAAACACGACTTAAAAAAAAGTAAAAAACAAAAGAAATAATTTTGCACCACAATTTGAATATGTCGTTATGATTGTTATGTTTTCCTCAGCTTTTTAAAAAACAATTTTCTAAATCTACTTATATCTTTCAATTAACAAGTTGCACATTGCCTTAAAAAAAAATGCACCAATTTGCTCAGGGCTGAAATACTTGTGAAAGGTGTCTGAAAGCGGCACAAGAAAAGAAAAGGGATGTTCTAGGTTTCAAAGGGTTAATGCAAATATGGGAAAGTATGTTGATTGATCACCTTCTATAGATAAATAATAACAGGAGAGTTATGAGAATAATAAAAATACTGTCATATGGCAAGTCGGGTCACAAGAGTTTCCTCTCATCAGCATCACTGATGCATTAAATCTGAGAAACTCTGGACAAAAAAAAAAAGTTTGGTGCAAAAAAATGTGGTCAATGTTTGATCAAGTTGTGCGTGTGCTGGTCTCCCAGCAGCTCTGCAAGCTTAATCTCACTTGCACCCTCATCAACACAACACAGAAGAGAACAAATTTACTGTTTCATCCTCATTCTTCGCGGCACGCAGAGGAGCTGTATACAGTACACACCAGATCAAAGCCTTAATTGAAAAATAATTATAGGTACTTAATCATAGAAAGCACTGGGCTAATTGAAGTGAAAACAAGGAGGCAAACGCAGACCCTCAGAATCGTGGCAGAAAGAGGATATTGTAAAAGCTTCTTCTTCAATCCCCATTGTCTTCCAGATTAAATAGGAGAGGGCTATTAGCGGAGTTAATTGGCTCTCTAATTTAGATCTCGCCCCACTGAAAGCATAACGGATGCGAGCCTGTCGACCAGTGATGTGTGCACTCTGTCACACTGTCCTGCTGGACTGTGATTGGTTAATTGCTGAGGGATTTTTGAAGTTTCCTCTCATTCTTCAAATTTGTGTTTGTGTGTGTGTGTGTGTGTGTGTGTGTGTGTGTGTGTGCGTTTGTATCTCTATACTTGTGTGGACCAACCCTTGACAAACAACCTTTGCTGTGAGGACATTTTCCTTGTGAGGACATTTTGGCTGGTCCTCACAAAGAAAATCTTAGATGAGCCCCTTTGGTCCTAATGAATGATCTGTATAAGTTTCAGAATGTCCTCATTGACTCAGTAAACTCAGAAAAGTGTGTGTTCGCCAGTACGCTTGGGCTCCCCTAGTGGACACACTCATGTAGTGCAGTCAAATTTTGATTTAGAGGGTGAAGAAGCAATCCAATTTTCTGATTGGCTAAGGATGGGAAATTTTGTGATTGGCCATCTTGGGTCATGTGAGAACATGACTGTGGGGCTGTGTAGAAGAAAATGAAAACCCTAGGCAGGCAGTACATTTAAATTGGAAAAACTGCAAATAAAGCATTTTGACTGATCTATTTCATTTTATTATAAAGTACACTGAAATATGAAATTTGAATGATAAAGAAAGAAAGAAAGAAAGAAAGCAAAAAAAATCAAAACAAAATTATTAGTACTACCATTGGAGATACTTATGCTTTCTCTGTTACTACTTACTACTGCAAGCACTACAAATACTACTACTACATATTGTAGTATATATATATATATTTTTTTAAAATTTTTTTTTTTATAATAAAAACTTAATACAACAAAACTAAAGCAAACTTGTCTCACACACAGTATCAGGACACAATAACCTTTCGCATAAAGATGGTATTTATTTCAAGGCTATTGTATTAGAGTATATTTTATTATAAAGGGATTTTAATTTAAATAAGAACTGAATATTTAACCAATAAAATTAATATTTGATTATTATGTCTATACCCAAGGTGAGCAAACTTGTAAGGTAGTGTTAAGGAAAACTACAAATGTCACATGATAAAACAACCTGCTGACAGCTTTCTCAAAGAGGCATTCCATACAGTGTATTATTAGTATTACTTTGAATATTTTCAAAATATCTTTATCTTATCTTTATAAATATCTTACTACTTTTTCAACTTCACCGACCAACCAGCACTAAAAAGTAATAATGCAATAACTGTGTTACTGCTGGCTAAACTGATACTTTGAAAATATTTCAACCTATGGGCTCTATGTTTATAAATTTGGATGTGTATGTGAACAGTACTGATACAAACTTTTAGAATTGGTCAGTAGATCACAGGGGCAGCCGCAACTCTGTGGCAGCGGCTACAATGTAATCATATAGGGCAACTAACACTCTTACTACGTTAAACGTCTATTAAAAGTGCTTGACAGATAGCTGTCCATTCGATTCCCCCACAGGTTTAGCTGCCTCTTCTACGTTATTTTGGGCACATGAAAGAAATGTCTCCAGCACAACCCTGTTGATCAGAGGAAATGATCACAGGAATACACCAGTTTCTGGAGCGTTGCATCTTTTCAGCAGCTAGTTCATCCTCCTCTGCCAGTTGCCTCCCCTCCCTCTCGTCCATTCCTCTCTTTAGGAGCTCTTTGTCCATGTACTCCGGCTCAAACAAATAGGGGCATGTAATGTGAGTGTAACTACACTGACTTTCAGTTTTTGTGAGTACTATTCACTTACACACCCAAATTCATAAACATAGAACCCAGGTTGAAAAATCCCAGAACTTCCCTTTAAGTTTATCTTGGTATCTGTGATGTCATAAGAACGGATGTGCACTTTTACACACACTTTTTTATTTAGGGTTGTTACCATATGAAACTGCTGTTACTGTATTGCATTACACTGAGCCAGGACAACTTGGGCCGTTATGTTTTTGGAGCATGGAAGCATATTTGATAGGGACAGATATTAATAAATGTTCTTTTGAGCTGGTTTTGTCTTGCCAGGTTAGTACAACAGTAAGATGTCAGTCATTAACAACTTGACATACATTAATCTATATGTCAATGTATTCTAGGGATAAAGCTGATCTGAAGCAGCAGCAGGAAGTATTCTCTGAAAGGCAAAGAAGAGCAAGTTAACAGGCAGCAGCAGCAGTCTAGGTGCAAGGGGGTGGAGCACCCCTCCCCTTGATGGGCCATTAATTGAGGCTGAGCTGAAGGCAGCAGAGGACCAAACTATATTCTCCACTTCTCAACTTAGACTCAAGTTAAAATAACACACTGATTAAAGGCTAGAATGTTGAAAATAAAGCAAGAATCACATTTATCAATATAAATAATCTGCAATGGTTAAAGTAAAAAACCTTCATTAAAAATTAAACTTAAGTGAGATACAAATGTATAAGCATCAAAATAAATTTAAATGATGTAGAACAATGCAGTGTGATTTTATCATTTATCAGTGGATTATAATTATTAATGTATTACTGTGCTCACAGTACACACATCTGTAAAATGTAATGAAATTCAACACCACTTTCAACTGTATATAGATAAAAGAAAACAAGTTAAATAAAACTTGTCTCACAGTATCAGAAACAATGATTTTTTCTCAAAGGTGGCATTTATTTCTAAGGCTGCTTCACTAGAGTGCATTTCATAATCATTCATCAATATTCACTGAGTAATTTATCTGCTTCTTACTCTCCTTTTCTCATGGTCCAGTCAGTCACGATGCCATCTTAATCTCTGGTAATTTCAGACCCTATTTTTCCCCCCCTTGCCCATCACAATCAGTCTTCTGCCCACTGACTTCCTTCCTACAGACTCCCCAGCCTTCTAGTCAGCTTTTTGAGCAACCTATCTGTGTGCATGACCTCTTGCCTGTTTTGGGGGCTCCCTGCCTTCCATAATCCATTTTTGTATGTATCTGGCTGTATTACTGGTGCAGTTATCCTATGCTGTTATCCATCATGGCCACATCTGTAGAGTGAAAGGTGTACAGAGCTTCAATACTTCTCTTTGTTTTCTATTTCTTTTCCACTGGTTCAGGGGCAGGTCCCAAGAACTAAGTTTACTTATGCATTCCTTTACATTGTATATTCTGGTGTTGTGTCTTTAAACTGGAGTGTCAGGCCACTGGGCCAAATGTCAAGCAGTTTTGCTGTGTCCATTTGGTCAGAATGCTTCTCAATGGAGTCAAGATAAAAGCTTCAAAAGTCAGAAAAATGACTACTTAAAAAATCACCAGGAGGCAGAGTCAAAGGCGGCAGAAACTTAAATGCCGCATAACAAAGTGAGAGCAACTCAAAGTGTACAATTCAGACACCAGAACAGCTCTGAGCTCCATCAGCTCAGGCTCTAACTTTATAAGGCACTTTTCACGCCTATTGTCCATCCTTCTATACATTTTCATTGGTTCAAGATTACACCATTATAGTTTCATTGGTCAAATTCATGATTTCATTACATAAGGCCTAATGTGCAATTTGGGGAAAATCCAGTCCATAGGCACATTATGCTACTCTTATCTTGACTCCAGTAGATTCAGACTGGTCCTGTTGCTTATTTTTAAAAATAATTTCTGAGCAGTTTACACTGTTATTTCTCTGTTCATTCCTGCAGCCTTTTAAAACAAAACAAAAACAATGAGATTTAATACAAGTACTTAGGATTACACAAAGGTTAAATATGGTATAGTGAGGTTAAAAAGAAGACACTCTGGATAACTGTTCTCATATTTGCTTAAACACAACACAACACAAATCACTGTGCTCTTATATCATCAGTGTCAACTCAACACATTATAGCTCTCAATAATTAATTTCTAGCATTCAATCTTGTTATTTTTTTAGCACATCACATTAGCCCTAAGGTAAATTACACTACACTGGAACCTTCAAATTCATGATATGAAAGCTATACCAAGTTTTACTCAAGAAATTTATCTTTATCTGTATTGCAGTTGTCTGTTTGCTTTCTTTTGCTTGGTATTGTGGATAGGAGGGAACTTTGCACAATCCATCTGCACTTCGTTCCTCCTTGCACAGTGTTTAATTGTGCTCAATAAATAAACCAAAACCAAACCAAACCATTCTGAATACTCATATGACATGATTTTGTCTTGCCAGGTTATTACAACAATAATATTTTAATCATTAATAATTCAATATACATGACGCTTCATGTAAATGTATTCTAGGGTTAAGTTGATCTGAAGCAGAAGTATTATCTTCTGAAGGAAGAGCAAGTTAACAGGCAACAACAACAGTCCAAGTGCAAGGGGTGGAGCACCCCTCCCTTGATGGGCCGTGGTGAGGCTGAGCTGAAGGCAGCAGAGGACCAAACTATAGTCTCCACTTCTCAACTTAGACTCAAGTTAAAAATAACACACTGATTAAAAGGCTAGAATATTTGAAAATAAAGCAAGAATCACATTTATCAGTGCAAGTAATAATACTACAGTGGTTAAATTAAAATCCTTAATTAGAAATTAAGCTTTAGTGTTTTTACAAATGTGTTTGCATCAAATAAACTGTAATGATGTAGAACAATGCAGTGTGATTTTTTATAATGATTGATTCATTACTGTGTTCAACAATTAAAATAGTGTAGCGCTGTAAGTTAAATTGCTCTAACTGAATTCATGCCATATTGCTGTGTCCTGTGCCCTGTTCAAAAGTTCACAGGCAGGTCAAAGAGGAAGGGAGGCGATCAAGCACTCGCAGCAAAGCTGCATTCAATGGAAATGGAAATAGCAGCGTTACACCTTATTGACTTTGTTTGTGTATACTAAAATGGAGGACTGTTCAAGTTTCTGATGTTGGGTAATCAAGTATTTCATGACCAAGAGTTAAACAGAAAGTCTTTCTGTGTTACTGAAGAGTTTTGAATTTCATGAGTAGCATTTACAAGTTTTGTAAATCGTCACTACGACATGAAGTGTCAAAGTTCTGATTCTTCCTGTGGAAGTGAATGCATCATCCAGAAACATGCCTCTGCAGAGACAGGTAGAGAGGCTGCGAGGCTCAGAATTAACACCACGACCGCACTTTGGCGATATGAAGAGAAATAACGGAGAAAAACCGAAGAGAACACGACAAAACTTACAACTAATCAAGGTAAGACATATTTCATATTTTGTCAAACTATATTGTAAGTGTTTACTATCTGTCCGTTGCATTTTCCAGCCCGAGTGAAGCTGTTAGCTTAGCTGCTGCTAGCGTTAGCGAACTTTAAGCATAATGGACGGAGTGCAAGCTAGCTTAGTTTGTAAGGGAGTAAACTCAGTAACTGTGTAATTATGTCGGTCTCAGATTTACAGCAATGTTAAGTAATACGTCTTAAATGTGTAAATATAATTTTTCTTGTATTTTAAGTGACTTTTTTTGGAACAAAACACAAAATAAGGAGAATGAAACTCTACAACACACAGAGAAGGCACATTTATTATTGAAACAGTGCTATTTAACAGAATTGTGAGTATTTCTGATATGTAAGGCAGGTAAATAATTTTTTGAAGTTTTAAATGTGTCTGGCACCAACATTTGGATGCTTAAAAAAAGGACAATCATTGTCAGTCCACAGAGATTTAGTATGCCAATAAACCTGAGCATCATGTTTTCTATAAGGATGCATAGCTCTACTTTATTCTTGGTTGTTAATATTTTCTGAAGCATTTAATGTTGGTGTGTGGAACAGTGTGAGCTGGTTGTACAGAACACCATAACACCAATATAGTTAACAAGACCAGATTTAAAGGACAGTGTTTTGTCTGAGTCTTTGCTATTTTCCTGGTAACTCTGAGGTTTGGATGGAATTAGAGCAACTAAATGTAGACCATATTTGACAGGGTTTTCCTTTTCATGTTACTGCAAACTAATGGGTACATAGCATGTGATTTAAAGGTGTGCATTTTCAAGAGAAACCATGCTGACATGTCTGAATACATATCAGCAACCACCTTATCTCCCCCTGACAAATTTCAACAGTAATATGTTTCTCCCCTGTTATAAGTATTTATATCTATCTACATGTAATTACTATCACCTTAATCTACCACATAATCAGAGGATCACAAGCTACTTATTGTCTTATTCTTCCTTGTAATTACTGATTGTAATGAAGAAAAATTTAAAGCCTGTTTCAATCTTTAGTGCTATGTTTAAATGCCCTGCATGTATTCTACTTTGATGACAGCATCATTTTTTAAAAATGGTTTGGGTGCTGCACCCTAGCCTTATAATAGTAAGGCAAATCCTGTTTAGTATAATGCAGTCCAGTGCAACACCACCTTTAACCGTGACTTCAATGTCATTGAATTTACATGTTTCACACAGTCACCAAAACGTTGTAAACTTCATAAAGACCCGATAAAGTGGACATTGAATGTATCTATGCTATAGTTGTATGTGTTTGGTTGATGGTCTGTAAAATTTGCATATTTTTTTTTTTTTTATAATTTTACATGACAGATAATGAAGAGACAAAATGAGGAGGAACAAGAGGAGCAGGTATGTATTCATTTTGACTTGTTTCTCATTTTGTTGTGGGCAGGAATAGCAGCATAATGTGCTGGAACTGGATAAAAATTATTCACTATATTTACTGCACACACCTATCCATGTAGTCTTTCATTTAGTATTCATTCACAAAATTTGCTTTGCGTCAGTTTGTCCGAGGGGTGCAACATGGGCACTTGTCCTTTGCAGGTGGCAAGTGAATACTGCTGTCTGACCAGTGAACTTGTCTTTAGGGCTGTCTGGAATGCCTATTTTTGGGCTCAGGAGCTCCCACAAGATGAATAGCGAGTATTCAAAGCGTCAATTGGGCTTTGTGATGCTTTGCCCTAGGATGTTTCTTTTTATATATATTTCTGTATTTTAATGGTCTAAATAAAAAGCAGTTTTGTTTTGTCTTTGTTTAATACTGACTGATTGGATCTATCTTGGCAAATTTAGGGTCAGTTTACATTTAACCACAGTTGCTGATCAGTGGGACAAACTAACCAATGCCTTTGAATAAAGTTTGTTTTATGATGAGATAATAAGACAGTCAATGCAGTGTTAGTTCAGAGAAACAGAGACACTTGAATTTACAAGGTGTGTAGTTGTATTTTTCTGTTTTTGTTTTGTTTTATTTATTAGAATAAAAACATAGTGAACTCGCTGCTTGCACAGACATACACCATTCCATATTATTTTAACACATTATCCAACCGGAGTTACAACCTCGCATTGCATGTTGTTATAGTGATCAAAGCACCATGTCAGCATTATTTGTGGATTTGTGTCCCATTCTCCCCTATATAGGAAATGAGGCTGTACAGAGTTGACTGAATACTTGCCTGTTATTTAGTGGTTATATTTAGTAATCTAATCACATGTTTTTCAGTCAGTCCTGATATTCAGAAAAAGACTTGATACATGGAAGTTGATTAAAAAACATTTTCGACTTGGTACTGAAAGGCTTAAATAGCATATGTGTTTACATGGCACATTTACTATTGCACAAATCCCAGTTCTAAAGGGAATTAGCCGTAAAATTATACATTTAGGATATCTTTGCCCACTGGTTTAGCATTGAGAAAGTGTAATTTATTTTATGTATAATAGATATTGGATGTTTTGGTAGATTATACTGCTGTTTCATCAGCCTTTCAGCAGTTTTTTATTAGAATTTCATTCAAATTTCAAAAGTTAGATTAGCTTTAGTTAAATTTTTGATCTATTTCTTTCAGAGGACTGTGTCACAGATGGTTCTCTATCTGAATCCAGCAATGATCTGGAAAGTGACTACGTGCCAATGGATTCTTCAGAAGATTCAGTTGCCACAAGGTTAACACAAAGTTGCCTCTAGAAGAAGCAGGTAAACTCAGAAGAGCTGATACAACTACAACACAAGAATCAGAATCAGATGAAAATCAACAAAGCAGATGACAATGACAAAGACGCACTTTTACAAGCGTGACAATGAGGAGGAGGAGATAGAAGAGGGAGGAGGAGGGCCACAAATCACTGTGAAATTTTGCATCACGGAGAAAAATGCAAGTGGAACAAAGACATTACTGTGTATGCAAAAACCACAGAGTAAAATGGTGCGGCATCTAAAGCGGAAACACAGTGATGAAAAGAGAAGTGGCCCAAAGCAATATGCTTTCCACCAACCTCCAAAAAACATCGCCAGATGTTAGAGGGACTCTGCAGGAAAGGTAATTACTATCATAACATTGAAGTATTGCAAAAGGGACATGGTGAGATAGCAACATACAGACAGCCATCAGAACATACAGATCCAGAGGAATACTTGCCATGCAACATATGTTTTGATTTCTTTATAAAAACTGAACTATGGCGACATGAGAAACTATGTCTCAAAAAAATGGGTAAGCTAAGTTCCGTCCAAGAAAAGCGAAGAGTTCAGGCTTCTGCTTCATCTCTTGTTCCATACAAAGGACAGTTATCACAAAGATGCTCAACATTGTTAATACAATGATGATTGATGAGGTGTCTCAGGAGATTAAAAATGATCCACTCATTTGTGAATTTGGTGATAGGCTCCTAGAGAAACAGGAGTGACCCATCAAAAGATGGTTATGTCAGCCAAAGGATGAGAGAGTTAGGAAGATTTGTACTCGCTGCCAATCCATTGATGGCAAAGTGAAGCTGTTACAAGATGTCTTGGTGCCACCTAATTTTCAGTTAGCTGTTGGGGCAGCAATAAAAGCTTCCTGGATTCACCAAATCTAAGTACAGATACAACACACCATCTCTTGCTTTAAAGTTAGGACACTCACTGAAGGCAGTGAGTGACATTGTGATTACACACAACATGTAAAGGCTGAAGATGAAGCTGCTGCAGCCAGAGTAAGACTTCTCTGGCTTGTTTTCTGCAGAGTGGGGCCTCTTTGTGTCAGGCTGTGCATGGACTAACCTGGAAGAGGACAGGTGGAACAAAAAAGAAATGATCCTTCTCACAGAAGATGTGATGAAGCTTAATAAAGTCCTGAAGGCCGCAGAGGAGGCGGCAAAACAGGAACTTTTGGAAGGGCCTAATGTTAGAGCATACAGGACTCTCAGTGAGTGCCATCTTTCTCAGATCATTCTTTTCAACCGAAGATGCCAAGGTGAGGCAGGAGAAAAATGCCTCTGTCAACCTACATGAACAGAGCCACAGAGGACCCCTAATGAAGATATCATGGAGGGCTTCTCAAAACTGGAGCAAGATTTGAGTCATGAGTTTACCAGGTTGGTGATCAGAGGGATGAGGGGTAACAAAGTGCCTGGGCTTCTAACCAGAGAGATGACCAAATCCCTTGATTTTCTCATTGAGCAAAGGAGTGAGGACAATGACAGTTTGGACAGTAACACGAATGTCTTTGCAAGACAGAATTCAGCATCCCATCTCCGAGGTTCAGACTGTCTGAGGAAATATGCAGCTGTATGTGATGCAAGGAGGCCTGAAACACTCACATCAACCCACCTGAGGAAACATGTGGCTACAATGAGTCGGATAGAAGAAGAAAATCAAGAAATCAAAGAAATGAGTTGACCAACGTGCTAAATTCACGGGACATGATATTCGTGTTCATCATGAATATTACCAAGCTGACAGAGAACACACTTCAGCTTGCAAAAGATTAGCAAGCTGCTCATGGCCATAGATCTTGGAACCTGAGGTCTACAAAGGTAAAATCTCTTGATGAGATTGATTTAGGCTTAAGTGAGTATGAAAGTATTCCAGTTTAATTCATATTTATACAGTATGTGGTGATTTTGTTAGTTTTTAGTAATGTGTCTGTGTGTTCTGTCTAAAAAGTGCCTTCATCTCCAACAGTCGGAGCTGGTCAAGAGTCACAATTCAGTGGAAGTGAGGCTCAAGACTCAGATGGTATGAAGTTAGTTTGGCTGCAACTCATTAATTAATGTGCAGATTTTTTATTTTTTATTTTTTTATTTAATGATTGTCTCTGAATGTCACAAAATAACAAAATAGTTGTGTAGCCATTTCTCTGTTTTGTACAAGTGTATCTAGTAGTAGTATCTGCCAGTAGGATGAGCTGCAGTTCATGCTTCCTGTCCCTTTCTTGCAGAAGAACCAGGCGTTCTGACTCAAAAACTTCAACTCCAGGACCATCACACAAGCTGAAAAGGACTGAGAAAGAGGTAAACTCTTCTTCTGTCCCTCCCTGAACTGATAGATGTTTGCTCCAATACTGCTCACATGAAAGACAGTTGCCAAGTATTAACCAGAAAGAATGACTACATAGTTTATCTTCTGTCCTTCCCAAGGTACTGCAGGTATAAAAACGGCATAATTCATTTTAATAATAATGATAATAATACTGTCACAAAAATATTTCAGTAGTTTCTCAGCAGTTCTGTGGCAGTGTGTCTTCATAATCTCCATGAGTATAAATTCAGAGTAGAAAAATAAAGCCCATCAGTCCCATATGCAGGACTGCATGATTTTTTCAGCAGTGAGGATGCTAGTACCTTGTCTAATTTGTGTTTTCAGGTGCGGATCCACCATTTCTCTCCCAAAAGAAATGCGAGTGGAGTTCTGAAGAAAAGGCAGCAGTATTGCAACAGCCAGGACAGTACATCACTCTGAATAGAGTTCCTGGTAATGAACTTTGTCTCAAGGCTCTTAATGCAGAACCGATACTGTGCCATCGCGACTGGAGAGATGTTAAGAACCAAGTCTACAATTCCATCACAACCCGAAAAGGAAACGGGTATAGTTTATTTTCATGTTATTAAGCAGCTGGAGCTGTATCAACCTACTGTTTAAAACTGTTCAGTGTATTGTTATTCCCAGTATTATTCCCAGTACTATTTTTTTTAGAATGGAGACTGGATCTGACAGAGTTAATAGTAGCTGGATCTGTATTATGATACTGTTTAAAAGTGTTCAAGGAAGTCCTTTACTCAGCTGTCCAGTAGTTTTTTCAGGATAAACTGGGACTGACAGATAAACAGCTACTGGATTTGTATTAAGATACTGTTTAAAATTGTTAAAGGAGGTCCTTTGCCCAGCTTTTCAGTATTTTTTTTTTCATAATAAGCTGGAGCTGATCGCTTAACAGTTGCTGAATCTGCTTAAAGATAACTTTCAAGGGAGTCCTTTATCCAGCTTTCTATTCATTGTGGTTTGTGGTAATGTGGACCAAAATCTCTGCCCTCCACTAAAATAAAGCAATTCTGCTATCATCTCGAGTTAAATCTTTAATGAAGTCATTGAAGTCATGAAGTTGGTTTTGGACTCTTGGTAAGACAAAACAGGACATTGAAGATATTACACTGGGCTGTAGGAAATTACAAAGTGCATTTTCACTATTTTCCAACTCTTAATTACGGCGAGATTAGGGCCACATTAAGGGGAAAAAAATTTAATTATTTACGAGATTAAAGTCATTAGTTACGAGAAAAAACTCATTATTAACGAGAAAAAAGTCATTATTAATGAGAAAAAAGTCATTATTTACGAGATTAAACTCATTAACGAGAAAAAACTTATTATTAATGAGAAAAAAGTCATTATTCTGATTAAACTCATTAACGAGAAAAAGTCATTATTAATGAGAAAAAAGTCATTATTTACGAGATTAAACTCATTATTAATTGACTTTTTTCTCAATAATGACTTTTCTAGATGTGGAATTTTCTAGATAATGACGTTTTCTCGTTGAAAAAGTTCAATCTCGTAAATAATGACTTTAATCTGTAAATAATTAAAAAATTTCCCTTAATGTGGCTAATCACTCCTTCATTACTTAATAGACAAAACCAAATCAATTAAAAAAATACTGATTAATTACTAGATTAATCAATAATAAAAGTAACGGAAATTGCATTCCAGATGTCACCTATATTAAAACATACTTACTTGAGTAATTGTGGAAACTTCATTGAACAATTTATTATTTTTATAAAGATCTGTTATATTTAAATGTTTATATTATATTATATTATAATAATATAATAATAACTGTATATATATATATATATATATATATATGTATATATAAATATAATTTAATACTGATTTTAAACTAAAGAAATAAACACCAAAAGCTCAATTTAACAGCACTGTATATTGCTGAGTTGAGTCTGCAAAATGCTAGCAATACAGTGTCTACTATTTGCTTTTAAAGTTTCTTTTAGAGTAGCCAATCAAAAAAAGCATATGTTGTCAAATCTACCTAGCAACAGGGGCCGGTCCTCACAGCTATGGAAAAAAAAGATTTTTTTTACTTTGAGTTTTCTGCAATCTGAAGTGACATTCTAACTCCCTACTCCCATCAGTGTGGTCTGTTTTTGCATCATTCTAGCTACAGTGGAAGTGGTGGTCCTCACAAGAACTCAAACTACGTGGTCCACACAAAGTAATAAATACATGTATGTGTGTGTGTGTGTGTGTGTGTGTTTGTGTGTGTGTGTGTGTGTGTGTGTGTGTGTGTGTGTGTGTGTGTCGTCTCTCAGGCTGCCCAGGTAGTGTCCATTGTTTTGGAGGTTTCAAGTTGGAACTCATGTGACTCATTTAGCACAACAAGCTCTGCCTTCTGGCTCACATTAAACCTGCTTTTTTTTGTTTTTTTACCCAAATGCTGTTGATTTCTACTGATTTCTGTCACACGCACCCTCTTGCACAGAAAGAAATATGCACTGAAATCCTGATTGTCCTCCTCTCGACCTGCTCGTATTTTTGTTAAAGTTCCTGCTGCCCTCAGAGAAATAGCACATTCACTCCGGGCCACGCTGCGTGAGAGGAGTCCTTATCACACTCCCAGCAAGTTTGCTCCCTGCTGCGCCCGCCGCGCACGTTCCCCGCGCTCACCCTGCCCTCTAGTGTCCGCCGGGCCGCAGTGCACTGATCACTGAATCAAAAACCCATTTAGACACCCAAAAGGTGGAAGAAAGTAAATGGGCCATTTTTCTACCATTTTCCGAGACAGCCTTTCATCATTTCAGCACATCTCTTTCTAGTGTTTTCTTATTGTAGCCTGAGTGGTAATGGAGCTCTTGACTGCAGTTCAAAAATAGAAGTTGGTGCGGAAATTTTCTTTCAAGGTCTCTGTCACCCAAACTTTTTTAACAAAGTCGGAGAAAATGACAGCAGATTATGCTGCGCGCCTTCGCTATATGACACACTGTCTGTGGGACTCACTGTCACGTTTTAACCCCTTCATGTACTGCATTTATCTTTTGTTTCTTGACTTAAAGCGACAGTTCACCCTCAAATCAAAAATATATATTCTTCCTCTTTCTGTGGTACTATTTCTCAGTCTGGATCAGAAAAACTCATCTTGCTTTACTTTGGGGGCCACTTTTGCAAACTGACAGGAGGCCAGGGGCCAGTCGCAGCAACATTTCTCTGATTTTAGGACATTTCTTGGATTTTAGCATGTTTCTAGGGTTGTAGTACTTAGTACTTTGTACCTTTTTTTCAGGATTTAAGAACATTTCTCAGATTTAAGGGTGTTTCTAGGATTTTAGGACATGTAGGGTTTTAGCACAGTTCTTGGACTTTCAGGACATTTCTCGTAATTTAGGACATTTCTTAATGACATTTCTTCTTTGTCTTTAAGACAGTTCGAAGATCTTATAAAATGTCCAGCATTTTAGGGCATTTCTAGGATTTTTGCACATTTCTCAGATTGTCAGACATTTCTCGGATTTTAGCAAAATTTCTCGGATTTTAACACACTTAACACACAATTTTTGAACATTTCTAGGATTTTAGGACATTAAATGCATTAACATCATATTGTTAGTAACTTAATGTTAACACATCCGCCAGATCTTAACAAACAAATGTAATGTATACATTGTTTGTAAAAATGTAAAATTGCCGATTGTTATGAATCTAACACATCTTCCTTCTATAAAACGAAATGACGTACGGGTACGTAACACGTCGTCCGACTTGTTGTGAAATGGTAAAGTTATGAAACATTGACGCACCGTCAACAAAACAACCACAGTGACCTGTACTGTTGATGTATTTTCTTTTTAAAAGCTCATCCGTGGAAATATGTGAGTATCACAGACTTTTGTGATCTAAAAATCTAAAATCCAACGGAAAAATCCCATAGGCTTTTTGACGAGGTAACCAGGGTAACGCTAGCTTGTGACTCTTTTTTTCTGACTATTTCATATTTAGTTTCACTTGTTCCGACCTTCATACTGTATGATGAGTGACATATTTAGATCTCTGACTCTTTTTTTTGGTATTTTTTTATGGCTGCACTGTCAGAGGAAATATTCCAGATGACATGTACATCAGTTTTTTTCATTGTCTCCAAATTCAGCGCGACATTTTCATTTGGATCTTCAAAATACAGTCCTGTAGGTTCAAACAATATCTGGGCTCACGAGCTGATCCACCGGCTGGCTGCTGCGCTTTAAGGTTTACGAGTAAAACACCTCTCAGCACTGAATTACTGCTTCTTACAGAACTTGAGAAAACATCTTATTCACGGCAACATCTTAAAAGTGAGTAAATCTTGTGATCTTCGCTGCTTAGCAAACACGTGTGTGCAGTAGCTTCTCTTTTCATGTATGTTTGTAAAGGCAGCTCATGATAAGTAAACTGAAGCTGGAAAAGTTGTTTGCTGAAGGCTCAGCCTGCTGGGGGACAAATGGCTTTGCACAGCAGACAGAAACAGTCATTAGCGCCGCGTGCTGCCTTTATTTCTGTTGACCGTGATCAAATCCAGACGGCTGAGTGAGTGTGTGCTGCGCTGGGCGGGTCTTTCCCTACTTTCTTCAGTGATTAACTGTGCAAGGAGTGAGTGAAGGCCTTTGAAAATATTTATTTAGCCTCATTCTACACTCGTCATTAGCTGAAGCCTTATTTGTTCAGTGCTCACATTGAAAGTCTGTGCTGATATTCTGTGTTTTTTAAATGAATAAAATAGAAATAAGGATTTGTTACTTTAAAGCTGGGACGACAACAACAGGGGGCCAGGAGCCAACAGCAGCCCCAACAAGCTCTATTTTGATGCTGTTTTATGCACTCTGACACCTTATAGATACTAAAAGCACAGAAACATTTCCCGGTGTGAATCACTTTATTTTTTATTGTGAATCAGAAAATGGTTGGGGGCCACCAGCACCCTTCTGGGGGCCAGATTTGGTCAGCAGGCTGCACATTTCACGTTATATTATTGTAAAAATTACTGAAGTATTTGGCAATTGCTTCTTTTAATACTGAAGTTCCAAATTTAACATTAAACATGGTCTAACTTCATTAGCATGGTAAAAAAAGTTAATAATGATTAAAAGTCAAATATTTCTTATCGTTCCATTTGAAAAAGCAAGAGCACTAAACAAAGTTTAAAAAAAAGTCCATAAACCAACTTTTTGACACTGACTTTAGTTTAGCAAACTTCTGTATGTTGAAAAAAATGAAAAAATATGCAAATATTATAATAATTGAGGCTCTGTGTTTCTCGAAACAAAGCCCCGGCCCGGTTTCAGTTCCGTCCTGGTGTCTCGTATGTTCTCCTCCATCATATCAGCAGCAGGCAAACTGCTTTCAGTTCACAACAATCATATCAGTATTTACTTTTGCCTGACCGGCCGCTGCAGAGCTCCCACCCCGACAAACTGTCGTCCAGTATCGCTCAGCGCGGCCACACGCTGTACAACAGTATTCATCCTAAAACTTAATAACACTAAAATAAACGTATAACTTATGCTTTGATTTCTAAATAAACTTTACGACCTGAACAAAGCAACTGAGTTAATACAAGCACTTTTTTTGCATTGTAAAGCTCATATGACTTCCTTATTTCAGGGTGTTTCTATAATTTTTTTAATTTATTTTTTTTAATTCTGGATCAAAACAGCGTAATTCTCAATGTTATTGTGTAATTTTGCAAAGTAGACATAAAACACAATACTGCTTTAAACTGGAGAAAATGTTGACATGTCTAAGTATCCTGACTGGTATCGCCACGTCCCAGCCCATCCCATAATATTCAAGTTTCCCATCATTAGGATGTGACTCAGCCGAGACGCTGTAAACAGGCTGCTGTGAGCTGGATGTTCATGCTTTTCAAATATGAAACTGAATGTCAGGTGATAAAGAAACATGAACGACAGCTTAAAGTTTATTATTCAGGGAAGAAGAGCTCTTTTTAAAACCCCTGAATATCTGAAGAATTTCTAAAAAATATGACATATTTAGTTACAAACAACCAAAGCAATGACGAAAAAAACATCCTTAGATATTATTTTCTATAATTCAACACTTAGGAGAAAATGCTCTCGTATCTGTCCATTAAGGGCTACAGCTAACAGCTGGTTTATTTTTATTTTTATATATTATTTTTAAAAAATATATATTTTAAATATATACTTTTCCTGGCACTATGACTTCACATGAACTTGGGCCTTTTTACCTGAAAATACTTGACGCCTTACCTTCCCCCAAGGCCAAAGATTTAGCACGTGAAAAAAAAGAAAGAAGGAAATGAAAATAAATAAATCAGAATAAATTTATTTATTAGCTATTACATATATATATATATATATATATATATATATATATATATATATATATATATATATATAAATATATATATATTTATACATTTTTATATTTAATCTAGGTCACTACCTGGACAGCAGTTAACATTAATGAAATATTACACTTTACATGTGATCAAAGATTAATATTTAAGTTTTAACACCTAAAAAAAATCAGCTGTTGATGGGCTTTATGAGGACTGTGTGGATGCAGTCTGATCTGATCTGATTGGACAAACAGCAGCGAGGCAACATAAACAAACACAACTGTTATCACATTTTGATTCAGATAGTGCTGAATCCTGATTGGTGTACAGTGACCTAATTTCTCCCAACTGATTTTAAACTATGATAACGCAAACAATAAAGCAAATACATCGATTTTTCATGTAAAACTAACAAAAACTGTTGTAACTTTTGAAAAAAAATGCTTGTTTATGATTTTTGGGCCTTTATGTCTGATGGTTTGAATTCAAAACAGCTTACAGTTTCAAATTTAAAGTAGTATAAAGTAAGTAGTGAGGGACATTTTTATAATAATCAAAAACTTTATTTATATAGCACTTTTCTTAACAAGGTTGCAACATTAAAAACAAGGCAGCAATAAAACAACAAACATGAAGTCGCATATTAGTTATTCATAAATGCTTTCCTCTAAAAGAAAGTCTTAATAAGGGATTTAAACGAAGCCAAAGTTACATTTTTGTGTAAAGCTGCGCAGAGAAACATTACCCGCAGCTGTGCAGGCTTTCGACAAACGATATTTGCATTAAAACGTTATAGTTCATGTTCAGAGTGAGTCACCTGTTACTGACCAGAGTTACTCAGCAACATTAATCATATTTTACTAATACGCTCCACCCAGATTCTGCTGCACCTGAACGGGCCGTGTGCAAACAAACAGGGTCACTGCTGGAGTCCTTTTTGACTCCAGGTCTGCAGATATCACATTCAAACACGCCGCCGCCGCGCTGAGGAGAGGCCGCTTTAGCTGTTTAATCCAACGTGTGAAAGACAGGCGGCATCATGGCAGCCACTCTCTGTCAGGTGCTGGGCTTCGTTCTGAGTTTGATCGGTTTGGCGGGAATCATTGCGGCGACGGGGATGGACCAGTGGGCGATACAAGACCGCCTGGACGACATCGTGACCTCCGTGTACGTGTCCTCGGGCCTGTGGAAGTCGTGCATGCAGCAGAGCTCCGGCTTCACAGAGTGCCGACCGTATTTCACCATCCTGGGACTGCCAGGTGAGCTCTCATTTGTCTTAAGCGTAAATAAAACAGATGAATATATTTAAAAAAAGATTAAGATGATTTGTTGATGAACACAGAAAATGATGTAACTTTACAGTTTGATGCTGTATAAACAGCTGATTGTTGGCATTACGCTGAAATGTTGGTAAAATTTTTAAATTTGAGCAGATTGGCTTGATTGCTTTCAAAAACATGTGAGGTAGCTTCTGCGCAACGACAGCAAGAAATTAGTAATAAAAAACAACAAAAACAAAACCATAGACTTTTTTTTTCTTACAGTTTGGGAAACATTTCTAACCAAGTTGCATATTGCTGGTTTTTCCCATATTTTTGACATAAGTTGCACAAAAACAGTGATGTCGCTTCAGGTTTCAAAGGGTCAAAAAGTTACTTATTGGTGTTATACTAAAATATTGTTTTTTTTTTCATTGGGGGAAAAATTTGTTGTCATTGATAAAAAAAAAAAAAAGAACACACTGGGAGTAAAAAATATCGAACTATTTCAGTTGTGTTTCCTCATATTGATGGAAAATAACGATGAAAGGTCAAACCACTCCCTCTGTCACCAAGGGCAGGAAATTCTCATCGCCACCGTTTCCCGAAACTGGCACAAAGAAAAAAATGAGGTAAACATCTGATAAGAGCTGTTCCCATTGAAGCGTACATAAAGATAAGCGGCGGCTGCGACTCTGCCATTTCATGACTCCACCGCGGCGTTGGCGGTAACTTTGACTTCTAAAATGGCTGCCTCGATGATCCAGTTGATCGGCTTCATGTTGTCGGCGTTGGGGCAATTCTTAATATGCGCCGCAACGGCGATGGACATGTGGAGCCTGCAGGACCGATCGTTTACAGTGGTCACCAATATTTACACCTACTCTGGGCTGTGGAACACGTGCGTGGGGACGGCGTACGGCACGACGCAGTGCAGGCCTTATTTTACCATCCTGGGCCTGCCAGGTGAGAGAATCACAAAACCTTTCTCCACATGTTGGATTAAGGGGAACATTTTTCCAAAGGTACTTTAGAATATTTGGGAGGTTTTAGGGCAGATTTTCTCCATTTCCCTCCTGCATGAAAAATGCAGCGCGCTGCAGAAAAAGATGGTGTCTCTCCGGAGTCAAATGGAAATTTGATGAGACATCCGAAGCTTAGCTGAGCAAGCACAAGCTTTAGCCGAGTGTCACACAATGTAAAGTACATTTCCACACTCTGCGCTTAACAGCTGAATGTAGTGTCGAGCATATTGTACATAAGGTCTTAAAGGCTTAAGTGGAAAAGAATACAGGTACAATATCTCAGGCCGCTGAAAGACGGCATTTAGGTCAATATGTTTTACTACAAGCTGCCTCCATTTATGCGTTTTTATACTGCAGTTTGGGTTTTCTTACTCTTTAGTTTTTTACTTTAATTGTAAACAAATGCCAGAAGATTTGAGCTCTCGAAGCCTTTTTAAAAGTATATTCCTAATGTTCATGTGCAGAAGTTGTATGTTATTATTCGTCATTGCTGAAAAAAAAAAGAGATTTTGAACCGATACTTAAACAGTTATTTCACTTAAGAGTAACTTAAGAACATTTTAGCACCCCTCTTAAGTAATTAACTAGATAGACCTATGTCTTTGTGCTTTATTGATGTATTATTCTTTAACCCTTTGAAACCTAAGGCGACGTCACTTTTCTTGTGCTGCTCTCAGACGCCTTTCACAAATATTTAAACCTAACTGTCAGCAAATTGATGCATTTTCTTTCAGAGACACGAGAAAGAAGCAATGAGCAACCTGAAGAGAAATGTTCCACAAACTGCAAGAAATTATTACACTTAATGTAGTTTTTATTTGCACTTTATCAATCAACGCAGGGCGACGAGTCTTTGCAGATAAGACTCCTTTTCAGATATTTTACATGAATATTGATTAAAAGAAAATTTAGAGAGAATTTCAAAATTTATTTTTAAAAAGCCAAGGAAAAAAAAATTACAAAAGCAAGGGAAAAACTATACATTTATAACTAAAGCTCATAATATTTTTTAAATTATGTTATACTTTGAAATTTGAAGCATTGTTTCCAGGCCATTTCCTTTTTCTGTTTTTGAGTAATTTTCTTGTACTTTTACTAATTTCGTTTCTTGTTTCTTATTGCCTTCTTACCTTGTTTTTGAAAGAAATTAAGCCAATTTGCTGATGTTTCAGAGAATGAAAGCACCCTGAGCTACTTTTATTTAAAACTGTGCTGAACAGATGGAATCTGAAATTCATTTTATGAGATTAAGAACTCACTTATGACTTTGACATCAGAGATATGTGAGACAAACAAATGTGGTTTTTGACATGCAGCCAGAAATGTTTTGTGATCTTTAAGTTAAGCTGCACTTAAACAGAGTACAGTACAAAGTAGAATAAAGAATATTGAAGTACACAGTACTTTACTTGAGTAAATATACATATGTGTGTGTGTGTGTGTGTGTGTGTGTGTGTGTGTGTGTGTGTCTGTTTGTTTGTTTTTCGCCTCATTGACTTCTTGCAGATCAATTTATGAGAATTAGAAAATAGTAAAAACATGATGAGAAATGTTCTGACTGCTGTAACTTTGGCTTTCAGCTCTGCTCCAGGCCGTGCGCGCCCTGATGATTGTCGGCATCGTTCTCGGCGCCATCGGCTGCCTGATTGCCATTTTTTCGCTGAAGTGCTTGAAAATGGGGAACATGGAGGACAACATGAAAGCCACGATGACTCTGACGTCTGGGATCATGTTTGTTCTTGCAGGTGCGATGATGTTTATGACGCGTAGTCGTGTTCTCGCAGATGAATTGTTCTACATTAATCTCATCGTTTGCTTCTGTAGGCGTCTGCGGCATCGCGGGGGTGTCGGCCTTCGCAAACTTGATTGTGCAAAGTTTTCGCTTCACGACATTTGCAGACGGCGGGTTCAGTATGTTTGGAGGAGGCGGGATTGGCGGACTCTCAGGGAATCTCACTCCGAGGTAAAGTCAGATTCTGATGGTGTTTTGCGTGCTCTGGTTCTCTGTGATGTTTTACCGTAACCGCCGTCCTCTTTCAGGTACACTTTTGGCCCCGCTCTCTTCGTGGGCTGGATTGGCGCCGCTATCTTGGTCATTGGAGGCATCATGATGTGTTTGGCGTGCCGTGGGATGTCTCAAGATAGGAACCAGCGGTGAGTTTCATCGTTGAAGGAAGCAAAAACTAATTTGTGACTTTTTATGACCTTTAACAGAGCTGGCGGCAACTCTGACAGCGGCTATCTCCTCCCGCAGTGAAGTAACAGCAAGTCAGCTGCTAAACACAACAGAGCTCCAACAGAAATGTCTAGTAAGCACATGCAAAATATTTGTGCAGATAGATGAAGTTTCGCTTCAGACAAAGCTGAACAATATAAAGCAGCAGGGGCGTAACTTACAGGGGGACACAGGGGACATGTCCTCTGTACTTAAACCTTTGCACTTTTTACAGTCCAAAAACTAACGTTATCTTTAAAAAAGGAACAGCAGTTAGCTGGCTGATAAAATGATCAGTAGCGATATCGATTGAAATATGAGACGTAGTCGATCGAATGTCGATAGATGTCGATAAAACGCATCCCAGCCGCGTTTTGACAGACAACACTTTGCCTCTCAGGACAAAGAAAAGCTTGGTGAAAGGGTTAAACATATACCGGACGCCGAATATATCAAGTTTATTCATAAACATAAATGAAAACACACTCACATGTAGGGCTGGGTAATAAACACGGAACGTACCGTTACCGTGATATGAGACCACGTGCCGTCTGAGATTCTGGATGTCGTCGTATCACGATATGAAACAAGTGTGTTTTCCTGATTTTAAAGGCTGCAGTAAAGTGATGTAATTTTCTAAACTTATCAGACTCTTCTACTCGTTCTAATACTTGCGTTCACCTACTTAAGTCATCAAATCCACATTACTGATAACAATCAAAACTCTAAAAAATGAAGAAAGACATAATCCAGTTTTTCTCTATATCAGGTATCTAAAAAACGAAATCCCTTTTGAGGATTTGAACCCCAATAAACTTGTGTTTTTCTCCCTCCCTCGCTGTTTTTCCAGCAGGAACTGTTTCATGAAACCAGCTATTATAAACCAAAATATGATCTTATAGCCAAGTGGCTTTTGTGCCTAACCACATTAACCACTGCCGCATAATTAAAGTGCAGACGTCACATATCTGTGCTTTGCAGAAACATATGATAACAACATTTTTCTGGCGATTTGGTTGCCTCCCAAACCTCTGAAATCACAACCCCACCCCTGCACAGCGCGCTGATATATTCTGTTACACTGAGGGTAAAAATCTTAAGGACACAAACTCAGCAAAATGTAAATGCAGTCATTTGATGTGAGCATGTTTTTTTCTCTGCATATACATAATGCAGAGTTGCAAATGCTTCTATGAGGCTGGTGCAGAACAATAAGCAGAGACCCTCATATTCTCTTTTCCTCTTCATATGTTTTCACTTCTTTGTTTTTTTGCTATTTTAATATGAAGAATAAATATTCAGACTGAGGAGGATCAAGAGTGAGTCTGGATGTTCTGATCCATCCAGCAGCTTAATGCTTCAAACTCTTTATGCTTGTCTGTATTTCAGTTAAAGTTGCTTGTTTTTGGTGTTTTTTAGGTATGATGGGACGGCCTACAAAGCCCCCTCTCACCACTCTATCTACAAGTCTGAGGTCAGACCCCGTCCAGCCTACAACGACTCCTACAAGGCCCAGAGCATGGAGGGGCACCAGACCAACCAGAGATTCGACTACGTGTAAAATAATCTCACTATTTAGATACCTCTCTTTTATATTTTGCTACTCTGTGATGACTTTTTTCTCTTGTTTTGGTCTGAATTCGAATTCTTCTCTCTACTTTAATTTGGCTGAACTACAAAACATTTGAGGTGTTTTTTCTTTTGTTTTTACAAACATCATATAATCCTAATTATTGAAAAACATTTTTTGATTTGTGTTGTTACTTTTGTGTCATAAAAAAAATAAAGTGTGATTCATATTTTTTTTAATTCAATATTTGACACTTGAACATGTGAACAATGTTGTCTAATTCTTTACTTCGACGTTTCTTTAGTGTCACGGTGCAGCCAAGTTTACTAAACTTTGAATTAGTGGCTGTCTATGAATTTAATGTGGTTTTCCGCAGTAACTCAACCCAAACCTGACGTGAGCGGAGACGTTGCTGCTGCCGGCTTGTGTTAGTTATTAACCAGGTAGTTTTTGTGCCTAAACGTCACCACACTTCACCTCAGAGCTGTTCAGATGTGGAGTTTCAGCGTCGCCGCTGTTTGACTACATAATAACGTAAAAATGTGTCTGTGGTTTGCAGAAATGTTTAATGCCAACATTTTCCTTGGGCGACTGGACTAAGAGATTATTAAATATTTGAACCCCACTAACTTTCAGATGTATCTGTTGTGTCGGCGAGCTAACGGCACCAACAGCAAAAGTAGCTTGTTGACACAACGTTCATTTAAACTGTAGAAGAAGAGAGACGATAATACGGTCAATATATCGTTCTGACTCGATCAAAATGCTATTATTATTATTATTATTATTATTATTATCATTATTATTATTAATGATGTGCTCTCGACCACTCGTAAAATTTTCTCTGACCTCAAAGAAAAGCAAAAATAAAAAAACGTTGGTGAATCCCAAAAATCAATGGGTACTAACAACATAAGAGCAAATCCTTGATAAGAGTAAAAATAAGACATAATAGTTTGTTTTGAGGCCCAGCGTGCACAATTTAAATAAGTCAAAGGTTTAAAGGTTAAAGAAATGCAGCAGGAAACGTTGATTTAATTTGTGTGCATCCTGACAAACAAGAAATCATCGAAGCAAATATTGATTGTTGTGTTGTTGTTTATCCTATTAGTCTTATCAACAGGAAGTGGTCATCAGTTTAATCGTGGTAGTTAACCTGTTATCTGCAGCCCTCCGGCCACTTATGATAAATAAAATAATTGTCACGTTGTTTCGGGGTAACTGAATAAAATAAACGGCTGCGTGTTTGATGTAGACAGACGCTGTGTGTGTGTGTGTGTGTGTGTGTGTGTGTGTGTGTGTGTGTGTGTGTGTGTGTGTGTGTGTGTGTGTGTGTGTGTGTGTGTGTGTGTGCGTGCGTGCGTGCGTGCACACACACACACACGCTGTTTAAAGCAGAATACTTCTTTATTTCTCAGGATACAGACAGAAAATTGTTTAGATGATGTGAAATCACATTTCGTCATGATGCTGGAGGTTAAATGTGATCACACTTAAAGTGAGTTATTTATTGTTTTAATGAGACTGTAACAAAGTAACAGCTCTCCATCAAAACAATTAACAAACAATTAACCATTAAGCTCCGTTTTTGTGCTTAGTTGAGCGTCAGAGGTGCAGCTCGGCCTGCGAGGATCACACATTAATGTCTCCAGTTTGGTTCATGTGAGAGATCACGTTAATAATGAGCCAATAATAATGTTTCTCATTGTTTGCAGGTTTATTTTTGAAAGTTTCTCATTATTTTCAGATAAAGTCATTTTTAAGACTTTTTTTATTTATTTTTTTTTATTTTGGAAATGCTTCTCATTTTTTGTTTTTTAGAAAGTTTCCCATAATCTGGAGATGCTAAGTCATTATTTTCAGATAGCGGAGTCATTATTTTGAGATACTTAGTAAACATTTTTTCAGATTTCTCCTTATTTTTTAGATACCTACTTACTTATTTGAGTGAGAATGTTTCTCGTGTTTTGAGATACTAATTCATTACTTTCAGATAAATAAGTTTTTATTTTGAAAGTTTGTCATTATTTTGAGATACTACATCATTAAATAAGACAGTTTGAAAGAGTTTTTAAATACTAACACGTTATTTTGAAAAAGCTGCTCATTATTTTGAGGTAACAACTCTTTTTTTTTTTTAAGAAATTTTCCCATAATTTGGAGATAACTAAGTTATTCATTTTAAAGTTTCTCATTATTTTGAGATATTAGATTTTTTTTAGGTAGGCAAAATTCATTATTTTGAGAGTTTCTCATTACTTTGAAAAATGATTTTGTGATACTAAGTCATAATTAATGTCATTAGTTTAAAAAAAAACATTTTTTGAGATACAAAGTCATTAATTTCAAATAGTTAAGTGTTGTTTTGAGAGTTTGTCATTATTAATTATTTTCATTATTTTAATAAACTAATTCTTTATTTCGAGATAGTTAATTTTTTTCTTATATTTTCAGATATTATATATATATACATACTTTGGATGAATGTTTTAAAAGGAGCAGCCCTTGTAAAGTCCAAACTTAAATTTAGTTTACAATATGGTTTTAATGGTGACTTGCTGGTTAAATGTCTTCATCATATTTGCATGAAAATCCCAACAACATATCCTCATTTTTGAAACTGTGGCGCCACCTTCTGGCTGAGAAATGCATCACTGCTCTGCTGGTGAGCTAACTCATGAAAACGCTGCTCTCTGCTTTACCTCCTCTGCTCTTGTGTATATTGTTACTGATGAGATTAATGTGGTAAAGCTTGACGCGGCGTGGCCTCCACCCACAGCCGCTCAGCTGCTTTGTTTCACCGCTTAAAGCTTCAGGGTCTGTGCTGGATCTGAGTCTGAGTCATTTTCCACAGACGGCTGCAGCTTTAACTGCAGCTCTGCTTCACTTTAAATACTTTAACGGACGCTGCTGACACCTGACGCTGTGAGAACATAG
Source organism: Plectropomus leopardus (assembly GCF_026936395.1). Classification (NCBI taxonomy): domain Eukaryota; kingdom Metazoa; phylum Chordata; class Actinopteri; order Perciformes; family Serranidae; genus Plectropomus; species Plectropomus leopardus. The sequence goes on along the minus strand of NC_142180.1, from coordinate 37,373,503 downwards.
ACACACCGAGGCAAACAAATGACAAATTACAGGCTCATTCCTAATTCAGTGCAGATTCCTGCACATTTTCTAGTAATATATAACATATTTGAAGTAATTACAGTATAATATATAGCGGATTTGTGACTTATAATTTACAGCTTTAACAACATTTGTCTTTAAAGTTTACAACATCATCTTTGTCGACTTTGCAATCTTCTTGTGACGAATCTGACTCTAAGTTTTGGGGCCGTGGTGATTGTCAAGCTCCCAAGTTAAGGTGAAAAAAATACACCAAATATATTTGATTGGAGTACAAAAATGTGTTTTTACTTTGTGCTCACATCAAAGTCACAACAGCGTCGAACTGCCAGGCCAGAAAAAAAAAGAAAAGAAAAAATGGCAAATAAAAAAAAAGATTTTCATGTTATAACAAGCAGCTTTTCGTGTAATAACAATAAATGTTTTATTTTGTTATAATGTGAAAGGTTTCATGTTATTGTATGATCCATAATCAGATACTTTTATTCATTTTATTGTATTTTCTTTGGGGTTTTTTTTTAATCTTTTATATCTCTATTTCTCATTTCTCTACAAATCTCTATTTCAGTATTTCTCTCGATTTCTCATCTGTCTTTTTACCAATACCTGTTTGTGTCATGACTCGTATTATTCTGCCTTAATTCCTGTTTGGCCTTTTAGGTCGGCATTAATATCTTGCTTTTTTTGTGATATTGCCTTTGGGGTTTCATGCTTTGCTTTGTCTTGTTTGCACTTTTTTGAAAGCGGTATATAAATCAATCAGTTATTATTATTGTTGTTGGGGATTAATCAAATTTCATTGGAAATTTCTGCTTCCATAACCATTATATCACACTCACTGACCTCCTTTGACCCCTTTTTATTTTTTATTTTTTATTAATGTATCAGGAACCTATCATTACCTGATACATCCCCAATTTTCTGGTAACATTGTTTGATATCTCCGCACACTTCCCTCCTCTCAGTGGATGAGGAAGCACACGTATTTGATATATATTGATATATTTGATTTGTAGATGTGGAGTTCAGACGGTCTTTCCTTTGATTGGACAGTTCGGGTTTGGTCAGCTGCTCTAACATGAAATCCCTCACGATGTTATCAGCGAATCACAGTTATGTCAATAATTTTAGGTTCCTTTGACTTCATTGTCTACAAAGCCTGGTGACCTTAGAGCATGTGTCATCGAAAAAGGCCTGAATGCAGAGGCGATGTTTCTCTTTGTAAAGCTCTCACAGATATTTAGCATAGATTGAGATAAATGGACAACCTGGCTGTCATCAAAATACAGTTATCTCTGTGATTCTCTGTCACTGATGACCGCCAGAGACTGCTTTTTAACCCCAAATACTCAGTGATGTCCTAGCTAAACCCTAATGTCTCAAAATCTGAGAAATGTCCTGAAATCTTCAAAACATCTTGAAATCTGAGAAATGTCCTTAAATCCTGGAAATGCCTTAAAATCAGAGAAATGTCCTAAAATCCAGAAATGTCCTAAAGTCCTAGAAATGTCCTAAAATGTTTTAATTTTCGTCCTTAGTCTGCCCCTGCTGAGTGAGTTTGTGGACTCCAAACTCCATTTTATGTTTTGTTTTTTTGTGTTTTATTTTATTTTGTTTTGCTTTGTTTTGTTATTTTATTTTATGTTAAGTTATTTTACTTTTAATTCATTTTTTATATTTTATAATATTTCAGGTTTTATTACTTTATTTTATTCAATTTTATTTTGCTCTATGTTATGTTATTTTTATTGTATTTATGTAATTTAATTTAATTTAATTTTGTTTTTTGTTGTTTTTTTATTTCATTTATTTTATTTATCTAATTTAATTTAATTTTGTCAATTCATTTTATTTTGTATTCTGTCTTGTTGTACTTTATGTTATGTTATTTAATGTTATTTTATTTTAATTTATGTTGTTTTATTTAATGTTATTTTATTTTAATTTATGTTGTTTTATTTAATGTTTTTATTTCTTTTTATTTTATTGCGTTTTATGTTATGCATTTCATTTATTTCATTTATTTATTTTTATTAAAGTAACCATACCGTGCATTAACAGGGGGAGGCGCTGTTTGACAGCGGTGACCGCAGTGCAGCGCGCCTCTGGTCCGGCAGGTGGCGGTGTGTACACTTCACGTTTCTTTGTGATGCTGCTTTTGAACACACAGAAGAAGAAGCAGCTGCTCTGAAGTGATGCTAGCTGCTAACGGTCTCTGCTCACTGCTGCTCAAAACTCTGCAGTTTGACGTTTAATCTCCTCTAATCTTATTTTAAATGGAGCCTCGCGACCTCCGCGCGCTGTCGGTGAGAGCCCCGGAATCAAAACGCTTCTCCCGCGCTGTTTTGTGAAGATGACGTTAGCGTTAGCTCGTTTTGTTGGCGCGGCGGTTAGCGGCGGAGCTAACGTTGAGCTCCGGTCTTAACGGTGTTCAGGTCGAGTCTCCGCCGATGGCCGTTAACGAGATCCAGTGAATAAAGCCGGATTATCTGGAGCTCCTCTGCTGGATCAGCCGTCAGCATCAGAGACGTTCACCGTGTGATGATCCAGCGGGGCTTTGATGGGGCTCCTCAGGATCATGATGCCGCCCAAGTTCCAGCTTTTGGCTGTTTTGGCTTTCGGAGTGTCGATGCTTTTTATTGAGAACCAGATCCAGAAACTGGAGGAGTCCAGAGCCAGACTCGGTGAGACCCAGACGGACGTGGTGCTCTGTGGAAACAGGTGTTATTGTGCCGTTATTGTGGTGTTTGACTTCAGTAAAATTATGTTTTAAATGAAACTGTTGGTGTCAAAAGAGCTGAGTTACATTAAACCGAAGAGAAGAATTTATTAATCCCCAAGAACTTATTGAAGCTCAACAGTTAAAGAAGAAAAAAATCAACCTTTAAAAATCACCAAAAACGGCAATATTAAATAAAAAATAAAAATCGTCCAAAATGTGTTATCCAGAAATATCAAAAAAAAAAAAAAAAAAAATTCAAAGAAAAAAAATTAACCTTTTTTAAAAGGAAAGTAATCTTTAAAAATAATCGGTAAAATCAATACAAAGTACAGCCATTTATAGTTGCATACTCCTCTACAATCAAATTAAAATAGTCCCTCCCCAGTGTGTAATTTTTTGTTGTTGACATGCCTCCTTCTTTTTGCACCATCCATAAATGACAAACAGTCCCTAAGTCACATTTCAATAATCAGTTCTAATCCTGTTCTGATTTCAGTATATTTTTCAATAATATAGATTTTAAAAAACTATTATATAGTTATGTAAAGGGACCAATAAGGACCATTGATGGCTGTTTCAGAGAATATGTGGTCTTTAAAATTTTCCTCAAAGACCTGGAAAAGTCCTGGAAATGAATTCATAAAAATGTGTTCATGTGTGACATGATCACTTATGAGACTGCACATCTATCTCCCTCAAATACTTAAAGTTTCATCAAACGCCACAGAAAACATGTAGAAAAAAGTCAGAATCTGCATCTTAACACTGACGTTGTTGCTCTTGAGTAAAGCTGAACTTTGAGGGTAATGAGAGTAACTAACCTGACCGTGTACTGTATTATAGCATCTTTAAGGAGAGGGGAATCACAGGGTTAAAGTGCACAAACATCCTGCCGACACTCGGCTGATCCAAGAGACACTCACAAGGCCACTTCTGTAATTGGCTTTAATTAACATTGTAGTGGAGAAATACTTTAATTATGCTTCGTGTCAACGTTAAAAAAAAAAGTTAATTACGCGTTGTGATGTTATTGTATGTGAAGGACTATGTTGTTTTCTTTCATAAAGACACGCTAACAAGCCTCGCTGGCTAATTTAAAACTAGTTTTTCATGAATACTACAGATGCATCTTTGTATTTATTGTTGTGTTGGTGGCCTCACACCTGCTGTGTGTGTGTGTGTGTGTGTGTGTGTGTGTGTGTGTGTGTGTGTGTGCTTCTAAATCAATTAATTTTTGTCTCATTAAATTTCAGACAGTAGTGAATTTCCAAAGCGTGATCATTGATGTTAAATATATTTTGTGCCCGTGCAGAGCGCACCATCGCCCGACACGAGGTGGCTGAGGTCGAGCAGCGTCACAGTGACGACACCGGGAGGGAGTCGTCGCCGCTGTCAGAAAAAGACGACATGGTCATCATCTACAACAGAGTCCCCAAGACGGCCAGCACATCCTTCACTAACATCGCCTACGACCTGTGCGGGAAGAACCGCTTCCACGTCCTGCACATCAACACGACCAAAAACAATCCTGTCATGTCTCTGCAGGACCAGGTGAGACCATCATGGCTGTTCCTGTGAGTCTGGAAGGAAAGTTTTTCTTTAAGATCACCAAATGTTTTCAAACAAAAATAAGTGCCAATTTTTTTTCTTTAAAAAGATTTTTTTTTCTCCATACATTAAAAGAATTATGAAAGGGCAAAATTATTTTTAAAGGGAAAAAAATGCCCAAAAATTCTAGAGAAAGAAATTCGACAAAATTATTTTTCTTTAAAAATGACCCCAAAAATTTCAATGATGAAGAAAACAAAGGCATATTTTTCATTAAAAAGTGCCCAAATTTTGTTTTTAACAATTGTCAAAAAAATTAAAGATAAAAAAAATCACAATTTTCCCTTGAAAAATTACAAAAACATTTTAAAGAAAAAAAATTGAAAATAAAAAAGAAAAGTTTATATTGGGAAAAAAAAATCGCCCAGTTTTTTTTCTTTAAAAATCACCCAACAAAACTCTAAATGTCTTCAAAACTCACAGTCCCTGCAGAAAGCATGTTCAAAAAACAGTAAAGAAATAATAAAATAATTATAATACAACCATTTAAAGTTGTATGCCTCTGCCCTAAAGCCAAAAACAAAAACACAAGTCCCTCCTCAGTGCTTACAAAAAGTATTTGACTTGCTGCGCCTTTTGTGCACCACCCCTCCCCTTTCATAAATAACAAACAGTCTTTAAGTCATATTTAAATATGCATTTCTAACCCTGTTCTGAATTCCACATTTTTTTAAACAATATATCTAAAAAAGCTATCATGGTTATGAAAAAGAACCAATAAGGAATATTGATAGTCGTTTCAGAGAGTTTTTGGTCTTGAATTTTGCCACTAAGTCAGTGAAAAGTCCTGGAAATGTATTGATAAAATGTGTATGAACTTTGATTGCAGCATTTAAATATTTTAATTAAAGTGCAAATACTTTATTTTTAAAACAGCTGCTGGACAGAAACTCGCTCCCACCGCTCACATGAGCATTTCTCCCATAATACTACTGACACTGTTGTTAATACAGCAGACAGAAGAGTCCTTTGTTGGCAAACAGACGCTCCGCTTGTGACCGAGTTGTGGGCACTTTGATCATCACAACAGAAAATCTGGAATTAAAAATAGCCCATTTTTGTGGCCCGTGTTGTCCATGAAACCTCTTTCATGAATGTGCTTTTAATACTTGAAGAATATACAGAGCCTTTGAGCTCATATTAACAGCCGTACGTCACATGTTTGCAATGCAGAACTTCAGCAGCAGTGTTTAACCGTCTGACTGCAGCATTTCTATCTGTTCTGAAGAGCATCTGCTCAGAGCTCAAATCTGTCAGTGATTTCTGCAGAAGAACACGCAGCATAAAATGATGGCAGTTAAACAGCGCTGCATTTTCATTTCTATCACATGCTACCATGTTTTAAAGGTTACATGGTCGGCATGCAAACCAAAAATATTTGGTGCTCAAGAGGTTTTGCAGACAGGAAGCTGTCGGTCACTGAAGGTCTTTACTTGAAGCAGTCTCAGTTGACGGTGGCGTCTGCATTAAGATACGTTCAGACTGATCTGTTGGTGGATGGAGATGAAGAACGATGAGGATTTGGTTTCTTACTCAATCAAAGCTGTCTGAGCTCAGTTTGATCGATCAGATAAAGTATTTCAGCTTCAGGAGAGACCGAGTTTCGGGGGAACATTGTTGGAGCCGAGGTTAGTCGGTAGTTTGTGACCTTCTCTTGTAAGATACAAAGCTCTGGAGAATATTCGTGGCATCAGCACATATATTACGGCCTGTTACTCCGGGCGCATTTATATCGCTGTCAGTGCAGCTCAGGACACAAAGTGTAAATGCCTCAAAGCTACGCTCGTGTTATTTTTGGCTGCTGGTGCCAAGGTAATATCCTGTCTGCTGCCTCCCTCCATCTCACCAACAGTCTGTTTCCTGTGAGCACGATAAACCAGACGAGGAGAGAGAATCAGTCTGCTGGCGGCGCGGAGCTCGACTCCTTTTACAGCGCTCAGATTTGTGTCCGGTGATAGCGTTTAGCTTGGCCCAAACTGGTCAGTGTGTTTGACTCAGTCGTATTTTGACTTTCTCAGACCGCAGAGTGTGTGTCGGAGATAACAGTAATAAATGGAGGCAGTTTAAAGCTGTTCAGGACCAAAAGGAAATTGGTGCTTTTTGATGTTAACTAATGAAATTTGTACTTCCATTCACATATATGTGATGTAAAAATAACAGCATTAAAACAGTTTTTGTATTAAAGTTGTGTGATTTCGGTTTAACTGAGGCTGAAACTACAACTGAAGACAAGAACAGTAGCTCCCAAACCATGGGACGTAATCCCCACTAGATGTCGCCAAAGCTTGACGAGGGGTTGCGAGGCCGTCTTGATTTTAAGGGATGTGAGAAAACTTTAAAAATAAATAAAATATACAGTAAGCCAGTGATAATACACTTACAGTCGTGGGCCGAATCTGGCCCCTGACAGGGTGGCAGGTGGCCCCCAAACCATTTTCTAATTTATAGTAAAAATGAAGTGATTCACACTGAGAATTGATTTTGTACTTTTAGTATTTTGTACTTTTAGTATTCAGGATGCCTGAGCGCATAAAACAGCATCAAAATAGAGCTTCTTTATCAAAAAGACACTCCAATCCTTGAAATGTCCTAAAGTGTTAGAAACGTTCTCATTCTCCGCTGGTGTCTCCGAATGTCCGCTCGCTCTCATTCGCTGCCGGTGTCCCCGCCAGTGTCTCCGAATTTCCGCTCCGCTCTCATGGTCCTTCAGGTGATTCCAGTCTCTCGATGCGGCCCCGACACTGTCCTTTATCAGCATTCTCGCTGCTTACAGTAACCGCTGAACACCGCTGTAATGTTGTAAATCCCAAAAACCTCCTAAAATCCTTAAAACATCCTGAAATCCAAGAAATGTCCTTAAATCCTATAAATGTCCTTCAATCTGAGAAATGTCCTAAAATCCTCGAGACATGTATGGCGCTGCTGTGAGTGGCCCCTGGCCTCCTGTCATTATTGGCCCCAGATTCAGTAAAATCCAAACGTGTGAGTCTTCAGCAGAGCCGGACGTTTTCTCTCCTCGGTCTCGTCTGTTTTCTGTAGTTTCTGTGTCTCCTCTGTGTCTCCTCTGTGTCTCCTCTGTGTCTCCTCTGCTGTCCCATAATGACTTTCCATTATCTTTGGCTACAGGTGCGCTTTGTCAGGAACGTCACCTCGTGGAGGGAGATGAAGCCCGGCTTCTACCACGGCCACGTCGCTTACCTGGACTTTTCAAAGTAAAGCCCTTCATTTCCTGTCGTGGCATTAATATCCAGATTAGTCACAAACAGTCAGCGGAGCAGATGGAGGCGGGTCGTGTCGTGTGTTGATTGCTGACGTGAGCTTTAGCGTTGATTAATAGCATTGTTGTGCGTATCTCCCCCGACATCGTTTCAGCGATCGCAGGTAATTATCCTGACGGTGTTCTTCAGCCGGAGACGCTGATAACTTACAGACTCTCCCTGACGCAGAACTCAGTCAGATCACTGAAGGAAAACCTGTTTCTGTTCGCCAGTAAATGCCGTTAACCCTTTAGGGTGTGCTTCAATATGACGCACACTCATATCGCTCTGCGCACAAAATTCACGCTGCGCAGTGTCAGATATTCACATTTATATGATTTCTACTTTCATTGAGTTTATTTTTAATTATGAAAATCAAATATTCATCAGTTTTCAGAATTTTAACCCTTTCAATGCCAGGTTTTGTAAAGATGCCACTATGTTTTAGATGAACACAAACACAAAAATGTAATTATTTTCATTATACTACATGCTGAGTGTGTTATTATTATTATTATTATTATTATATTATTATTATTATCACAGCCTGGGATATGTCAATAATTAGCAGCAACATTCATTTTTCTACATTATTGTTTTTTTGTGTAGAGTTAAAATACTCACACTTGTACCGCTTTGCACACAAACTGCACTTTCATTAATATCATCATCATAAATATCAAATATGCCAAGTTTTTGTCATGTTTTGTCATGTTTTTAGATGAAAAAAACCCATAAAACAATTACAATACATTACAATGATTAGGTTTTTTTAAGTGTCTGTTCAATGCAAGTAAAATCTTCAATCCTTTTTTTTTTTTTTTTTTAGATACGGGGCAAAGAGTAAACCCATGTACATAAACGTGGTGAGGGACCCCATCGAGCGCCTGGTGTCGTACTACTACTTCTTACGTTTTGGGGACGACTACAGACCCGGTCTCCGACGCAGAAAACAAGGAGACAAAAAGGTCTTCATGTAGAGTCCTGTTTGTCTTATTATTGTTTGTCTGCACATTAATGCTCGATAGCAACGGTTTCTGTTGTCTTTCAGACATTTGACGAGTGCGTGTCATCGGGGGGGTCGGACTGTGCCCCCGAAAAACTCTGGCTGCAGATCCCCTTCTTCTGCGGACACCACTCAGAGTGCTGGTGAGTGAGCTGCTCGTCAGGAGAGAGAGACGAAACCAGCAATAATGGTTACAATAACATAACATTTACCAACACTAATAAACATAAAAGTAATAAATTATATTTATGATAGCATATAATGTTACATGCAGATATTGTAGTTTATGTATGTGGCAACAGCAGTCACATTAAGCACATTTCAAGGTTGAAATTTGTATATATTGCCTTTAAAAAAAAAATCCGATATCAAACCACCTGTGATATGTCTTGAACTTTATCTAGAATAGAATAAAATAGAATAGAATAGAAATACTTCATTAATTTTGTGTAGGAGGTTGTTTTGTTCAAGCAGCAAATAAGAGAGCAGCAACTGAATAAAATATTTGTTAGAAAGGCAAAATAATACAAATATATATATATATATAAAGAAAGGCACTTAACAGAATAAAATAAAATAAAACACCAATAATGATGATAAAGTTATGTACAGTATGTACAGAGAATAAAAAAAGCCAAAAAGACGTGAAGATCTCATAATGACTGTTAGACCTGTTTTATTAAATATGAACATTTGATCGTGATTGTGACTTCAGTCACCTAGTTGTGAAAGTTGTAAGACGATGTTCAATTTCTGTCCGCACTACGTGTTCAGGGAGATGCTCCACTCTTTAGTTTTTTTTTTTTTTATAAAATAAAAATAAAGATTTGTGTCCTCTTCAACATCAGAAGTGAATCATTCGGTTTTTCCTACATTAGGGATTTATTGATCATATCTGATTTTGCGTGCAGGAATGCGGGCAGCCGATGGGCTCTGGAAAAGGCCAAATACAACCTGGTGAACGAGTACCTGCTGGTCGGAGTCACCGAGGAGCTGGAGGACTTCATCATGATCCTGGAGGCAGCGCTGCCACGCTTCTTCAAGGGAGCCACGGACCTCTACAGGACAGGTACACACACACACACACACACACACACACACACACACACACACACACACACACACACACACACACACACACACACACACACACACATTACTCAACATCGTGGACTTTGCAAATAGCAATTTCCAGGCCTGGAAAAATGTTGGAGAACTAAATATACCCTGAAAGTCTTGAAAAAGTCATGGAATTTTGTTTCACACATGAGGTGTTCAAGGACCGTCCATCTGTCTCTGTCTACATATCTATTTATATATCTATATATCTATCTATCTGTACACTCAAATACATACAGATAGATAGATAGTTATGTAGATATATAAATAGATATGTGTATAGATAGATATCATTCATAACGAAATATTTCCTACAAATTGGAATAATACGTTTAATTTATAAGCAATTTCTCATATATACTGTAACTTATATAATATTTATTTCATTTGTCTTCTATAAAAATATATATGTACATCCATATACACACATACTCATGTATATACACAAGTACACTCACACATGCACATATACAATCATATACATACACAAAGTCCCGGAAATGTTTTTGTAATTTGTTATTTATGGTAAAAATGTGTATGAACTCTGCGAACTGGTGACACTAATTTTGGGTGTCAGAGTGTGTGAAATATCCGTGTTTTCACGGACGTGGATGTAAACTGTAACAGTGACCTGACGGGTTTTCGGAGGCGTGCGCTGGCGTGGTGATGTTCTAGTTTTTCTGCTGGTCGTGAAATCATCAAGTGAAGCTTTTTTTACGCTCACTGATCCGAGTTTTTTAGACTGACAATAAACCCTCTCGTGTGCTTCCAGGAAAGAAGTCCCATCTGCGAAAGACCACCGAAAAGAAACCCCCCACCAAAGAGACGATAGCCAAGCTGCAGCAGTCCGACATCTGGAAAATCGAGAACGAGTTTTACGAGTTTGCACTCGAACAGTTTCAGTTCGTGCGCGCTCACGCCGTCAGGGAAAAAGACGGAGAGCTTTTTGTCCTGGCTCAGAGCTTCTTCTACGAAAAGATCTACCCCAAAGTGAACTAAGAGTGGGACTTTCCAGGACTTTCCAGGACTCCATTAGAAGTCATTTACACTGGGAGGAAAAGACCATCAGCGAGTGGTGCTGGTGAAAGCTTTTTTTGACCGTGTTCGAGAGCAGAGAATCCGTCAGACTGCACAGAGGAATTTCTCTGTCTTTTTTAACGCCGGTGCAGCTGTTGAACTTAACGTGGACAGAAAGCGTCGGTGTGAGCCGATACATCTCAAAAGCCCCCAGACGCAAGCGGCCGTCGATTATGAATTTCTGCGTTTGGTTTTTAGTTGGAGAGCCGAGATAAAAGCAGCAAACCTCAACAAATTTAAAACCACTTTAACCCTTTGAAACCGGGATCCACATCACTTTTTTGTGCTGCGTTCAGACGCCTTTCACACGTCTTTAAACCTCTGATCCCTGAGCAAAACGGATCCGTTTCTTTCAAAAAACATGGGAAAAAAGGCAATGAGCATTTTGGTTACAAATGTCTGAAAAAAAAGTAAATTGGAAAGTTTGAGAAATTAGAAAATAGAAGTTTAAAAAATATATTTTAAAAGATGTCCAGATAACTGTGTTTAAAAATGTTATTATTATTATTATTATTATACTAATACTTATTACTATGATTATGATAATTGCTGTTGTTATTATTATTATGTCCTTTTTTGTTTGTTTGTTCTTTTGTTTTATTATTTAATAAATTTCCCTTTCTTTTTATGTTTGGTTGATTTGGTCTTTTTTCTGCTTTTCAGGTTGTTTTCTTGTAATTTTTACTCATTTCTGGCTAATTTTGGGGTCTCTTCCTCTCAAGTTGCTCTTGCCTTTTCCCTGTGTTTCTAAAAGAAATACAATTTTCCAGGTTTCGAGGGGTTACATGTGTTTTTCTGACTGATTTTTAAAGCTCCATGTTATATTAATTTTTTCCTCACATTTCAGATGCACAAAGTCTTGTTTACAAGTTACGGATGAAACTGTAATAAAATCAGCATTTGTATATAGCGTATTAACATGCAGGGAACATGTTTTTGGACCAAACGGTAGCAACAGAGAACAGATTGGACCATTGCATCCTTCGGTGCGTGACTTTTTTTTTTTTTTTATTCCACGGAGATGTTCTCAATGTGTGGGCATGTTTAACACGTCGTCTCAGTATTTTATCACAGAGACGGTGCTGCTGCGTCTCTGATCGAGCAGCAGCTGGAGCGGGACGGAGGTACGAGTGAGCGGGATGTGAGTACAGGGTTTCCCAGAGCTTTCACAGGGTGACGGGGGAGAGGTGATAGTGCCTTTATTATAACATTTAGGACTTTTTTTTTTCTCATTTTGATCCCACTTTCATAAACTCTTTTTTGTGAGTGTATGATCGACAGTTTCTGTTTTTCTTGTTTCACACATTAACAACCTAAAGATAAATTCTGTCTGCACATGTCTTGACTTGTTTTTATTCCCTTCTAAGAGTTGTTGGTTGTGTTCATAGACCAGAGGTATTCAACTTACGGCCCGCGGGCCAAATCTGGTCCCCGATTGGGTGCAGGGTGTTCCCCAAACCATTTTCTAACTCACAATAAAAATAAAGGGATTCACACTGGGAACAGTTTTTGTACTCTTAGTCTCCATAAGGTGTCAGAGTTCATAAAACAGCATCAAAATAGAGCTTGTTTATCAAAAAAAGTGCCAGTGGAGGATCCCCCACACCCCCGACAGAGGTCCTGGATAAGACCCTTATGTCCTGAAATCCTGGAAATGTATTAAAATTCTACAAACGTCCTAAAATTCAAGAAACGTGATAAAATCCCAAAAGTGTTCTAAAAGCCTAGAAACTACCTGAAATCCTCCAACTGTCCTAAAATCCAAGAAACGTCCTAAGACATGCCCTTAAAACCCGCAGGCCTGCGGGTCTGGAAGGCATGTTTTCCTTAAAAATCAACTATCAATCATTATAGTATTGAAGTATAGAAGTATTGAAAGGCATATTTGACAGAAAAACCTTAAAGAATAAATGTCATTTGTTTTTCTTTCAAATTTGCCAAAATTTTAAATGACAAAGAAAGGACAAACCCGCAGGCCTGCGAGTCCGGAAGACATTTTTCTCCAAAAGTATATATAATATATATACAAAACCATTTAAAGTTGTACGTCCGACCCGTGAAGCCCAAATACAAAACATAAGTCCGTCCTTCGTGCTTGAAGAATGATTTGACCCGGACCCAAGTGGGATTATGAGCACCGGTGGTGGTCTTCTGACATAAACAAACCCAACACGGCGGCGGCCCTCTGACCCAAGCTTCAGTCATGATTGTGGACACTGAGAGCTGCTCGGCCAGCAGCACCTCGCGGTGTTTTGATGATCTGGGGAATCGGTCCCTCCCCGTTTCTGTTCTCGCTCCCTTTTGTTTCTCTTCTTTTTTCTTTCTTCTCTTTCCTTGTCCTTTGCATGTCTTTGTCCACTGAGGCGTTCATGCCGTCCTAAGAGGGACGGTGTTGGTTGCATGCGCACACTCACAAAAGAACAAACTGCATTCATATTTCAGTTTGTGACAAGTGTGACACAAACCAGAAATATATACGTGCAGACAAACAAAAATAGGGAAAAAAAGACATAAATGTGAAACAAATTATAATAAACAAAAAAAATAATGATTTGACACGACTTCTCCTCCCCCAAAAATAACCAACAGTCCCTAAGTGACACTGAAACATTCAGTTGAAATCGTGTTCTAAATTCGTTACCAGTATATATTTTAAAAAGCTGTTTTATAGTGATGAAAAAGTACAGATACAAAGTATTGATGGTCATTTCAGAGAACGTTTCGTTTTCAAAATTTGCCTCAAAGTTTTGTAAACTAGTAAAAATGCGTATGAGCTCTGAACTCTGAACTAACTAAAGTCGCCGTCGACAGCCAGTCCAAAAAACTGCAGATATACAAATGATGCAGTATTTTCGTCAGTGGACCAAAGTCTCAGTCACCTTTGTGTTAATAATTTGTGGACAGATGGAGTTAAGAAACATTTATTTAAGTGAAAATATTTAAAATGATTATTTTAAGTGGGATCAGCTTGTCAAAAGTTAGTGTTTGTCCAATGTCTCCTCTGCATGTGGACAGTCGGGTTTGTGTTTTTGCTCTTTTCGGGAGTCTCGCAGTGATTTAAACGAGCCCACTAACTCTCGACTCCATTTTTTCGTCTTTTGGCTCCATAATTACAGAATAATTGCCTCGCTATATCTTACTCAACGGGGAGTGCTTAACCACTGAAACCGTGAAATAACAGACTGGGGACGGGATGATCTGCTGAAGTCAGCGGTATCACCAGCGACTCTGCTGGGAGGAGAGACGGGAGGGAGGGAGGGAGGCTGTCTGCAGGGACAGACACTCGCACGCTCCACCAGTCCACAGCCTGTTCTTGTGTCGACACAGAGACGAGCACAAAGGCCCCAACCCATATTTGACGCTTTGTGGCCATGGACACAAGGAGAGGCCGCCCGTCTCAGAAAATAGAACTCAATTAACAGTTTAGCTGCAGGCATATTGGAACATTGTTTCATTAACGAGATGAATACAGTCTGATAATTACTTCATCTCAATTAGGAAAAAAAAAAGGCCACACTCTGTATTGATTGTGGCTGATGAGCTTGAAGGTTAATTAGGAACACAATATTTCTGCTTTGTTGTTGTTTGACAGTAGTGGGAACTGTTTGTTTTTTAAGGACTCAAAAAAAAGGTGATTTTTATCTATTCAACAAAAGCTTTTGTTGCAGCAGAATAACTCTGCTAACCTTGACTCCAGCTTGTGTTTGCACAGTTTTGGCAGCAGTTTGTGTCTTGTTGTTCCGCTGTGAGCCACTAGAGAGAGCCGTGGTCCTTCCGAAAACCTCGGACTGACGGAAACGCTTCAGCAGGCCCCCATTAATGCACCTGTGCAAAGCCGAATGGAACAAACTAATAGTGCATTACCATTAACAATACAAATTACACCATTAGGCACACTTGGCTCTCAGGCCTTGTGATCGCTATAAATAGTTTCACTTGGTCTTGGACAATTTGTGCTGTACTTGCATAATGACAGCACTCAAATTAATTCTGGTGTGCAGATGGAGTATTGCTGTGTTTTGTGAAAGGGGACTTTTTTTATGATGTTCCTCCTGCAGAACCACCTTTTGCAAGAGATCAGAAACCCAAAAATCAGTAAAATGTCTCTGTTACAGCCCATTCAGAGCATTTGATCCTGTTACGGGGCTCATACGGTCAGGAAAAACCTGGAAACGTCATGGAATTTGCAAATAGTAATTTCAAGGCCTGAAAAGTTTTGGAAAAATAAATATAATCCGGATGTTTTGGAAAAGACATGGAAATCTATTTCATAATCCTGTGTAATATAACATGATGTGTTGAAGAACCGAATTCAGAATCAAAAACTGCCAAATGAAAAAAAAAACCCCAAAACATCCTCAAGAAAATGGCCCGAATGCTCATCTTAAAAATTGCCCAAAAATTTTAAAGAAAACGAAAACTGTCAAATGTTTTCTTCAAAAATTGCTGTACTTTTAAAATTTAAAGGCCTTTTTAAATACAAACAAACAAACAAAAAGCTTTTCTTTTAAAATGAATACAAAATATAGCCATTTAAAATTGTATGCCTCTCCCCTAAAGCCAAAATAAACTAAAACTAAAAAAAGTGCTTAAAAAAATATTTGGCGTGCTTTTTTGCTCCACCCCGTCCCCTCTGATCAGTAACAGTCTCTGAGTTATATTTAAATGTTCTGAATTAATCATTTTTCTTGAGTTTATTATTTTTTAACATATTATACGTTCAAAAAAACCATTTTATGGTGACGTAAAAGAACCCGCAGAGAGTACCGATAGTCGTTTCAGAGAATGAATGGTCTTTAAAATTTGCCTCAAAGTCCTGGAAACGTCCTGGAAATGCATTGGTAAAAATGACCCCTGCTGTTATTGCAGAAGCTGTGCGCAGAGCAGTGACCTCTTTTTGTCAATGAAAGCTGGCCGGATTAGTAGAAATGGCCCTCTGGATCGGTTCTGGAGCCGTTTCCAGCGGACCATAGGAGACCCAGCACAGTTTTTGCAGCGAGCTGACCTCAAAGTGGCTTCACTCCTGCTCCATAAAACAAACAGAGCAGAGCAGAGGCAGCTTGACTGCCCCTCACTGGGACTGTGGACAGGACCTTAAAGCGCTTAGCCAAAGGGGACCATTATGTGGACTACTTTTTCTCCTCTATGTAAATGCGCCACACTGAAAGGGGAGGTAAAATTGAGCCAGCATGTCGGAGGCAGCGGGCCAAGAAAACTTGCTGATATTCCTGCTTGATGCAGATGATGGAGGAGAGAAAATGATGGCAACAATCACCGTCATAAAGCTTCGCCAGATTCATCCGATAATGGTTTTTAATCGTCTCCCAGTTACACATCGACATCGGATGACGTGCAAAGAAAGTTAACCAAAACTGAAGGTCCAGTGCAGGAAGACTCAGCCGGCTTTGACTGAGGGCCGCTTTTAAAAAATGACAGGAGGTCAGGACCAGTCGCAGCAGCCCAAACGTGTTTCCAGGATTTTACAACGTTTCTAGAATTTTAATAATTTTCTATGATTCTGGATGTTTGTAGGATTTTAGGATGTTTCTAGAAATTTAGGATGTTTCTCAGATATTAGCATGTTTTTAGGATTTTAGAACATTTCAGGATTTCAGGATGTTTCTAGAATTTTTGGATGTTTCTGGGATTTTAGAAAATATTTAGGACTTAAAGAAATTTCTCGGATTTTAGGGAATGTTTAGAATTTTGTTGTGTTTGTTGGATTTTCGGATGTTTAAGACTTAAGGACGGTTGTAAGATTTTAGGACATTTCCAGGACTTTAGGACAATTCTCAGAATTTGGAACATTTCTAAGATTTTATGACTTTTTTAGATTTCATGTCATTTCTAGGATTTTAGGACAGTTCTTGGATTTTATGAACTTTCTGGGATTTTAGGACATTAGGGTCTTAGCTAGGGCCTCTGTTGGGGGGTGTGGGCGATCCCTCATGTGCAGCGTAATCCCACCATGTGCTGAGTAGCCTCAGAAGGATACCTAGAGCGTAATATGTGGACTTGAAAGTTCACTAACAAAGCAGCGATGTGTGACTGATCGGATGAGAACGTGTTGTCGACTCGCTGTTGGAGCCTCAAGTGGACTTTTGATGAACTGCAGTTTTTGGCACCTTCAATTTGGCTTCACTTTTACTTTCTTGATTGAAGGCTGAGGCCAACAAACAACAATGCAGTGGTGATTTACCAACACATTGCTGTGTTTCAGGCTCCCAGTGTTCGTGTTTTGTAGTGACCCAACGCTGTTCCTCCAGCTGGGATTGTGCCACAAAAGCAGTTGTTTTTACCGAGACATTTCTACATTTCGGGTGGGGATTGTGCTCCCATATTTTAGGCCAAGACGTAATCTTTTCCCAACTATAACCAGCAGGTTTTGTGCCTCACCACACTTTAACCACAGCACATATTGGTCACATAATAACATGCAAATGGTGTCTGAGGTTTGCAGAAATGTATAATGCCAACATTTTTTCTGGCGAATTCTATGCGGCATAAATCACAGCCGACACTTTACCTGAGCAGTAACCCGTGCATACATCCTGCTGGTCGCAGAGACTCTTTTTATAGATGCACTCTTATCAATTAAAAAGACGGCAGACGAGGAGATCACAGCACCACATCCATCATTTACATGTAGGAGAACATGATGTAATACATAATGGACAATATGAGCCTGTGAGCACAACAGGGAGGTTGACCCCGCACAGGAAACTCTCTGATACTCTTAATTAGATTGCAGTATTGTAGTTTGACCTTGGTGGGAGACACTCTACACTGCTGCGTCTCTCTCTGTGTCTTTCTCTCGCTCGTGGTTGTGCTGGCAGGCTGAGAGCACAGAGTGGAGCATGGGCATTTTCTCCTGGAGGGTAGGAGAGAAATGCAATCAGCAATTCAATCGTGGCCATTGTGTAGCAGTGCTGATGAGCTTTGCAGAGTAGATAATGGATTAAATTATTTATCCCCCCCCTCCTCCTCCTCGGTGCTTATTGTTGCCTCCTCTTTGTGCTGCTACAGCGGTACACAGACGTAGGTTGAAGGCCTAGATCACTTGCTGCCTTTCATAGATCTAATTTTTCTAATTAGCGCCTGAATGCAGAACGTTCTCTCCCCCTTTACCCCCTGCCTCCGCCGCGGCGCTCATTGTCTGGTACGTTCCATGAGGTGAGCATGTGAACCTTTCAGCGTCCAATTCAATGACAGAATACCGCCGTAGCACCACATCGCCGTCACTCCTCCACGCACTGCTCTTATTGAGACGCTAAATGATCTTGATAATAACCTAATCAAGGACACTTTCTGAAGATGAACGCTGTTCGCCCGCAGCAGCTGTGCGGAGGAGCGGCTGATCCAGGATCAGGAACGCCCTGACCGCAGCTTTCACAGCTCGAAGTGTTTTCAGTTATATGGTGAGCGTACGGAAAAACAGATTATCTACAAATGGAAACATGGGCGATCTATACACGATATTGATTATGGAGGCCATCAGTCACTTTGAGACTCAGCTGCAGCACCATCGTTAGTGGTCAGCTCAGGGAAGGCTAACGTTAACGATACTGAGCTAGCTGCGAACGAAAGTCTGTTGCTGTGCAGCAGCTCTCTCATTCATTGGCTCCAGGTGTGTATGTTAAAATGTCACAGAGTTAGCTGCTAACAAGAGTCTGTCGCTGTGCAGCAGCTCCCCCTAATTCATTGGCTCCAGGTGTGTATGTTAAAATGTTACTTGGCTGCTAACGAGAGTCTGTAGCTGCGTGGTGGCTCACTGTTCTGTTTGGGGAAAAAATAAGTTTTATGGTACAGAGTTTGCTTCTAACGAGAGTCTATCCCTGTGCAGCAGCTATCTCATTCATTGGCTCCAGGCGTGTATGTTACTATGTTACTTAGCTGCCAGTGAGAGCCTGTAGCTGTGTGGCGGCTAGCTCTTGACTCAGGAGATGTGTGCTCGCTACTGAATTAGCTGCTAAAAAGAGTCTGTAGCTGCACAGCAGATAATTCTTCATTTTGGGAAATTAGTAGGCTTTGTGCTGCAGGGTTAGCTGCTGACAAGAGTCTGTAGCTATGTGGTGGCTTGCTCACTGTCTCTCACAGCTTGGGAGATGTGTGCTTTTTGCAAGTGAGTTAGCTGCTAATGAGAGTGCGTAGCTGCGTGGTGGCTTGCTCACTGTCTCGGGAGATGTGTGCTTTTTGAGACAGAGTTAGCTTCTAACAAGAGTCCGTCTGTGCATTGGCTTGCTCTTAAGCAGGGGAGGAATTTAGGCTTTGTGCTACTGACTTTGCTGCTAACGAGAGTCTGTAGCTGTGCGGCGACTTGTTTTTTGACTCGGGAGATGTGTGCTTTTTGCTTCTGAGTTAGCTGCTAACGAGAGTCTGTAGCTGTGCAGAGGCTGGTTCTTGGTTCGTACAGAGTGGGTGTGTGGTTATGTTATGGATGAGATATTGAGCAGGCTTTTAGGCCCGACTAAAAAATCCTGCACACAGAAACTGTTAAAAACAGTTTAACGGTTTAACTCCACCCTGCAGCACAGTTCAGTCTTTTCATGTTTAAAAAACATTTTCTATCATTTCTAAAGTTTTTAGAAAGAACTGATTCTGCTTTACCTATAGACTTTGAGATATGTTTACTTCCACGATATGTCCAGTAGTACTTTTAGCACCAGCATACAGTCCTTTATATATACAGTTACATACATGCTTGTGTCTCAGTGAGCACGCAAACAGGAAAAACTCATCTCTCCACAGTGGATATTGTTCCTGAGTGTCAGATCTAGCAGCTAACACAGGCCCGTTTTAGACTGTTGACAGATGATGCAACTGTTGTGGTCACATCTGAAAAAAAAAGTGCCACCATGATGTCTCACATGCAGACTCGGTGTCTACAAACACTCTCTTTTCTTCTTGTTGTGGCCGGTGGAGGCTTGCATGTACTCTAAGTTCCACAGCAGTGTGGCCTGCTTGTGTTACATACTTTTGTGGGCCGCCTCCCTGACAACTGGCAACAAAGGACCCATTGAGCGGAGGCAGCGACGAGGGGCTTTGATGGGTAATCTGCATGCGTTTGTAGAGGGAAACTGGAGCTGGGTTAAAGGAAACAGGTGCAACTAATTACAATATCCCCAGTCCTTTTTCCTCTGGATTTCCTCGCGCTTTCTCTCCTTCTTTCATTTTGCTTTATCATCCTTGTTTTCCTTTTTTGCAAAATCTTTTGCACGGGGTAAAAATCCCTAATGAGACTCCACTATACACACAGGCTGCAATAACACAGAGCGTGCAGCGTCGCGCTCCTCCTCCTCCTCACAGGTCAGACTTCAAAGTTTCGAGGTGAAATCTATGAGAGAAGTAACAGGAAGACGTTTTAATTTAATACTTAACACCGCACGTGTTACGGCTTTGTTCTTTGCACGTCATCGACGTGCTTTCCAGCTGAAAGCAGGACGACACACTCCTCAGTTCAATATGGCCTCTCTTTGTCAGAATGTATTCTGTGTTTGATTTTTTTAAACTTCTTTAAAACTTTGTGGGCAATTAAAAATATAAAATAAATATTTTTTTTCCTCAAAGTTTTTGTGATTTATTCATTTTTTAAAAATTGGCAATATTTAAAAAAAATAAATAAATTGGTGATTTTTAAAGCATGCCTTCCAAACCCTATGGCCTGCCAAGATAAAAATTACAACATTCCTCGACATTATATGAAACGAACGGCTTTGGAAGGCATGTTTTCTTTATATATAAATATATATGTATGTATATACACACACACACACACACACGCACACATATATATATATATACACACACTGAGGCCTAATGACACCACTGCTGTGAACAATTGTGTTCTTGCAGCCGCAGTCTACTTTGCAAAATAATGGAAATGTGAGAGGTTTCTAAAGCACCTGGCACTAAGTAATACCTCCACAACAGATCCAATATTTCACATGTCAGGCTCTATTTTGAGTCTAGTGCAGCTCTCTCATACAGGAGAGGTCATTCTGTGTAGACACACGAGATGCAAATTAAAAACATGATCCATGGTCAGACCTTTTGCTTCCAAACGTCTCCTTTCCTCCATTTTCCCTCCGAGCTTGATTTGAGCACAGGCGATTGGCCAAATCCGTACAGATAAATCACAAAAATAAGCTGCTCAATACACATTATGTGTCTGGCAGTGTCTGTGGTGTTTTAAAATCATAAGCAGATTTTTTTTAAGGAGTTATAGTCTGATCTTAAATTTGGCAGCATGTAGAGCGGGAGGGATTTCCATGTTGATACTTGAGCTTGAAATGAAACTGACATAAATTGACTGTTCGTCAGATAGTTTTAGCAACTGTAACCACGCAAGGCAGTCAAGTTTTGGATGTCTCCACAGGCCGATGTGATGTTATGTGGGGCTGTTGTCAAGAAAAAGAAGAAAGAAAGAAAACCTGCATTTTAAAACTTTTCTCCAGCGTGAGATGCAAATGTGGGCATTTCAGGTTGACTCCCTGGCTACCTGCAGCAGTTAGGCTGATGTTGCAACATGTCCAAAATATCAAAGATTAAAGGGATAGTTCATCCAAAAATCAGAAATACACATTTTTAATTCTTACCTGTAGTGCTCTTTGTCAGTGTAGAAAGTTTGGTTTGAGTTGGAGATATCAGCCGAAAAGATGTCTGTTCTCTTCAGTATAATGGACCTAGATTAAAATGAATAAGTAAATAATAATAATAATAATAATAATAATAATAATAATAATAATAATTATTATTATTATTATTATTATTATTATTATTATTATTATTATATTAATAATAGTAGTAATAATAAATAAATGATTAAATAAATAAAATATAATAAATGAAAAAGCAATGCCTATTTCAGAAAAATAAGATAATCTACTGAGCTTTTTGTGAGCAGTTTCATGTAGGAACTATTTTTTTTTTCTGCAAAACCAAACCTGCAAACCGAATCACCGTGCAAAAAAAAGCATGCACATGGACGAGAGGCACATGCTCGTGCAGCCCGTTCTCGTTCTGATGTCATCAAATGCCATCACGTTTACAGTGATTTGGGCGTAAGATCCTGACGCCAAAAGCCGCCTTTTGCGTCTCCATGATACGCCACCAGATGTTTTAGCTTTGCTATTTAGAATCAGCCAAGGACACTAAAAGATACTCTACAAGGTTTCTAGATAATCCGTCATATTTAAGATTTGATGAGTCCCAAAAAACAGAAATCCGGCCTTAAATAAATCAGATCTATGGTTAAACAAACTGAGGAGGCTCAAGTTTTCTTTTACAACATAAAAAACGTACAAAAATACCCCACTACGAACTCTGAAACTAATATGCGTATTAAAAAAGGCGGTTGTTAAGTATCTAAATGAGACTATACAGAATGTCATCACGCCAAACTGCCGAACACGGATCACAGCCTCGTAGCGGAGGCGATGCAGCCGTACTGTAGTTTGTTTATAGCTTTATAACTTTTTACTTGTGGCGATTGCATTTGGCTTCAAAAATCGGGTTTATTTTCCACAATGATCCAAAATCAAACGGAAAAATCCCACAGGCTTTTTGATGAGGTAACCAGAGCGATGTGAGCTTCTGGGCTGGCCTACAGCAAAACGTCATCTCTTCAAAAATAACTAATTTGGCTGCTGTAACAATTTATTTCTCCCAGCAATCTGCCGACTTATACGTCATCATCCTGCACATGCTTGAAAACGAATCCAAATTTATATATTATATATAACTCCTCATCGACGCCAAAGGATGTGGCAGGATTTACAAATTTAGGACAAAATTTAGTTTCAGTTTATAAACTCTGTCTAAAAAATGACACATAAATCTACCTCGTGGTGCAGCCTTTTAGTAAAAACTGTACATCATAAGATTTTCAGTTAGAACCAACAGAACACACTCATTTATATGTTGTTACACATGTACATTCATAACTTTAATTAAGAACATCCTTTGAGATAAAATTACCAACCCTGGATATAATATTAAAGTAAGATTTCTAAACATTCATATAGTCAATATGACTCCATGTCAGTGCAGCTGAAAAATGCCTCGGAGACTTCTTTAACGCCGCAGTTTCTTTGACATAAAAGCTTGCTGTTAATTGATGCCCTCAGATCTCCGTCTTTTGTTCTACTTTATCTCGCACGTGTAGTCCTTGAGCTCTCCTTTCTATCAGTGCACCATCAAAAATATGGAGTCATTAATTTGCAGTTCTGTGTCATGTGGTTTCACTCGCCGCAAACACAGTCAAAGACATTTAATTAAACAGGGTGCTGAACTTGTACCGTTTCTCTTGTGAATGTTGGAGAGCTCATACGTGGTTTTCCTCTTTACGATAAGTCATTATAATCCCGGCGGATACAGAGAGGTGACTCCCTAAAGAAAAAAAAGCTGTTATTTAATGATACAGAGCCACCAAGTGAGTCACATTAAGACAATTCAAAGCCGGCTATCTTACAACAACACATTCCTATGTCTATGTTTCATGCAGGGTGCAATATCTTCTCCTGCGCCGCCACACCTCCAGATTATCTCCATCTACGTGTGTGCGAGGGGGGAAAGGAAAACAATCCTGCACTAACAAAACCATTATTAGTTCATTATGAATTAGAGAGCCACATCTGCAACTAATACACGGCCAGGTGGGATTTGTAAAGAGAGTACAGTGCGGAGTTTGTTCCACTAATGCATTATAAACACAGCGAGAACATGTGGCCTTTGAGGTTACGGTTTCACTGAATATGGAGCCTGATGTTGCTTGGATATAATGTTTCTCACATGGGTCAACATTTTTTCAATTAAACAATCCGGGATGAAACGAAGCAGTGCCCTTGTTTTTGCTCGCAGACAGCTTTCATTTCAGCACTTTAGTCCCACTTTTTATGAAATATCAGGGCTGCTTTCTGCGGCAGACTCTGTCCATTTGTGAATAAATAGTGCTTAATGGGTAACACTTTACAATGCAGTACTCAAAAGTAGTTACTAAGGGACTAATGAGGAATGAATTAACTATTAGTTAATGCTGTGTTCGTGAGTAACTCCCAATCAAATGTCATACAGCAGCTAATCATTAGTTAATAATCAGTTAATAGAGAATTAGGGAACACTTAACAATGCATACACAAAAAATATTTAGTAATAAGTCGTTATTAAGGAACTAATGAGAAGAATGAACTATTAGTTAATGGTTCGTTTGTTAATAACTCCCAATCAGATTTTATAGCATGTATTTCCTCCATATGCCAAATATGGTCAAAATGACCTCATCAGGTGGAAAATAGTCAAAATGACAAATTCAGAGTCAAAAGCCCAGAATGACACCCAGAAATAATACAAGTCCTGTTTTTCTGCTCTGATGGCTGTGGGATCAAAAATGTCAGTTTGAATGGGTTTCAATGGAGCATTTTTGGACCTGAACAGTCTGAATGTAACTATTTAGTTTCCACACTGTATTTTAGACTTATTGTAGGAGCTGAGCTGCAAATTTAAAAACTAAACAAAAATACGTAATCGTACCAAAATGTATGCCATATGCATGAACACAGCCAAAATTATCAAGTGTTCCTAAGGTTTAGATATGTTCATGTGATTGTGATTTCAGGAGCCTGTGAAAGATAAAAGAAGATGTCCATTACATGTGAGTGGTGGTTTGAAGTCAGTGTATTCATAAATGTATATTTGTATTTTAGATCTCTTCATATGTATTTTAGCATATGTTCAGTTCAGATTTATTGATCATATCTGATGAGCTGTTTTGCGTGCAGGAATGCGGGCAGCTGATGGGCTCTGGAAAAGGCCAAATACAACCAATACAACTTCATCATGATCCTGGAGGCAGCGCCGCCACGCTTCTTCAAGGGAGCCACGGACCTCTACAGGGCAGGTACACACGCACGCACGCACGCACGCACACACACACACACACACACACAGTCCGCCTCACCATCATGTTTTCAGGCTGTCCGTCCCATTCTTGTGAACTGCAAAAACACTTTTCTGTCCATAATCCCAAGATTAAACTAAAATATGCAATCTTGCCAAATTTATGCCATAGGCAATGAGCACAGCCAAAATTATCAAAAAAATGAAGAATGAAAAGCATGTAAAATGCACCAAGCAGTCCTTAATGGTTATGTAATGTTTCAGTACGTATTATTCTGCTCTTTACTTTAGGGGACACAAAATGGATAACTCATGTCAGGTCTTTTTTTGAGACAATGATAAACCTGAACGTGAATCCAGACCACGTGGACGGGCAGGACTATCTCTGACTAGCAGTTACTGAAGAACTGAACATTAACTAATAGTTAGTTCTTCATTTGTTCCTCATTAATTCTCTCAGTTATTTATTAACTAACGATTAGCGACTGTATGACGTTTGACTGAAGTTCTGAACATTCATTAATAGTTCCTCATTGGTTCCTCATTAGTTTCCTAGTAACTACTTGTTTTTTGTCCCTTATTGTAAAATGTTTCCTAATAATCAAATCCACCGTGAATGACCACAAATAGATGAAAAATACGTCTTGAAAGCAATCAGGAGCCTCTTCATTGCAACAGGAAGACACAAGCAGTTTTATTTGGTCTCAACATTCATCTAAATCTAATTTAGCTCTTCGCCGTCCCATCAACTGTGAGACAAGGAAGGTGGGTAAAAGGCCGTTTTCCCAGGCTGCTCAACCAGATTTGGGCTTGAAAGAGAAGCACCGCAATGAGAGAAAAGGGACATCAAAATTGGCCTCTTGTCATCAGGCCCCGGTATGATCCCCATTTGCCTTTCTCCGGGCGATCCGTCAGCAAGCCTTGATCAAAAAGGGATACGTCTTGGAGCATTCCCCCCTTTCCAAGAGATGAGTGTCCCTCACTGTCCTGCTGCAATCACTTCCTGTGAGCCAGGAAGCCCCAAACAAAGGCCTGCCTCTTTCTCCCGAGCAGCGTGAGCGCAGAAAAAGAAATACAACACATATTTATGAGATTATCTGGCATCTCATGTTTCATTATAATGAAAGAAACATTTGTTTCAGCCTCACAGAGTTGAAACCTGTGACACCAGGAAATGGTTTGGTGCTGTTACTCTCTTGTCTGTGAGGAGTGTATTTTTTTGGCAAGCCAGAAACATGATGATGCTATTTAGAAACTGGTTTGACAGTTTGGAATCAGCGGGGGAGAAAAGCAGCATGCTGTTTAGAGAACATACTCACGATGCACTTCATGTATTCCATAAATGAAGACAATAATGGTGTCTTCTTAGCGACCTACACGTTTTATTCTGGATAACCTTTAGCAAGAAAGCAGGAGCCCAAAAATGAGAGAAGAGGGTTTGTATCACACCAGCTGGGAAAAGCTCTGTGCTGAAAAGTAATGAGTAATGTCTTTGCCTCCAAAAACAACCACTTTTGCACCCGTTTCTTGCACTCATGCAGCTCAAAGGCCAAAGACCAAATGTCACGAAAGCGAGAAAAAAACATGCATGTTTTGCAAAAAGCTTCCCATGATAAACAAAGGGAAGTTACCCACAGTCAGTGAGATCATCTGAGGCAAAACTTAAAGTTACAGAGGAATCAAGTGTCAGTTTTAATGTGGTTTTAAGCTGTTTTTGGGACAGGTCATTTTTTGACATTTTTGCCATACTGTAGCCTTACCTTCTAGTCCTTTTTTGGAAATGCAAAATCATTGCTTTTTTGGCCATTTTTGCAACTTTCTATGCGATGGTACATCTCAGAAGGCTATTTCATGTCCTTTAATGTGGTTTTAAACTGTTTTTGGGACAGGTCATTTTTTGACATTTTTGCCATAGTATAGCCTTGCCTTCTCGGTCATTTTTTGGACATGCAGAATTATTGCTTTTTTGGCCATTTTTTGCAATTTTCTATGCAATGGTACATATCAGAAAGCTATTTCATGTTGTTTAAGGTGGTTTTAAGCTGTTTTTGGGACAGGTCATTTTTTGCCATTTTTGCCATAGTATAGCCTTGCCTTCTCGGTCATTTTTTGGACCTGCAAAATTATTGCTTTTTTGGCCATTTTTTGCAACTTTCTATGTAATGGTACATATCAGAAAGCTATTTCATGTTGTTTAAGGTGGTTTTAAGCTGTTTTTGGGACAGGTCATTTTTTGCCATTTTTGCCATACTATAGCCTTGCCTTTTCTGTCATTTTTTGGACATGCAGAATTATTGCTT